>NC_052167.1:19038718-19677000 GCF_902713615.1 Scyliorhinus canicula
ACCATCTTGTGTTGGAGGATGGGGGGGAGCCAACACATTGGGTGGAATCTTCCAGCCCCTCCTGTCAGTGAGATTTTCCAGTCCCGCCCAACTCTTTTGAATGGCCGTAAAATTTGGTCCATTGAGTTTGGGCCTTCATCTTCGCCAGTGGAAAGAACTGCGGAACGAAGGGTGTAGCTTTCTCCAAGGGCAAGGAAAAGGGAACCATATATGGGGCGGGATTCGCCATCCCTTCACAGCAGCGGGATTCCCGGGTCCCGCTCCAGTGAATGGGAGAGTTGGCCGAGCGGCAGATTTTCCGTCCTCGCTGGCAGCGGTAGCGGGGCGGACTTGCCACGGAGTATCCCGGCCTATGTGTCTGCAGCTAGTTCTCAGGGGATCCGCCCTTGAAGTAACTTGAAGGGCACCAGGAGCAGAGCTGGCTGGGTTATCCTCTGCTCCTTTGAATCGGGGAACTCGCTTACGGATCGAAGAAAATCCAACCCAACGGACACAGTCAGCTGGGTAAACCTTGAACCTTCCCAGTCTAAGCTGCAACGAAACCGGAGGCAAAAGGAGGATGCTTGGCTGGCAAAGTGGCAAAGATTTCACAGCAGAGACCAATGGCATTTTGGCACCTCTGAATATCTGACTAAGGTAGTGCCTTAAGGGGAACTGAGACGCGAGGTGGATCTTAAACGTTGTCGGACTCACCGCTGTCATGTAGAAAGTGTCTAACCTTTACCACCAGAGGTAAAGGCAAGTTAGTTCTGAATCCCTCCACGTTACAACTCAGTATCGATTGTCACCTTAAACTGAGGGCTGCGCTCCAGGTTAAATTCCTCACTCAGTTCACTGTCTCAGCTACATTTCGCAGCCATTTCAACCCCTGTGTAAGTCCACAATGACCCGCACCTCCACCGACAGAGGCATTGTTTTCTTCTTTATTTGGGAGCTTTGGCGCGAATTCTTCAATTTGTTTCCTACCCGGGCACCACAGAAATTCTGCCGTTCTACCCTGCGTCACCCGAAACCCTCAAGTCATAATTATGCGAGCAGGAAAGGTCAAAAGGTCGAGTGCCCTGAAGAGGTTGGCGAGACTCCAGTTCAACACACTGTGAAAATAATTGCTTCAGTATCTTCAAAGGGGCTTTGCACTCTCGTACAGTAAAGTCACCATAGTTCCAGGTGACCCTAGGCTGATTTCCTCTTTGGGGGGGTGGGGGAAGAGCTGACTGGTGGTGATTTAACCTGAGGGTCACCACACCTCAGGCGAGGGGCAAGGCTGAGAAGAGGGGAGGCATCATGAATAACTGCGGCTGGTACAGGAATTGAACCCGCGACGTTGGCCTCTGCATCACAAACCTGCTGCCCAGTCAACTGAGCTAAACCGCGGGGCTGGGGAAGCGGAGAACCCAGCCCCATATCCGTTTCCTCTGCATTAATGTATGATTCGTGTGCCTCGGGCTGGAATGCTTCACTCCTATTTTAAGAATGTATTTGTGAGCCAAAATCACAGCGCTGGAGTGGACCTTAACATGGGTCAGTTGAGGTCCACCTTAAGCTGCCTGGCTTGCCCATCTCCCACCCACACTGCTGGGTAACACTGCATGGGACTGAACTAAGAAATGAAAAATAAGGTGAAATCTCAGCACTCTTCTTCCCCAAATCCTGAGTAAAATTAAAACCGTAAATTATTTCAAATCCCCTCCCCCTCACACACGATTGCGCTGAATCAAATAATATCGAAGTGGGAAAAGTTTAAATATTTCAGCAGGGATACTAATTACTCTGCCCCACTTGGCATAATTCTTGCTACAGTTAAAGGGTTGCCTCTCCCCCTACTGCAAACTGGCAGAGCTACAGGATAAGGTGCAAAACAGAATGATGGGCAGCACGGTAGCATTGTGGATAGCACAATTGCTTCACAGCTCCAGGGTCCCAGGTTCGATTCCGGCTTGGGTCACTGTCTGTGCGGAGTCTGCACGTCCTCCCCGTGTGTGCGTGGGTTTCCTCCGGGTGCTCCGGTTTCCTCCCACAGTCCAAAGATGTGCAGGTTAGGTGGATTGGCCATGATAAATTGCCCTTAGTGTCCAAAATTGCCCTTAGTGTTGGGTGGGGTTACTGGGTTATGGGGATAGGGTGGAGGTGTTGACCTTGGGTAGGGCACTCTTTCCAAGAGCCGGTGCAGACTCGATGGGCCGAATGGCCTCCTTGTGCACTGTAAATGCTATGTAAATTCTATCTATGTAAATACCAGGGCTGAGTGGTTGTACCTATCAAAAGATTTGATCAGGTTGAAGCTTGTTTCCCCAACACGGACTGTGGACGTGTCGGATATCTTCAAAATTGCGGAAGGGTTTGATAAGTTAGAGGGGGTAATTCCACTTGCAGGCGAGAGCAGAACCAGGGGCCATGACTGTGAGGTAGTTACTAATAAATCTAATGGGGAAATCCAGATAACCACTTTACCTAAAGAGTGGTTAGAATATGGAACTCGGAGCCATCGCCATGGCACCTACCCTTGTCCCATGAGCCTGTACTGCCAAATTGGCGGCTCAGAGTAACACACAGGCTCAGTCAAGGAAACAGCTGGTGTCTGACCCGTGATGCTGCTGTGCCTAAAGTAACTGGACCAAGTTCCATAGTTGGCCCTGTGATTGTAGATTGTATTTGTAGTGAGGAGGGAGGGTACTAACTGCCCCCTGTGCGTCACTGTTAACAGTGAGGGTAAAATGGCAGGAGAATGATCCTGGTAGTGTTTGACCAGCTGTTGGATCTGTTGAAACCTGGTGTTGGTTTGAACTTCCTGGTGTCAAATCCAATTGGAGTCTAGGAATAAGATTCCCCCATCGAGAGCCTGACTTTGATTACAGAAAGCCCTGCACTGTTGGAGGAGAGTCTCGTACCGACTTGGCAATGAAGAATGCTGGAAAGGTGTAGAGAGAGCTCTACTGTGTCTAACTGTGTGCTGTACCTGTCCTGGGAATGTTTGATGGGGACAGTGTAGAGGGAGCTTTACTCTGTATCTAACCCCGTGCTGTACCTGTCCTGGGAGTGTTTGATGGGGACAGGGTAGAAGGAGTTTTACTCTGTATCTAATCCCGTGCTGTACCTGTCCTGGGAATGTTTGATGGGGACAGTGTAGAGGGAGCATTACTCTGTATCTAACTCCGTGCTGTACCTGTCCTGGGAATGTTTAATGGGGACAGTGTAGAAGGAGTTTTACTCTGTATCTCACCCCGTGCTGTACCTGTCCTGGGAGTGTTTGATGTGAGGCAGGGTAGAGGGAGCTTTACTCTGTATCTAACCCCGTGCGGTACCTGTCCTAGCAGTGTTTAATAGAGACAGTGATCAGAAATATATTCATTTTTCGACGTGCCATGCATTCCATTTTTATATCACGTAACACATAACTACAGCAGGCGGTGTGGGAGGAGGAGGTGTATGTCTGGGATTGTGAAAGGGCTGATTTACTCTTTTAGTTTATAATTCATAATTTTTTCAAAAAAAACTCACGGGTCCGTTTTGGATGATGAGGTGCGGAGTGAGGCCCTGAGGAGGGTGAACTCCACATCCTCGTGCTCGAGGTTTGGTTTAATCCAACTCAAAGCAGTTTATAAGGCGCACCTAACTAGGTCCAGGATGAGTTGGTTCTTTGCAGGGGTGGAGGACAAGCGCGGGTGCTGGGCAGGGGGCCCTGCTAACCATGTGCACGTGTTCTGGTCGTATCCCAAGCTTGTGGGTTTCTGGGTCTCCTTCTTGAGCACCATGTCGGCGATTCTGAATGTTGAGCTGGAGCCCTGTCCCTTGGTGGCCATGTTTGGGGTGTCAGACTCGCCAGAGCTGCAGAGGGGCGCGGTGGCCGGTGTCCTGGCCTTCGCCTCGCTGATAGCCCAGAGGTGAGAGTTGATGGGGTGGAGGTCAGCTTCTCCGATTAGGGCCTCAGTGCGGTTGGGAGATCTGATAGAGTCTCTGAACCTCGAGAAAGTCAAGTCCACCGTGAGGGAAACAATTGAGGGGTTTTACCTCAGCTGGCAGCAAGTTTATTGTGCGTTTCGTATTGTTTGGTTTTGTATTATGGATAAAATGGAAAAAGTTGAATAAAAGTATTTTTAAAAGAAGAACCACAGGGTGAGGTGAAGAGCCGAGATGCGTTCAAAGGGGAAGCTTATGAGGGAGAAACAAATAGATGTAATGGAGGTCCAATTAAGATGGTTGGAAGGGACATTACTGCCAGCATGGGCCAGTTGGGCCAAATGGCCTGTTGTCCTGTTATGAATTCTTTGTACAACTCCATGAGCTTCTGATCGCATCCCATCTATTTCTCTTGAATGGTGTTTCGTGTCTGTAATCCCAGTTTCTGTCCATTATCAGGCCTTTTAACCATGGGATCGCTACTTTGTCCTCCCTCACGCACTTTCCAGCCAGACATGTCACTGGATAGTGACGAGGAGCACAAAGCCCCTGTCCGATAGTCCTCTCCTCGATGCAGGGGCACCGGTGACTATGGGAGTGCACTCACTACCCTGCGGATCAGACCTGGAATCTTCCTTCGCGACGCGGTTCAATGCCTGAACAGCCAAGGAACAGAACGACAGCCTGGTAACACCAAAAGACCAATTCACTGATTGACCGTCATGGTGAAGCGATAGCGGTGACTTACCCAAGGGCTCAAACACTTCCTCCTGGGTGGAAATGACCAACCGTTTCTCTGGTGCCGAAATTCTGACTGACAAACAAGTGAAGTCCTTCTCCATCTTTGACGTGTGACGGAAGAGTGTGAGAAAGCGAAGGGGGTGGGCGTCGAAAGCAGAACTGAAGCTGACGATGGTGAACCACGTGGAGTAAGTGAAGCCGGCAGGTGGCGGAAACCCCCGACAACCTGAGGGGAAAAGGTCAGAAAAGCAGAAGTTAAAGTCAGTCAGCCTCTCTGTAATCGCGCTGACCTTGCTAAAGTGGGTGGGAGGGGCTGCCGCATGGCGGCAGGGTGGCACAGGTTGGTTGGCGCCCCAGCCTCGCAGCGCCAGGGGCCCGGGTTCAATTCCGGCCTTGGGTGTCTCTCTGTGCGGAGTCTGCACGTTCTCCTCGTGTCTGAGTGGGCTTCCTCCGGCTTCCTCCCTTTAGTCCTACAATGGGCAGGTTATGTGGGGTTACAGGGGGATAGGGCGGACGGGTGGGCCTAGGTAAGGTGCTCTCTCTCTCAGTGAGTTGGTGCAGACTCGATGGACCGAATGGGCTTCTCCTGCACTGCAGAATCGTAGAATTTACAGTGCAGAAGGAGGCCATTCGGCCCATCGAGTCTGCACCGGCCCTTGGAAAGAGCACCCTACCTAAGCCCACACCTCCACCCTATCCACGTAACCCAGTCACCCCACCTATTTGGACACTAAGGGCAATTTATCATGGCTAATCCACCTGAACTGCACATCTTTGGACTGTGGGAGGAAACCCACGCAGACACGGGGAGAGCGTGCAGACTCCGCACAGACAGTGACCCAAGCTGGGAATCGAACCTGGGACCCTGGAGCTGTGAAATAACAGTGGCACCCACTGTGCTACCATGCCGCCCACAGCTATTCTATGGATCCTCTGCATGCCAGCCATGTGGCATTGGCATCAGACTCCATCAACTCAGCAGTGTGCTTCAGTGGCTTAACAAGAACGTCCTTCACCATATTACTAGTATGACTATTTCAACATTGGCCTCTAACTTTCTAGCCTCCCTAAACGTCAACGCATCCAAAGCTCTGCTGCAGAATTCTGAGTCCGCAGGATCCTCCGCTCTGCCGGCGGCGCACCCATGCCCGCAGGTTTCCCGACGCCGTGAGGCGGCCACAATGGGAACGGAGCATCCCACCCCGGTGTCTATATACTGACTCGCAGTTTGCTCACCCATCGCTCCTGGCGTTCACTGACCTGGGGCGGGATTCTCCCCTACCCGGCATCGGGCTGCCCCAAAGGTGCGGAATCCTCCGCACCTTTAGGGGCTAGGCCCGCCCCGGAGTGGTTGGCGTCCCGCCGGCCGGCGTGGAAGGCCTTTGGCGGCGCGCCAGCCGAGGCCGAAGGGACTCCGCCGGCCGGCGCAGGTCCGCGCATGCGCGGGAGCATCAGCGGCTGCTGACGTCATCCCCGCGCATGCGCAGGGGGGGGGTTCACCTATGCGTCAGCCATCGCGGAAGCTTACCTGGCCGGCGTGTAGGAAAAGAGTGCCCCCACGGCACAGGCCCACCCGCGGTTCGATGGGCCCCGACAGCGGGCCAGGCCACCATGGGGGCACCCCCCCGGGGCCAGATCGCCCCGCCCGCGCCGCCTGGTCCCGCCGATAAGGGACATAGTCCAATTTACGCCAGCTGGACCTGTATAGAACAAGCAGGACTTCGGCCCATCGCGGGCCGGAGAATTGCCGGGTGGGGGGCGCTAGCAGCGGCCGCCGACCGGCGGGGCGCCCGTCAATTTGGCGGCCGACAGGGGTGGGATCCCCGCCGTCCCCCGACAATTCTCCGACCCGGCGGGGGGTCAGAGAATCCCGCCCCTGAAACCCGGTCGCGCAAAACCTTGAATTTAAAATTCTCATCCTTGTTTTCGAATTCCTCCCCCATTTTTCCGTAACCTCCTCCAACCCTAAAACCCTCCAGAGTGCGGTACCTCTCGAAGTCCGGTCTCCTGCTCATCCCTAATTTGCATGACATTGAAGCAGAGGAGCAGGAGTAGCCCATTTGGCATCTCAAGTCTGCCCCGCCCTACAAACACATCTTAGCTGATTATCCATCTGTACTCCATTTCCCCCCCATAGTCATCGTGTCCCTTGATGTCACGAGCATCCAGAAATCGATCAATCTCTGTCTTGAACTTGCTCAATGATTGAGTTTCCACAGCCCGCTGGGTTAGAGAATTCCAAAGATTCCCTCCTTCTGAGTGTAGAAAATCCTCCTCATCTTAGTCTTAAATGGTCTGCCCTTTATTCTGAGACCCCGTCCTCTGGTTTTAGACCCACCTGCCGGGGGAAAACATGCTGAGCGGGATTCTCCATCCCGCTGCAGCCGTTTTCTAGTGTGGCGCGCCCCCACTGGCAGAGGGATCCTTCATCCTGCCAGCCGGCCAATGGGGTTCCCTCCCTCCCCCCAACGCCGTCGGGAAAGCCGCAGGCGTGAGTGCGCTACTGGCAAAGCGGAGGATTGCGCCAACGGAGAATCGGCCTCCTATCAACATCTACCATGATATAATTTCTAATATATTATATGGCATAATATACCATAATCATCGGCAATAACATCTACTTAATGCTACTGTTGCCAACTGTGCTACCAGCTGTCTCGGTCCCAGACTCCAACAATCTCTTCCATAAACCTCTTTGCCTCTCTTTTCTCCGACAATTCTTCTACCTCTTTGACCAAGATTTTGGTCACTTGTCTGAATGGTTTAGCACACTGGGCTAAACCGCTGGCTTTTAAAGCAGACCAAGGCAGGCCAGCAGCACGGTTCAATTCCCGTACCAGCCTCCCCGAACAGGCGCCGGAATGTGGCGACTAGGGGCTTTTCACAGTTAACTTCATTTGAAGCCTACTTGTGACGATAAGCGATTTTCATTTCATTTCATTTCATATCTCTTTGGGTGGCTCAGTGTAAAAGCTTTGTCCGGTACTGCCCTCCAAGAAACATCTTGGGATGCTCCCCGACGTTAATGGTGTTAATAAAAGCGCCAGCCGTTCCTCTGTTGGTCGCACTTTCGCACCCCCGAGTCACAAGGTTAGGCGGTTCAAGTCCCACTCAAGGGCCTGAGCGCAAAAATCATGCCAACCCAGCACAGCGCTGAGGGAGTGCCGCACTGTCGGAGGTGCCGCCTTTCAGATGGGACGTTACATAGATTTACATAGAATTTACATAGAATTTACAGTGCAGAAGGAGGCCATTCGGCCCATCGAGTCTGCACCGGCTCCTGGCAAGAGCACCCTACCCAAGGTTAACACCTCCACCCTATCCCCATAACCCAGTAACCCCACCCAACACTAAGGGCAATTTTGGACACTAAGGGCAATTTATCATGGCCAATCCACCTAACCTGCACATCTTTGGACTGTGGGAGGAAACCGGAGCACCCGGAGGAAACCCACGCAGACACGGGGAGGATGTGCAGACTCCGCACAGACAGTGACCCAAGCCGGAATCGAACCTGGGACCCTGGAGCTGTGAAGCCATTGTGCTATCCACAATGCTACCGTGCTGCCCTAGGCCACGTCGGTCTCTTCAGATGGATGCAAGGGATCCCATGGCACCTTGTTGAGAAAGAGCAAGGGAGCATTTCATTCCTATTCGTTGGATTTTTCCGCACACAAATTTGTTGTTGTGTTCCCGACATTAAAACAATGACTGGACTGATTGTGTTCCAGTGATGATTAAATCAGATAAAACAACATTCATAAAAGCAATTCAAAGTACCAAAGTCTTTGGAGAAATGATTTGACTAAAGAATCTTGGCTATGCCAATCAGCACCCTTCTGTTAATCATAATGCAAAACGTGGTAAATTACATACCGTCTCCAATTCCACCAGCAATTGGGAAATCTGCATTAGACCCAATTACTGTCGCCAGGGTAGGTAAAAAACAGCACCTAATAAAACAAATATGAGAGTTAGGCCGGCATTCAAGAACTGACAAGGTCGGAGATCATTTAGTTTAATTTCTTTTTACAATTGTTATTCTTTAGCTCTCCCTGGGCTACACACTTTCCATCGAACCACAGGATCCCTACAGAGAAAAAAAAGAGGCCATTCAGCCCATCAACTCTGCACTGACCCTCTGAAAGGGCACCTTACCTGTGCCCACTCTCTTGTCCTTTCTCCATAACCCCCTTAACCTGCACATTCCTGGACACTAAGGGCAATTTATCATGGCCAATCCACCTAACCTGCACATCTTTGGACTGCGGGAGGAAACCGGAGCACCCGGAGGAACCCACGTAGACACGGGGAGAAAGTGCAAACTCCCCACAGACAGTGACCCAAGGCCGGAATTAAACCTGGTTCCCTGTCGCAGTGAACTGCAGTGCTTTTTTAAAAACATTTAGAGTACCCAATTAATTTTTTCCAATTAAGGGGCAATTTAGCGTGGCCAATCCACCTAGCCTGCACATCTTTGGGTTTTGGGGGCGAAAACCCTCGCAAACACAGGGAGAATGTGCAAACTCCACACAGACAGTGAACCAGAGCCGGAATCGAACCTGGGACCTCGGCGTTGTGAGGCCGCAGTGCTAACCACTGCGCCACAATGCTACCCCTTGATGCCACAGTGCTAACCGCTGCTCTGTCATACTCAATGGCCTGTTCTGCTCTCCAGTTTACCACTGAAAGAGATGAGAACCCACGGCGGTTGTTCCCCTCTCACCTTCCCTTCCGCCTTGTGGTGATGCACCTCGAGCCTCTGGTCACCAGCGGTGGCATCCGGAAGATGACTCTTGGGCATGCAGATACCACCCTCCCTACCTCTCTCGCTCCTGTAACATGCTCCTTAGACCCTAAGTCTTTGAGCAAGTTTCACCAGCGAGGCCTCGACACCCAATACCGTTACAGACTTTGATGTGGAGCCTTTGCAAATGTGGCAGTGATGCATATCTAGAAGACCCACTCGCTAAAGCTCTGTCAGCAAACCTACGGCCTCTCTCAACAAGGGCAGCAGATACACGGCAACATCAAACACTTCCAAGCTCCTCCTCACATCGCGCACCATCCTGCCTTGGACAATGTGTCGCAGCTCGTTCATCATCGCTGGGATAAAATCCTGGCACTCCCAACCTGACAATGCCTGCGTGTGGGAGCCGCTTGGCTACACGGACTGCAGCAGTTCAAGAATATCTGCTACCACTTGCTCAGGGCAACGAGGGCAGGGCAGCAAGTGCCAAGGCTGCCAGTGGGACCTGTATCCCCAGAATGAATGTTTAAAAATGCTGAGTGGGGCTGGCTTCATTCTCACAAAACATTTGGTTTTGCATGTACGCGTGGCATTATTGTGAAATACCGTGTGCCAACCTGGATTCAGACTGGCAAAAGTTTGCAACCCTACCGTCAGAATATGAAAAATTCAATGCACGCAAACAGCAAGTCACCATCGCTGCTCTAATCACCCTTCCTCTGGATCCACCATCTGCTGACACACCACACATCCAAAGTTAATAACTGTAATTACAACGCTGGGACCACTAGACCTTGAATAGAAGCCAGGTTTGAAGTACCATCGCAAGTCTACTTGTCATTTCAAAACTGTCTGACTGATGAAAGGAATGAAAGCTCAGCTTGCTGCGACCAGTGTCGTCTTTAGGGATCAGCAATCAAGGGGTTAATTATAATTGTCCTGCTGCCACTTACTGAAGGATGGCACTCCTCCCCCACACCCTCTGACCCGGGGGTCGTCAGTACAAGCCCTTTCAGAGGGTCAGTGCAGACTCAATGGGCTGAATGGCCACTTTCTGCACTAGGAATTCAATGGATAATCTGGATTTAAAACTCTTGCGCTCTTGACAATTAGACATTAAACCCTATTTTATTTTCCCTTACAGGAGGATGTAAAAAGATCTCATGTCATTATTCAAAGAAAAGAGCTCACACCGTGTCATGGTCTCAGTCAGCATCATTAAAACAGATTACCATTGCTGCTTGTGGGACCTTGGTGTGTGTACACTGGTTGCGTATCTCCCCACTTAACCACAGTGACTATCAGAAGGCATGGTGGCACAGTGGTTAGTGCTGCTACCTCACAGTGCCAGAGACCCATGTTCAATTCCGTCCTCGGGTGTCCGTGTGGAGTCTGCACATTCTCCCCGTGTCTGTGTGGGTTGCCTCCGGGTGCTCCGGTATTGTCCCACAGTCCAAAGATGTGCAGGTTAGGTGGTTTGGCCATGATAAATTGCCTTTAGTGTCCAAAGATTAGGTGGGGTTATGGGAATGGGTGGGAGATTGAGCCTCGGGGCTCTTTCGGACGGTCAGAGCAGATTCAATGGGCAGAATGGCCTCCTTCTGCACTGTAGGGACTCCATGATTCAAAAGTCCCTTTTCAGTGTGAAGCTCTTTGGGGAGTGAAAGACACTATGTAAATGCAAAATCTTTTCTTCATAATTTGCAACATGAAGTCACTCAGATCATCCTTGCTTTCTTCACTGATTACAATTCATGTTTGTCTCTCCTTCTTAATTCTTCACTCGCTGACCATTATAGTCTTTGCCAATTTCAATTTTCAATCAGATCGATTTAATTTAAGGTTTAATTTTATTATAAACGTGCCAAGCAGAACTACGCACAGACGACCACACTTTCGCCAACCGTGTCAGTAATCACTGCAGTACAGATTATGCTCTTTGTAATTTGTATCTATGTTTCATACCCATAGCCAACGACGGACATGTCAAACTCTGCAAAGGAGGGGGCAGTGGATGATTTAGTTGGGTGGAAATGCCGAGAAGACATCATGGAGACTAAGCTCATGACACGGTGTCGCGGGAGCACCCGACGTCTTGACATGCGGGATATACTGAATCCCGGTATCGGTCTGTGCTTTGCAATGAGCGACCCTCTCCGGGTGAGGTTTCCGGTCTGCCCTGGGCCTGCGTCTGTAACAGAGGAAGAAAATGGCCACGCAATCAGAATCTTCGCCACGGAACACACTCGCCAACCTCACATAAACTAACCGTTTTAAATGTATCTCCACGGGCAGCACGGTGGCACAAGTGGCTAGCCCGGTGGCTTCACAGCGCCAGGGTCCCAGGAGATTCCCCGCTGGGTCACTGTGTGCGGAGTCTGCACGTTTTCCCCCGTGTCTGCGTGGGTTTCCTCCGGGTGCTCCGGTTTCCTCCCACAGTCCAAAGACGTGCAGTTTAGGTGGATTGGCCATGCTAAATTGCCCTTAGCGTCAAAAAAAAGGGTTAGGAGGGGCATAGTGTGGAAGTGAGGGCATAAGTGGGTCGGTGCAGACTCGATGGGCCGAATGGCCTCCTTCTGCACTGTATGTTCTACGTTCTAAGTACGCTGCGGACATGAATTAATAAGCACTTAACAAGGGAGTTATAACCCACCCATAACTAACAGATTAGCCAGCGATGACAACGCTGAGGGCTTTCACTTGCGTCGATGGAAATTCATTTATATTTTGCACCATTGAGAGAATCCATAATCTGCCTCTCGCTTAAATGTTGAAAATTAACACATTTCGTTACATTTGACAAAGAAATTAATGAAATGAACTGCTGAAGCATACAGCGAGGAGATTTGCTTCTAATATTCAGGTGAGAAAGAAACCTGAATAAGCCTTAAAAAAAAAATCCATCCTGCTGAAAAGATTATTTGCACGGTTCCCGATTCGCAAGCACTTGATCTCAACCGGTTTTTATTTCAATCTGCAACAGGGGTCTTAAATTTAATCCTGTTCTTTATTTGCATAGTGCCAATATCGACTGGTTCAGCTTAAGGGGGAAGAACGATCAAACAAGGAGAGTGGAGAAAATTAACGTAACAAATTGAATCCATGAGCACTGTGTGCATAAAGGAATGCATTCTGCTGGTCAAGATATATATATGTGTAAGCCACTGCTATTTGGCTTGAATTTTAATTATCCAACTGTAATGATGCACTTTCGGAGGCTTCATTCGTGAACAACAATTTATTTGGATCACCCCCCCCCCCCCCCCCCCCCAACCCTTGGACCCAGTTCTGGAAAGCTTAGTGACTAAGATAACTCCGCCCCCTGGGGTGATTCCCCACTCTGAGTCCCGATTGGTCACCCAGGCCAGGTGACCCTTACTCTGCTGTGTTGCCCTTAAAGGGAGAGTCATATTTTGTGGATATTTTGTTTAACAATAATTTAATTTATTTGTCTGGGGAATTGTGCACAATTTTGGTCCCCTTATTTGATGTAGTGGCATTGGAGGCAGTTCAGAGGAGGTTCACTAGGTTGATTCCAGAGATGAGAGGTTTGCCGTATGAAGAGAGATGAAACAGTTTAGGCCTTCACTCTCTTGAGTTTAGAAGAATGAGGGGAGGTCAAATTGTGATATACAAGATGATAAAAGGTATGGATATGTAGACGGATGCTTCCTCTTGTGGGGCATTCTAGAACGGGAGGTCGGAGTCTTAGGATAAGAGGTAAGAAATTTGAAACTGAGTTGAGGAGAAACTACTTCTCTCAAAGGGTTGTGAATTTGTGGAATTCGCTACCCCAGAGGGTGGTGGATGCTGGGACAGTGAGTAAATTCAAGGAGGAGTTAGACAGATTTTTAATTGTTGATGGGTTGAAAGGTTATGGAGAACGGGCAGAACGTTGGAGTTAAGGCCAGGATGGGATCAGCCATGATAGAATGGCGGAGCCGACTCGATGGGCCTAATTCTGCTCCTATATCATATGAATTTATGAGCATACGTTTTGCAGACTCATCTCCTGTCCGTAACCTGGCTGACACTTATCCCTCAGCCCTCAAGCAACATCTGAAACAAATGATCCACCAATTTTCTTTATTGTTCTCTGTAAGAGAATCCTGTGGATAAATTGGCTTCCTGGTTTCTACAATCAAATGCATTTTATTGCCTGTAAGGCAGTTTTATCACAAAGGGCATGATGACCACAGCATTCCCTACAGTGCAGAAGGAGGCCATTCAGCCCATCGAGCCTTCACCGACACTGTGAAAGAGCACTCCGTCCGAGCCTACACTCCCCGCCCTATCCCAATAATGGCTTAACCTAACCTACACATTTTTGGACACGAAGGAGCAATTTTACCATGGCCAATCCTACCTGTGCCCACTCTCTTTCTCTTTCTCCATAACCCCCTTAATCTGCACATTCCTGGACACCAAGAGGCAATTTATCCTGGCCAATCCCCCTAACCTGCACATCTTTGGAAGGTGGGAGGAAACCGGAGCACCCGGAGGAAACCCACGCAGACACGGGGAGACTCTGCATAGACAGTCAGTCACCCACGGTCGGGATCAAACCCGGGTTTCAGGAGCTGTGAGGCAGCAGTGCTAACCACTGTGCCACCTTGCCACCCTGGTACGAGTTGCTTTTTTCTTGAGAACAGTAAATCAGGAACTACAGTGGTAAAAATGATTTGCATTGAGCGAAGTGACTGAATCATGAGGAGTAGATGAATGGTCTCAAAGAGTTCAAACTGAAGGTGATGAAAAAGGTGAAAGACGTATCCTATTTTTTAAGAAAAATGAATTGGACAACCTTTGTTCAGCTGAAATGTGTTTATTCTCAGATGTAACATTTTTTATCAACCTACTGGATTTAGTCAAATTTTGAGTGTAAATAACAAACAAGGGCCGGGATATCCCGGCGCGTCCGGAATTCTCCGCACCTTTAGGGGCCAAGCCCTGACATTGAGGGGCTAGGCCCGCACCGGAGTGGTTCCCACTCCGCCAGCTGGCGTGAACGGCCTTTGGCGCCACACCAGCCGGGGCCGAAAGGACTTCGCCGGCCGGCGTAAATCCGCGCATGCGCCGGAGCGTCAGCGGCTGCTGACATCATACCGGCACATGCCAAATACCGGCCAAATCTCGGGGGGGTCAGAGAATCCCGCCCCAGGTAACTGAAGAAACATGCTTGCAGATTTCTGCTCTGCTGCCCATTCAGAAGGAGCGACCATTCCCCATAACCTTTGGATGGTCCTGGCTCCTGCCATCGCCACCCTCCTGTCATGTGCTTACCGTTGGAGCCAATCGGATGGCAGGAAAGATCGATTTGATGTTTACCAGATGGGTCATACACTCCGGTCTTCCCAACTGTACAATTCAGCGGATCGCCAAGCCGCAGGAACTGTCTGTGAATTGCAAATCAGAAGACAGTAAAAATAGCACAGTAGCGCATGGATGCGGCACAAAAGGAGGCCATTCAGCCTGTCATGTGTGTGCCAGCCCTTTGGTATTCAATTAACCCCACAGCTTGCCCAATAGCGCTGCAAATTGCCCATCCTCGTCTATTGATCCATTTGTTGTAAAAGTGTAAAATACAAGCAAATCGCTACATTAACATCTGTGTCACGGAGGCTGAACCTTTTTTGGAGACCGGTTTTATAGATGGTGGACAGGCTCTGGGGGGGGTCAGGTGGTGAGTTGCTCACCGCAGAATTCCCAATCTCTGACCTGCTCTTATTTGACTGGTCCAGTTCAGTTTCTAGCCAATGGTAACCCCCATAATTTCAAAGAATTTTTTCATTGATGGAGCTGGATTCGAATTGACAAGGAAACCAGCACCGTATCAAAACAGCACACTATTCTTACACTGAACCGTAAAATTTATTTCTGACATTAATATTTACGCCACCTCTCTGCCTTCCCAGCACACTGCCCCAATAAAATTGCCATTTCATTAAGAAACTGACATAAGTAGCAGGTTTCAAAAAGAGCGATAATGTAACTTCAATACCAACAATATACGTTTGTATAATCCCTGTAACATCGTAAATCATCCCAAGGTGATTAAAGTAGAGAACACAATTTAACACCAAGGTTCACATGGAGATATTAGAAAAGGATGACCAATAACTTGGTGAAAGAGATATGTTTTAAGGAGACTCCGAAGGAAGGAAAAGGAGTTAGAGTGAAAGGCAAGTGGGGGGAGGAGCTCGGGGAGGAGATCGATGGGGGGGGTTGTGGGCTGTTGCCCTAAGCAGGGTTAATTCTTCCTCCTCTTGCACCAGGCTCAGCCTGATACAGTTTAAAGTTGTTCACAGAGCGCATATGACAGGGGCGAGGTTGAGTGGGTTCTTTGGGGTGGAGGACAGATGTGTGAGGTGCTCGGGGAGCCCAGTTAATCACGCCCATATGTTCTGGACGTGCCCGGCGCTAGATGGATTTTAGAGGGGCTTTGCGAGGACTATGTCCAAGGTGGTGAACACCCGGGTCAAGCCCCCGAGCTGGGGGGTAGCATTATTTGGGGTATCGGACGAGCCGGGAGTGCAGGAGACGGCCTTTGCTTCCCTGGTAGCCCGACGGAGGATTTTGCTACCGTGGAAGGATGCGAAGCCCCCTAGCGTGGAAGCTTGGATTAATGACATGGCTGGGTTCATCAAGTCGGAGAGGATAAAGTTTGCCTTGCGAGGGTCTGTGCAGGGGTTCTTCAGGCTGTGGCAACCTGGGGGGGGGGGTCCTCTTGGGGTGGCGTTGGGGTTAGGGTGGGGTGTTCCCGATCTGTGTTCTTATTGTTATTTGGGGGGCTATTGTATTTTGGGGAAATCCCTATGTATAATTCTTACGCGTTGTGTTCTTGTTTCTTTTTTCTGTAAGGGGGGAGTTTTGTTGAAAATCGGCTGAAAACATGAATAAATATTTTATTTTTTTTTAAAAGAAAAGGAGTTAGAGTGGTGGATATGTGTAGAGAAGAATTTCCAGGGGCGGGATCAATGGACTTTTCCATTGCCCGTGTCTCGCCCGTGGTCTTCGGCCCTGTAGAGTTGAAGGCACGAATGGGTTTGGAAAAAGCACTGTGCCAACGGTATCCGAGTGAGGGCGAGTGTAACAAGGGAACGGACAATACCTCAGGACTGGTGGATCAATCGCTTGGCAAGCCAGTTTCTCGAAAGTCCGGATGAGGGGTAGGTGTAACGGATCCCCGATATCAGCCATTGCTTCCTTGCATCGACTCACTAGGATGGTCAACAGTCCAGAGCCACACATGGCCTGGCGATTCCTTTCCGATTTGACCAGCGACAGAATATAATCGGCCACTGCATATTGCAGCTCCAAGGATTGCTGGAGGGGACAAATGGTGAAGTTGTTCTTTTCCTCATACAGACAAGTACAAAGATTACTTTTTTTTCTTTCTTCGTTCTTGGCACGTGGGCATCGCTGGCTGGTTCAGCATTTGTTGCCCATTCTTAATTGCCCTCGAACTGAGTGGCTTGCTAAGCCATTTTCCCGTGGGGAAGTTAAGAGTCAACCACATTGCTGTGGATCTGGAGTTGCATGTAGGCCAGGCTGGTTAAGGATGGCAGATTTCTTTCCCGGAAGGACATTAATTAGTGAACCAGATGGGTCTTTACGACTTTAATTCCAGGGGCTGGATTCTCCCCTACCCGACGGGGCGGGGGGTCCCGGCGGGATGGAGTGGCGTGAACCACTCTGGCGTCGGGCCGCCTCAAAGGTGCGCATTTCTCCGCACCTTTAGGGGCCAAGCCCTCACATTGAGGGGCTAGGCCCGCGCCGGAGTGGTACCCGTCCCGCCGGCTGGCGTGGAAGGCCTTTGGCGCCACGCCAGCCGGGGCCGAAGGGACTTCGCCGGCCGGCGGAAGTCCGCGCATGCGCGGGAGCGTCAGCGGCTGCTGACGCCATCCCTGCGCATGCGCAGGGGAGGAGGTCACGTCCGCATCAGCGGGGGGGTCGGAGAATCCAGCCCCAGATTTTTATTGAATTCAAAGTTCACCATCTGCCATGGTGGGATTCGAACCCAGGACCCTAGTGAATTACCCGAAGTCTCTGGTTTACTAGTTCAGTGACAATACCATTGCACGGCTGCCTTCCCTGGGGCACCATACATCCTATTGGGCTTCACTCTATGATGGATGAAATTTTTTTTTAAACACCACATTTAAATTAACATTCAAACCTAAAACTAATCGTAAAAAAATTAACAAAAAATTAACTGCACAAATGCTATTTTTAAAAATGTTCAATTAGAGCAAGTGCATATTGCACAATGACCTTGGATTCACAGAATCCCTACAGTGTAAAAGGAGGCCATCCGGCCCATCGATTCTGCACTGACTCTCAGAAGAAACACCATATCCAGGCTCACGCCCTATCCCCCGAACCCCACCTACCCTTTTTGGGCACTAAGGGGCAATTTAGCATGGCCAATCCACCTAAGCTGCACACCTTTGGACTGTGGGAGTAAACTGGAGGAAACCCACGCAGACAAGTGGAAAAAGTGCAAACTCCACACAGGCAGTCATCCGAGGTCAGAATTGAACCTGGGTCACTGGCGCTGTGAGGCAGCAGTGCTAACCACTGTGCACCAAGCCGCCCTTACACCATATCCTACTGGACTATTGCTGATCTGTACTTCAACTCCAGTTACTCACCTTTATTCCTTTTCCCCTGACTAAATAAAAATCTGTCAATCTCCAGTCTTTAAACCTTCGCTGGTCCCATAATCACAGTCTTCTGACAGAGAGAGTCTAGGTTTCCAGTATTCTGCGTGTGGAAAAAGGTTTCCTGATTTGACTCCTGATTCTCCTAGCTCCAATTCCTGGATTTTGGTCTCTAATTCTGGATTCCCTCATGAGAGGAAATAGCTTTTCAGCATCTACCCGATTAAACCCCCTTATGACATTTCACACATTAATTCGATCAGCCTTCATCCTTCTTTACTCAAGATGACACAAATCAAAGTTATGTAACTTTTTTTTAAACCTTTAGAGTACCCAATTCTTTTTTCCCAATTAGGAGGCAATTTAGAGTGGCCATTCCACCTACCCTGCACATCTTTGGGTTGTGGGGGCGAAACCCACATCAACACGGGGAGAATATGCAAAGTCCACATGGACAGTGACCTGGAGCCGGGATCGAACCAGGGTCTACGGCGTCGTGAGGCAGCAGTGCTAACCACTGCACCACCCTGCTGCCCTGAGGGTTATGTAACCTGGCCAAATCAATTACAGCCTGGTATGGCAACTGCTCGGCCCAGGGCCGCAAGAAATTTCAGAGAGTCGTGAACACCGCCCAGTCCATCACACGAACCTGCCTCCCATCCCATTGACTCCATCTACTCCTCCCGCTGCCTGTGGAAAGCGGGCTGCATAATCAAAGATCCCTCCCACCTGGCTTACTCACTCTTCCAACTTCTTCCATCGGGCAGGAGATACAGAAGTCTGAGAATACACACGAACAGACTCAAAAACAGCTTCTTCTTACCCACTGTTACCAGACTCCTAAATGACCCTCTTATTGACTGACCTCATTAACACTACACCCTGTATGCTTCATCCGATGCCAGTGCTTATGTAGTTACATTGTATATCTTGTGTTGCCCTATTATGTATTTTCTTTTCTTCCCTTTTCTTCCCATGTACTTAATGATCTGTTGAGATGTTTGCAGAAAAATACTTTTCACTGTACCTCAGTACACGTGACAATAAACAAATCCTATCCAATCCAATCCAATTAATCTTATAAAGCTATGGTATCATTTTGGTGCATCTACCCTACATCTGCCAAGGCAATATGTCCTTTGCGAAGTGCGTTGTCCTTTGGTAAACATGGAAGTTGCAACACAAAACCCGGTACAGCTATCTCACAAGAGTTGTGAATGAAAGCAAATACTGCTGCCTCACGGCGCTAGGGACCTGGGTTCAATTCCAGCTTTGGGTGACTGTCTGTGAGGAGTTTGCATGTTCTCCTCGTGTCTGCGTGGGTTGCCTCCGGGTGTTCCGGGTTCCTCTCACAGTCCAGAAATGTGCAGGTTAGGTGGAATGGCCATGCTAAATTGCAACTTAGTGTCCAAAAGGTTAGGTGGGGTTGTGGGGATAGGGTGAGGGAGTGGGCCTAGGTAGGGTGCTCTTTCAGGGGGTCGGTGCTGGCTCGATGGGCCGAATGGCCTCCTTCTGCTCTGTAGAAGTTCTGTGATTACTCTGAAAAGTTGCACTAAGAAAAAACATTTCACTCTCAGTGATGATTATATACCTCGCAATGGAATACTGATAGATACCTGAGGGGTTTCTTCACAGGTTAGATTTGGCAGTAGTTCCATCATGACGCAAATGGCACCTGGATGGACAAGGACAGGATCTGGAGCAAACCTTCATAAAGACAAAATGCAAAGCGGTGAATCCATGTCATTAGTGTGTATCGTGGACAATACAGGATAATGGTTTTCAATGGGTCAGGAGACCAGAGAATCAAACACAAGAGGCGACCAGAAAATCAAGAGTGACAACTTGCACCGTCTGAATCCCTGATGTGCACTCCCACTCAGTAAGCCTCCAAAGCAAGCACGAAACCTCTATCCTTCCAATCATAACGACTTTCTTTGCAGAACAGTTTTGGGTGTGCATTTAATCTCGAATGGCAGGTTACCGAATAACACATACACACACAGCACTGCTGCCTCACAGCGCCAAGGATCCGGGTTCGATTCCAACCACAGGTAACTGTGTGCGGAGTCTGCACATTCTCCCCGAGTCTGGGTGGGTTTCCTCCGGGTGCTCCGGTTTCCTCTCACAGTCAGGTTAGGTGGATGTGCAGGTTAAGCGGACTGGCCCTGTTAAATTGCTCCTTAGGGTCCAAAAGGCGAGGTGGGGTTATGGGGATAAGGCGGGGATTTGGGCCCAGGTAGCGTGCTCTTTTGGAGGGTCGGTACAGACTCGATGGGCCAAATGGCCTCCTGCTGCACTGTAGGGATTCTATGATTCCATGAGAGTCAGTATAGGTCTAAACTAAGCCGACGCACTTACACCTTTCAATTCAACCTGTGCTGTGAACCTTCCCACCTTCCAAAGGAAACGCAGCCACATCCGTCTACAACTAGAATCAATATCATTCATCCCTGGTATCTCCCAGAAAACACTCTTGATTTCCAACGGGGACGCCGCCACCAACATATGATTCTCTGACAAAAAATCTCCAGCAAAGAAAAGAAACCTTTAAAATGAAAGGAAGGTTTTCAATCTTACTTGAAGTGATATCTAATGTGGAATATCTCATCTACCGCCTTCCATCATGGCCTCTAAAGTTCCCAAAAGACTTTACTGACTGTTAAGTACTTTTGAACTTTTGTCACTTGTAATTTAGGTATCATAGCGGGTTAATTTGCTCACAGCTAAGGGCCCACAAACAACAAAGTACCTAGGAAACCTGCATTGGTTGAGGGATTAAATAGTTTGATCGAACGCCAACCAGCCCAGATATAACCATCCTGACCTTGATCCACAAATGAGGACTTTAGCTTTTTTTGCGCAATCGAACCTTTCGCAATCATTCAGGCTTGCAGATATATAACCTTACAAATGATCTTTGTCTTTGGAGACGCAACATGGAATTTGAGACATTGATCGAGATGAATCCTTTGTTTTAGGATGCAGAACATTTCCGACAAGTCAGAAATATCCAGTTTGACGGTCCAAAGTTAGGTGATTCTGGCCTTCCCAACTTCATCCGAATGCCTGATTTCAAATTGAATCAGAGTTTCACTTTAGCTCGCCCCTCATCGCTAAGGATAAATCCTCAGCGATGAGTCTCGACAATTTCTTATAGGGATGTACTGCAGTCTTATTAAATTAAGAAATGGAGTCAGTGCTTTCTGCAGCCGTAACACAGATATATTCCCCGGCACGAGGGGCTTGATGCAGTGGTATTATTTCATTTTATGAAGCTCAGAATTTATTACAAAAGAGCAGGGGTGTGATTGAAAAGTGCTGGAGCATCAATCTCGAATGAGATCACTCCAGTCCGGGCTAATTAGAATTGCCTTTTGAAAAATCGGCCTCATAAACCACCAAATCGAAAGACACTTCTCACGCGGAATGGTTATTAATGTGCCGCGAACTGGTTCTGGCAAACTCCTTCACCATTCCACGTTACAGACCAGGAACTTTTGTTTTTTAAATTTAGAGTACCCAATTATTTATTTTCCAATTAAGAGGAAATTTAGCCAATCCACCTACCCCGGCACATCTTTTTGGGTTGTGGTGGTGAAACCCACGCAGACACGGGGAGAATATGCAACCTCCACACGGACAGTGACCCAGGGCCCGGGATCGAACCCGGGTCCTCAGCGTCACAGGCAGCAGTGCTAATCATTGCGCCACCAGTTACTTTTTGAGGATTGAAGCAGAATCATCCAGCAGATCCATGTATCACCTAACCGAGGGTGGCACAGTGCACCGCTGCCTCACAACGCCAGGGACTCAGGTTCAATTCCGGCCTTGAGTGTGTGTGGAGTTTGTACTTTCTGTCAGTGTCTGCATGGGTTTCCTCCGGGTGCTCCGGTTACCTCCCATTGTCCAAATATGTACAGAGTAGTTGAATCGGCCATGCTAAATTGTCCCTTGGTGCCCAGGGATATGAAGGTTAGGTTGTAGGGGTAGGGTGGGACATGGATCGGTGGCTGGCTCGATAGGCCGAATGGCCTCCCTCTACACTGTAGGGATTCGATGAGTTGATACAAAGTTGCAGCTTGGCAATTACACTAATTAGAATACCTGAACTCAACTATGCAGCATTACTGGAAGGAATTATTTTAATAGTAAAGTAAAGTCGCTGTAATCCCCCTGGAGGTGGGGAGCTGACTGGTGGTGTTTAACCTGAGGATCACCACACCTCAGGCGAGGGGCAAGCAGGAGAAGATGGGGCCTTCATGAATTACCCGTGCTGTTAGTGTGGCTCTGCATCACGAACCAGCTGTTTAGCCCTCTGAGCTAAACCGGCCCGCACCGGCTCTGATGCACAATAAGGTTTAATGCAGGCCGCAATATGCTTTGTACAACCCTACAGAGTTCTACACTTTTGTTAATGATTTTGAAGTGGTTTAACAATCTTCAGGATCCTCCCTGTCTCCCGGAGCCTAAACATTGCTTATGGGTCTTGAGTAGTACCCTCACCTGCCTTCAGGCCCAGCATTAAACTGCTTCTTCAAAGGTTTCTCTGTATCGTTGGGTGCATCATGATGGGTCGCAGTCACCTCCGGCGCTTCGCTTTCGTTGCACTCCTCACCACGATTTGGAGGGAGATCGCTGACGTGTTGAGTGGAACGGGGAGAAGACAATGTGTCCTTGGCCATCTGGTCCAGGAAATCAAAGAGCTTGACGCATTTCCTTAAAGGTGGCGGAACGTCCGCCTTTGAATTGTGGGCAGAAGTCAGAAACTCCTCAAACGTCCTGCTGGCACCGACGTCCAACGAGCCTTTTAATCTTCCTCCTTTGCCGCTGAAACAACCAAAAAGTCTGAGGTCTTCCGCCACTTTGTGAAACTGGCCCTGAGCCCTGAAGAAGTAACTGTTGACGGGGTCAGAGTGCATGGCCACGGTCAGAGTGCAGAGTGTTGATTGGATAAGGTCCCAGATGTCATTCTGGTCCACCGCGGACCAATTACCCGAAGGTGGCTCGCACAAGGCTCCTTCCATGTCAGCCAACACCGACTGCAGAGCGTTGAAACCTCCAGCAGTCCGGAATGCAGTGCGGGCTTTTGGCATCCCCAGGACGTTTAGAAGGGACTGCAGTGTAAGAGGAGATACAACAGGTTAGAGTGTTAAACTTCACATTCCATTATCCAGCAGCATTGCGCAGTCAGAAAACACCTATGATGCAAAGAAACTATCATTGGCCAACAATGCACTGTGAAAGCAATAATAATTTCATTCAGGAACACCCAAAGGCCTATGTGGATGGATGAGGTGCCTATAATGTAGGCCGTGATTCACCCAAAAAAATGACTCGGTGCCATTTCGGGCGAGTTTGATGGGCTGTTTGGCGCCCGGAGCGAATCCCGTTCTTGGCCTATCCAGTGATCACCACGCTCAATGGGAACGGGGCTGGGAGCAACGGGGTGGGAAAATTGCACCTGAAGTATTAATTGATCAGAGAATCTTCAAATTGAGACGGAGGCTATTTAAGCTGCGTTGGCTCTTTGAGAGAGCTAATAGCCAAATAGTCTGCATAGAACCATAGAACTCTGAAAACGCAGAAGGAGACCATACGGCCCATCGATTCTGTACCAACCCTCTGAAAGAGCACCCTACCTCGGCCCACTCCCGCAACCTATCTCCCTAACCCCACCTGGACACTATGGGGCAATTTTATCGTGGACAATCCACCTAACCTGCACACCTTTGGACTGTGGGAGGAAACCGGACACCCGGAGGAAACTTACACAGACACGGGGGGAATGTGCAAACTCCACACAGACAGTGACCTAAGGCCGTTTTGAACCCAGGTCCTTGGCGCTGTGAGGCAGCAGTGCTAACCACTATGCCACCGTGGCACCTCATTCCCCTCCTCCTACCCCATCTTCCTTTGTAAGTCCTGTTTGAACCAGCCTTTCATTCTAGATCATGCCAATTCATTGCCTAAAACTATGTCTCCTAACGTCCTCTCTGGTTCATTGGCTAACTCTGTTAAATCAGTGTCCCATGGTCACAAAGCTGCCCACTAGTAGAAACATGTTTTCCTTATCTACTACAACCAAATCCCTGATGATTTTGTACATCTCGATTAGATATCCTCTTGGCGTTAAGAGCCCTCTAGTCCTTCCAATTAATGTTCCTGTCGATCGGCACTGCTGTCGATTCAAATAGATTTGGGAATTTGATTAAGCCACCATAAACGAGGGCAAGGGACAGTCCAACTCAAACTTCCGCCCACAGGAAACTTAAACAAAACAAACCAGTGCATAATCGTACTACTGCAAGTAGAGCGGAGTTAAGAAAGAATGAAGAAAGGGTGGCATGTGGCGCAATGGATAACACTGGGACTGCGGCGCTGAGGACCTGGATTCTAATCCCGGTCCTGGATCACTGTCCGTGTGGAGTTTGCATATTCCACCCCCCCCCCTCCCCCCCGCCGCCGCCGTGTCTGCGTGGCTCTCACCTCCACATCCCAAAGATGTGCAGGGCAGGTGGATTGGCCACGCTAAATTGCCCCTTAATTGGAAAAAAAATCATGGCCATGATTTAGTTGCCCATTTAGTTTAGATTCTGGGAGCCTTTCAAACTCGTTACTCGTTACACGGGGGCAGCAGGGTAGCATGGTGGTTAGCATAAATGCTTCACAGCTCCAGGGTCCCAGGTTCGATTCCCGGCTGGGTCACTGTCTGTGCGGAGTCTGCACGTCCTCCCCGTGTGTGCGTGGGTTTCCTCCAGGTGCTCCGGTTTCCTCCCACAGTCCAAAGATGTGCGGGTTAGGTGGATTGGCCATGCTAAATTGCCCGTAGTGTCCTAATAAAAGTAAGGTTAAGGGGGGGTTGTTGGGTTACGGGTATAGGGTGGATACGTGGGTTTGAGTAGGGTGATCATGGCTCGGCACAACATTGAGGGCCGAAGGGCCTGTTCTGTGCTGTACTGTTCTATGTTCTATGTTACGTCTAACTTAGGTACGCAAGCAGTAAACTGGCAGGTTACAGTTTATCTGAGCTTACTAGTGGCCAAACGGATTCAACAGTGCAAGCGCCAAGAGTCAACTGACGTGCACTTGAGTCTGGAATCAAAATTAAAAAGAAAATGTAACAGATAAACAACGGACAAAACACATGATTGTCATTCAAATACTTCCAAGAATCGCAGGTTAAGAAGAGAAGATGAATTCAATAGAACCCAATAGGAATAAAGCAAATGGTTTTGACACCTTTCAGTAAAGGCCACAGAGAACCTTATTGATACAGCCTTTAATATAGTTACACTTTAATCCTCGCTGACTTAATATTCCTCCAGCCTCAATATGTAAAATGCAAACTGAGTTACACATAAGCAAATTTGCCTCCCATTCTGTAATTTGATACAGCGCACAATTTTCAGTGTCTCAACCTCAGCATGTGGAGGTATAATGATATTTATTTTGGGTTAGTAGCTAAATATATATTAGCAAATCAATCTGAGTTTGTGTGTAACACAATAAGCATCCTGAGGGGGAAAGATAATAAATTCAGTCTCTTATTATGTATTGTGACTGCTTCACAATTTGTCAAAATTAGATACACTCACTAGATTTAGGCTAATAAATCAGCTTAATCATATAAATACATATTTTATATGTATAAAATTATGCTGTTTATTTACTTGCGCTGAAAATACAAACTTTTGTGTGGGCTGAGAAGTATCAATTTATGACAGGCTTTTCACAGTAATATTGTTTAAAATATCTTTATGTTTGGGTGAAGAAAGATCTGCATTTATACGGCGCCTTTCACCACTTATAGCTCTCAGTGTCTTCTCTTGGTGCCCAAGTCCCTTGATCAGGCAATAAATGGCTGCCGATGAAGATACTCGACCACCACTTACCCTCACACCCTCCCCCAACTGCGCGTCTGCACACAAACCTGACACGATTTCGCCTTTTGCCCCATGGCAAATGCCCACGTTAAATACCAAAATCAACAGGATGAGGCCCTTACGTAGGCATCACTTCTCTGCTTAAGAGTCTCAACTGATATCAGGGAACAAATTCCATCGACGTACTTCTCTGTCCCAAATATGAATGCGGCTGTGGTGGAGAGGCAGCAGATCCTACCTGGCCCCCTCCCATCTGATCCCCCGCCTCCAAATTCACCTGGCAAGAGGGCATTATATTCTGCCCTGAGACAGGATAAATTTGCCTCCTCGATATAGCACAGCAATGGGATCGTACAGCACAGCAACGGGATTGATATAGCACAGCAACGGGATCAATATAGCACAGCAACGGGATCGATATAGCACAGCAATGGGATCGATATAGCACAGCAATGGGATCGATACAGCACAGCAATGGGATCGATACAGCACAGCAACGGGATTGATATAGCACAGCAACGGGATCGATATAGCACAGCAACGGGATTGATATAGCACAGCAACGGGATCGATATAGCACAGCAACGGGATCGATATAGCACAGCAATGGGATTGATATAGCACAGCAATGGGATCGATACAGCACAGCAACGGGATTGATATAGCACAGCAATGGGATCGATACAGCACAGCAATGGGATCTATATAGAACAGCAACGGGATCAATATAGCACAGCAACGGGATCGATATAGCACAGCAATGGGACTGATATAGCACAGCAACGGGATCAATATAGCACAGCAACGGGATCGATATAGCACAGCAATGGGATCGATACAGCAAAGCAATGGGATTGATATAGCACAGCAATGGGATCGATATAGCACAGCAACGGGATTGATATAGCACAGCAACGGGATCAATATAGCACAGCAATGGGATCGATAAAGCACAGCAATGGGATCGATATAGCATAGCAACGGGATCGATATAGCACAGCAATGGGATCGATATAGCACAGCAATGGGATCGATATAGCACAGCAACGGGATTGATATAGCACAGCAACGGGATCGATATAGCACAGCAACGGGATCTATATAGAACAGCAACGGGATCAATATAGCACAGCAACGGGATCGATATAGCACAGCAATGGGATTGATATAGCACAGCAATGGGATCGATACAGCACAGCAATGGGATCGATATAGCACAGCAACGGGATCGATATAGCACAGCAATGGGATCGATATAGCATAGCAACGGGATCGATATAGCACAGCAATGGGATCGATATAGCACAGCAATGGGATCGATATAGCACAGCAACGGGATTGATATAGCACAGCAACGGGATCGATATAGCACAGCAACGGGATCTATATAGAACAGCAACGGGATCAATATAGCACAGCAACGGGATCGATATAGCACAGCAATGGGATTGATATAGCACAGCAATGGGATCGATACAGCACAGCAATGGGATCGATATAGCATAGCAACGGGATCGATATAGCATAGCAACGGGATTGATATAGCACAGCAATGGGATCGATACAGCACAGCAATGGGATTGATATAGCACAGCAATGGGATTGATATAGCACAGCAACGGGATCGATATAGCACAGCAATGGGATCGATATAGCACAGCAACGGGATCGATATAGCACAGCAATGGCATCGATATAGCATAGTAATGGGACAAAACCCAAAGAATCCTATGCTACACTCATCTTCCTATAACTGGATGACCTGTTGACTCACGTTAATAATTTAATAATTCTAAGCCTAAATACGTAAAGGGTTGACACTCAAATACAGTTTGTACTGTGACATTAAATAGAATTGCAGCTTTACCACCTCACTGGGAAAATTTATTAAAGCAGAGAAGGGAAAAAAAGCAGCATTTTCTACTTCTGTCCATTCTCACCCAAGCGAAGAGGACCGTTAGAACAATGAAGAGGTACCTGAAGGAGGTCGAGTTTCAGCATTAATTCTCCCTGAGTTGCCGAGCACAGAACTCCAATTACCACGCGCATGTACTCCTCCGCGTTCACGATGAATAACTGCTCCAAGATGGTCAGTGCATGGCTTCGGTAGAACTTGTCATCAAGAAAAATCTTGATGTAGGGTGTCATCCCGTATTCTCGAAGAATCACTAAACGGAAAGGGGAAAGGTCGGGTCACACGTG
Source organism: Scyliorhinus canicula (assembly GCF_902713615.1). Classification (NCBI taxonomy): domain Eukaryota; kingdom Metazoa; phylum Chordata; class Chondrichthyes; order Carcharhiniformes; family Scyliorhinidae; genus Scyliorhinus; species Scyliorhinus canicula. The sequence goes on from NC_052167.1 coordinate 19,066,858, forward strand.
CACTGCGGCTTTTGCCAAATGTCAGACAATGGAGGGCAAATGATATGGTTGTACTGGCTGGCAGAGGCCGATTACCTGGACAGAGGGAGGATATATAGAAGCTGGAAGTGAGACCATTGTCATGATATTTGCTCATGCACATAATAAGATACAGACAGGCAATGACAGGCACCCAGTACAGCCAATCAACACACAGGACAGAACACAACCAATCGCCAGGCAGAACACTAGAAGGTGGTCTCCCACTATAAAACACACGGGGCATCAACACTCTGCCTCTTTCGACTGGTGATAACTGTAGTGATAGTCAGGGTGTATATATCAGTTGGCACCTTCTGCATGTGGCTCACAGCTAGTCTAGTCTAGTTAGTTATAGTAAGCACGCTTAGATTAGTAGAGTGTCAAACCCACAGCGGACTGTGTGCACTGCTTAACAAGTTCAATAAAGCGTATTGAAGTAACATCAAAGTTTGGAGTCTACTTTCAAGTACAACTGCATCCAATTGCAGTCCATATTACCCCAGGGTTATTAACACGACAACCATTAGAGGGCTTAGCTATTATTTCATGGAAAGATCAACTCCATTGCCTCCTGTGGATGTATATTATCCAAACCTCTACTTATATGGACCATAATCCCCTAAAAGACCTGAACACAGGAAGTTAGGACAAACTTCTTGTCCTGAGAGGCAATTAGAGAAAAGTAACTTTTCTCTCACAGTTCCATGTGTGGTGTTCTTTGCGTTGCTTATTTGAGGATGGTTGGCGAAGTGCTCACAAAGACCACAAAATGGCTTGAACTTAAACAAAGCTATAAATTTATTAACACTACTAACTTGGATTCAACACGTATTCCTCAAGAATACGCCGTCGATTAATAACATTTAAACTTCACTCATGTACAGCTAATCCTACTACTGAAATAAACTATGATCTGCTCTCACTTACACTATCTGTACATCTGACACTCTCTAGCTAACCCTGGGGGCAAATTGGCTGCAATGGAATGGGAAACTACATTGAAAGGTATGACGGTACATAGGGAATGGATAGCCAGGATCCCAGGTTAATGGTCCGAAGTTTGAATCCAACCGAGAAAGATGGTGAAATTTGAATTCAATAGAAATCTGGAATTAAAAGTCGCATGTGGACAATGAAACAATTGCTGATTGTTGTAAAAACCTATCTGATTCACCAATGTCCTTTAGGGAAGGAAATCTGTCATCCTTACCTAGTCTGGCCTACATGTGACTCCAGACTCTAAAATGGCCTCACAAGCCAATCAGCTTCGGGGGTAACTCGGGATGGGCAACAAATGTTGGGCCAACCAGTAAATCATACAATTTACAGTGTAGAAGGAGACTATTTGGCCCATCGAGTCTGCACCGGCCCTTGGAAAAAGCACCCTATCTAAGCCCACACCTCCACCCTATCCTCACAACCCCACCCTATCCCCGTAACCCCACCTAACCTTTTTTTAGACACCAAGGACAATTCAGCATGGCCAATCCACCTAACCTGCACATCTTTGGACTGTGGGAGGAAACCGGAGCACCCGGAGGAAACCCAGGCAGACACGGGGAGACGGTGCAGACTCCGCACAGGCAGTGAACCAAGCCAGGAATCGATCCTGGGACCCTGGAGCTGTGGAGCAACTGTGCTAACCACTGTGCTACCGTGAATGAATAAAAAAAAGAAAATGACAAAACGAGCATGAGAGCTTTGAATCTGATGGGTTGGCCAAGAAGGGGTTAATGGAGGCTGGCCGGCTCAGGGGTACTGGATCAGCCAGACTTGAACAAGTTTCTGAGAAACTCAATGACCGAATGGCCCGTTCTTGTTCTAATGACTCTGTAACTAATGTAGGTATTAGCCGATCATGAAATGGAAATGTTAAACCAAAATGGCAGAGCGGTCAGGGGAGCTCCGGCTGTTAAAGGTACTCTACAGAAAGGGCTGGCATTCCATGCAGGAGCACCGACACGAACAATGTCACATCAACTCTTTGGAACTCACCAATGTTCTTCACAGAGCCTTGAAGCATGGTTGCCACAACTTGTAACATCAGACACGAGGCTTCTCTTTGATGCTGCTGCTCATTGCTGGGTATATTTTTCCCTACAGGAAATACAGAGGTGAAGGGAATGACCAAATCCAGACATGATCCATGGATATTTATCAAAAATTAACAAATGCCATAGGTGCCGATTAATCCCAGCAATAGAGTGGCTAATTTTGGTTGCATGCAGGGCATTAGTGAGACCCCATTTGGAGTACTGTGTACAGTACAGGGCCGGGATTCTCCCCTACCCGGGGGGGCGGGGAGTCCCGGCGTGTCGGAGTGGCGTGAACCACTCCAGGCCACCATGGGGGCACCCCCTGGGGTCAGATAGCCCCGCGCCGCCACCCCCCCCCCCGCCCCAGGACCCCGGCGCCCGCCTGTACCGCCAATCCCGCCAGTAAGGTAGGTGGTTTAATCCACGCCGGCGGGAGAGGCTTGTCAGCGGCGGGACTTCGGCCCATCGCGGGCCGGAGAATCGCCGCGGGGGACCCACCAACCGGCACGGTGCGATTCCCGCCCCCCGCCGAATCCCGGGTGGCAGAGAATTCGGGACACGGCGGGGGCGGGATTGACGCCGGCCCTGGGCGATTCCCCGATCCTGGTCTCCTTTTTTGAGGAAAGATGTAAATGTATTGGAAGCAGTTCAGAGAAGGTTTATTCGGCTCATACCAGGAATGGCCGGGTTGTCTTATGAGGAAAGGTTGGACAGGTTGGGTTTGTATTCACTATGGAAGATAAGAGGTAACTTAATCAAAACCTTTATGATTATGGGAGGTATACACAGGGTGAATGTTTCTTCTTGTCGGAGAATCTAGAACTAGGGGTCACTGTTTAAAAATGAGCGGTCGCTCATTTAAGAAGGAGATGAGAAGATGTTTCTCTCAGAGGAGAGGGAGTCTCTGGAACTCTCTTCCTCAAAAGGCAGTGGAACCAGAGTCTTTGAATATTTTTTTTGAGGCAGAGCTCGATAGATTCTTGATTAACAAGGGGTTGAAAGGATAAGGGGTTGAAAGGTTATCGGGATGGGCAGGAACGTGGGGCTGAGGTTACAATCAGATCAGCCACAATCTTATTGAATGGCGGACCAGGTTCGAGGGGCTGAATGGCCTACGCCTGCTCCTAATTCGTCTGTTTGTAAGCTCATTCTTGGTGTCATCATTTGACGTTGTACCTGGCCCTCACACAACTGCCACTGGCACCTAACCCTGCTTTACTAATGGGAAAGCCAATTGGATTATAAAATGTTATAGAATTTACAGTGCAGGAGGCCATTCGGCCCATCGAGTCTGCACTTGCTCTTGGAAAGAGCACCCCACCCAAGGTCCACACCTCCACCCTATCCCCATAACCCAGTAACCCCACCCAACACTGAGGGCAATTTTGGACACTAAGGGGGAATTTATCATGGCCAATCCACCTAACCTGCACATCTTTGGACTGTGGGAGGAAACCGGAGCACCCGGAGGAAACCCACGCACAGACGGGGAGAATGTACAGACCCTGCACAGACAGTGACCCAAGCCAAGAATCGAACCTGGGACCCTGGAGCTGTGAAGCAGTTGTGCTAACCACTGTGCTACCGAGCTGCCCAAGCACCACAGTCAGCACCACATTTAAGAATTCCTACATTGCAGAAGGAGGCCATTCGGCCCATCGAGTCTGCACTGACCCTCCGAAAGAGCACCCTGCCAAGGCCCACCAACCCGCCCTATCCCCATAACCCCACCTAACCTGCACATCCCTGGACACCAAGGGGCAATATTAGTACGGCCAATCCGTCTAACCTGCACATCTTTGGACTCTCATCGTGGATGTTTTCATCATTAAAAAATGAAAACGTTAAAAAGAAAATTTAAGATTATTTTTTGAATGCACCCCTCATATTTTCCCCGTGTTTGTTCCCCCCCGCCTGGAGATTAATCTTCAATTCTTGGGCAATCCAGGAGAATTGGTAACTCCACCCAATAAATATGGTGAGTTCCCTGATCAGAATCGGAAGGATAAATTCAGCAAGACTGGAATCCTGTGACGGGGTCTTGGTGGGTGGGAGTGCAGGACAGAGATGTTACCACAGTTCTGCTATTCCGACACATATTCCCAACCAGGAAGACTGCACTTGCCAAAGTTAGCTCTGCAAAGCTTGGAACGGTCAAAACACTTGGGACCACAGTGGGGTCAAAACGACCCAATCCTTTTAACGCAAAGCAATTAATAATTCAAAGGAAATCAAAAGAAATTAATGTTGGAAACTGAATTCCGGTTCCACTCTCCTATTTTTAAAATTAATAGGATGGAAAGTCTGACTTTGTGGAAGTGTTCACTGCTTCCTGCTCAATATCACTTTATTGCAAGCAATCCTACGCGCCCAGGCACATCGATTTTCTAATTGCCATCTCCAAAGAACGGATTCCGAAAGACAGCTAAATGGTTATTTGGTTGGAATGCCTGTTACCTGCTTTCCTCAGCATTTTGGCATATCTTTGAAGTTGTGTCAGGAGCAACTCAAGGAGCCTGGTTTCTCTGAACACGACCGTGAGCAATGGGTCGAATTTGGCGATGTCCAGCACACATTCGAGCGCCAACAGGGCACAGGCTGGGGAATGGTTCTCCCGGATGATGGCCTGCACCCTCGAAAAGACCTCGTGGGGGATATAAGCCAAGTCGAGAACGACGCACCGCAGCATCTGAAAGTACTGAATCTGCACAGCCCGAGACTTGAGGTATATCACCGCGGTGATCTGAAAGAGCGCCTGCTGCGTCCATTCCAGCAGGAAGAAGTTGGCCTTGTCCCAGCTCCAGATCTTTTTGATGCCGCTCAGGACGATTGATGAGAGGCAGGAGCAATTAGCTTTTAAGAAGACGAGTTGCAAGACTTTGAAAGCCTGGAGGTTTTTCACAGTCGTTTCTTGACATGGAAACAGAAAAAAAGATGTTAGCAATTCGGAGCAAAGAGATACGCAAAGCCAATAATAAGAAAGCCTAAAGTAAAAAAAAAAGAGTACCCTTCTCCAAAGTGCGCTTATAATGAGGAACTACCCAGTTTCCTCTTTCAATGCATCCTATTCTCACCTTAACGATGGGCCCAAATTAATCAAGGGTGCACCTTCACAGGCGTTTATGTCGAACCCAAGTGTCACGCCTTGTTACTCCGGTCAACCACCCCAATGAAATGAAATGAAAATGAAAATCGCTTATTGTCACGAGTAGGCTTCAATGAAGTTACTGTGAAAAGCCCCTAGTCGCCACATTCCGGCGCCTGTCCGGGGAGGCTGGTACGGGAATCGAACCGTGCTGCTGGCCTGCCTTGGTCTGCTTTAAAAGCCAGCGATTTAGCTCAGTGAGCTAAACCAATGAATCCTGTTGCAAGAGAGTCGGGGACATTCCTGCTTCCGTTGCAGGATGCAAAACCCAACGGAACTGACGTATTTAAAATGGAAGCAGACCGACAATTAAGAAGGGTGCGTTTGATGGGTGGGAGACAAAGTGACGTGATGGAAGAGGGAGGTAGAACATTGGATGCCAGTGAAAAATACAATTGTCCATGTAACTCAAGGGCAGAAGACTTTGTAGCAAAATGCGCATGTTTCAGTGCCAACACCAAAGGGTGGTGAGTCTTTGGCATTCACTGCTGCAGAGGGAGGTGGAGGTGCAGTCCCTGCGCATGCTCAAGACTGACATTGTAAGAAGTCTGACAACACCAGGTTAAAGTCCAAAAGGTTTGTTTCGAATCACTAGCTTTCAGAGGACTGCTCCTTCCTCAGGTGAATCTGAGGAAGGAACAGTGCTCCAAAAGCTAGTGATTCGAAATAAACCTGTTGGACTTTAACCTGGTGTTGTAAGACTTCTTACTGGGCTCGCCCCAGTCCAACGCCGGCATCTCCACATCAAGACTGACATTGATAGACATCTACATAATAAAAATTTCAAGGGATACAGGGATAATGCAGGAAAATGGTGGATGTTGAAGCAGATCAGCCATGTTCCCATTGAATGGCAGAGCAGGGCCGAATGGCCTCCTCCTATTCCTATTTCTTGTGTTCTAAAAAGAACGAAAAGTAGTCAGCGTGGGCAGCTTCCTGAGATACTGCTCCAGCTGCTCCTCAGCAAAAGTCTTTGATTTGTGGCAGTTCCTGCAGTTCCATCCGCCTTCATCTCTTAATCATTCACTCCCAGAATGTCCCAGGTCCAATCCCTGCTCTGGCCTGAGCCGCCAGGTCTCACCGGGCCAACAGTAGCTGTATTGTGATTGTGGTAAGACCGCACCTGGTGTATTGTGCACAGTTTTGGTCCCCTTATTTGAGGGAAGGTGTAGTGGCATTGGAGGCAGTTCATAGGAGGTTCACGAGATTGATTCCAGAGATGAGGGGTTTGTCGTATGAGGAGAGATTGAGCAGTTTAGGCCTATAGTCTCTCGAGTTTAAATGAATGAGGGGAGTGAAGTGTCGAGGCAGCTTCCAGGTCCATGGCCTCGAGGTACAGCTGGAAGCGCTGTTTAAAAATTTCCCAATTTGAGCCCAGGTTCCTGGCAATGCGGAGGAGCGGCGGCGGGCGAACGGAGTCCATTCTGCAGGATGGCGTGAGACTGGTGGAAGGCTGATCACTGGTAGGTAGGTCTCAGAGGTACTAACATCCCTCAACTACTGGTACCATGAAGTGTTGGATAGTGTAGGCTTGTGAGGTGAACATATATCACCAACACTGAGGAAGGATCAACTCAATTTTATTAACTATTAACTAATCGACATACGGGAACTGGGGGTTTAAACGATGCTAGTTTAAACTAGAGACCTAAACCTGTCCGAACCAGTTGACTCTCTCAGCACGTGGTGCGAGTCTGTGCTGGGCTGGATGAGTTCTTGTTACACTGAGAGGCAGCACCCAGAATGAGCGGGAACCGTGGTGCCCTCTGCCTTTAGAGTGTGTGTATTCTAACTGGTGATTGGCTGCGGTGTTTGTGCATGTTGATTGGTCCCAGTGTGTGTCCATCAGTATGTGTCTGCACCATGATATACTGGTGTGTATTATGACAGGGAGATCTAATTGATGTATACAAGACGTTTAAAGGTTTGGATAAAGTAGACGTGGAGCTGATGCTTCCTCTTGTGGGACATTCTAGAACAAGAGGTCAGAATCTTAGAACAAGAGGTAGTAAATTTAAAACAGATTTGAGGAGAAACTGCTTCTCCCAAAGGGTTGTAAATCTGTGGAAATCGCTACCCCAGAGTGCGCTGGATGCGGGAATAGTGAGTAAATTTAAGGAAGAGTTAGACAGATTTGTATTTGGTAATGGGTTGAAGGGTTATGGAGAATGGGCCGGACGGTGGAGTTGAGGCCAGAATGGGATCAGCCATGATCACATTGAGGGTGTTTAGGCTCGGGAGGCTAAACTGTCGACTCCCACTCCCAGGTCAGCTGTTCCAGGGAGGAGATGCTCTGGCTGATTTTGCAATCCAGGTCTTGGTCTGTGGCATTGTAGGTAATATATGAGGAACACATCAGGCATGATAGAATGATGGAGCAGACTCGATGGGCTGAATGGCCTAATTCTGCTCCTGTATGAGACAGGATCTACTCCCATTTGGAAGCAAATGGATGTATTAGTGAGAGGCAGCATGGTTTTGTGAAGGGGAGGTCATGTCTCACTAACTTGATAGAGTTTTTCGAAGAGGTCACAAAGATGATTGATGCAGGTAGGGCAGTGGATGTTGTCTATATGGACTTCAGTAAGGCCTTTGACAAGGTCCCTCATGGTCGACTGGTACAAAAGGTGAAGTCACACGGGATCAGGGGTGAGCTGGCAAGGTGGATACAGAACTGGCTAGGTCATAGAAGGCAGAGAGTAGCAATGGAAGGGTGCTTTTCTAATTGGAGGGCTGTGACTAGTGGTGTTCCGCAGGGATCAGTGCTGGGACCTTTGCTGTTCATAGTATATCTAAATGATTTGGAAGAAAATGTAACTGGTCTGATTAGTAAGTTTGCAGACGACACAAAGGTTGGTGGAATTGCGGATAGCGATGAGGACTGTCAGAGGATACAGCTGGATTTAGATCGTTTGGAGACTTGGGCGGAGAGATGGCAGATGGAGTTTAATCCAGACAAATGTGAGGTAATGCATTTTGGAAGGTCTAATGCAGGTAGGGAATATACAGTGAATGGTAGAACCCTTAAGAGTATTGAAAGTCAGAGAGATCTAGGTGTACAGGTCCACAGGTCACTGAAAGGGGCAACACAGGTGGAGAAGGTAGTCAAGAAGGCATACGGCATGCTTGCCTTCATTGGCCGGGGCATTGAGTATAAGAATTGGCAAGTCATGTTGCAGCTGTATAGAACCTTAGTTAGGCCACACTTGAAGTATAGTGTTCAATTCTGGTCGCCACACTACCAGAAGGATGTGGAGGCTTTGGAGAGGGTGCAGAAGAGATTTACCAGGATGTTACCTGATATGGAGGGCATTAGCTGTGAGGAGCGGTTGAATAAACTCGGTTTGTTCTCACTGGAACAATGGAGGCTGAGGGGCGACCTGATAGATGTCTACATAATTCACCTGAAGAAGGAGCCGTGCTCCGAAAGCTCGTGTTTGAAACAAACCTGTTGGACTTTAACCTGGTGTTGTAAGACTTCTTACTGTACATAATTATGAGTGGCAGAGACAGAGTGGATCGTCAGAGACTTTTCCCCAGGGTAGAGGGATCAATTACTAGGCGGCATAGGTTTAAGGTGCGAGGGGCAAGGTTTAGAGTAGATGTACGAGGCAAGTTTTTACACAGAGGGTAGTGGGTGCCTGGAACTCGCTACCGGAGGAGGGGGTGGAAGGACGATAGTGACATTTAAGGGGCATCTTGATAAAGACATGAATAGGATGGGAATAGAGGGTATACGGACCCAGGAAGTGTAGAAGATTGTAGTTTAGTCGGGCAGCATGGTCGGCACAGGCTTGGAGGGCCGAAGGGCCTGTTCCTGTGCTGTACTTCTCTTTATTCTTTGTTCTTGTTCTTTGTTATGAACTTGCTGCATGCCTGTATTGAGGAAGAGTTAATTGGCTAGGCTTCTAGCTCCTGACCACCCCCTCCCCCCCTCCACCTCCCGCCCTCACTAGGGACCCCCACTGGAGTGGCACTTCTGAAAGAGGGCAAGATCAGATTCACCTGTGATCTCCATCGTCAGATCATCTGCGGGAACTCTGTGCCACAGATCACACGTGATTGAAGGTCATATGAGTGAGCTACTGGAGTGAAAGGAACATGGATGGAACTGGACTCAATGTGGGGTGTCGATGCCTCACTCGCTGAGCAAGTCGACATCTTCAGCAGGGAAGGGCAGTGGAGAAAGTTTGATCAGTAAATTTCAGCGGAAGAAAAAGTGAGCGGGATTCTCCGCTTCCCCAGCAATGTGTTTCTCAGCAGCACGCCAGTCGCTAGCAGCGGGATTCCCTACTCCTGCCGCTTGTCAATGGGATTCCCCATTGATGCCATCCCACGCCTTCGTCCAATGAAAAAACCATAAGCTCAGAAATCGTGTTTCTAAACCCTGGGCTTGATTTTAATGAGCACAGCAGGATCCAGCCAGGCAGCCATGTCTGTACCTGGGAGATTTAACGCTCAGGCTCATTGAAATATTCCAAAGCGGACTCCCGCCCCTAAGCCGGTAGGAATGATGTCAACTGCAATGGGTGGGAATGGAAGGTTGCTGTTCGGAGGTCGCCGGGAACCAAGGAATGTTGCCAGTCATGATCTCTTTGAATGGCGGAGCAGACTTGATGGACCGAATGCCTTCCTTCTGCTTCTATTTCTGGGTCACATGGGTGGGAGGGGAATCAGGAAGCAGAGCAGTTGGGATAGGGGTGGTAACTCGGGACAGGGGAGCCCCACGGTTTTTTTGTGGGACAAGGATTAGCAGGAGTGCTTCTCCCGATGGCCTAAGAATTCCACAGAAAAAGTATTTTCCCAAAGTCACCTTGTCCATTCTGCGGGTTCCTGCCATGGCTGGCATGTCGCATTAGCTCCACATTGGCTCACAAGTTGGAATACCTGCCCAATGTCATTGGATGCCACTCGGCTGCAGCGAGACACAAATTAGGTTCTCGTTTGCCTGAAGCTGGAGTCCAGGCCAATTTCACAATTGGTAAACACAAAATGGTGGTCGGCGGGAGCTAGCCGCCCGCAGATCGCTGTCGGTTATATTTCACTGGGTCCTCGCTTCTTTTTAGCTGGCTTTACAGCTGCCGGCCTTTTATACTAGTGCTGGATTGACTCAGTCCAACGAGCACGGGTGAACAATCATCCCCAGCTGGATGAGTCCTGTGCAGGTTATCACAGGAAGCAAAAGATTTTAAGCGTCCCCTTGCCCTCCTCCCTCCTGGTGAAGGGATTAAACTTGACTCTGTGGTGATATGCCTACGGGCGATATCATAGTTGAATGGTGTGCGGTACAGGCAGATCATGTGGCCTCCAGACCAAGGTCACGCGACCGGGGACCCAGATATAAAAGGGAGACACGTCCGGCCATCCCGAGTAGAAGATTGAGAGGGTAATAAGACGTACATGTAATTGGTCAGTGCTAGGTGTAAGTTCCAGAGGAGTTGCAAGACTCCATTATAACGTGCTCTGTATCCAATTGCCATCTTACCACAAGAGACACAATAATAGGACCCTGGTTTGGACATATCAAAGTGTTTGGTGAGTTACTCCACAAAGTACAAGGGACCAAACACAACAGACTCCACCCGCTAATCAAAGACAAAGACAGATTCTCCTGTGTTTTGTTGGAGTGGGGAACTACTCTCCCCACCCCCACCCATCCCCCCAGGGCTTGGGAGGTGAATTAATTATTACAGTTTGTTCTTGGGAAAAGATGCACTCCGATAATTCTCTTATTCAATGGTTCTATTCAGCCTATTCTCTTATTCAATGGTTGCTCTGAGTAACTGCTTCCTTCTCCTTACAGAATGCAGTCCTTTATCAACAAGCTAGAGTCTCCACAGAGAGAACTCAGCTGAACCTTAGTGCGCATCGAGTGACTAGAGTGCGTGCAGAGCCGTGCTGTTAAACGACAAATATCAGGACCCGTGAAAGTTTCAAGTGACTGGGGAGACTGTGGCGAAGTGGTACTGTCGTGGTACCATTATTCCGAAGGCCACAGCTCACTCCCTGGGGACACAAGTTCGAATCCTACAACAGATTTCAATTCGATGAACAAATCTGGAACAGAATGTTAGCCTTGGTAACGGAGATCACTGACTGTTGTAGAAACCCATCTGGTTCACAAAATGGCCCTTTAGGACATACAGTGCAGAAGGAGGCCATTTGGCCCATCGAGTCTGCACCGACCCACATTAAACCCTCACTTCCACCCTATCCCAATAACCCCTCCTAACCTTTTGTTTGGGCACTAAGGGCAATTTATCATGGCCAATCCACCTAACCTGCACGTCTTTGGACTGTGGGAGGAAACCGGAGTACCTGGAGGAAACACACGCAGACACGGTGAGAACGTGCAGACTCCCCACGCAGAGAGTGACCCAGCAGGGAATCGAACCTGGGACGCTGTGAAGCCACAGTGCTATCCCCTTGTGCCACCATGCTGCCCACAAAGGGAAGGAAATCTGCCGTCCTTACCCGATCTGGCCTACATGTCCCCACAGTCGTGTGGTTGACTCTTAACTGCCCCTCTGAAAAAGCCAAGCAAGCCAATCAGTTCAAGGGTAATTAGGGCAGATGATGCCAGTGATTCCGATTCAAAGAATAAAGTAAAAACAAACTCACTATAGTTCGCGAGTTCAGACAGAGCTGTTTACCTGATTTTGGAGGTTGTTGAAACTTAAAACTTAGGAATTGTGATCCTGCAATGCTGGGAGTGACCTTCAATTCTTTCTCACCATAAATGGTGAGAGAACTCAAAAAATCGACCAGCTCTTCCAAAGTTTTCGCTTCTTCTTTCTCCAGTTCTTTATCGCACCTAGTGAGAGAACAAGGTTGAACTAGGAATTGATTAACTCAAAATAAAACACTAAATGGGAAAGCTGTATGTCTCAACCAGAAAATCCTTGGACAAGGGTTGTTGAGTGTTGATATGTGGGTGTCCTTTCAGTTCCAGTCCTACTGTGAATATCCGAGTCAGGATGAGGGCAATCATTGAATTACGACAGGCCATTCGGCCTATCGGGTCTGCACCGACCCTCTGAAAGGGCACCCTACCTAGGGCCACGCCACCTCCTCCAGCCCCATAACTCAGTAACCTCTAACCTTTGGACACTAAGGGTCAATATATCATGGTCAATCCACCTCACCTGCACATCTTTGGACTTGTGGAAGGAAACCGGAGCACCCGGAAGAAATCCACGCAGCCACAGGGAGAACGTACAGACTCCACGCAGACAGTCAGCCAAGGGCGGAATCGAACCCGGGTCCCTGGCGCTGTGAGGCAGCAGTGCTAACCACCGTGTTGTGTACTCGCAGTTAAGGTCCCACGTGAAATGAGTTTGGCCTGTCTGAGCTTGGACTTGTACACCTTAAAATGGACGAGTACCCGTCCTTTCCAAGGTTTTTTCTAAACTTAGAGTGCCCAATTCTTTTTTCTTCCAATTAAGGGGCAATCCACCGACCTGGCACATCTTTGGGTTGTGGGGGTGAGGCCCACGCAGACACGGGGAGAATGTGCAAACTCCACACGGACAGTGACCCAGGACCAGGATCGAACCTGGGTCCTCAGCGCCGTGAGGCAGCAGTGCTAACCACTGTGCCACCGTGCCGCCCCGTTTCCCAGGTTTACTCCTTTTTCCTTCTGAGTAAATTGTTTTGTTGTGAGACGTGGAGAATTTTCACTTTGGAACAGGTGAGGGTGAAGGGTTACAATTTCTGCACACAAAGAAGCTGGTTTAGCACACTGGGCTAAATCGCTGGCTTTGAAAGCAGACCAAGGCAGGCCAGCAGCACGGTTCAATTCCCGTACCGGCCTCCCCAAACAGGCGGGGGTCCAAATGGGCCAGATCCCTGCCTCACTCTAATATGCAGATTCATCAGGAAGAGATCCCGCCCACAAGGGCAGCACGGTAGCATGGTGGTTAGCATAAATGCTTCACAGCTCCAGGGTCCCAGGTTCAATTCCCAGCTGGGTCACTGTCTGTGTGGAGTCTGCACGTCCTCCCCCTGTGTGCGTGGGTTTCCTCCGGGTGCTCCGGTTTCCTCCCACAGTCCAAAGATGTGCGGGTTAGGTGGATTGGCCACGCTAAATTGCCCGTAGTGTCCTAATAAAAGTAAGGTTAAGGGGGGGGTTGTTGGGTTACGGGTATAGGGTGGATACGTGGGTTTGAGTAGGGTGATCATGGCTCGGCACAACATTGAGGGCCGAAGGGCCTGTTCTGTGCTGTACTGTTCTATGTCTATGTTCTATGTTCTAATTTACATTGTGACATCATGTTAGATCTCGCGAGGCGCGGCGAGCCAGGTAGATCCCCGGAAGGGGAATCTCCCGGCAACGCCGCACTGCTTTTCGGGCGCAACATGACCAGTAGATCTCGCCCCCACACTCTTTTCGGTATATCAAATAAACAAATTAATTCATGAATAAATTAAAAGCTAACAGTCCTTAAAGAGTCACTTGTAATACAGTGCAACAAGCAGACACATGGCAGATGACCTTCAATGCCGAGATGCGGAAATTAGGCACTTTGGAACGAAAGATGAGACAATTTAAAATTAAGTGGTGCAATTTTAAAGGGGGGGGTCAGCAACACAGGGATCTGGGAGTTCACATACACAATTTTCTGACATTGGAGGACAAATTGAATAAGCTATTTGAACAGATTCTTTGCAAACAGAGGCAGTGTACAAAATCAGGAAAGTAATGGCATCACCAAACATCTGTTTCACAAGCCACTGAGAAAACACAGGAAGCTTGGAGGGGCAGGAGCTCCCGGATCATAAGTGTCCTGATTGCCATTCTTCAAACTGAGAATCAGTGGCCTTATTCTGCCCAGTGGAACGTTAATGGGTCTGGAGGGAACACTGTTTCAGCTTCTGTTTTCAGTGGCCTCTATCCTTTCGCGACATTTCATTACGCTAGTTTAGAAGCTTGAGTGAAGATCTCCCACTTTGTCTCCCATTGGCTCCTATCAGGGAAGTGGAGATCCCTCCCCCCCTCCCCTTAATCGTCCACGTTTCACCAGCCCCCCCTGATAGAAATCTACTTTATTACAGGTAATAAAGATTTAAGGGAAGAAATGATTTAGTGACATTATACTATTAAAAATCATACATTAAGCCATGACAGCAGAAAATGCTGAGAGCGTGGGAAAGATCTGATAAGGAAGTCAGTATTCAATCTGACTATCCACTTTGCAGAATAGACTCATTGTTATCATTACTAGGCAAACATCCCAGTTCTGGAGAAAATGGTGGGAAACAGGTGGTTCGTTCACACCACATTATGGAAACATAGAGAAATTCTCTCATGCCACATTATCTCTTAAAACTTGATGGACCGACATTTCGTCGATTTAAATGAATTATAATCATTTTAACCCAATCACAAGGGTATAGAGCCTCAAAAGATTATGATTCCTTAAGAGACCGGGAGAAAACTTTTGTCCGCCCTCTCTGAATTCATCTTTAACCTAACCTTTGAAACCTATTTGTATTTTGCTTTGCAAACAGCTATTTACTTTCGTTTCATTTTTGTATTGTGCATTTTGATCTAAAGAAATTACCCCGAAACTGAATTGTATCTTGAATTCAACTCAACCATCTGTATTTGCGTTGGACAAACAACTTTCTAGATTTTGTATTCATATAAAACTTGACTTGATCAATAGACTTTGAAACTGACATAAATAAAGAGATACTTGTCTTCACCCAAGAAGCTCAGTCTCGAGTTCTGTAAGATTGATATATAGTGCGGCGACACATAAATATATTAACAAAATACAGATCCATCACTCCCCCACATCCCCCAATTTCCCCTCATTCCTGCTAATGCATAGAATCCACGGCCTGGGAAAGCTCACTTTCCCCTTGATTTGTGCTCCCAGCGCCAACAGCACTAGATCTTCCAAAGTCATAGTTCTCAAGAAAAAGAGACAGTCGCTATGAGCAGTGACAGACATGATTGGACCATTCTAGCTATCAGGAATTCAATTAGGGCAAAATATATATTTTTTAAATACAATATTCTAAGCAGAGCTTTGATTTTTAAAAGTGCCTTCTGCAAATCTCTTTTTAAATAGGAGCCCAAGGCCTGGTCGATGTACTTGCCCGAGGAGCAGGGCGGTTAGTAGCTGGTACCCGTCGCTGTTTTCGAAATCAACGAGTAACTCTGGAGAAACATGATAAGAGTCCTTCACAAAGCAGAGCACGTTGACAGCAGCTTGAGCTGCTTCGCAGACCGATGACCTCTCTGCCATGGTAAATAAACTCTCAATGCACCTCTTCACGCAATCTCTATCTGTAGCAAATAGAAATCAGCTGTTAGTGTTTCTTGCCACAAACTAAGCACAGAACTAATGGACGGGATTTTCCATTTCTGAGACGTCAACACAGCGCCGAGGTCCCTGGTTCGATCCCGGCCCTGGGTCACTGTCCGTGTGGAGTTTGCGCATTCTCCCCGTGTTTGTGTGGGTTTCATTCCCCACGACCCAAAGATGTGCAGGGTAGGTGGATTGGCCACGCTAAATTGCCTCATAATTGGAAAAAATGAATCGGGTTCTCTAAATTTTCTTTTAAAATCTGCTCCATAATGAGCTGACGCCGAGGCTTTCATAGAGTCATAGAATCCCTGCAGTGCAGAAGGGGGCCATTTGGCCCATCGAGTCCGCACCGACTCGCTGAAAGAGAACACTACCCAAGCCCACGCCCCCACCCTATCCAAATAACCCAGTAACCTCACCTAACCTTTGGACACTAAGGGGCAATTTAGCACGGCCGATCCACCTAACCTGCACATCTATGGACTGTGGAAGGAAACCGGAGCACCCGGAGGAAACCCACGCAGACACAGGGGGAACGTTCAGACTCTGCACAGACAGTGACCCAGCGGGGAATCGAACCAGGGTCCCTGGTGCGGTGGAAAAAAAATAGAGGAGCTAATGAGGAAGAATGGTGGAGACACAGGTGTATCTTAATCCTTTGATCACATCAATCAGACTTCAATGAAACAATCATTCAAGTTGTATGCAGGGTCATTTTAGTTGCATAACCGAGCACTTCCATTCTTATTTGTAAAATAATATCTGTTAAAAAAGGTGCTGACAACACGCATACTGATAAAGAACAGTGCACACCCACCGTGTAAATATCTGACGATACTTTTAGTTGGTGTTTTTGAAATTGCTTTCAGCACATGGCCTGTATATTTCTTCCAGCAGGAATTGCATTGATCCCATTGGCAGGCTACTGTTAAAATCAGACACCTGAGGTCATCGCTTTGAACCATTGCCTCCACAGCAGAAACTTGGCTGCACAAGTACAGCATGATCTGAAAGAGAGGAAGGGGGGGGAGGCTCAGTGTTTTCAAATGCACGAGGGGGCCTCGAAAGGTATTGCTACAGCAAGGTTACGCCGCATCTTAACTGCAGTAATGAATACTTCGGCCCAAATTCTATTGTCAAACAAGGCGAAGCAAGGAATAGAAAGTGCAGTTCGGAAATGAAATTAGAAAACAACGAGGAAAGGTTAGTTTGTCTGGTTGTAGTCTCAGGAGAAGAGGTAACAAATTTAAAACGGAGTTGAGGAGGACCGACTTCTCCCAAAGGAATCTGTGGAATTTGCTACCCCAGAGTGCGGTGGATGCTGGGACGATTTAGACAGATTTTTAATTGGTAATGGGTTGAAGGGTTACGGGGAACGTCAGAACGGATGAGTTGAGGTCAGGACGTGATCAGCCACGATCGTATTGATCGGTGGAGCAGGCTCGAGAAGCTAAATTGCCGACACCTGTTCCTAGTTCTTATGAGCTAAGATCTATTCTGTCTAAATCTACCTTCCAGCTCTTGGTCTGTAGCCCTGTGCGTAACAGCACCTGAAGCATAATTCTGGTATTCTTGATTAATAAGGGGATCAGGGGTTATAGCGAGAAGACAGGAGAATGGGGATGAGGAACATATCAGCTATGATTGAATGGCAGAACAGACTCGATGGGCCGAATGGCCTAATAATGCTCTTATACCTTGTGGTCTTATGGTATGCACTTCTGCTGATCAATTCAGATAATAACATTGTGTGTCACAATGCCAGTCTTGTAATATTTTCTTGCCTCCACCTATTATGGCTTAACTTTATGAAATGAAATGAAAATTGCTTATTGTCACGAGTAGGCTTCAATGAAGTTACTGTCAAAAGCCCCTTGACGCCACATCCCGGCGCCTGTCCGGGGAGGCTGGTATGGGAATCGAACTGTGCTGCTGGCCTGCTTGGTCTGCTTTAAAAGCCAGCGATTTAGCCCAGTGAGCTAAACCAGCCCCTTTACATTTAATGTTCTGATTTTCTGTGGATGTGTGTGGATTTTTGGGATTGACAAGGAGAGAGTTACTGTGGTGGCTTGAGACATACACAGGAGGCTTCCAGTAGTTAGCAAAGCGGTGTATTGATGAAAAACAAAGGCAGCCAAGTAACAGGCACAGAACACTATGGGCGCGATCTACCGGCTGATCACGCCGATGAGATATTCCAGTCCCACCTTGGCGCACAGATTCCCTGGCAACGAGAGGTGCAGTCACCAGGAAATCCCCTTGACAACAGCGTGGCCGGTAAATCCCGCTGCCGGACCTCTACATCGCCACAAAACACGCAGCGGATTGGTCGTGTGCCCCTGCGCGATTGCTCCCAAGCCAATCACATGATCCATAGAGCCCGCCCCCTTAAAGGGGTCACGCTAACATAGTTACAAAAATACAATTGCCCCCCCAACATCAATCAACTGGCAAGGCAGAGGTCAAAGCAAACAATATGTTGTTGATCAACTATTTTACAAAGTGATTTGATTGAACTCCACTTGAAATATATAATCATGAAACAGTAAGTTTAAATGAGATTTATTTGTCTGAATACCTCACACTTGCTTGGCTTGAGGGGGGTGACACACGTCTTTTGCAAAGTTCAAGGGATTGTTGTTTGATATAGTTAACAGCCCAATTGCAGAGAGATTGTTGTGTAGGGGTAATGTCACTGGACTAATAATCCAGTGGCCCAGGCTAATTCTACATGGGTTCAAATCTTATCACAACAGTTGCTGGAATTTAAATTCAATTAATAAATCTGGAACGTAAAGCTAATCTACGTCGATCGTTGTGAAAACCCATCTCATTCACTAATGCCCTCAAGGGAAGGAAATCTGCCAACTCTATCTGGTCTGGTCTATATGTCACTCCAGGCCCACATTTGTCTCAAACCTGGGGCGCGATTCTCCCAAAACGGGAGAAATCGTAAGGCTGGCGTCAAACCCGGGCGGGTTTGATGCCAGCGCGCCCCTTCCCGACCGGGAACCGATTCTGGTCCCCGGTCAGGGCTAGCAGCCCGACGCCGCAAGCTCCGGCATCGCGGGCTTAACGAATTTCGTTAAGCCCGCTTGCCGGAGTTAGCGCCGGCTGACGCGTCATATGACATCAGCCGCGCATGCGCGGATTGGAAGACTCCAACCCGCGCATGCGCGGATGACGTCATCACGTATTTGCGCGAAACCCGCGCATGCGCGGGCCGGGATGCCCCTCAGCCGCCCCGCGAATGGATACTGCGGGGCGGCGGAAGGACAAATAGTGCGCGGGCATCGGGCCCGCTGCCCGCGATCGGTGGGCACCGATCGCGGGCCCATGGCACCCTTGGCACGGCCGTGGTTCTGCCGTGCCAATCGGTGCCATGGTTATAAAAGCAAGTTGTTCCCGCCGTTTTTACGAACGGCCAGACCAGGTCTGTTTGCCGTTCGTAAAAACAGCGTAAAGGGCTGGGACTTCGGCCCATCGAACAGCTGTGAATCGCTGCCGGCCGTAAAAAAACGGCGGCAGCGATTCGTGTCGGGAGTTGGGCGGGGGGGGGGGGGGGGGGGGGAGAATAGCGGGAGGGCGGGAAAAATGTCGGGAAGGCCCTCCCGCTATTCTCCGACCCGTCGTGGGGGTCGGAGAATTTCGCCCCTGGTCCTTGAAATGACTGAGCCAATGGGATGGACAACAAATGTATGCCTTGCCAGCGATGCCCTCATGAAATAATAAACAGAAAGATTTGCCATCTAAGAAATCAGTGAGAGAGCTTTTGCCTTCACCCCAGCAACGACTTCCACTAAAGTTAATGTTTTCGGATGGGCAGCTTCTCCACGACGCCTGCCACATGCCCAGTCGGATTAGTTGAAAGTCTAGTCCTTTAAGACTAACGTGAAAAAGCAACAAAAAAAAGAATTGGGTCGAAAGTGAGCATTTTCAATCGAACAAAAAAAAACACAAAGAAAAAAAATGAATGCAAGAAATCAGAAATAAAAATATTTTAAACGCACAGCAACTCAATGAGCAATTGAAAGACAAGTTTCAAGAGGAGAACATTGAACACCTGAAACTTTTGATTCCTTCTTTCATATTGTACAAATGTGCAGAAGCATATTGTACAGGCATTCTGTGCGGTTATATCTTAATTTACAAATTTCGAGGGGCCAGATGGTTGAAAGAAGAACATGCACATATATTCCCTCAGCAGCTTCTGTCCACTCTGAGCACAATATATTTGCCGTGTGAACTACACAAAGTGTTCCAGCTGGAGGTGCTGCAAAGGTCTCGAGTGGAAGTTGCAACTTACATGCGTTATGGTTTCCTGGAATACCGTGCTCTCGTCTTGCGTCTGTGATTCTGCTATTCCAGCCCCGCTTTTGGAGGGGAAAGCAAAGAAGAGGTGGAGGCATTTTAAAAGAATCAAGGGCAGTCCCGTTTTCCCGATGCAATTCAGTGTTTCCTGCAAATTGGGGGAGAGGGGGTAAAATATGGATTATTTACATTACTGGGTAAAGAGCGTTCCATTTTATCTTATTCTTCATCATCGAGTCTATACTGGAGTCAGACTATTCCGGCTGATTAAATATTAATTATGTATAAAGCTCCAAATTGAATCTGTTAAGCAGTGGGACACAGTTTAGGATCGAGAGGGGGTTCAATGACCACATTCATTTCACAGAACGTAATCAACAGAACGCAACTGCAAAACTATACTTTGCTAATAAAAATAAACGGGACTTTGAGATATGTCCTGTTATGAGATGGAAAGACTATCTTTGGTGATCAGACATTTTTCCTGCTCAAAGGCTGGAACTGCTGTACCATTTAACTCTGGCTCGGATTCAAATGTAAGTTGAATTTTTGGCTTGGAAATAGCATTTGCAAAACCCAGGTAGCGATGATTCACATTTGACCAGTAGAATCCAATGCTGATTCAGATTAGTTTTCCTTTTCCGGTACTGTACTGGAAAGAAACATCAATAAGCACAGAATGCAGCCTGACATTGCAGTCGCCAATGTGTGCGGCATTCCTGAGAAAGATGTCATTTTTTGGCTGAGATTTCAACAAACTCATGGCACGATTCCAAGGAAGAACAAGGGCGTTGCCTCCGATGTCTTGGCCAAATATTTAGCGCTCAACCAACAAACAAGATTATCTGGTCATTATCACATTGCTGCTTCTGGGAGCTTGCTTTGAGTGAATTGACTGCCGGGTTTCCAGCGTGCTTCATTGAGGTAAGGAGCTTTGAGAGATGGTGTAACTCTGGAGAAATGCGGTACGAGGTCCTTCACTAAGCAGAGCTCATTGACTGCCGCCTGGACTGCATCACGGACTGGGTGACCTCTCTCAAACGGAGGGAGAGCTCAAGTTTCGTCAGCCGTCGTTCTGGTAATATTCATGCGTAAAGTAAAAGCCAAATCATCTCGACTGTTCCATGTATAACCATAAGGCATTATTTTCACTAATAGTGCAAGTGTCCAGCTGCCCATTATACAAGGCCACTGTGCCACAGCGAAAGCTGCACACGATGTTTTGTGTACAGGTCTGGTTGGGATCTGCTGCAGTACGCCAAGAGCTATCATTAATTAGATTATGCCCAAAGTTACAAATGTAAAAGGTAACTACAAGATGAGGGAGGCCATTCGGCCCAACTTTCAAAAAATGCTATCTCAAAATCTATTCCAAACTTCAGTTTTTGCTTCCTCACCATCATGAGCATTACAGGATACTGAATGCTCTCTATGTAACGAAGACATGCTTTCTAATTTGAGCCTTGAATTAGTCTTTTACCAAATTATGGCTCGTTTGTCTGTGACAATAATTTGACTTGAAATAGTGGGCAAGAGTTTCTATTATTCTCATTATCTTACATACCATTGCGGGCCGAAGGGCCTGTTCTGTGCTGTACTGTTCTATGTGTATGAACTATTTCCTCAACAACAATATTGTAACAGTTCTGCTATTGAGCTCGATCTCAGTCAACCACAAAGCCCAAGTTTGAATCCATTGCAGTTTGAGAGTTTTAACTCAGTTAAAAGCAAATAAAATCTTTTTAAAAAGCAGGTTACATATAATTGCCCTCTTAAGTTTGTATTGCAGAGGCTCAAAGAAAAGACAACTTGAGGTGGGTAATTAATGCCAGTCTTGCCAGCAAAGCCCACCTTCCAAGCAAAAGGAAGGAGAGTTAGAGTTCAAGGTTCGACAACTATCCCTCCGATAATGTTCATGTTTAAAGTAATTGCCAACACTTCTCAACTAAAATGCTGTACAGGGCTTGTAAAAGCATGATAAAAACACATGTTGAGTATAAACAGCTCAGTAATACACTTCCTTCATACGATGCTTCCACAGTTGAAAGCTATAAATCTTACTTGAGGCCTGGTTCAAGCTGAAAGCTCACAGGCAATCGGTAGGAGATATTTCTCAATTAATTGCTTCATGCGGAATTTTGCCATTGTTAAACTTGACAACCCAAGGACACAGCTATTATCACTGCAGTCGAACAAATGAGTACTGAGCACCTCCTACTGGCTGGCAGAGGAGTTACACTGTCAGCATATTGTGCACTAAAAAGCCAAAACGGTTGCCTCGTTTCTTTTGGCTGCTTGTTAAAGTCACTCGTGCCAAGTCTGAAGCCACTTTGGGTGTAAATAAGATCGCCAGACCAGCTGAGTTTTTCCAGCCCTTACTGCTTTTATTTAAGAAACTAGTATTACTGTCCCTTCAGCTTCCTTAACCCCGCCATCACCTTTTGATGGTTCTGCATATGGCTTTCCTACCTAAAAGGTGTCACGCGAAACAGTCCCAGCCACATAGGGCTGATAGCATGTGTTGCAGTGCACCGGAACCTAAATTTAGTTTACAATGTTGAAATATGTTACCCAATCTCTTCCTCAATGTCAGAAGAACTAAGGAGCTGGTCATTGCCTTCAGGAAGCGAAGTGTCATATACACCCCATTCTGCATCAATGATGCCGAGGTGGGGATGGTTGACAGCTTCAAATTCCTAGATGTGCACTCACCAACAATCTGTCCTGGTCCACCCACATCGACACTACAGCCAAGGAAGCACAACAGCGCCTATACTTCCTCAGGAAACTAAGGAAATTCGGCGTGTCCAGATTGACTCTTAGCAATTTTTACAGATGCACCATAGAAAGCATCCTATCGGGCTGCATCACAGCCTGGTATGGCAACTGCTCGGCCCAAGACCGTAAGAAACTACAAAGATTCGCGGGCAGCATAATCAAAGACCCCTCCCACCCAAACTATTCTCTCTTCCAATCTCTTCCATTGGGTAGGAGATACAAAAGTCTGAGAACGCGCATTAACAGATTCAAAAACAGCTTCTTCCCCGCTGTTACCAGACTCCTGAATGACCCTCTTATGGACTGAACTGATCTCTCCACACATCTTCTCTACTGAGTAGGACTACACTCCGGATGCTTCACCCGATGCCTGTCTTTGTATTTGCATTGCGTATCTATCATATGTCCTATGTTTTTCATGGATGCAATGATCTGTCTGGACTGTACGCAGAGGAACACTTTTCACTGTACCTCGGTGCACGTGACAATAAATCCAAATTAATCAACCAATAAGAGATACAATTAACAATATATGCAGGGTATGTTGTCCTGTATTATGGGGGTCAGGATTCTTATCATGTGAGGAAGATGTGTAGGGGCCTCACGGTAGCATGGTGGTTAGCATCAATGCTTCACAGCTCCAGGGTCCCAGGTTCGATTCCCGGCTGGGTCACTGTCTGTGTGGAGTCTGCACGTCCTCCCCGTGTGCGCGTGGGTTTCCTCCGGGTGCTCCGGTTTCCTCCCACAGTCCAAAGATGTGCGGGTTAGGTGGATTGGCCATGCTAAATTGCCCGTAGTGTAAGGTTAATGGGGGGATTGTTGGGTTACGGGTATACGGGTTACGTGGGTTTAAGTGGGGTGATCATTGTTCGGCACAACATCGAGGGCCGAAGGGCCTGTTCTGTGCTGTACTGTTCTATGTTCTATGTTCTATGTGTCCAAGGTTAAATATCATCAAACCTCTGTAACAACCTGTACTTAAAACACACCAAAACATCACTCATCCTCCAGCACCTAAGTTACCAAATAGTGGACTTGCATTTATATAGTACCTTTCAGGTCACAATAAATTACATTTGAAGTGTACCCAGTGTTACTTTGTAGGTCACAGGTGATTGAATATATGCACAGATAGCTCCCATAATCAGCAATGAGAAGAGGGACACGTTAATCTAAATTCAAACATGTTAACTGAAGGTTAAATATTGACCATATGACAAGCTACCCTGAATCTGAATGTGATAATTGAGGGTTAAATATTTGCCAAGGGCACTGGTGGAATTCACTGCTCTTCTATAAGTAATGTTAGGAAAACAAACATAGTTTTAAGAAATTGGACATTCTGAATTCTCCCTCCGTGTACCCGAACAGGCGCCGGAGTGTGGCGACTTGGGGATTTTCACAGTAACTTCATTGCAGTGTTAATGTAAGCCTACTTGTGACACTAATAAAGATTACAAAGAACAATACAGCACAGGAAAAGGCCCTTCGGCCCTCCAAGCCTGCGCTACCCATCCTGCCTAAACTAAAACCGTATGCACCTACGGAGTCCGTTTCCTGCCATCCCCACCCTAGTCATATATTTGTCTAGATGCTCCTTAAATGCCGCTATCGTACCTGCTCCGACCCCCTCCCCAGGCAGCGCGTTCCATATATTTACCACCCCTGTGTAAAAAAGCTTGCCTCGCACATCAGTTCTAAACTTTTCCCCACCCACTTTAAACCTATGTCTCCTAGTGCTCGACTCTCCTACCCCAGGAAAGACCATCTGACTATCCACTCTGTCCATGCCACTCATAATATTATTATTATTGTTATTCATAAATGTCCTTTCCTAGTTAAAACTAATCGGGACTTTGTTCCCCCACGTTTCCTAAAAGAAAGTAAAAGTTACGGTCTTTTGAGCCAGGGTTCCATTCTGGGATCTTCCTGACTAGTTACAAGAACTGGGATCATACCAATAATGGTACAAGATCTTTGGGCGGGATTCTCTCAGCCCGGGCCGGGCCGGGCCGGAGAATCCCCGCGACCAGCACGAATCGCACCACGCCACCCCGAAGATGGCACGCGATTCTCCACAGAGCGGAGAATCGGCGCCACTGGCGCCGGCGTGGTTGGCGCGGCGCCGGTCGGGGGCCGCTCTACGCGGTCGGTCCGCCGATTCCCGGCCCGAGATGGGCCGATCGGCCTTCGTAAAAAGGCCGCGTACCGCTGGCGCCGTCCACACCTGCTGTCAGCCAGCGGGAACTCGGCGTGGAAGGGTCGGGGGGCAGCCTGTGGGCGGGGGGTCGACCCCGGGGGGGGGGGGGGGGGGGGGGAGGACTCCGGTGGCCTGGCCCAAGATCGGGGCCCACCGATCGGTGGGTTGGCCTCTCTGGCCGGGGGCCTCCTTTCTTCTCTATAGGGGCCAGTATTGCTGATCCTGAGGCCATGTTGACACCGTGGAGAAACGCGACGGCATTTCCGATGGCGTCAACACTTAGCCTCAGGATCACAGAATCCCGCCCTTTATGTCGATCAGAATGGTGGGTTTCAGCTTATCGCCTTTTCTCATGAAGCAGCAGTTTTGATAACACACCTAAATCCTAAGCGAGTCTTGAACCCATAATCTGCTGGCCCAGAAGTGGCAGTGCCACCCGCAGGCCAAGCTAACACATCAATAAAACACAAATAGACAAAATCAAAAGCATCATTCTAAACATGAACATCTCATCTTCAACTCTAAGCACTTATTTCATATTTTCCTAATAAAAATAATGATTTACATAGAAACATAGGAACCAGGAGCAGGAGTTGGCAATTGGCCTTCATCGTGCAAGGAAGTAAGTTTGAGGTGTTGAGGGTAGGTGATGGGGGAAGGACAAGGTCGCTTACCTACTTCTATCACAACTGGGAGCGAGCCCCAGAGCACTGAGGTGAGCCATTTAAACAAACCCACACTGGTTGAGCAGGAGTGGGCCTGACCCCAGCAGGCAGCCAATCCCCCTCCGGCCTTCTGGAGCTATTTGTCCCGACTTGGGAATTGTTCCAACTCTGGGAATGAAAATCCTCGGGTGGAATTCCCTTCCAGTGCAAAAGGTGTTTTCTTGCCCACTGCTCATCAATATAGTTTTACAGTACCAAATAAACTTGGCCACTTTGAGAACCTAAAAGGTAAACACAGGACCTACCTTGTGATGGAACACAAAAGCACACCGTGTCCAGCATGAATCACCATAAGGACTATATCTTATATGACTTCCCCCATGTGTTATTTACTTATTGAAACATGAATAAGTACACAGAACCCACAAGTTCTCTTTTCTACTTACTGAGTCAGCGGCTGCTAATAGATGAATTGTTTTTAATAACTGCCACCCTTCATTGCTTCCCACATCTCTGCTACATCGGAGGAACTCCTCAACAATGATTCGTGCTTCCTCTGTCACAAGGATATCAAAAAATTAGCTCTTTCTAAATGATTAAATAATCACAGATTCATAGATTTTACAGTGCAAAAGGAGGCCTTTCGGCCCATCAGGTCTTTACTGGCTCTTGGAAAGAGCACCCCACTTAAGCCCACACCTCCAGCCCATCCCCATAAACCAGTAACCCCACCTAACCTCAGGGCAGTTTATCATGGCCAATCCACCTACCCTGCACATCTTTGGACTGTGGGAGTAAACCGGAGCACCCGGAGAAAACCCACGCAGACACGGGGAGAATGTGCAGACTCCGCACAGGCAGTGACCCAAGCCAGGAATCGAACCTGGGACCCTGGCGCTGTGAAGCAACTGTGTTAATCACTGTGCTACCTTGCCCCCCCTTATCCGTGAATCACTTAAATGAACATTGTGTAAATTTGGCACTGTTCAAAAAAAACAACACGCTCTCACCTTATATTATCTGGGTCTTTATGAAGTTCTCTAACAAGGTGATGGTAAGAAAGCTCCCGAATCTGATTGAGTCAATGTTGATGTAACACTAGATTTTGAACAAATCTACACTGTTTCAGGTTTTAAGACAGATGTGTAGTCACCTGATAACTTTCTCAGGAGCCCAGGTAATAAGGTGATAAGGATCGCCTACGATTCAATGGTCAATTGTTTCAATTTGGACATTGATAGAGAGACCAGGAGAACAGTCAGTCCTTCATTACTGGTGATCCTAAGACCATGACATGCTGGTGTGAAAGCTACCAACTCTGATTGTGGCTCCAGTTGCCCTGCTCCCGCTAATAAACTTCACTTTAAGGATACTGAGGTGAATCGACTCAACTGGGGCCCAGTGTTGAGTCCAATTCTGCACAACGCACGCTGTTATTCATGCGAAGAGTGCAGGTAGGATTACCAAAATGGTTCCAAAGGTGAAGAACTCCAACAATGTGGACTGCTGGAGTTGTTCTCCCGAGAGCAGAGAATGTTGAGAGGAGTTTTGATCGATTCACCTGAGGAAGGAGCTGCGCTCCGAAAGCTAGTGATTCGAAACAAACCTGTTGGGCTTCGTCCTGCTGTTGTAAGACTTCTTATTCTGGCAGAAGGTTCATGAACCAGAGGACGCAAATTTAAGGTGATCGGAAAAAGTGTGATCAGGGTGTCCTCATGCATGAATCACAGAAAACGAGTGTGCAGATATACCAGGCAATAAGGAAGGCAAATGGAGGTTTGGCATTTATTGCGAAAGGAATAGGTTATAAAAGTAGGGAGGTGTTGTTGAAACTGTACAAGCCATTAGTGAGACCTCACCCGGAGTATTATGCACCGATTTGGTCCCCTTGAGAAGGGATGTAGCTGCATTGCAGGCAGTTCAGAGGAGTTTCAATAGATTGATTCCACGTTGATTCCAAGGCCATGGACCAGCTGGAAAACGGGATTAGAAAAGATAGGTGCTTGATGGCCAGCACAGATACGATGGGCTGAAGGGCCTCTTTCTGTGCTGTAAAACTCTATGAATCTAACTGAAGGCAACATGAGAAAAGATTTATTTTTATTACACAGCAAGTGCCTACAATATGTGAAGCGTAGCCTGAGTGGATGTGCTGGAGGCAGAGAGCACGTTCCAAACCCACGACCACCATCAGATACCTGGGAACACCATCACCTGGAGGTTCCCCTCCAAGACACTCACCTCCCTGGCTTGGAAATATATTGGCCATTCCTTCACAACCGCTGGGTCAAAATCATGGACCTCCCTCCCTAACAGCACAGTGGGTGTCCCTACACCACATGGACGGCAACGGCTCAAGAAGGCAGCTCAACACCACCTTCTCAGGAGCAATTAAGGATGGGCAATAAATGCATCCATTCCATGAAATACTATAAAAAAGATTCAATAATGTCTTTCATAAGGTAATTGGATGAGCATTTGAAGAGATGATAATGGCATGGTTGTCCCCTGTCCCTGGACCATGGATGAGTTGGCTTCATTATTCAGTCTTTTCCCCAAAGAACCTTTCCTTTGGGTCTGAAATCCCCACAATAAGAGGTTGCAATCTGTGAAAATGGGAGCGATATAAAACCTGGAGGGTATGGTGTTAAGATGCCAAAAAAATGTCAGGGATTTCCAGGGGCGGATGCACTGCCTAACCCATGCTTGACAAGTGGTCATTAACTTTGCAATTCAGTACCTGCAAGCCAAGGGACAGATTGTCAAATGACAATCCCGTTCGCGAGGGAGTTCCACGTAATAATAATAATCGCTTATTGTCACAAGTAGGCATCAAGGAAGTTACTGTGAAAAGCCCCTTGTCGCCACATTCCGGCACCTGTTCAGGGAGGCTGGTACGGGAATTGAACCCGCGCTGCTGGCCTTGTTTTGCATTACAAGCCAGCTGTTTAGCCCAGGGCACGGAACATGTGTGCCAACCGTTCATAGACCTTGCCGGCTAAAGTGAAGCGTTTGAGCAGCAAACACATCGACTTGTGCCCCCTCCAGTGTAGATGATCTGGCTCAAGGGCCAAAGTACGACGTTGCCCCCATGATGACCACAACCATAACAGAACTTATCTGAGGATTGCCCCCCCTCAATAGAGTCACGCCTCTCAAGCACTTCACAGGAGCGCTATGGGAAGGTGATGTTGGGACACGTGACCAAAAGCTTGGTCAAAGAGGTAAGATAAAGGAGTGACTTAACGGTGGAGAATGAGGTGGCAAAGCTGAGGGAGGGAATTTAGGGCCGAGATGACGGAAGGCACAACCGCCACAGATGGGACAAAGGGAAATGGTTCAAGCGTAATTGGAACTTCAGCCAATGGGTCAAACTCTCGAACATGTTTGAAACCACTCCTGACAAAACATGCACGTGGATAATCCAGGAATCAGTAGAAATTAAACAATTGCCAACTGGTTCAGTAAATCACAGTTACCTCCTGCTTTACCAGCCAATTTCTCATTGATTGTCTGCACCATTACTTTGGAGGCTTCAACACAAAATGGCAAAACACACGGGGACATCGTCATCCAATTAGGTGAATCATGGTCGAAGGCCTGCGGTGAAGAATGATAAGAATAACAACATTACTGAAAGCCTAGCACTCGTGGATTCGTCACACTACATTTCAACCGGGTGATGAATCGAAGTCAACCACTGCGATCCCCAACCTCAACATTTGAGACAGTCAAATTGAACGACACTCAACAGGTCAGGCAGCATGGATCGAGAGAGAGAGAGGGAGAGAGAAAGAGAAAGAGAGGGAGAGAGAGAGAAAGAGGGATAGAGAGAGAGTAAAAGAGAGAAAGAGAAAGAGAGAAAGAAAGAGGGGTAGAGAGAGTAAAAGAGGGATAGAGAGAGTGAAAGAGAGAGAGAGAAAGAGAAAGTGAGAGAGAGAAGGAGGGATAGAGAGAGAGAGAGAAAGAGAGAGAGATAGAGAGAGAAAGAGGGATAGAGAGAGTAAATGAGAGAGTGAGAAAGAGAAAGTGAGAGAGACAAAGAGGGATAGAGAGAGAGAGAGAAAGAAAGAGAGAGTGAGAGAGAGAGAAAGAGAGAGAAAGAGAGAGAGGGGAGAGAGAGAAAGAGGGATAGAGAGAGTAAAAGAGAGAGAGAGAAGAGGGATAGAGTGAGAGAGAAAGAGAGAAAGAAAGAGAGGGGGGGAAGAGAGAGAAAGAGGGATAGAGAGAGAAAGAGAGAGCGAGAAAGAGGGATAGAGAGAGAGAGAAAGAAAGAGAGCGAGAGAGAGAGAAAGAGAGAGTGGGGGAGTGAGAGAGAACATTTCAGGCCTGATCTGAAACATCGGTCGGGAGTTTCCAATCCTGCCCGCTGCCTGCATTTTACAGTCCCGCCAAAATTCAATGTACTTTTGGCTGCCCCCCCCCCCATAATTCCATTCCCAACCACGGCAGCTCCAGCAGCAGAGGGGGTGGGGCACTGAGAAATCTCAGCCATTATTTCTACAACTCCCTCTCCACAAAAGCTGTCTGGCTTGCCGAGCATGGCCAGCAGTTTCTTTTTGCCTTTCAGGAATCGAGCGTTCGTGATATTTTGCCTTGATAATAGATAACGCCATTTTCCTGCTGTGTGTCTGGCACCAGATTAATCTTGTAACGCTAAGTGCCACTGTTCTGGACCGTGCTGAGCTTAAGCAGGTGTGAAACGTCCATTGCAAACCCAATGGCAGAAAAGTTAGTAACCAGAGGATGCAAATTTAAATTTAAATCAAAAAGAGGAGAACTACGTTCATGAAGCAATCTGGAATACATTGTTGGGGAATAACGTCCAATAAGAAATTGGATATATAGCTGAAGAAGTAGACTTGATAGGGCTATGCGGTAAGTGGAACTAATTGGATAGCTCGGCCAAAGGGCTAACATTGACACAGTGGGACAAATGGCCTCCTTCTGCTTTGCCTCAGTAGTGCACTGGAGTGTCAGCCGAGATTTCTCTGCTCTAGTCTTGGGGAGGGATTTGAACCCACAGCCTCCAAACTCAGGGGAGGGTGCGCTACCAACTGAGCTCCTCAAAGTGGGTGTGAAGTCACGCCTCCAGAGTTTATGACAACCTGCAGACAACGTCTTGGCCGCACTGAAAGAGCAGCATCCTGAGGTCACCACTTCCCTTAGTTTAGTGCTGTGTGGCTTAGAGCCGTTAATAACATAATTCCTCCTTCTCGTTCGTTCCAGATTCCTCCACCAACCGCCCATTAGGTAAATTGACGCAATAAAAAGTGTCCCAAGAATTTGTCAGTAAATCAACAAAATGGACAACAATGACACCACAAACACCAATTCTTCATCGATCATAAAATATGAGGAGAAGATTAACAGTCAGTACTCAACATTTCTGCTGTGGTATTTTCCCTGGACCAGTATTCCAGAATCCGGGTAAATGTTCGAATCCCACCATTTGAAATTTGAATTCAGTACAAATCCAGAATTTAAAGTCTAATATGACCATCGTCAATTGTGGTAAAAACCCATCTGGTTCACTTCATGTCCTTCAGGGAAGGAAATCGGCCATCCTTACTCGGTCTGGCCTATATATAACTCCAGATCCACAGCAACGTGGTTGACTCTTAAATGCCCTCTGAAATGGCCTCTTTGTTGAGTACTTGTTTGACTGAATTCTTCCTTCTTGTCAAGCTGGTGTCTCATGCTTGGGTATGGTTTCAGAGGTAGATATGCTGCAGTGTGCGAGTGGCCATTGTTAAAGTTAAAGCAAGTGTGGGTTGGTCTTCAATTGTAGGGGCATCATAGTGAACACAACCCAAGCACCCCTCTCCCATTTATAAACATGCCTGCAGGAGAATCTCAATAAAGATCAGAAAAAGAAATCAGGCAGCCAAAGCTCGTCCAACATTTCCACTTCAGCCTTGGTTTAGATCAGAAAACCCAGGGATAACAAACCTGGAATCAGGTGGTTAATTTGGATCTGTACCTTGATACAATCCACCCTGCACCCCTCTCCAACCACATTGCTGAATCGCTGGGGAAGCTCAGAGACCCTGGGGAATCTCACGGTCACTGAGGAATGTCAGAATCACTGGGGAATCTCAGAATCACTGGGGAATCTCAGAATCACTGGGGAATCTCAGAATCACTGGGGAATCTCAAATATTGGGGATTCTGAGTCACTGTGGAATGTCAGAGTTACTGAGGAATTCATTTTGGTAGAAAAAAATTTGAATGCGGATTACAGGGTCAACGGCAGGGTTCTGAGGAATGTGGAGGAACAGAGAGATCTTGGGGTTCATGTCCACAGGTCTCTGAAGGCTGCCACTCAAGTGGACAGAGCTGTGAAGAAGGCGTATAGTGTGTCAGCGTTTATTACAGGGGGCTTGAGTTTAAGAGCCGCGGGGTTATGCTGCAACTATACATGACCCTGGTGTGATGAATGTTATCAGTAGCTGCTATAACAGTACCTTACCTTTAATGCATTGGCCCTTTAAGACCGGGCTTGGAACCCTGGGGGACTCCGCCTCTGGCTCGACCCCCAGGAAACGGTATATAAGATGAGGCTCACTCGGCAGCGGGTGATGAGCACATTTCTCGGCTGCTGTACAGTTCTCAGATGATTAAAGCCTTTGAATCATCTATCTTCTCTCCTGTGTCGTGATTGAGGGTATCTCACCTGGTGAGACCACATTTGGAGTATTGTGCGCAGTTCTGGTCACCTCATTATAGGCAGGATGTGGAAGCATTGGAAAGGGTGCAAAGGAGATTTACCAGGATGCTGCCTGGTTTGCAGGATATGTCTTATGAGGAAAGGTTGAGGGAGCTAGGGCTTTTCTCTTTGGAGCGGAGGAGGATCAGAGGCGACTTAATAGAGGTTTATAAGATGATGAGGGGGTAGATAGAGTGGACGTTCAGAGACTATTTCCTTGGGTGGATGTAGCTGTTACAAGGGGGCATAACTATAAGATTCAGGGTGGGAGATATAGGAGGGATGTCCGAGGCAGGTTCTTTACTCAGAGAGTGGTTAGGGTGTGGAATGGACTGCCTGCTGTGATAGTGGAGTCGGACACTTTAGGAACTTTCAAGCGGTTATTGGATAGGCACATGGAGCACACCAGAATGACAGGGAGTGGAATAGCTTGATCTTGGTTTCGGACAATGCTCGGCACAACATCGAGGGCTGAAGGGCCTGTTCTGTGCTGTACTGTTCTATGTTCTATGTTCTATGAATGTCAGAATCACTGGGGAACCTCAAAATCACTGAGGAATCTCAGAATCACTGGGGAATTTCAAAATCACTGAGGAATCTCAGAATCACTGGGGAATTTCAGTATCACTGAGGAATCTCAAAATCACTGAGGAATCTCAGAATCACTGGGGAATTTCAGTATCACTGAGGAATCTCAGACAATATGTTTACTTATCGAAAATGCCGGAAATACTGTACTCAGCAGGTCAGGCTGAGGAGAGAGAAATGTGTTGCGTCAACGTCCTGCCATCAGACCCATTGACCTGGAACTTTAACACTGGGCGGGATTTCCTGAGCAGCACTCCACGCCGGTAGTGGGATCTTCTGGTCTCGCCGTTGATAACGGGTCAACCCCTCAACGCTGGGAAATCCCCGGCAGGGTGATACACTGTCGGCGGGCCGGAAGATCCTGCCGTTGTGAACGGATGAAAAACCCCGCTCACTGTTTCTCTCCACAGAGGATGCCTGACCTGCTGGCGTTCCCAACATTTCCTGTTTTATTTCAGATGAAACGAAACTGAAAAATGGAAATCGCTTATTGTCACGAGTAGGCTTCAATGAAGTTACTGTGAAAAGCCCCTAGTCGCCACATCCCGGCGCCTGTCCGGGGAGGCTGGTACGGGAATTGAACCGTGCTGCTGGCCTGCCTTGGTCTGCTTTAAAAGCCAGCGATTTAGCCCAGTGAGCTAAACCAGCCCCTAGCTAAACCAACCCCTGATTTCCAGCATCCATAGATTTGTTGTTTTGAATGTCATAATTGCACGCACATTTCTGTGAGAATATGCGTACACTTACCTAAATACACACACACACACATTGATGGAACTGATTCAGTTTGGTCAGAAACACATAAGACACAATTTCACTATATCTTAGCTTCCTCCTGTAAAACCTCCTTCCTGCTTTAATACCAAGTGCAGACTAACTGGTGGCTTTCTTTGCCCACTGTGTATTGAAAGTGGAAGGCATCACGCCAAAGGAACATACGTACCTGCAGGAAGAGAGAGACGAGCTCGTTCCAGGCTTTCTGCTTCTCTTCCTGGGCGAGATGTGGAAGTGAGTGGAGATAATCAGGGAGCTGCCTTTCCAGACGTCCCAGAGCTGTGGCGTTGGTGTCCTGTTGCTCCTTGGGTCTTGCCGGCTGGCTCCCTGCATTTTGCCCCCCTGCCTGTGGGGAGGTTACGTTGTGCTGCGACGGTTCGATGTATCGCGCCGGCTGCTTCGACCTGTCCATATCTTTCTCCATCTGCGCGGGCTCTTGCCTCCCGCAGCGAGAGACGAAGAGTTTTCAATCTGTGTCCATGACAAAGTGTAAAAACACCTAGATTTCACCACAAGCAGGAAACAGAGGCAATCACCCACAGCCTATTAAAAAAGTGAAAAGACTTACATGCAATCCCTTTTATAACCTCAGAATGTCCAAAAATGCTTTACAGCCAATTGAGTTGTACTAACATGGGGGGGGGGTGGTGGTCAGTTAGCCCAGCTGGCTGGATGGCAGGTTTGCGATGCGGAGCGACGCCAACAGCGCGGTTTCAATTCCCGTACTGGCTGAAGTTACCCACCAAGGCTACATCTTCTCAACCTTCTCCCTTGCCTGTGGTGGCGCAGTGGTTAACACTGCTGCCTCACTGGGTGGCACGTGGTGTAGCGGTTAGCACTGCTGCCTACGGTACTGAGGACCCGGGTTCGAATCCCGGCCCTGGGTCACTGATTTTGCGCATTCTCCCCGTGTCTGCGTGGGTTTCGCCCCCACAACCCAAAGATGTGCAGGCTAGGCGGATTGGCCACGCTAAAATTCCCCTTGATTGGAAAAAAAAAATAATTGGGTACTCTAAAATTTATTAAAAAACACTGCTGCCTCACAAGCGGCGAGAATCGCGGTTCGATCCCAGGTTCGATCCATGGCACATCTGTGCTGTTCTTTGGAGGGCCGAAGGGCCTGTTTCTGTGATGCAGGTGGATTAGCCACGCTAAATTGCCCCTCAATTGGAAAATCTTTTTTAAAAAACCTTGCCCCCTTGCCCAAGGTGTGCTGACCCTCAGGTTAAACCACCACCAGTCCACTCTCTCTCACACACAAACGGGGGGAGCAGTCTCGGAAAGCATGGCGGCTTTCGCTTTTGACTAACAGCTGCAATATAGGAAGCCAGCTCAGTTTCAAGCGAAAGTTAGGTTTTCTGCTGCTTGTCGCTCGCCGGGGCAGAACCATCCCCATCAGGTGTACAGCACAAAATGGCACACATGGCCTTCACACATAATTCTCCTCCCTCCTGCAATGTGTCACCCTTTCTCCCAACACCTTATCCCCCCTGACTTTCCTCTGACTGGTCCCCCATCTTTAGAGTCACCTGCAGCCTGTGCTATTGTATTAATTAATATTAATATTCGCTTATTGTCACAAGTCAGCTTCAATGAAATTACTGTGAAAAGCCCCTAGTCGCCACATTCCGGCACCTGTTCGGGGAGGCCGGTACGGGAATTGAACCCACGTTGCTGGGCTTGTTTTACATTCCAAGCCAGCTGTCTTAGCCCACTGTGCTAAACCAGCCCCTAGTTACAATGGCTGGAGCATCACGGGCTGGGCTGGGGGAATTCCCAAATACCTGGTTCCCATAGGGAAGCCTCCCTTCATATATAAACCCTGCAGAAAACACTTTAAGATGCTTTGAATGTTTTAAGTTGCACCAACCCCATCTCCATTAAGCTCACCAATAATCACCATCACATTTGCGTGCATCGCACACAATGTGATAAGTCACCTTACAATAAAACATAGGGCATGTCAGAAGGATAAATAATCGAAAGCAAATGTAACACTTAAAACCACTTCTTTATATCACTGAAGGCCTGAAACTCAGCGACAATGTTGCAAAAATAAAATTTACAGAAGTTTATTTCTCTATTAAATTAAATCTTTTTTGCAGTTGAATGTGTTTCCTGTTGTGTGAGTGCCACGTTGTGTGAAACAATCTCCGCACACACAGGTGCAACGCTTATCTAATTTAATTTAATAACCTTTATTGTCGCAAGTAGACTTACATTAACACTGCGATGAAGTTGTGAAAAGCCCCTCATCGCCACATTCCGGGGCCTGTTGGGGTCCACAGAGGGAGATTTTAAAATGTCCAATTGTCGGGCAGCACAGTAGCACAAATGATCAGCACTGTGGCTTCAGAACGCCAGGGTCCCAGGTTCGATTCCCCGCTGGGTCACTGTCTGTGCGGAGTCTGCATGTTCTCTCCGTGGCTGCGTGGGTTTCCTCCGGATGCTCTGGTTTCCACCCACAGTCCAAAGATGTGCGGGTTAGGTGGATTGGCCTTGCTAAAATTGCCCTTAGTGACCAAGAAAGGGTTAGGAGAGGTTATTGGGTTAAGGGGATAGGGTGGAAGTGAGGGTTTAAGTGGGTCGGTGCAGACTCGATGGGTCGAATGGCCTCCTTCTGCACTGTGTGCTCTATGAGACTATGAGTCTAATTCACCTAACAAGCATGTCTTTCGGGACTTGTGGGAGGAAACCGGAGCACCCGGAGGAAACTCACACAAACACGGGGAGAACGTGCAGATTCCGCACAGACAGTGACCCAAGCCGGGACTCGAACCTGGGACCCGGGAGCTGTGAAGCAACAGTGCTACCCACTGTGCTACCGTACTGCCCATCATTAGTTGCTGGGGTAGTGAAGAGCCACAAGACCGAGAGCAGTAACAGCACTTACCTTTCTCTAAGTACTGCTCGCAGTAAATTCAAAATCTCCTGCTACCTCCAGTGTCTGCACTCGTAACTTTGCCCCAAACACGTAGCTTCATATCACTCTCAAATCAGACAACGCTATCCTCACCAAAGCACCACGAGAATCTATTTTGTCTCATTCCGTTGCCTGGACTTTGACCAGTGAATCACGATCAGGGACCCAAGTCATGTGGCTCACTTCCTGATAAAAGGAGAAGTAGATGAAAATGTGGGCTGACGTTAGGTTACAATCAAGAGAGAGACAACTTTGCAGAAGTTCTTTTGAGCAAATGATTATCGAATCACTGCTCTCCGCGATTGCAATCTTCAGCTGCACGGCGGTATGAGGTTTACATTCAGATGTAAATCTACCACTGACAGCAGGTCAGCAACAAGAGGAAAAGTAAAACCGGCAAATGGAAGGAGCAGGAAGAAGGGAATAAGGAGATTTTTTTTTTGTTCGTTTATACAGTGAGTTCTCGTGATATGGAATGCAACGGTTTCAACAACAGCTTTCAGAAGGGAACAGGACGTGGAGTTCAAAAGGAGAAATTAGCAGGGATGGTGAGGTGGGGGGGGGGGGGAGGGGAGGAGGGACAAACCAGATAGCCCTTTCATCCAGCCGACACAGACGCACAGTGGGTAGCAATGTGATTAGGACTGAGCTTAAGAGGAACTTCTTAACCCAAAGATTTGTGAATCTATGGAATTCATTGCCCAGCAAAGCAGTCGAGGCTCCTTCATTCAATGTTTTAAAGATAAAGATAGAGAGTTTTTTGAAGAATAAAGGGATTAAGGGTGTTCGGGCCGGAAAGTGGAGCTGAGTTCACAAAAGATCAGCCATGATCTCATGGAATGTCGGAGCAGGCTCGAGGGGCCATTAAGCCGACTCCTGCTCCTAGTGCTTATGTTCACTGTTGCTTCCCAGCTCCAGGGTCTCAGGTTCGATTCCCAGCTTGGGTCTGTGCGGAGTCTGCGCGTTCTCTCCGTGTCTGCGTGGGTTCCCTCCGGGTGCTCCAGTGTCCTCCCACAAGTCGTGAAAGATGTGCTTGTTAGGTGAATTGGGCATTCTGATTTCTCCCTCCGTGTACCCGAACAGGCTCCAGAGTGTGGCGACTAGGGGCTTTTCACAGTAACTTCATTGCAGTGTTAATGTAAGCCTACTTGTGACACTAATAAAGATTATTATTATTGTGATGGGCCGAGTGTCCTCCTTCTGTCGTCTCGGATGGCATTACAAGGTAGCAAATTTACAACGGAGTTGAGAAGAAGCTACTTCTCCCAAAGGATTGTGAATCTGTGGAATTCGCTACCCCAGAGTGCGGTGGACGCTGGGACAGTGAGTAAATTTAAGGAGGAGTTAGACAGATTTTTAATTGGTAATGGGTTGAGGGGTTACGGGGAATGGGCAGGACGTCCAGGTTGGGATCAGCCTTGATCGAATGGCAGAGCAGACTCGATGGGCCAAATGGCCTCATTCTGCTCCTATATCTTGTGAGCAAAGGAGGGGGGGGGGGGGGGGGGGGGGTTCTAATGTCAAAACTGTTCCAACATCTTTCAAGTTGCAAGGTGGCACTCATCCCTCGGGCATTAAGTCTTGAGCAGGCGTTTTCAAACCGGAAACTGGAATGGGCGCGCCCGCCTTTTAACTTCAGAGGTGAGGGGGAGCAGTGAGATTTGGGCCTATCTGCGGCTGAGGGGAACTTGGAGGGAACAGTACAATTCATAGGACCTCTTGCAAAAGTACATTTCTGAATGTCAGATTCTGTGGTAAAATTTCCCTGTATCAAAAAAAAGTTGAGCCCTTGTTTCCTCGAATTGTTGACAAGCCAACAAAACTCGTGTCTTGTCAGATATGTTTAATGCTGCCTACCTCCCTTGCAGTAGGTCATTTTCTGTGAAGAAAAAGTTCACTTCACATCTATGCAATTCACACTGGCGCTAGATATATTTGTTCAGTATGATGGGCGGGATTCTCTGATCCTGAGGCTAAGTGTTGACGCCGTCGTAAACACCGTCGCGTCTCTCGATGGCGTCAACATGGCCCAGGAGAATCAGCGCCCGCGCTCGGCGTTAGACGTGGGACTTTTAGCGGATGAGGAGGAGTGCGGGCGGTTGAGGAAATGTATTCAGAATTACCTGGGGGTCAATGACACGGGGGAAATCTCGGCAGCGGCGGTCTGGGAGGCATTGAAGGCGGTGGTTAGAGGGGAGCTGATCTCGATACGGGCCCAGAGGGAGAAGGTAGACAGGACAGAGACGGACCGACTGGTAAAGGAGATACAACAGTCGACAGGAGGTATGCGGAGACCCCAGAGGCAGGGATTTTAAGGGAACAGCAGAGGCTACAGGCGGAGTGCCGAATTTCTCGAAGGTGGACAGGGAGCTGGTTGAAGGGCTGGGGGCCCCGATCAGGATCAAAGAGATAGTGGAGGGTCTGAAGGCCATGCAGTCGGGCAAAGCCCCGGGGCCGGATGGGTACCCAGTGGAGTTCTATAGAAAGTTCTCTGGGATATTGGGGCCGCTGTTGATGAGGATGTTCAATGAGGCAAGGGAAAGAGGGGTGCTGCCCCCGACGATGTCACAGGCCACGATCTCGCTGATGTTGAAGTGGGATAAGGATCCGGAGCTGTGTGGGTCCTACAGGCCGATATACCTATTCAATGTGGACGCCAAACTGCTGGCCAAAATTCCGTCCTCTAGGATTGAAGACTGTGTTACGGACGTGATTGGGGAGGACCAGACGGGGTTCATTAAGGGAAGGCAGTTGGCGTCCAATGTAAGAAGAATGCTAAATGCGATCATGATTCCCCCAGAAGGTAGGGAGGTGGAGGTAGTGGTCGCAATGGGCGCAGAGACGGCTTTTGATTGGGTAGAATGGAATTATCTGTGGAATGGCTCGGATTTGGGTGGGGCTTTAATGACTGGGTCAGGTTGCTATATCAGGCTCCTGTGGTGAGCGTACGGACGAATAGGACAACATCGGACTATTTTAGGCTACATCGGGGGATGAGACAGGGATGCCACCTCTCCCCACTGTTGTTCGCGCTTGCTATAGAGCCGCTGGCTCTATAGCAAGCGCTGAGAGCCTCAAGGGGCTGGAAGGGGTTGGTCCGGGGGGGAGGGGGGGAGGGGGGGTGGTGTGGAACACAGTCTCGCTTTACACAGACGCCCTGCTGCTGTATGTATCGGGCCCAGTGGAGGGGGTGGAAGGAATCATGAGGATTCTGGGGGAATTTGGCCGGTTTTTGGGGTACAAACTAAATATGGGGAAAAGTGAGATGTTTGCGATCCAGGCAAGGGGACAGGGGAGACGATTGGGGGAACTGCCATTTGGAGTGGTAGGGGAAAGTTTTAGGTATCTAGGCATTCAAGTGGCGCAGGAATGGGACCAGCTGCATAAATTAAATCTGGCCCGGCTAAAAGACCAAATGAAGGACGATTTTCGGAGGTGGGACGCGCTCCCGTTGTCATTAACTGGGAGGTTGCAGACGGTGAAGGTGACGGTCCTCCCAAGATTCCTGTTTGTGTTCCAGTGTCTCCCCTTCTTTATTCCGTGGAACTTTTTTAATAGGGTTAACAAAGTTATCACTGGCTTTGTTTGGGCGGGCAAGACCCCGCGATTAAAAAAGGGGACGTTTGAGTGGAGCCAGGGAGAGGGCGGGCTGATGCTGCCAAACTTCAGTAACTATTATTGGGCGCTGAATATAGCCACGATCAGGAAGTGGGAGGTGGGGGGAGGGTCGGCTTTGAGTGTATGGAGGCGGCCTCATGTAAGGGCACCAGTTTGGGGGCGTTGATAACGGCGCCTCTGCCGTTCTCACCGGCACGGTACTCCACCAGCCCCGTGGTCGTGACAGCCCTGAGAGTCTGGGGGCAATGGAGGAGACATGTGGGAGCAGAGGGAGCATCGCTCTGGTCTCCAATCTGCAATAATCACCGGTTTGCCCCGGGAAGGATGGATGGGGGGTTTCGGAGATGGCAGAAGGCAGGAATTGAGAGGATGGGGGATATGTTTATTGAAGGGAGCTTTCCTAGCTTGAAGGGAGCTGGAGGAGAAGTTTGGGTTGGTGAGGGGAAACAAATTCAGGTCCCTGCAGGTGCGGGACTTCCTACATAGACAGGTCTCAACCTTCCCGCTCCTACCGCTAAGGGGGATTCAGGACAGGGTAGTTTCCAGAGTGTGGGTGGGAGAAGGGAAGGTCTCCGAGCACATGGGGTCAGAGGACACGCAGACTGAGGAGCTGAAGCGCAAGTGGGAAGAGGAGTTAGGAGGAGAGATAGAGGATGGTCTCTGGGCGGATGCGTTGAGTAGCGTCAATGCGTCCACAACATGCACCAGGCTCAGCCTGATACAGTTTAAGGTCGTTCACCGGGCTCACATGACAGTGGCCCAGATGAGCAGGTTCTTTGGT
This sequence comes from Scyliorhinus canicula, assembly GCF_902713615.1. Taxonomy (NCBI): domain Eukaryota; kingdom Metazoa; phylum Chordata; class Chondrichthyes; order Carcharhiniformes; family Scyliorhinidae; genus Scyliorhinus; species Scyliorhinus canicula. The sequence goes on from NC_052167.1 coordinate 19,107,726, forward strand.
GTAGAAGACAGGTGGGCAAGGTGTGCGGGAGGACCGGCAAACCATGTCCACATGTTCTGGGCATGTCTGAAGCTTCGGGGATTTTGGCAGGGGTTTGCAGATGTCATATCCACGGTGTTAAAAACAAGGGTGGCACCGAGTCCAGAGGTGGCGATTTCCGGGGTGTCGGAAGACCCGGGAATCCAGGAGGAGAAAGAGGCAGACATTCTGGCCTTTGCTTCCCTGGTAACCCGGAGACGGATACTATTAGCTTGGAGGGACTCAAAGCCCCCGAAGTCGGAGACCTGGCTATCGGACATGGCTAGCTTTCTCTGTTGGGAGAAAATCAAGTTCGCCTTGGGAGGGTCACTGTTAGGGTTCACCCGGAGTTGGCAACCGTTCGTCGACTACTTTGCAGAAAATTAATTGTCAGCAGAAGCGGGGCGGGGGGTGGGGGGGGGGGGGGGGGGGGGGGTTAGTTTAGGTTAGAGTAGGGGTGGGACCTGTAAGGGAGGAAGACAGCTTTTGCACTATGTTTGTAGACTCATGTATATTGTTTATTTTGTCGTTGTTGTAAAACCATCGGGGAGGCGTCGCGCGATTCGCGCCCGATCCGGGAATTCTCCGGCCCAGCCTGGGCTGAGAGAATCCCACCCTATGTTCTTTCGTAGATTTGTTTTAAAGCCACTTTCATATTTAACTTTTAACGGTCTCTTGGCCTAGGCTCCACTTCAAGTGTAGGCACGCAGGCCAAAAAGTCTCAGGTTCAAACACCGGTCTGTGCTGCGCCATCAGGTCAAGGAAGTGCGGATTATCTGCCTGTTTCGGAGAAGGGACACCAAGATTAACCTCGACTCCCTCTCGTCTAGGAAGGAGGAAGTCACCCAAGGTTCCTGGTTCTGAAAGCTACCTGGTGGCTTGTGTGGGCATTGGGTCTGAACAAAACCGGCTGTGATTCCCCCACCAAACCTAAATTGGTGATGCTTGCTGTTAAACGTCCACATGGTACTGTGGTACAGGTCAGGCAAGAGGTAAGCCTCAGGGAGGGATGAGAGGTGAAGGGAAAGAAAAACAAAAAAACAAAGGCAAATTTTCATTTATATTGCACCTTTCACAACCCCAGGATATCCCAAAGTGGTTCATCGTCAGCAAAGTACCTTTGAAATACAATATCATTCTAATTCAGGCAGTAACCGATGTGTGCGCAGCAAGGATCCAGAAATAATGAGATCATGATCATTGACTTTAGTTAATCGGTTAAGGGTTAAGTATTGGCCAGGGCACTGGGGAGAGTTTCCTTGTCTTCTCTAGAATAGCAGCCACAGGATTGTTACTATCCTCCTGAGAGAGCACATGGGGCTCGTAACCTCGCTCCTGTAAGGTAATACCTCCAGGCACCCTTCTACTGGACTAGGAGATGAACCTGGATTCTGGGGTAGGGATGGGGATTGAATTTACAATCTTCTGACTTAGTGGCAAGAGAGCTGACTCACTCTTCTCTGCAATTCATGGTAGCACAGTGGTTATCACTTTTGCTTCAGAGCACCAAGGACCCGGGTTCGATTCCCGGCTCGGGTCACTGTCTGTGTGGAGTCTTCACGTTCGCCCCATGGGTTTCCTCCATGTGCTCCGGTTTCCTCCCACAAGTCTCGAAAGACATGCTTGTTGGGTGAATTGGACATTCTGAATTTTCCCCCGGTGTACCCAAACAGGCATCGGAATGTGGCGACTAGGGGGTTTTCACAGTAAATTCATTGCAGCGTTAATGTAAGCCTACTTGTGACAATAATAAAGATTCCTATTATTCAGAGTTTTCTAGAGTGCCAACTTTTAGCGCAGTTGTTACAACCATGCTGGCCAGCACTTATTGCTGCAAAGGACAACCATGCTAAAAATAATTAAGTTGGTGCTATAGTGGAATTAAAAACATATCTCAATCGAATCACAGATCCACACTGACCTTCTGATTGGGCTGAGGGTAAACTCCCTCTATAAAGTGCCAATACACATAAAAGGCACTTGCGCCAACTTTGCCAACCCTTATCTTCTGCCAATGATGATGATTTTGATTTATTGTCACATGTACCGAGCTACAGTGAAAAGTATTTTTCTGCGGCCGAGGAACGTACACAGTACATACATGTGGCGACCAAAATTGAACACTATACTCGAAGTGTGGCCTAACTAAGGTTCTATACAGCTGCAACATGACTTGCCAATTTTTATACTCAATGCCCCGGTCAATGAAGGCAAGCATGCCGTATGCCTTCTTGACTACCTTCTCCACCTGTGTTGCCCCTTTCAGTGACCTGTGGACCTGTACACCTAGATCTCTCTGACTGTCAATACTCTTGAGGGTTCTACCATTCACTGCATATTCCCTACCTGTGTTCGACCTACCAAAATGCACTACCTCACATTTGTCCGGATTAAACTCCATCTGCCATCTCTCCGCCCAGGTCTCCAAACGATCTAAAACTTGCTGTATCCTCTGACAATCCTCATCGCCATCTGCAATTCCACCAACCTTTGTGTCGACTGCAAACTTACTAATCAGACAAGTTACATTTTACTCCAAATCATTGATACATACTATGAACAGCAAAGGTCCCAACACTGATCCCTGCGGAACACCACTAGTCACAGCCCTCCAATCAGAAAAGCACCCTTCCATTGCGAGTCTGCCTTCTATGACCCAGCTAGTTCTGTATCCATCTTGCTTCCAGAACAGCTTAGCCTGGGAGGTTGCCAACTGTGATCACGTATATTTCCGGAGATTTCAACATATAAGATGACCCCGGGCTCCAACCATTGTTCGGCCAACACACCCATCCTCGTGTGGCTTTCCTACACCAATTGGAAAGCAAAAAGACCCATTACTCAATTGGATGGTGCTTGACTGCTCATTGCTCTCACCCATCTGCAACCCACCCCACCTAACCCCCGCCATTTTCGATATTTTGAATCTGACAAGGAGAAATTTTCAAGTGAAATATTTCAATGCCCAGCTGATATTTATTCCAGGGACTGCACGCAGCAGTCTCCTGAAGATATCGATCTTCAATTCCTGAAGACTCCAGGCCAATCCTGGGTTGGCAACACTAGGAGCGAAAGAACAAATGGGCTAGTCAAGATGTCGTTGCCTTTTCATTGCCAAGAAGATACAGATGGAGGATAGAGTTCAACAGGACTCAAACCAAATTTACTGGAAATTAATGTAATAATAAGAATAATCTTTATTGTCACAAGTAGGCTTACATTAACACTGCAATGAAGTTACTGCGAAGAGCCCCTAGTGGCCACATTCCGGCGCCTGTTCGGGTACACAGAGGGAGAATTCAGAATGTCCAATTCACCTAACAGCACGTCTTTTGGGGCTTGTAGGAGGAAACCGGAGCACCCGGAGGAAACCCACGCAGACACGGGGAGAACGTGCAGACTCCGCACAGACAGTGACCCAAGCCGTGTATCGAACCAGGGACCCTGGCGCAGTGAAGCAACAGTGCTAACCGCTGCGCTACCCTGCTTAATGTCTCCTCTGTTCAATAGATTGCAGAATTGAAAGCTTCCTTTTTTTAAGCACACCCCTGTGGGTTTACTTACAAGCGCCAGGCAGTCACATCCGGAAAGACTCCCGGGTCCAAATTGGCCTTCCTTATTTCTGGAGTGTTCTGTCTGTGTCCCAGCCACAATTCTCCAGGTAAGTGAAACTATTTATGAGACGTGAGAATTAATAACATGCAGACATCAAGCACAAGGTGAATTGAAGTATGTTTTCTCCAAGGGGAATTTGCAGAGAATAGCAGGATGAAATGAAAATGAAATGAAAATCGCTTATTGTCACAAGTAGGCTTCAAATTAAGTTACTGTGAAAAGCCCCTAGTCGCCACATTCCGGCGCCTGTTCGGGGAGGCTGGTACGGGAACGGGTACTACATCAAAAATAAAGGGATAAATGTGGCAAAGGAATCTACTGAAATGGAAATGAGGAGACTAAGCGTGTTTCGGCACGAAACAATGTCATGGAAATGAATTTTCCAAGGCCACAGTAGTAGTAAACATGGCTTTTGAGGAAACCGCCCCTTTAAATTACAATGCCAAGTCGACTTGATGAGCAGAAAACACTGCAACCGTGGAATTACTGAAGCTGAGCCTTATATCCGTGCTGCGCCAGATACTTTGTTTAGACAAATGTACCCTAGTTCACGTACGATATATCACTTGCCAGTTTCTCCAACTTCAGTGCCAAGTTTCGCTTCTGCTTTCCGGTTACAGGAGATGAACTGTTTTTCAGATGGATTTATTTCAAGAGGCAAACACACAGGAGGAACTGGAGGCTGCCTCAACCTGCTGTTTGTTCCTGCTTTTAAGCTAAAAAAAAAAATAATAATCCGCCGCAATTAACCCTGAACCAGGTCACTTCCCTCCTTGAAACTGCATTTTAAAAAATCCTGACTTACTGTCGACGACGAGGAACAGGAGCTTTTACCCCGTGTGGGTGCTGGCTGGAGTTTTTAAGAGCTGGTGGGCGGAGTTGCCAATACTGCAGGCTCGAATTTCCACTTTTCACGGCAGCTGTTTAAAAAGGAATCTGCTGGGCTGGAAAGCACCTGGTACAGAGCAGGGCGGGTACCCACCACGACCACCGTCTTCACCAGGATGAAGGGACCTGCTTCAAACCCTCTGAAGGTTAATTTCCTGGGGACAGCTGCCGGGTGAACACTGGGAGCAAATATAGAAATTACAGTGCAGAAGGAGGCCATTTGGCCCATCGAGTCTGCACCAGCTCTTGGAAAGAGCACCCTACCCAAGCCCATACCTCCACCCTATCCCCATAACCCAGTAACCCCACCTAACACTAAGGGCAATTTGGACCCTGAGGGCAATTTAGCCTGGCCAATCCACCTAACCTGCACATCTTTGGACTGTGGGAGGAAACCGGAGCCCCCGGAGGAAACCCACGGGGAGGATGTGCAGACTCCACACAGACAGTGACCCAGGCCGGGATTCGAACCTGGGACCCTGGAGCTGTGAAGCATTTGTGCTAACCACTACGCTACCGTGCTGCGTCATTCCAAAAGCATTGTAATGGGACCCTTTCTCTTTGAGCCCTTCCATTTATTAATCAGCAAAAACGTTTCAGGTGGATAAAATTCTCATCCTTGCTTTCGAATCCCTCCAATTAAGGCCTCCCCCCTTCCCTATCTCAATAATCTCCTCGAACCCCACAGCCCTCTGTGGCCGAGTGCAGGATTTTAGACATATTGGATTGTAAACATTTGCCAATTTAAGGCTTAAAAGCCTGGGTTACAGTGTGTTCGACTGCAGTAGTCATGTTTTTCAAATAATCTTGTTTTGCAAGGCCAGAAAGCTTTCAGGAGCCAGAGGGGAAACTGACCATCATAAAAGCCTATTGCTTGACTTGGGGAGTTAATGGGTAGAATTTTCCATCGTCGGGATTCTCCGTATTGCCGGCAGCCCGGGGGTTTCCCGATGGCGTGGGGCTGCCCCACAATGGGAAACCCCATTGAACCAGCCGCTGAAACGGAGAGTCCCGACGGCGTGCTGAACCAGAAATCTGGTGTGGCTGGATGGAGAAACCCGCCCAATGTGTTTTAAGCCTGGGGAGTTAATGGGAGGGATTCTCCATAGTCCGACGCTGAAACCGTGTTCAGTGATCGGGCGGAGAATGGCCGGCACCGGTTTGTCGTTGGTCCGTCATGCTCCACCCCTCCAAACCGCCGTCACGGTGATACTCGCTGTGCACCATTGGCGTTTCATCGGCCGCCCCACCCACGATGCTCCAGCCCCAATGGGCTGAGTGTCCGATGGTGCGGGACACGTGTGTTCCCAGTGTGAACCCTGCATACCAGCTGTGGACTGTATCCAGTGCTGCCACACGCGGCCGGGATCCATGCTGCTGGCTGGGTGAGGGGTGGGGGGTGGGCTTCTGCTAGGCTTGGGGGACTGGTGGGGAGGTGGCCAAGGGATGGGCTGTGGGGTCACGGATGACGGTTTGGGTTCCTGCATAGCCAGCGCCATGTTATGCCACATGACCGCTGCAGGTCGTCAGCTGTGCGCATGCGCGGCCCGGGACCCAGCCATTCTCTGGCCATTCTCGGTGCGGGAAGTGGGAGTTTCAGTCTGCACCAGTGCTAGTCCCTCACCGGTGCCAGAATCAGTCAGGGTTTCACGCCGAATTTAAGATCGTGAAAGACCACACATGCTCCACTGGCATCAGCACTTCATCGCAGGAATGGAGAATCCAGCCCAATGTGTTTTCAGCCTCGGAAGCTAATGTCGTTGCTGGATGGAGCTATTGTGAGAAAGTTTTGAAGTTGAGTTCTGATCTGACTGACCATTTAGAACACAAGTGAGGCATTTTGCTTTCACAGTCGGATATTTGGAAAAGGTTAATAGTATTTGAAGTAGCGCAGACTTGTCTGAGGACAAGGAAGAAGCTGAAACAAACCAGTTGTAACAGCTTTTTGAAGACATCCAGAGTCTGCAGAGGTTCTAACAGGAGTCAAATCTGTTCTGGAAAGCAAGTATTACTGTGTGCCATTGGGAGGCCATAGGGCTGTAGGATGGATTGAGAGCTGTATGTTTTTTTCTTTCTTGTTGTTTAATTGGGAATAGATATAGTGATTAAGGGTAGTGTATTTGCTATATTGATTACTGTTCAAGGGGTAATCATAGGCTATTTTCGGGTGTGAGGTTAAAGATTTAATATTGTGTTAATAATAAAGTTTTGTTTATAAAATGCCAAATCCCTATTTCTTTGTGAAATCACTCCTGGAGCGGAGTCCGCACAGTCTTATGAAATAAACTAAAATATTGGGGTTTTGGTCAATTTCCTAGCCACTGTTGGAGCCTGGGCTGGGATCGACATAAAATCATAAGATATAGGAGCAGAATTAGGCCATTCGACCCATTGAGTCTGCTCCGCCATTTGATCACGGCTGATAGGTTTCTCATCCCCTTTCGCCTGCTTTCTCCCCATAACCCCTGACCCCCATATTCATCAAAAAATCCCCTCAATCAAGAGCACCAGATTTGTGCTTGAACTGCTGTTACCTACAGGGCTGCAGATCAATAGCTGGAAGGTGAAATTGGACAGGATATCAGAAGATCAGAACTGGGAGCAGAATTCGGCAATTTAACCTCTCGAGCCTGTTTCCCCGTTTCAAAACAATCATGGCTGTTCTCATCGTGGCCTCAACTTCACTGTCCTACCCGTTCTCCAAACCCTTCAACCTATTACTAAATAAAAATCTGTCTAACTCCTCCTTACATTTACTCACTGTCCCAGCATCCACTGCACTCTGTCGTAGCGAATTCACCACTCTTTGGGAGAAGTCGTTTTGCTTCATCTCTGTTTCAAATTTTCTACCTTACAATGCCATCCGAGAGGATAGGAGGAGGACACTCAGCCTCCCGTTCTAGAATGCCCTACAAGAATGCCTTTGGGCAGCACGGTAGCATAGTGGTTAGCACAATTGCTTCACAGCTCCAGGTTCCCAGGTTCGATTCCCCGCTGGGTCACTGTCTGTGCGGAGTCTGCACGTTCTCCCCGTGTGTGCGTGGGTTTCCTCCGGATGCTCCTATTTCCTCCCACAGTCCAAAGATGTGCGGGTTAGGTGGATTGGTCTTGCTAAAATTGTCCTTAGTGTCCAAAAAGGTTAAGTGGGGGTTACTGGGTTGCGGGGATAGGGTAGATATGCGGGCTGAGTGGGTTGTTCTTTGTAAGGGCCGGTGCAGACTCGATGGGCCGAATGGCCTCCTTCTGCACTGTAAATTCTATGATTCTAAGAGGATGCATCCACTCCACATCAGGGGCTGGTTTAGCTCACTCAGCTAAATCGCTGGCTTTGAAAGCAGACCAAGGCAAGCCAGCAGCACGGTTCGATTCCCGTACCAGCCTCCCCGGACAGGCGCCGGAATGTGGCGACTAGGGGCTTTTCACAGTAACTTCATTGAAGCCTACTCGTGACAATAAGCGATTTTCATTTTCATTTTCATTTTCATTTACTCTATCCATAACTTTGTCGCCCTACAAACCTCAATTTGATCTCCCCTCATTCTTCTAAACTCAAGAGAGTATGGGCCCGCACTGTTCAATCTTTCTTCATAAGACAAACCCCTCGGGCGGGATTTTCCGTTGGCCGACGCCGAGATCGGGGCGCGTGCGATTGGGCGGATCGCGGCAGGCGCCCGTTTGATGTCGAATCGCGAGGCACCGCCTCTTCGAAAATGATGTCATTGCGACGCACGCAGCATCTGGTTGAAACCCTATTCGCATCTCATTGTAGTGATCAGTACATCTGCACATTACCAGGGACTACAGCACAGACGTAACAGCCACAGCATCATTAGAGGGCAGCACTAGAGGCAGGTATAAAAGGGTCCGACCCAAGGCAGGATCCGCCTCTTTTAGCAACGCAGGGCTAGTGAGCAGCAGCACACAGTAACAGCTCAGCATAGGCACCTTACCTTAGCTTCTCTTGTTTTGCCTCTTGACTGTGTGACGTCTAGTTAAGCTCTGGAGGCAGAACGAACCTACTGAACAAAGCATTTGTATTAACTGGAAGGCTATGGTCTTTATTCAGATGTAGAAAATAATATACTCAGTAGTGGGCCCACCCGCGATGCTCTGCCTCCGATGGGCCGGGTTCCCGACGGTGCAGGCCACGTGCGCTCTCAACAGTCGTGAACCTGACGTGGGGGCTGCGGAGAGAGAGAGGGCATACGGACAGTGTCCAACACCGTCAGACTTCTCCGACAGGTGTGCTGCTGGCCGGGGGTGGGGGGGGGCTTCTGCCAGGGCCGGAGGGGTGGGGGGGGGGGGAGGGGGGGGAGTAGTGGGGGGTGGCCAGGAGATGGGCTGTGGGGTCAGGTTGGACGGGTACGGAACACCAGCCCGCTATATACCTGGTGCCCTGGGTCATATAGGTGACCCCCTCCGTCAGCCCTGACAGTGTCCATCACGCACCCAGCGATTCCCGCACCATTTTTCGTGGCTTCTGCCGGTGATCCACGCGGCGCCGGTGCTAGCCCCTCACCGGTAGCAGAATTAGTGCAGGTGTGGCGTTGATTTCTCTGACGTGAAGGTCCACGGATTCTCCGTTAGCTTCAGCACTTAAAGCTCAGGAATGGAGAGTCCAGCCCGTCATCTCTGGAATCAATCTAGTGAACCTCCTCTGAACTGCCTCCAATGCCACTCCATCTTTCCTCAAATAAGGGGTCCAAAACTGTGCACAATACTCCAGGTGCAGTGTCACCAATGCCTTTTACAGTTGCAACAGCATTTCCTCACCTTTATACTCAATTCCTTTAGCTCTAAATGCCAACATTCCATTCACTTTCTCTATTACCTTAAGAGGGTCAGTGCAGAGTCGATGGGCCAAATGGCCTCCTTGTGCACTGTAGAGATTCTATGATTCTCTACCTGCTGTACCTGCATGCTACCTCCAAAATATCTGTATTCCTCTAAATCTGGCCTCCTGAATAATCCTGAGTTTGATCACTTCACCATTGGGGGCCTTAACCTTCCTCTTTGACCCAGGTTTTGGACATCTGCCCTAATGCATCCTCGTGGGGGAACGGTGCCATTCTTTGTTTTTTTATTGCTCCCATGGAGCGCCTGGGGGTCCACCATTGTCTGGACCATGTTGTTGAACCCCTCAGCCATGTTTGGGGAGGACTCAGCTATGCTTCAGAGTTCTCCCACCATGAATCTAACCTCTTGCCCCTAGCTTTCCATTGCAGATGCCACCCTTGCAGCACTGGCCTGGGCGGCAGGCATCGCCGGCACCATCTCCTGAGACAGGAGGCTATGGGACTCCTCCATTTAGCCTTGCAGTTGCCGGTGTGTCACTGACAACCCCTCCCGGTATTCCCGGCTCTGCCTTGCCACCCCAAGAAGCTGAGGGGCAAAAGTGTCTAGGGGCACGGCGCTTTGCGGGGGGCACAGCCGAATCCTGGGATCCAGCAGACCTCTGACTGTCCGATCCCTCGGCCTCCATCAGGTATGCGTCAGAGAACGAGTGATGCTCACCTGAAGCCTGCCCGCTAAGATCGCCCACCGAGGTATGTGCCTCCGCAATGGTGGATGGCGCTGGTGAATGCTGTGACGCATCTTTGGTGTCGTCTCGGATGTCTTCTGACATGCTAAGGGTGCTAAGTAATGGGTTAAGAGACATTGCAATTAGTTGTCTCATTTATGTTAAGTGTTCAATGATTGTCTCATTTATGTTAAGTGTTCAATGATTGACACTGATCTGTAAAGGGGCTTCAGGTGGACTCTGGATCTGGTGATGTGATGATTGCGTTTAGTGCAGAGTCTGTTAAAGTGAAATAAAGGTGTTTGTGAAAAGGAGCTGGATTTTTGTCTCTTCATACCACAGAATCCATTCGTTTAACAAAGGGTTGGTGATGAGACATCGCTGGTGGACAGCCAAGTATCGGGTGACGTTCCTGAGAGGAAAGGAACATATTTTTAGTACATGGCCTGGTCAAGGGTTTTGAGTACACGGAACTCACTTGAGTTTGGTCAGCTGGATGGGAGTGCAGTGGCTGCTCACTTTTCCCTCACTTTCAGCGTAGGCCCACTCCTGCTCTTCCCCTGCGAGCTCCAGGGCTCTTTTCCTCGGAAGGAGTCAGGAATCTCAGCTCAGGCATCGCACCACCACCCATCTTCTCTCACTCGCGGTGGTTGTGGACGAGCTTCTCCTGCAGGAACACAAGTGGGGATGACGTGAGCTGGGCGCCAGGCGGGTCAAATACCAATAATTCTTGGCGTGTGTGGGGTTGGCGTGTGACAAGGGAGGGTTTCTGAAAAGGAGTCCCTGGGGTGGCGACGAAGCTTGTGGGCGGCCTCCCCTGCAAGCGGTAGGCATTAACCAATGCCGTGCCCATCTCCCAGGCAGGATTAGTCACGAGAGAGTCTCCTGCCAGCCCAGGGGTAGATTATGCCAACCTCTCCTCCATGGCATCCTGCATACGGGCGAGGACCTGCTCCATGAATGAAGGAGCAGCTTTCCTCACTGCCATCCTCCTGACTTGTTGGAGGCACGGTATCATTGTGGATAGCACAATCGCTTCACAACCCCAGGGTCCCAGGTTCGATTCCGGCTTGGGTCACTGTCTGTGTGGAGTCTGCACATCCTCCCCGTGTGTGCGTGGGTTTCCTCCGGGTGCTCCGGTTTCCTCCCACAGTCCAAAGATGGGCAGGTTAGGTGGATTGGCCGTGATAAATTGCCCTTAGTGTCCAAAATTGCCCTTAGTGTTGGGTGGGGTTACTGGGTTATGGGGATAGGGTGGAGGTGTTGACCTTGGATAGGGTGCTCTTTCCAAGAGCCGGTGCAGACTCGATGGGCCGAATGGCCTCCTCCTGCACTGTAAATTCTATGATTCTATGACTTGAATGACTTGGGCAGCACGGTAGCACAGTGGTGAGCACTGTTGCTTCACAGCGCCCAGGTTCAATTCCCGGCTTGGGTCACTGTCAGCGCGGAGTCTGCACATTCTCCCCGTGTCCGCATGGCATTCCTCCAGGTGTTCCGGTTTCCTCCCACAGTCCAAAGATGCGTGGGTTAGGTGGATTGGCCATGCTAAATTGCCCGTTAGTGTACATAAAAAATGATTCAGTGGGGTAACCGGGTTAGAGGGATGAGGTGGAGACGTGTGCTTGAGTGGGGTGCTCTTTCCAAGGGCCGGTGCAGACTCAATGGGCTGAATGGCCTCCTTCTGCACTGTAAATTCTATAATTCTATGATATTATGACCCTTTAAACGTAGCATCACCCTTCATTGAAGAGCTCAGATGACCACCCGGGGCGGGCTAATCAGATACTTCATGTCTCAGGCGCTGTGTTCTCGCATGCGGGGAATAAAGAATTCCAAGTGCCTAAAAATTGGGTTTCTGATCTCAACACCGGGGCCGGCGGGAATCACGTCAAATATTCACGCCGAAAATGACACTGTCATTTTTTTTAGTAAATTCCGCCCAATGTTTCAGATCAATGACCGTTCATCAGAACTCCATGTGTCTGATCAACTGAAACATTTTGAAACTCCATGGGCGGGATTCTCGACCCCCTGCTGGGTCGGAGAATCAGCTGGGGCCGGCGTCAATCCTGCCCCCGCCGTATCCTGAATTCTACGCCATCCGAGATTCGGCGGGGGCGGGTATCGCGCGGTGATTCTCCGGCCCGCGATGGGCCATTGACAAGCCTCTCCCGCCGGCGTGGATTAAACCACCTAGCTTACCGGCAGGAGCAGGCGGCGTGGGCGGGCGCCGGGGTCCTGGGGGGGGACGCGGGGCAATCTGACCCCGGAGGGTGCCCCCCACGGTGGACTGGCCCGCGATCGGGGCCCACCGATCGGTGGGGGGGCCTGTGCCGTGCGGGCACTCTTTTTCTTCCGCCTTCGCCATAGTCTTCACCATGGCGGAGGTGGAAGAGACCCCCTCCCCTGCGCATGCACCGGGATGATATCAGCAGCTGCTGACGCTCCGGCGCATGCGCGGATTTACGCCGTCCGCAAAGTCCTTTCGGCCCCGGCTGGCGTGGCACCAATGGCTGTTCACGCCAGCCAGCGGAGCGGGACCCACTCCGGCGTGGGCCTAGCCCCTCAATGTGAGGGCTTGGCCCCTAAAGGTGCGTAGACTGCTGCCCCTTTGCGGCGGCCCAACGCCGGAGTGGTTCACACCTCTCCAACATGCTGGCACCCCCCGCCCCGCCGGGTAGGGGAGAATCCCGGCCCATGTGTCTGAGCGACGGAAACATCTTGAACTCCTTTCCATTCCCCACAGATGATATAAGACCTGCTGAGTGTTTCTAGCATTTTCTGTTTTTAATCCTTGATATGAAAAGTTCTGGTGAGGCAGGTTTCAAGCCAGGATTGTAACATTGTGGTGACTTTGGGTGACTTCTCCTCACGTTGATAGAAATCGATCCGGGATGGACATCAACTCAAAATGTAACCTGAAGCTTTATTGAGAAGCAAGAGGCCACCCTGGTTTAAGGGTTTCACTGAGTCTAATCTGACTGCAGTTTGAAAAGCGAATAGCATTCCTGATGCACCATCGATTGCACGCGAGGCGAGTGGTTTACCAATGTCAGGCTTTAATTAACTAGAACACAGCCTGGCGATCGTCTACAGTGGAAAGGAACGATCGTCAGGCTTCTGAGCATTTATACCTCGTTGATAGAGGCGTGGTTAACTCAGCCTCTCGGCCAATCGGTCGAGAGGCACATGACCGACCAGGGCCAATGGTAAGCCGACGTTCTGGCCCAATGGCAGACGAGTATGCAGATCATATCATCACATTTCCCCTGGTCTGGAGTAACTTCCAAACAAAGTTTTAAATGTGCAAAGTGTGCCCGCCCACTTTGAAACTGGGGCTGACAGTCTCAGAGTGCAATTCCCCAGCCCAGTGATAGAATCACAGAATCCCGACAGTGCAGAAGTAGGCCATTCAGCCAATTGAGTCTGCACCACCCCTTTGGAAGAGCACCCTACCTAGGCCCAATCCCCCGCCCTATTCCTGCAACCCCACCCTAAGGGGCAATTTACCCTGGCCGATCCACCTAACCCGCACATCTTTGGACTGTGGGAGGAAATCGGAGCACCAGGAGGAAACCCACGCAGACACGGGGAGGAATTACACACTCCACGGTTACCCGAGATCAGAATCGAACCTGGGTCCCTGGCGCTGTGAGGCGGCAGTGCTAACCCACTGTGCCACCGTGCCGACCAGCGCCCTCAGCACTGAACTAGTGTGGTTAACACAGCTCCTCTCTCATCATTAAAATGTAAACACGAGGCCCCGCCAGCCTCTCTAAAGCTCTCGGATCATCCCCGTGTGAGTTTAAAAAGTGCCCTGGGGAAATCACTACCAGTAGGGATAAATGTACAGTATTTGCATTGAAGCACTAGTGAAGAGGGGCTCTGTGCTACAATAAAAGTGAACCTTTCTGATTTGCAACACAGTATTGAGTTGATGACGTCATAAACCTTTAACACTGTATCTCCGCAGCTTCTGAGTAACAGTCAGCTTCCTCCTTCAATTTGTTACTTGCTCTTTTGGTTGATACTAGAAATCCTGAATTCAGTAAATTTCTTCACTTGCAGCAACGAGGGCAACAATGTAACAAAGAGATTTGGGCATCTGATAAACGTGGATAATATCACATGGAAAGGGCTGGTGTAAGAGTGAATTGCTATGAAACATATAACTTGAGTTATACACCACACAGCACAGCACTAATTTGCACTTATATAGCGTCTTTGATGCCGGAAAATAGCACAGAGGTGTTTCACAGATGCAGAGTAATAAGTCTTACAACATCTGAGTGAGCCCCACCGCTCCATGCCCCCACCCCCAACAACAGTATAATAGAATTACTACAGTGCAGAATCATCATCATCATAGAATTTACAGTGCAGAAGGATGCCATTCGGCCCATCGAGTCTGCACCGGCTCTTGGAAAGAGCACCCTACCCAAGGTCAACACCTCCACCCTATCCCATAACCCAGTAACCCCACCCAACACTAAGGGCAGTTTTGGACACTAAGGGCAATTTATCATGGCCAATCCACCTAACCTGCACATCTTTGTGACTGTGGGAGGAAACCGGAGCACCCGGAGGAAACCCACGCACACACGGGGAGAATGTGCAGACTCCGTACAGACAGTGACCCAAGCCGGAATCGAACCTGGGACCCTGGAGCTATTGTGCTATCCACAATGCTACCGTGCTGCCCATTTGGCCCATCGTGTCTGCAACGACCCTCTGAAAGGGTACCCCACATAGGGTCAGGCCCCCACCCTGTCCCCTTAACCCAGTAACCCCACCTAACCTAACCTGTTGGGACACTTAATGGGCAATTGATCGTGGCCAATCCACCTAACCTGCACATCTTTGGACTGCGGGAGGAAAGCGGAGCACCCGGAGGAAACCCACGCAGACACGGGGAAAACGTGCAGACACGGACAGTGACCCGAAGCGGCACTCGAACCTGGGACCCTGGCGCTGTGAGGCAGCAGTGCTAACCACTGTGCCACCGTGCTGCCCCATTACCAGTTCTCTCGAAACGTTAGCCCTCTTCTCTCCCCACAGATACTGGGGGGGGGGGGGGGGGATTGTCCAGCATTTTCCGTTTCTGCTGTCCAATTTCAATGGATAAGGCGAGGTCCCACATCATAGGCACTGTACAAATGCAAGTTGTTGTTGTGACTGAAACCAATGCATGAAGTTGAGAACATTGCAAACAAGGGGGAAACATTTCACTTACATTTAAACTCCGAAAATTAAAAAAAATCAGGAATGAAATATTGGAAGACTTTTAATTTACTGAAACATCAATAGGAAATCTGTTAAAAAAGGGCACCCATTTTTTGTTTTGTCGCCGACCGAGCGATTCTTTTCCTCGGGTGAAAATTTTGCAAACATGTTTTTTTTAAAAGGAAGCTTGTGTGGGATGATTTGATTATTTCTGTTTCCGGGTGTTTGCGGGGGGGGGGCTAGAGGCGGTTGCTGTATTTGAACTCTCTCTCCAGGCTGGATGCTGCCCGCAGTCTCCCAGCCTCACAGCGCTCCCTTTGCCCCCTTCGCTGAAGCTCTCCAGCGGGGCGACCTGCCTCAATGCGCTCGCTGGCTGCAGCAGGACCCGGCGGTGCTGAGTGCCAGAGGTAAGAGCAGCTCCTGTGGGTGAGGTAGCAACCCCGGCTCTTCCACCTCACCCCATGGGGGTGGGAACAGGGAGAAGCCGCGAACCAGCTAAGGCGAACCAGCAAGTGACACCAGGGCTCACATTGATCTCCAGCCCTCCCCAGTCTCCTCTTTTGGATGTTGGCCTGTTCTGCACCGAGTTAAAGTTGAGGATTAGCTCCCCTCTTGGTCTGGAAGGAGATTGAGGGAGATGGTCTCTCTCTCTCTCCCTCCAGGATGTGTCATGGGGTCCTGCTGCCCAGGGGTTTTAACAGGAATCAATTACGGGCGGCACGGTGGCACAGTGGGTTAGCACTGCTGCCTCACGCCGCCAGGGACCCGGGTTCGGTTCCCGGCTTGGGTCACTGTCTGAGCGGAGTCTGCACGTTCTCCCCGCGTCTGCGTGGGTTTCCTCCGGGTGCTCCGGTTTCCTCCCCCAGTCCAAAGGTGCCCGTGATAAATTGCCCCTTCAGTGTCTAACGGTGAGGTGCGGTTACAGGGATAGGGTAGGGGATTCGGGCCGAGGTAGGGGTGCTCTTTCAGAAGGTACGGTGCGGACTCGATGGGCCGAATGGCCTCCTTCTGCACTGTAGTGATTCTGTGAGTGGAGAGAACGGGTTCTGCAGGCGGTTTGGTAAATTGAGCACACATTGGTCATGGAGTTAGACAGCTGACGGGAAGGAGGTGGACGGGAGAGGGGAAAGAGTACTATTGAACGGAGTGAAATATTGTCACCCAGGTGATCAGGCGGATTCAGTAACTAATTGGAGTTGGATATCAAGTTGGAAAGGGGACATTTGCGGGGGGGGGGGGGGGGGGGGGGAGAGGGGGATCTAATTGGATAACTCGTACAAGGAGCTGGCGGGAACCCAGTAGACCAAACGGCCTCCTTCTGTGCTGTAAGAATCTTTAGTTCTCAGTGACCTGGGCCCAGATCGAGTGGGAAGTTGAAGCATTGCAACTGTTAGCTGTGTGCGGAGGAAGAAGATCAATTAGATATAAACATTGTGGATATCGAGTGCCTGGCTAGGGTACTGTAGGTAAAGAACCTGCAGGCATTGACCTCGGGACCTTTTGATGGACTGGCTGAGTTTGTGAGTCACAATCCAACAAAACTCAACACCTCGGGGGTCAAATCCAGGGTTACAGCCTTTATTCATGTTAATTTGCTGTGTAGGTATTTTTTTATTCGTTCTTGGGATGTGGGTATCGCTGGCTGGGCCAGCGTTTGTTGCCCATCCCTAATTGTCCTTGAACTGAGCGGCTTGCTCGGTCATTTCAGAACAGGGCAGTTAGAATCAACCCATCATCACATGTAGGCCAGACCGGGTAAGGACGGCAGATTTCCTTCCCTGAAGGACATTAGTGAACCAGATGGGGTTTTTTTTACGGCAATCGGACATGGTCACCATTAGATTTTTAAATCTAGATTTTATTGAATTCAAATTTCACTATATGCCAGGGTGGGATTTGAACCAGAGCATTACTCTGTGTCTCTGGATTACAAGTCTAGTGACAATACCACTATGCCACTGTCACCCCTCTATTATTGTACCAGCCTCCCCGAACAGGTGCCGGAATGTGGCGACTAGGGGCTTTTCACAGTAACTTCATTTGAAGCCTACTCGGGACAAGAAGCGATTTTCATTTCATTTCAAATTGAAGTGTTGGGTGTAGAAATCTAACCTGATACACTGTCAGACACCTAACGTGTGCGGGTAACGCAGCAACGTTTCTTTATTCGTTCTTAGAATGTGGGGCTTCGCTAACGTGGCCGGAATTTATTGCTCATCCCTAATGGCCCTTGAGAAAGTGGCGGTGGGTCGCTTTCTGTGGTCCACGCACACCCACATTTTGCCGCACAGTCCATTTTGCTTTCGGCCGTTTCAGAGGGTGGTTAGGGGTCAACCACGTTGCTAGGGGTCTGGAGTTGCATATCGGCCAGACTGGATGGGGACGGCAGATTTCCTCCCCAAAGGTTGTCCAGCGAACCAGATGGCCTTTTGCAACAATCCGGTGGTTTTCTGATGATTTTATTCCAGATGAATTAATTCAGTTTAAATGGGGTGGGTTTTGAACTCAAATCTCTGGAGCATGAGTCTCTGGATTGTGAGTCCATTATACTGTCCCCTTATTGTAATAATTCCAATTAATTAAACAGAACTATCAAAAGGAAGATTGAAATAGAGTACAATTAAACGCACACACAGACGAGAGACTGACTCAAGTAAGCAGCCAATTAAGATCATTTCTTTTTGGTGTCATGTGAGGGTACCTTTAAGAAATGGGTGTTTATTACTGCAGTGATGTCAGAGTGTGGGTGGAGCTGGGCTGTCTGTCAGCTTTTTACTTTTGTTTTTGAGCAGGCTGCAGGGTGTGTTTTAGTTTTGTTTTCAGTGTTGGAGCTGAAGCCAGACAGAGCAGGTGTACTGCTGTTCTCTCTGCCATCAAAAGACTATCTCTTGATCATTTGGTGAATTCAGAATTATAAATGTTTTCAGTAGTGACTTTAACCTGATGTGCTTCTGGTAAAAGGTATTTTAAGTCTTATGGATGTTAAAAGGAAAGCTTAAAGGATTACTTAGTGTTGTAGTCTTTGTGGGTTGTATTTGAATTAATGGTTGCTAAGATGTTCACTGCATGTTTTAAAAAGGTTAACTTGAGTTCATAGAATAAACATTGTTTTGCTTTAAAAAATACTTTTCCATTTCTGCTGTACCACACCTGTAGAGTGGGCCGTGTGCTCCCCATACCACAATCTATTAAAAGTTGTGGATCAGGTGAACTCCATGATACACTTTGGGGTTCTCTAGACCCCGGCCAATAACATTGGATAGACAGGGGACAAATCTTCCCGAACAATGAAGTTGGGAAACTTTGTTCTTTAGCCCTTTCTTTCCCCCACTTGATGAACGAAGCAATGGTGGCACAGGAAAAGGTTCCGATCCAGAATGCGGTGCCTTAGTGTTGATGTGTTAGGCAGGTTGGTTCGACGTTGACTGCAACTGGATGCAAGGAAGCTAGAAGCAAACGTCTGACACCGGAGATGATCCAACACTGTTTTATTTAACTATGAACGGCTGTACATGTTCATCTGTGGGTTGACATTCTACTAATCCTACTGATGACCTCTTACTGGTTCGACCAGACTTACTAGCTACCACATGGCAGTAGTGCCCACTAACTTGTGCAGTCTGATTGTGTTAGTATCTGGGTCCTGAGAGAGCGGGAGTCTTAATGCCCTGTGGGCTTCATAGTGGTGGTGTCCTGTCTGGTGATTGGTTGTTCTGTGCTGTGTGTTCATTGGTCATCCTGTGTGTCAATCACTGCCTGTCTGCATCTCATTCTGTACATGAGTGGATATTATGACATCTCCCCTTTTTTTTTTAAGATAAGTTTTGGAACGTGAAGGTATATACATGCCTGACTTTGTACAAGTGGTGAGTTAACGAACATATATACATGGGAAGGTGTCTATCGTGCAGATACAGAGCAAATTGAACAAAATTTACAAAAGTTAAGTCTATAGATTCAGTCTTTGAGGCGGGTGATGAATTCTGGTCGAACGCCGCAGAGGTGGAGCAGGAGACGCCGGCACTTGGACAGGTGGGATTGCTGGCATTGCGGCGGTGTTGTGGACAGGCAGGATCACTGGCAGATTGGTGGCCTAGTGGCAGGAGACGTCCAGAGGAGGCATGATAACCGGCGGAGCAATGCGGTTAGGCGGTGGGCGGGGAACTCTCCGCAGCGCCCTCCTGTTGCGCCGGAGAATGGAGCCGTCGGCCATTTGAACAATGAAAGACCTTGGGGCGGCCTTCCTGACAACAACAGCTGGGGCTGACCACCCTCCCTCAGGCAACTGGACGCGAACAACATCTGCTGGAGCCAGCGCAGGCAGATCTGTGGCATGAGCATCTTGCGTGATCTTCTGCTGTTCCCTGGATCGCTGCACCTTCTGCAGCACCGTGCGGTGGTCAAGCTCTGGAATATGGATGGCTGGAACTGTCGTCCTCGGGTTGCGGTTCATGAGCAACTGCGCCGGAGACAAACCAGTCAACAGAGGGGCTGCTCTGTAGGCCAGCAGAGCCAAGTTGAAATCGGAGGCTGAGTCTGCAGCCTTGCACAGCAACCGCTTGACGATATGGACCCCTTTCTCGGCCTTCCCGTTTGATTGCGGGTAATGGGGGCTGGAGGTGATGTGCCTGAAGTTGTAGGATCGTGCAAAATCGGACCACTCCTGGCTGTAGAAACATGGACCGTTATCACTCATTACTGTGAGTGGTATCCCGTGCCTGGCAAACGTCTCTTTGCAGGCTTTGAGAATGGACCTAGACGGGAGGTCTGACAATTTCACCACTTCGGGGTAACTGGAGAAGTAGTCGACCAAGAGCACGTAATCACGCATTGGCGTGAAAGAGGTCTACTCCCACTTTAGACACGGAGAGGTGACAATCTCGTGCTGTTGCAGCGTTTCTTTGGGCTGAGCCGGTTGAAACTTCCGGCAGGTTGGGCAGTTGAGGACCGTGTCAGCAATGCCCTGGTTGATGCCCGGCCAATAAACAGCCTCCCGAGATATGCGTCGACATTTTACGACCCCAAGGTGACCCTCATGGATCTGTCCGAGCCCCGTAGCTCGCATGCTTTGAGGAATGACGATCCTGTCCAGTTTAAGTAGGATTCCCTCGATGGCCGTTAACTCGTCCTTAATGTTAAGGAACTGGGGACATTGCCCCTTTTGCCAGCCATGGGCGAGGTGTTGCACCACGCGCTGCAGTAGAGGATCCTTGGCAATTCCTTCACGTATTTGGACCACTCGTTCATCAGTGGCTGGTAGGTTGCTGGCACACAACTGAACCTGTGCCTCTATGTGGCAGATGAAGTTGCGCTGTTCACACGGTGTGGTGATGGACTGGGTAGGGCATCCGCGATGATTAGCTCCTTACCCGGTGTGTAGACGAGTTCGAAGTCATATCGGCGGCGACAAAGAAGAATTCGCTGTAGCCAAGGTGTCATGTAATTTAAATCGTTCTGGATTATGTGGACTAAAGGCCTGTGGTCTGTTTCCACCGTGAACTTTGGCAGGCCATATACGTAGTCATGAAACTTGACTGTTCCTGTCAGGAGACCCAAGCATTTCCTTCTCGATCTGGGCATACCGTTGGTCGGTCGGCGTCATGGCCCTGGAGGCGTACGCCATTGGAGCCCAGGACGAGGAGTCGTCTCGCTGGAGGAGCACCGCCCCAATGCTGTCCAGACTAGCGTCAGTAGATATCTTGGTGGCCTTAGTTGGGTCAAAGAACGCCAGTACTGGGGCTGTGGTGAGCATCGCCTTTAACTTGAGCCACTCCTGTTCATGGGCGGGGCAGCCACTGGAACACTGTTGACTTCTTTACGAGATGCCGGAGGGCCGTGGTGTGGGCTGCCAAATTGGGAATGAATTTCCTGAGAAAATTTACCATCCCGAGGAAGTGGAGGACCGCCTTCTTGTCCTCCGGGGTCTTCATGGCATTGATCGCCAGCACCTTGTCGCCGTCCGGTTGTACACCCTGCTGTGAAATGTGGTCACCAAACTTGATAGCGGACCTACCAAATGAGCATTTGGCCCTGTTGAGCTGGAGGCCATTTTCATGAATCCGCTGGAAGACCTATCTGAGGCGGGAAATGTGATCCTCTGGCGTTGTGGACCAGATGATCACGTCGTCCGCATAGACTCGCACCCCCTCGATGCCCTCCATCATTTGCTCCATAATGCGATGAAATATTTCGGAAGCTGATGATACCGAAGGGCAAGCGATTGTAGCAATATGGCCGAACGGAGTGTTAAACGTGCACAGCTTCCGACTGGACGCGTCCAGCTGTACTTGCCAGAAGCCGCGGGAGGCGTCCAGCTTGGTGAAGAATTTGGCATGAGCCATCTCACTGGTTAACTCTTCACACTTCGGGATTGGGTGGTGCTCTCGCATGATGCTGCGGTTCAGGTCTTTGGGATCAATGCAAATGCGGAGTTCACCAGAGTTTTTTTTTACGCAGACCATGGAGCTGACCCAGTCTGTTGGTTCCGTGACCTTTGAGATGATGCCCTGGTCTTGGAGGTCTTGCAGCTGTTTTTTTAGACGATCCTTGAGAGGAGCCGGCACCCGGCGTGGTGCATGGATCACTGGGATGGCGTTCGGCTTGAGCAAAATTTTGTAGCGATATGGGAGCGTGCCCATTCCATCAAACACGTTGTGGTATTGTGTGAGACTGTCGTCTATCTCGGCCTGGAGATTCACATCGGGCGAGGCAGTCACCAGTGTCAAGGACATGGTGTGGACTCGCTGGACCAGATTCACGAGCTTGCAGGCGTGAGCACCGAGCAGGGATGCCTGTCAGGCCGGACGATCTTGAATCATAAAGTTGCCTTGATTTCCTTGTGAGATCCCCCTAGCTGACACGATCCACTGGCAGCTATGGCATTGCCATTATACTCAAGGAGTTGGCAGGCTGGTGGAATAATGCTTGGTTGGTCACGGATGCTGTCGAGATCTGACTGCGATATGAGGTTCGCAGACGCGCCAGTGTCCAGTTTAATCGGCTGCGAGCCTGGTTGACTGTGAGGACGGCACACCACTCATCATCGGGATCCACACTGAGGATCGAAAGACAGGTTGCAGGTGCAGTGGGGACCAGCTCGCGTGTGGTTATGATGCCCACCTGTTATGGAAATTCTAAGCAGTCCGCAGCGGGGTCCGTTGGGCTGTCGGGATCAGAATCCTGCATGTCTTGTACCGAGCGGATACTTCTGCGCCGTGTCTGGGATCGCTGGCTGATAATCGGTGGAGCGAACCTGCAGCAGGCGGCGAAATGGCCAGGCTTCCCACACCGTAGGCATCGCCTATGGCTGGACATTGCCGCTTTAAATGGGCGGAGCCACAATTCTGACACGTCATAACGCTGACATCAGCGCGTTCCGTGTGCCAACGCGCCTGCGCACTGAGGTCGGCCGACATACGCCTCGCCGTCCACCCGGTCATGGCGCGCATGCATAGGGACCCGGGAAAAGAGCGCGAAACAGCCACTCTCCTCGATACTCCGGCCTTGGATTTTTACAATGGCCTGCACCCGTTCTGCCTCGTGGGAGGCCAGTTTTGCATTTTCTGCCGCCCTGATGCGTGAGTAACGATTCCAGGCTTGCTCATGGACTACGCACGACTCGATAGCGACGGAGAGGGTGAGCTGCTTAAATTTGAGGAGCTGCTGCCGCAGTGAATCTGAGTGGACCCCGAAAACGATCTGATCCCGGATGATGGAATCAGCCGCCGAGCCATAATTACATGACTGCGCCAGGATGCGGAGATGGGTCTGGAAGGACTGAAAAGGTTTATCCTTACCCTGAAGCCTCTGTTGGAAGATGTACCGTTCAAAGCTCTCATTCGCCTCAATGTCGCAGTGGCTGTCGAATTTTAGCAGAACTGTTTTGAAATTCATCTTGTCTTCGCCATTAGCAAGCGTAAGCGAGTTGTATATATGGATGGCGAGACCCCCGCGGTCGAGATAAATCTTCCTTGCATCCGATGCTGCCTCGAGGTCGGAGGCCTCGATATACAGGAGGAACTTTTGCGTGAAGATTTTCCAATTGGTGGCGAGGTTGCCGGAGATGCGGAGCTGCGGAGGAAGCTGGATGTTTTCTATTTCGCTGGATGGCCGCTTGCTGTTCGTTGCAGATTCACTCTAGGTACGTTCGGCAGGATTAATATCACTCTGGTGCCATGATGTGTTAGGCAGGTTGGTTCGACGTTGACTGCAACTGGATGCAGGGAAGCTAGAAACAAACGTCTGACACCGGAGATGATCCAACACTGTTTTATTTAACTTATAAGATGATCAGGGGAATAGATAGAGTAGACAGTCAGAGACTTTTTCCCCGGGTGGAACAAACCATTACAAGGGGACATAAATTTAAGGTAAATGGTGGAAGATATAGGGGGGATGTCAGAGGTAGGTTCTTTACCCAGAGAGTAGTGAGGGCATGGAATGCACTGCCTGTGGAAGTAGTTGAGTCGGAAACGTTGGGGACCTTCAAGCGGCTATTGGATAGGTACATGGATTATGGTAGAATAATGGAGTGTAGATTCATTTCTTCTTAAGGGCTGCACGGTAGCATTGTGGATCGCACAATTGCTTCACAGCTCCAGGGTCCCAAGTTCGATTTCGACTTGGGTCACTGTCTGTGTGGAGTCTGCACGTCCTCCCCGTGTGTGCGTGGGTTTCCTCCGGGTGCTCCGGTTTCCTCCCACAGTCCAAAGATGTGCAGGTTGGGTGGATTGGCCATGCTAAATTGCCTTTGGTGTCCAAAATTCTATGATTAACCAAGGACAAAAGTTCGGCACAACATCGTGGGCCGAAGGGCCTGTTCTGTGCTGTATTTCTGTATTTATATTTCTATGAACGGCTGTACATGTTCAGCTGTGGGTTGACACTCTACTAATCCTACTGATGACCTCTTACTGGCTCGACCAGACTTGCTAGCTACCACACGGCAGTAGTGCCCACTGACTTGTGCACTCTGACTGTCTCAGTGTCTGGGTCCCGAGAGAGCGGGAGTCTTAATGCCCTGTGGGCTTTATAGTGGTGGTGTCCTGTCTGGTGATTGGCTGTTCTGTGTTGTGTGTTCATTGGTCATCCTGTGTGTCAATCACTGCCTGTCTGCATCTCATTATATACATGAGTGGATATTCTGACAAGTGTTAAGGAGGCAGGTTGAATCACGGCTTTGAAAATGGAATTGGATGAGCACCTGAGGAGAAACAGGTCTGAGAAGGGAAAGGACAGGGGTATGGGACTAGCAGAGTTGCTCTTGCAGAGAGCTAGCACAGACACAACTGGCTGAGTGGTCTCCTTCTATCCTGTAATTTTTTAAATATTTATTCATGGGATATGGGCGGCGCCGGTTAGGCCAACATTTGTTGCCCATCCCTAATTGCCCTTGAACTGAGTGGCTTGTTAGGCCATTTCGGGGGGTATATAAGAGTCAACCACGTTCTTGGGTATCTAAAGTCACCTGTACTCCAGACTAGGTAAGGACGACAGATTTCCTCCCCTGAAGGACATTAGTGAACCAGATGGGTTTTTACGATAATCGACAATGGTTTCACGGCCGGCATTAAACTTTTTAATTCCAGATTTTTATTGAATTCAAATTGCACCATCTGCCCTGGCGGGATTCGAACCCAGGTCCCCAGGGCATTACCATGGGTCTCTGGATCAATAGTCCAGTGGCAATACCACTACACCACTGCCTCCCCTCGTGTGCCCACCCGTGATGGAGCAATTAAAATCAGGGATGCTGAAGGGGAGGGGAATTGGGAGAGCTATCCCGGAGGGTTGCGGGGCTGGAGGAGATTGATGCACATCAGGACCGTGTAAGGATTTGAATACACGGATGGGAATTTGAAAATCGAGGCTTTGGTTGCGAGCCGGTGTGGAGCAGCGAGCACAGGACTGTGGGTGAACAGGACGTGTGGCGAGTAAGGACACGGATAGCAGAGGTTTGGGTGATCTCGAGTTAATGGAGGTTGAATGTGTAAGGACCCTTATCTTTCATGGTACGTAAAGAGAAAAGGGTTTTCCCCCACGGCAGAAATCTCCGCTGACGTCAGTGGGACCTGAATGTCCCGCAGGCAGGAGGGGCCGGAATATTCCGGTCAAACAGAAAGCAACAAAAGACTGTCGCAAAATGTCTGGATGTTTACTAGATCAATGACAGTCCGGCATTGAGTGGAGGTGGTGATACAATAAGGAAAAATGTTGCGGTTGTTTTCGAAGATGTTCAGGTGGCGCGATATATGCCACCTGTACCCGTCGTTAATGGACCAAATCCCCGGCTGTGGATTTAACCACAAACAAACAAGACTTCACCGTAACTGAGACAGCTGTTGCTGCAATATATCCAAACCCTGATTGATGTGGAATGTGAGGCATTGATTTTATCTGCGACTGATTGGGAGCACCTTTCGTTCTCCATGCCGTCCTCCTTCCAGAGGGCCAGCGACGCTGTGTCGCTGCTTTCCAAATATTTGCCACCCTTCTGCTGAGAGAGGCAAAATGCCGCGATGTGATCTCATGGTTGTTATCATTTCTGACAGATTGAGATAAGTCAGAGCAAATAGACTCTGTCGCGCATTCAATGCAGTTCCTTGTGAATACCTTAATTTATCGCTAGACTGAGTTTTAAAATATATGGTCCGGACAGTTTTACAATATTACTAGCTGTCTTTATTTTTCCTGCCGTTAACGCTTACTCTGGACCGATGCTTTGTCTCTTTACGATAACCATTACCACTTCCTCTGCACTCTGTTCCATGACATATTTTTGCTTTTTAATCCCTCCCGCCCTCTAACCTATCCCTGACCCTCCCTTTTGTTCTACCCGACTCTGCTCTTTTTCAACAGCGCAAAGCCCATCGCGTTTCTACCTCTCGTCCGTTCCGAAGAAGGGTGACCTTAGACTTGAAACGTTAACTCTATTTTCTCCCTCCACAGATGCTGTCAGACCTGCTGAGGTTTTCCCCAGTTCTTTCCATTCTGCTGATTGCTGAGTATTGTTTGCTTTGTGCTTGGAGTGTTTCCTTAACTTCGCTCTATTGTCATGTGAGAGGACCTTTAAGAAATGTACCTTTAAGAAATGTACCTTTTAAGAAATGGGTGTTTATTAGTGATGTCAGAGTGTGGGTGGAGCTGGGCTGTCTGTCAGCTTTTTACTTTCGTTTTAAGCTGTTTGTTGCAGGGTGTATTTTAGTTTCTTTTACCATGTTGGAGCTGAAGCCAGACACAGCTCTCTGCCATGAAAAGACTATCTCTTACAAAAAAAAAAGACTATCTCTTGATCATTTGGTGAATTCTTGTGTCAGTCCAGCCATCCCTGGGAATCAGTCTGGCAAACGCTCGCTGCACTCCTTCTAGAGCAAGAACATCCTTCCTGAGATAAGGAGACCAGAATTGCACACAGTATTCCAGGCGTGGCCTCACCAACATCCTGATAGATGCTTTTCCAGTCCAGTTTTATGTTACTTGAAAGTTTATGCTCATACTCTACATTCCCCCATTTAATCACAAAAGGTTAGTAAGCAAGTGGTTAGAAAGGCAAATTATTTGTTATTGCGAGGGGAATTTATGGCAAGTACAAAAGAACATCATAGAATTTACAGTGCAGAAGGAGGCCATTCAGCCCATCGAGTCTGCACCGGCTCTTGGAAAGAGCACCCTACTCAAGGTCAACAACTCCAGCCTATCCCCATAACCCAGTAACCCCACCCAACACTAAGGGCAATTTTGGACACTAAGGGCAATTTAGCATGGCCAATCCACCTAACCTGCACATCTTTGGACTGTGGGAGGAAACCGGAGCACCCGGAGGAAACCCACGCACACACGGGGAGGATGTGCAGACTCCACACAGACAGTGACCCAAGCCGGGAATCGAACCTGGGACCCTGGAGCTGTGAAGCGATTGTGCTACCCACAATGCTACCGTGCTGTCCAAAAGATGGGTTTGACTGCAAATGTACACGGCCTTGTTGCGACTTCATATGGGAAACTGTATGGCATTTTGGTCTCCTTCATTTATAATTGCTTTAACCACAGGGCAGATGATAGCCTATTGGTAATGCCACTGGGATAGTAGTAAATGAGAGGCCCAGGTTAATTCTCTGAGGGGACATGGGTTCAAATCCCACCATGGGAATTAAAATTCCGTTCTTCTATCTGGAATTGTGAAGCTATCTTCAGTCACGGGGAAACTGGCCGTCTGGTTCACCATTTTCCCTCAAGGAAGGAAATCTCCAGTCAATGAGGTGGAGTCCAAAAGGAGGGAAGGTCGGTAAAGAGAAGGCGAGATTGTAGGGTGGGATTTCTCAACATCGGGCCTGAGCAGCTCCAGGCACGGCCGCCGATGATGGCGATAAAGAGAGGGGGAGAGGGGGGGGGGGGGGGGGGGGGGGGGGGTGCGAGAGGTTGGAAGATCCCACCACCGGACCACGGTGGGGCCGTCTCCCGGCAGGACCTTCCAGTCCCGCCAACAGTGAAACCCCGCTGTGGGTTTCCCGACGGCCGGCCCGGGGGGGTCGAATAGAAAACCCCATTAACACACCACGGGCCCATTGTGTTACAATGTAGCGGCTCAATGATTAACGCTGCTGCCTCACAGCACCAGTAACCGGTGCTCGGTTCCAGCCTTGGGTGATTGCCCTCGTGGAGTTTGCACGTTCTCCCCGTGTCTGCGTGGGTTTCCTCCGGGTGCTCCGGTTTCCTCCCACAATCCAGGTTAGGTGGATTGGTCGCGCTAAAATTCCAGGGATGTGTGGGTTAGGCTACGGGGATAGGGCGGGTCGGGCTGGGGAGTTGCCCTAGGCAGAGCGTTCTCGGAGGGTTGGTGCAGACTCGATGGGCCGAATGGACTCCTGCAGTCCTTCCATGATTCTATTCTGTGATAACTGACTTTGAATTAACAAAGAATACTGTACGTATTTGAAATGTTCTGTCTCCGAAATATCATATGGCTCATGATGTAAATTTTAGGTTTCACCACAAGATGGCAGTGTTGTCTGTTGTTGAGATTGGGGAAAGAAACTGAGCATAAACTAGATTCAAATGCAGAATGGGCGGCTTGTATTGTGAGGAAAGGTTAGAGAGGTGAGGCTTGTATCCTCTGGAGTTTAGAAGAGTGAGAGGCGAATTGATTGAAAAGTTTAAGATCAGGAGAGGTATTAACAGCATGTATGTGGGGAGGATGTTTCATCTTGTAGGAGCATCTAGAACTGGGAGAGGTCACTGTTTAAAAATAAGGGGGTCGCCCATTTAAGACGGCGATGAGGAGAAACCTTTTCCCTCAGAGGGCGGTGAGTCTCTGGAACTCTCTTCCTCAAAAGGCAGTGGAAGCAGAGTCTTTGAATCGTTTTAAGGCTGAGCTCGATAGATTCTTGATTAACCAGGAGGTGAAAGGTTAAGAAGGGGGCTATAGGTTATCGGGGGTCGGTGGGAATGTGGAACTGAAGTTACAATCCGATCAGCCGCGATCTTATTGAGTTGCGGAGCAGGAACGAAGGGCCGAGTGGCCTACTCCTGATCCTAGGTTATGTGAAAATACCAGAGGTGTTCTGTTGACCACATCTTCCCGTACCAGCCTCCCCGGACAGGCGCCGGAATATGGCGACTAGGGGCTTTTCACAGTAACTTCATTGAAGCCTACTCGTGACAATAAGCGATTTTTCATTTTCATTTTTTTTTTCATTTTCTTGAAGAGGGATTGCCGAGCCATTTTATTTCAGGCCACCAGGGGGAGCGTTGAGCAGAAAGCCGCAACAGGCTGAGAGACAGACAGGGCAGAAGAAACCAGATAGATTGGATTAGATTGGATTGTATTTGTTTATTGTCACGTGTACCGAGGTACAGTGAAAAGTATTTTTCTGCGAGCAGCTCAACAGATCATTCAGTACATGGAAGAAAAGGGAATTAAACAATTCAAGAAAATACATGAGAATACATAATAGGGCAATACAAGATATGCAATGTAACTACATAAGCATTGGCATCGGTTGAAGCATACAGGGTGCAGTGTTAATGAGGTCAGTCAATAAGAGGGTCATTTAGGAGTCTGGTGACAGTGGGGAAGAAGCTGTTTTTGAGTCTGTTCGTGCGTGTTCTCAGACTTCTGAATCTCCTGCCCGATGGAAGAAGTTGGAAAGATCGCCAGACGTAAGGAGCATCGGTTATAACAAAAGTAAAGTTGGGGACCGTGGTTACAGGCCGAGGCTCATTGCTAAGACTGACCAGTAAGCTTAAACAGCCTGGAAATCACTGCAAGATCGACGAAGGATACACAAAGTTAAAACCCAGTCTCCACACAAATGGGTCATTTAGCTGAACTGGGCGATTTAGTCTAGTATAAACCTCTGAGCTGCTTCTCATGCATTTACATCCCTCCTTAAATATAGTGATCAATACTGTACACCGTACTCCAGATGTGGTCCCACCAACGCCCTATTCAACCTTTGTAATCCATTCCCTTCAAAATGAACCAAAACATTCTATCGGCTTTCCTAATTACCTGCTGTACCTGTCCCCGAGCCTTTTGTGATTCACCTCACAGCCAAGTAAGTGCTTTTCGAAAAGTAGTCGCTGTCGTGATGTAGGAAATGTGGCAGCCGATTTGCACTCCGCAAACTCCCACAAAATAGCAATCTGGTAATAATCGGATAATCTTTTTTTTTCCTGATGTTGATTGAGGGATGAATGTTGGCCTAGGGCACAGGGGATAATCTCCTGCCTTTCCTGACAGCGCTAGATTGCCAAGGCAAGACGGCGCTTCACCAAGCCGTGTCTGGATCTTTCACATTCACCCAGATAGATGAGGGGCCTCCGCTGCAAGATGGCCCCTCCGACACTGCAGCACTACCTTGGCACTGTTCTGGAGTGGATGCCAGCTTTGGTTTTGGCACTGTAGCTCTGGATTGGGACGTGAACGCAAATCTTTATGACTCCAGAGGCGAGAATGGTGCCAGCTAAACCACAGTTTACCAATTTTTTTCCCTTTGCTGCATTCGGTAACCTGTCTGTTCTTGTTTTCTCCAGGTTGGCATGGCTTCACCCCCCTTCACCACGCAGCGTACCGTGGCCACAAGGCATTGTCGCATCTACTGCTGGAACATGGGGCTGACAGCAACCTTCCCAACGATGCAGGAGAGACACCCTTTCATTTTGCCTGCAGGCGAGTATGGGTTACTGCACGCGGGGAAATCGGGTACATGGGCCGGATATTTCCGGCTGCTCCTGCCAGCGACGAGCCCCCCCCCCCCCCCCCCCCCCCCCCCCCCCCCACCTCCCCACCGATGGTTCCTCGGTGGCAGAGGATGCAAACAATGGGAATACCTATTGACAGCGGTGTGGTCATCCCGGCCAATGGCGGGCTTCCTCCAACGGCGCAAAAAATGGGGCGGGGGGGTGCGGACACGGAAAAACCCCACCCATAATTTCCACAGCCAGAATAAAATGGCAGCTAGCGTTTTCCATGGCAACCAATGACAACCATTTAGACATGCTGCTAACAACAGTGCCTTTCTTGCACATCATGCAAATGGAGCATTAGACCACACTCAGCCTAGCAAAGGCCTTTATCGGAACTAATAGAGCCATTGTACACTTCATTCTCATAGGAACAGACAGTAGGCCATTCAGCCCTTCAAGCCTGTCCCACTGTTCATTAGATCGTGGTTGATCTGTATCTTAACTCCCAACTACCCACCTTGGTTCTCTAGCCCTCTATACCGTAGCTTAACAATTTTAAAATTTATAATTGACCCCCAGTGTCTCCGGCTTTACGTGGAAGAATGTTCCAGATTTCCATCAGCCTTTGTGCGAAGCAATGATCCCTGACATGACCCCCCTGAATGGCGTCGCTCTCATCTTGAGATCGCCTCCCTTCTTTTGGAATCTCCCCCAGCCAAATCCCTTTCTCTCTCTCTCTATCTGTCCCTCACCTTGGTAGCTTATTCACGCCACACGTGCAGAATGGGTCAAACCGGTGTCTCTCCTTTTGCTGATCACTCTAGGCGTGGGGAGCTCGGCATTATGCATGAAATGGTAAAGAGGGGAGCAGACGTGACCGCGCTGGATTACCAAGGCAAGACGGCGCTTCACCAAGCTGTGTCTGGCGGGAATATGTAAGTATTGACGTTTCGGGGCTGCATCTTCAGTACACTTCACACAATCAGTCCTGGACGTGCGAAAACCCATTGAAAATTACCCAAGAGTTCCCGCCCACAGTTATCCCCGAGAGAGAGAGAGAGTCAGAACGAGGCGTGCATGGAAATTACAAAGAAGTGTGCACAAATGAGAGAGTGGCGATATTGGTGAGAGTTCAACAACCCCAAGTATCAATTGGGACAACGTTAAGAGGAAAGTGTCAGCGAGGTGGAGGAATTTCTGAAATGTGTTCAGGAGAACTTCCTTGATCTGTATGCTCTTGGTCGAACTAGGAAGCAGATGGGGGCTGGTTTAGCACACTGGGCTAAATCGCTGGCTTTTAAAGTAGGCCAGCAGCATTGTTCAATTCCCGTACCAGCCTCCCCGAACAGGCGCCGGAATGTGGCGACTAGGGGCTTTTCACAGGAACTTCATTAAAGCCTACTCGTGACAATCAGCGATTTTCATTTTTTTTCATGTTCCTGGATCTGGTGAATGGAGTGGACTAAGTGTCTGTGGGGGATAATTTGGGTAAGAGTGATCATTGTATCGCAAGTTTAGGTTCATAATGGGGAAGAGCAAGGAACAATTTAATGTGGAACTTTGAACTGAGAGGGGATGTGAAATAGAGCCAACAGCTGACAGGAATAGCTGTAATGGAAAAACAGGTGATCTTTAAGGCGGAGATATTTCCGACTCCGACGAGTTACATTCCAACAAGGATGAAAGGGAGAGGAACAAAAGACAGGGGGCGGGATTCTCTGATCCTGAGGCTAAGTGTTGACGCCGTCGTGTACGGCGTCGTGTTTTACGATGGCGTCAACAGGCCCCCAGGAGCAGCGGTTCTGACCCCTACAGGGGGCCAGCACGGCAATGGAGCGACCCACGCAGCTCCATTCTCGGAGACCGGCGTCAAGTGGGCGCCGCCGGTCTGCGCATGCGCGCTGTGGCTGATACACGAACTCGTGCATGCGCACTGGCTTCCTTCTCCGCGCCGGCCCCGACGCAACATGGCATAGGGCTTCAGGGCCGGCGCGGAGTAAAAGAGGCCCCTACCAGGAGAGGCCGGCCTGCCGATCAGTAGGCCCCTATCGCGGGCCAGGCCACGGTGAAGGTCCCCCGGGGTCGGATCCACCCCCCCACCCGCCCCAAAGCAGGATGCAGAGGTCCCGCCCGGTAAGACCACATGTGAACAGCGCCGGCCCATCCCGGGGGGCAGAGAATCGCCAGGGGGGCTGCGTAGAGCGGCCCCGACCGGCGCTGCGCCAACTGCGCCAGCGTCAATGGCACCGATTCTCCGATGACTGGAGAATCGGCGCACCGGCGTTGGAGCGGCGTGACGCGAATCGCGCCCGGCCTGGCGATTCTCCAACCCAACCCAGGCTCAAAGAATCCCGCCCAGGGTTCCCTGGATGATGAGGGAGATAGAGAATATGGTGCAACATAAAGGAGTATGCGTGATGCATGTCAGGTACATGAGTGGCATAGTGGTATTGTCACTGGTCTAGTATTCCAGAGACCCAGGGAAATGACCCAGGGACCCGCATTCAAGTCCCACCATAGAACATGATCCAGGGGGAGGGGGGGCAGAGTGAATACCACGGTGGGGAACTGCAGCACCAACACGAGAAGGGACAGGAGGTACCAGCATGAATTTGGGGCCACGAGTCAGGGCCAGCATGACCTGGGCAAGCGGAGGAAACGGACCCAACTGAACTGTATTGGAGGGGACGAAGTGGCCCAGCTGCTCTCCCCGTGAACTGGTGGCAAAGGGGAGGTGCCGACCTTGCTGTTCCCACCCCCCTCCCCCGACCCGCCCCCTCGCACCGCCAACAAACCCCCGCTCCTAGCAACACGAAGGTGCCATGGAAACACACTCCTACAGTACGTTTACCGAGTCCGTTGTGACCGACAGTCAACTGGGAAGCCCTGTGGAAAAATAACTCCTCCTTAATTGGCTCCAGTCGGTAACATTGAGGCAAGTTTACCTGGAAATGGGCATCGGATGTGGGAGATGCAGACCAATCAGAACGCAGCTTTTTACCCAGGCATTAGTAGAACTGGTTTTGGCAGGATTGTGAGGGTGACATTAGACTCGCAATCCGGAGATTAGGAGTTACAATCTAGTATGGCAGCTGTAAATTCAATTCTTGACTCGCCAGAATTAACTGATTGTGAAAACTGCCAGATTGTCATCTTTAAACAACAAATCCAGACTTTTGGTTATAGAACACTTCTCGTGACCACCAGGCATCCCAAAGCCAATGAAGTGCTATTTGAAATCCAGTCACTGTCGTGATGTGGGAAACACAGCAGTCAATTTGTGCACAGCAAGGCCTCACAAACAGCAGTGTGATAATGACCTGTTTAATTGCGATGTTGATCCGGAGATAAATATTGCCCAGGGCAGGGAAGAACTGCCCTGCTGCGCCTGTGCCGTGGGATCTTTTACATCCACCTGGGGCCTCGGTTTAACGTCTCCTCTGAAAGAAGGTGCCTCCGACAGTGCAGCACTCCCCCACCAGTGCAGTGTCTGCCTTGATTTTTTGTACTCCACCCCAGGGGGTGGGGTTTGAACCAGGATCCATGTGACTCGAGTTGCAAGTGTTATCTGTCATGATGGGAGTTGACGATATGTGGACAGGAGTATTGGACACTATGGTATTCCAATAAGATGTGGTAAAGTACACTCTGTGCAATTTATGGGGGTCACCTGACTTGGGCCGTTTACAGATCACATATTAGGGAGTTAACCAACACGGTGGATTAAATGATTTTCTTCTTTCGATTAACTCGGTGACCTCGAATGTTCTTTCAACCAGTGACATTACCAACTGAGCCATAGCTAACACTAAGTTGGTTTAGCCTTTACATGAATCCGATTTTACGCTTGGCGACCGAGCAAGACACATTGGGACCACGGCAACCGTACATCTTGATGGTGAAACCTGAGGGGTAAGGGTGGAGGAATCCAGACGAAGTTATATAAAAGGGAATAACTGCAGATGCTGGAACCTTTAACGAAAACAGAAAATGCTGGACCTTCTCAGCAGGCCTGACTGCACCTTTGGAGAGAGAAGGAAGCTAACATTGAGTCTGGATGACTCTTTCTCAAAGTTAGAGAGAACTGGAAATAGGATCAGATTTATACTGCGTGGAGCAGTGGGGCTGGATTGAGGGCCGGAGATAGATGGAGATTGACAAAAGATGTAGCGGGCAAAAAGACAAAGGGAATGAAAATGGTGGTGATCGTGGCTAAGGAGAGTGTTTATAGTGCCATGATCAGAATATCTTAATGGAGGAACAGAGGGAAGCAGTGCATCAAAGGACAACTTGTAACAGGGAACAGATGGCCTGAGTGGGGTGGGGCGAGGGTAGACAGTGGTGAAGGCGAAAAAACGATGGATGGAAGAAATGAAAATTAAATAGGGAGAAATAAAAATGGGGTGCAGGTGGAGGCGAGAGTTCACAGTCTGAATTTGTTGAACTCCAGGAATCCATTTGTACTCATGTCACTCCCCACTATCAGCGGTTTGACCAGGAGTATGGAACAGGCATCGATAGCCCAGCTGGTCTTTCCCTGCCTTACTTTTAGCTTCACTTTGGGCTTCTGTGTCTCAACGGACACCGGTGGTCCCCTTACCCTATTGCCCCTGGGCGCGCCCACCTCACATCGGCTCCTGGTCCAGCAGCACCTTGATTCTGGAAATTCTCGCCCTTGTTTCCAAATCCCTCCATGGCCTCATCCCTACCCCTCCCTGTGATCTCCTCCAACCTCACAACTCTATGAGAGCTCCGCACGCCTCCAATTCTAGCCTCACGCAGATTTTAATCGCCTCGTTACTGGCCGTCTGGGCCCCACGCTCTTAAATTCCCTTCTCAAGCCTCCCTCCTTGTACTTTAATACCAACCCTGACCAATCGTTATCCTCTTCTGCGTGACCATCTCAAGTGGCTCAGTGCTGAAAATTGTTTGATGACCTTGTTGTGAAGCACCTTGGGATGTTTTACTGCTTGCAGGGTGCTAACCTGTTGTGGCTAAACGCCCGTTCCCCACGATTAATCTGACTCCCTTCCCCTCGCCTCACCATCTCACTGTTTCTATCTCCAGAGTCGCCATCCGATACCTGGAGGAAATGGGCCAGTTCACCTTCCGTGACTCGGACAGGTTTCTGCAGACGCCCCTGCACATCGCAGCGTCGATCGGCAATGAGGAAGTGGTGAAGTACTTGCTGAGAGATTCGGTGAGGAGCCTTTCGGCAAGAGGAATGCCTGAGCCCACTCCGACGATAAGTAGTGGAGATATGTCCATGAGCCTTAGGCACAGAGAGATCAGCTTTAGTCGGTATTTCTGGGCAATCGAGGTCACGGCAGGCCAATCAGCCCATTATGCCGGTACTGGCCCTTTTCCACTCCCTTGCGCTTTCACCTGTAACCCGGAACATTCCATTTAGTGCCGGGAAATTTCAATTCGTGGCCTTGCGACGTAGGAGCAGAAGTGACCATTCAGCCCATCAAGTCTGCTCCACCATTCAAGGAGATCATGATTGATCTGGTATGATAATCCTCAATTCCACTTTCCCACCTTATTCCCATAACCCTCGATTCCCTCACTGATTAAAAATCTGTCTATCTCAGACTTTAACGACCCAGCCTCTGCGGTAAAGAATTTCACAGATCCCCTTGACAAATAGTTTTATCGACTGCAGGGCAGGGAGAAATGAGACAGTCTCTGGCTACTGCCCTAATCCCTCTGCTTGTCTTCCAGTTTGGGCTATCTGTGCTGTCCACTTGTACACTGTGCTCAGTTATCTGTCTTAAGTACCTAAGCCTTCAACGCCACAGGTATACCTAATGAGCTGTCGCAAAGGCCCTTAAATTATCCTAGTCAGGATTGTAGCCAACTGACACCTTTTTTTTTAACTGCTTCACAACGATCTTTGACCCTTAACCTCTTGTCATCTTAAAAAGCTACTTACTGTTGGATGAGGTCAAAAGTCGATGTTGACGAATCCTGTTTACGGAAGCACAGTGGTTAGTAATGTTGCTTCACAGCGCCAGGGTCCCAGGTTCAATTCCCGGCTTGCGTCACTGTCTGTGCGGAGTCTGCACGTTCTCCCCGTGTCTGCGTGGGTTTCCTCCGGGGGCTCCGGTTTCCTCCCTCAAGCCCCGAAAGACGTGCTGTTAGGTGAATTGGACATTCTGAATTCTCCCTCTGTGTACCCGAACAGGCGCCGGAATGTGACGACTAGGGGCTTTTCACAGTAACTTCATTGCAGTGTTAATGTAAGCCTACTTGTGACAATAAAGATTATTATTATTACTAGGCCGCTCGATGAGGCACATTCTCCTGGGTTGATTTGATTTGGTTTAGATTTGATTTGATTTATTGTCACATGTACCGAAGTACAGTGAAAAGTATTTTTCTGCGGCCAAGGGAACGTAGACAGTACGTACGTAGTAGACACAAGAATAATCAACAGAGAACATTGACAAATGGTACATCGACAAAATAGTGATTGGTTACAGTGCGGAACAAGGGGCCAAACAAAGTCTACATAGGCGGGAAATTCTTTTCAATAATGGCGCTTATTTTAAAATCAATAAATTAACCTATTTGATGGGATTGAGATGGGGGTGTGGGAAGGGGGTTACCCTATGATGGGACGCTAAGTAAATTGGGCTCATATTCCCTGGCGTTTAGCCAACAGGGCGATCTCATTGAAACCTACAAAATTCAGAAGGGGCTTGAGAGGGTGGACACGAAGAGATTGTTTTCACTTGTCAGGGAATCTAAAACACAGGGGCACCCACTCAGAATAAGGGCCAATCATTTAGCGCTGAGATGAGAAGAAATTGCTTCACTCAAAAGAGTTGAAAATCTTTGGATTTCTCAACCCCAGAGGGTTGTGGAAGCTCCATCATTGAATAAGTATACGGCTGTGTGATAAACAGTTTTTTGGTGTCTCGGGGAATTATGGGACGTGAGGAGTTGGCGGGAAAATGGAGCTGAAGCCCACTCGTATTGAATGGTGGAGCAGGCTTGACAGGCCATCTGGTCTACCCCTGGCCCTATTTGTTGTGGTCACCATGCGGCAGAAGCCCATTTCCAATATCACAAGGACGGTGGCATTTTCTAAACTCACCTCATTGCGAACATCTGACTCCCAACCACCCAAGAAAAATAAAGATTTATTGCCCCCCCCCCCCCCAACCACATGTTGTAGTTCACGGCTCATCCATAAGCAAAGGGGGAATCTGGAGTCAGTTTTGGCTTAACCCAGAGGGCACGGCACAGATTCTACATACATACATACACACATATACACACATACACATATACATACATACACATACACACACATACATACATACACACCTATACACACACATATACACACATACACATATACATACATACACATACACACACATACATACATACACACCTATACACACACATATACACACATACACATATACATACATACACATACACACACATACATACACACCTATACACACACATACATACATACACACCTATACACACACATACATACATACACACATACATACACACACATACATACATACACATATACACACATACATACATACACATATACATACACACACAGACATACACACACACATATACATACACATACATATACATACATACATATATACATACACAGATATACATACACACATAGAACATAGAACAGTACAGCACAGAACAGGCCCTTCGGCCCTCGATGTAGTGCCGAGCAATGATCACCCTACTTAAACCCACGTAACCCAACAATCCCCCCATTAACCTTACACTACGGGCAATTTAGCATGGCCAATCCACCTAACCCGCACATCTTTGGACTGTGGGAGGAAACCGGAGCACCCGGAGGAAACCCACGGGGAGGACGTGCAGACTCCACACAGTCAGTGACCCAGCCGGGAATCGAACCTGGGACCCTGGAGCTGTGAAGCATTGATGCTAACCACCATGCTACCGTGAGGCCCAAACATACATATACACTCACTCTTCTATATGCTTCATAATAATGCCCTAACCTTTCTCCAGTTAGGAACACGTGCTCTCGCTTACAACTGGAGCAAGCGCATGCTCCTGATCTCCGGGAGAGGGAGCATACAGTGCCCGCTGGCACTATTGAGGCCTTCTGTGCTGGGTGGCCACGTCAGGGCCATTCAATTACATTTTGGTTCAATGTTTTATGTTTAATTTGTGATTTTGTTTTGTTCAAGGCATTATCATTTGTCCCTCAGTTTTTTTGATTCCATTTACTTGGTTTCAACCCCAAAGTAGTTGGAGCATGGAATTCATTGTGACAGGATTACACGGGGAGTAGTCAAGGTGAAAAGCATGGATAGATTTAAGAGGAAGCTGTGTAGACACAAGGGAGGGAAGAACGGTAAGTAAAACAGGAGTCTCTTGTAGAACATAAACACTGGCAGAGAATAAGTGAGCCAGTTGTTCTGCTTCTGTGTTGTACAAATTATGTTGAAAAGAAACGGAAGTTTTGTGTCTGAGCAATGCCTTTCTTGTTTGCAAAACTCTTGTCGTCTGATCCATAGAATCTCTACGGTGCAGAAGGAGGCCATTCGGCCCATCGAGTCTGCACCGACACCCTGAATGAGCACCCTACCCGGCCCACTTCCCCACCCTATCCCCCGAACCCCACCTAACCGGCGCATCTTTGGTCTGTGGGAGGAAACCGGAGCGCCCGGAGGAAACCCACGCAGACATGGCGAGAAAGTGCAACCTCCACACAGACAGTCACCCGAGGTCGGAACCGAACCCGGGCCTGGTGCCGCGAGGCAGCAGTGCTAACCACTGTGCCACCATGCCGC
This sequence comes from Scyliorhinus canicula, assembly GCF_902713615.1. Taxonomy (NCBI): domain Eukaryota; kingdom Metazoa; phylum Chordata; class Chondrichthyes; order Carcharhiniformes; family Scyliorhinidae; genus Scyliorhinus; species Scyliorhinus canicula. The sequence goes on from NC_052167.1 coordinate 19,147,008, forward strand.
CCTAAAATAAAATCCCCTCTCATTCTTCTGAACTCCAGTGAATACAGGCCCAGTCGGCCTAATTTCTTCTCGCACAGCAAAGCTAACATCCCAGGAATCAGTCCGGTGAACCTTTGCTGCACCCCCTCTGTGGCAATTACATCCCTTTCCGGACAAGGCGACCAGAACTGCCCACGGAACGCCAGGTGTGGTCTCACCGAGGGCCCGTGCAGCTGTAGAAAGGTATTCTTGCTCCTGTACTCCAGTGTGCTAATGACCTCTTTTCTTCACTTCAGAGGTGCAGAGTCGACGCGACCGACATTTGGGGGATGACCCCCATGCACGTGGCAGCTCAGACGGGCTCGGCCACCATTTGCTGGCAGCTGATGATGGAGACGGGCTTCACCCTGCTGGGGTCACCGAACAGGGACGGGCTGAGTCCGCTGGATCTGGCAAAGCAAGGCAAAACGCACAGGTTTAACAATCAATTTGTTCAAACACTCCCAATGTGAGCTCCCTTGAACGAGGGCGGGGGTCGAGGAGGGTGGGGCGGTATGCTGGGCTTGTACCTCACGGGAGGCGAAGGGCAAATCAGTTGAAGCAATGCCGCCTAGTGCCTGGGCAAAAAGGGCAACGGCAGAGATTTGGCATCTTCCCACGCAGCTGGCAGCCGAGGTTAGATATTGTACCAAGTCATTACCCAAAGCCAGTATCGGCAGTGGCTCAGTTGGCTGCACCCTGGTGTCTGGGTCACCAAGGTTCCAGCTAAAGGCCCTCTCCAGAGCTTTGAGCTGAGAATTCTACGCTGACACTCCAGTGAAATACTGAGGGAGTGCTGCACTGTCGGAGGTGCCATCTTCTGGGTGAAATATTAAATCGAGGCTTTGTCGTCCTGATTGGATTGGATTGTATTTGTTTATTGTCACGTGTACCGAGGTACAGTGAAAAGTATTTTTCTGCAAGCAGCTCAACAGATCATTCAGTACATGGAAGAAAAGGGAATTAAACAATTCAAGAAAATACATGAGAATACATAATAGGGCAACACAAGCTATACAATGTAACTACATAAGCATTGGCATCGGTTGAAGCATACAGGGTGTAGTGTTAATGAGGTCAGTCAATAAGAGGGTCATTTAGGAGTCTGGTGACAGTGGGGAAGAAGCTGTTTTTGAGTCTGTTCGTGCGTGTTCTCAGACTTCTGAATCTCCTGCCCGATGGAAGAAGTTGGAAAAGTGAGTAAGCCGGGTGGGAGGGGTCTTTGATTATGCTGCCCACTTTCCCCAGGCAACGGGAGGTGTAGATGGAGTCCATGGATGGGAGGCAGGATTGTGTGATAGACTGGGCGGTATTCACGACTCTCTGAAGTTCCTTGCGGTCCTGGGCCGAGCAGTTGCCATACCAGGCTGTGATGCAGCCAGATAGGATGCTTTCTATAGTGCAAATGTAAAAGTTGGTAAGGGTTAATGTGGACATGCCGAATTTCCTTAGTTTCCTGAGGAAGTATAGGCGCTGTTGTGCTTTCGAGCGGGTGGAGGTATAAGATCTCATTCCATAATTTTAAAGAAGAGCAAGGGAAGTTATCCCTGGTGTCCTGGCCAAACATTTACCCCTCAATCAATATGACCAAAACAGATTACTTCATGTCTGTGAAGTGCTTTGAGATGTCTGGTGTTCCCGATGGATGGGATTGCCTGGATGAGTGTAGCTCCAACAACATTCGAGAGGCTCAACACCATCCAGTATCAGGAAACCCATCCACCACCTTCAACGTTCACCCCCTCCACCACCGACGCACAGTGGCAGCCGTGTGTACCGTCTACAAGACACACTGCAGCAACTCATTAAGGCTCCTTAGAGAACACCTTCTGAACTTCCAACTTCTATCATCTAGAAGGACAAGGGCGGCAGACACAAGGGAACACCACCACCTGCAAGTTCCCCGCCAGGCCACTCACCAAAAGACTTGAAACTATATCTAAAAAGACTTGGAACTTTATCGCCGTTCCTTCATTGTGGTTGGGTCAAAATCCTGGAACTCCCTCCCTAACAGCACTGTGGGTGTACCTACACCACACGAACTGCAGAGGCTCAAGTAGGTGACACACCACCACTTTCACAAAGGGCTGTTAGCAATGGGTAATAAATGCTGTGTACAGTTCTGGTCGCCTCATTTTAGGAAGGATGTGGAAGCTTTGGCAAAGGTGCAAAATTGATTTACCAGGATGTTGCCTGGAATGGAGAGTAGGTCTTACGAGGAAAGGTTGAGGCTGCTTGGCCTTTTCTCATTAGAACGGAGCAGAGTGAGGGGAGACTTGATAGAGGTTGATAAGATGATCAGGGGAATAGATAGAGTAGACAATCAGAGACTTTTTCCCTAGGTGGAACAAACCATTACAAGGGGACATAAATTTAAGGTGAATGGTGGAAGATATAGGGGGGATGTCAGAGGTAGGTTCTTTACCCAGAGAGTAGTGGGGGCATGGAATGCACTGCCTGTGGAAGTAGTTGAGTCGGAAACATTAGGGACCTTCAAGCGGCTATTGGATAGGTACATGGATTACGGTAGAATGATGGGGTGTAGATTAATTTGTTCTTAAACTGGGACAAAAGTTCGGCACAACATCGTGGGCCGAAGGGCCTGTTCTGTGCTGTATTTTTCTATGTTCTGCACCTGTAACACTTCTGTGAAAATTCAAACTGGAGTTTAAAGGGGAGCCAATCAGCAAGGAATTTTAATCCCACAAACAATCGTATTTGCATATCTCACTAATCCATGTGTATTTCTTACAGACACCATGAAGTAGCAAAGCTCCTGACCATGTACAGTAAGGAAGCACCGAATGGGAAGCCTAAGCAGCCAACTGGTAATCATTTTAATTAAAGTCCGTTTGATTCTTTACGAATAGAAGCTGCAAATGCTTTGATTATTCGTACGTGTCACCAGTTTCCTGAGCATGGCAGACCAATAGTGCAGACCAATAGTTAAGATGTCTTTTGACAATAATCCTTATGTTTACTTACAACCACCAAGGGCACTAAATCACAGTGAGTGTTGCTATTTGAGTACGTCCAGTAGCTATGTCTGTCAGCAATGCTATTGTGATCAACCCTATTTCCTGGACTGAGTGAGGGAGCAATCATAGATCATAGAATTTACAGTGCAGAAGGAGGCCATGCGGCCCATTGAGTCTGCACCGGCCCTTACAAAGAGCACCCTATTGAAGCCCACGTGTCTACCCTATCCCAGTAACCCCCACTTAACATTTTTTGGACACAGGGCAATTCAGCATGGCCAAATCACCTAACCCACACATCTTTGGACTGTGGGAGGAAACGGGAACACTCGGAGGAAACCCACACAGACATCCCTTTCCTCTATTTGTAGTGTCCTGACACCTACCCCAGCAGAGGTCAGCACGGTAGCATAGTGGTTGGCGCAGTTGCTTCACAGCTCCAGGGTCCCAGGTTCGATTCCCGGTTGTCCAAGGAACCAGCAGGATTCTTGAAATATCTGTTAAGATCCAGGTAGACCACCAGATCAGTAGCATGAGCTGACCAACTGTGCTAAAATCACATCTTCATTGCATGTGTCATAAGTCGAGACGTCTTCAAGAAATGATGGGGTGAGTATCACTAATCCTCTGGGGGGATCCTGTCCACGGCTGATCTCATATAATAGAAAAGCACCTTAAATGAACCCCTTATCCACAGTATCCAACTTATTCCATCTTTACAACACAAAAAGCAATAATGACTTCAAGTTAAAGCACCACCCAACTCCAACATACCTTGGAGTGGCCTTAGATAAGACATTGACCTTCCGGGAACATCTAAAAACGACTGTGGACAAGGCCATGAACAGAAACAGCTGGATTGCCAAACTTGCCAGCTCAATGTGGGGTGCTGTTACAATCACCCTCCGAACCTCAGCACTCGCACTCCTACACCTCCACAGATGGCACATTAGCGCCAGCCCCCCCATGTGTCTGTGGGAGAGAGAAAACTATGAACCATGTCATAGAAGAATGTCCAATGCACAGACCCAGCGGAGGCCTATCCGCACTCAACAGAGCAGAACCGGGAGAAACCGGCTTAGCAGCTTTCCATTCGCTAAATAAATAGTGAACCACTTTGTAGAAGTCCCCATCTGAAGTCTAGGCGAACAGTTCAATCACACCATCTTAATTGAATGCTGACCCCTCCCGAACTTGTCAGAATGGACAACGAGGCACGGAACAGGAACACAACAGAACGAAGACAGGCCCCCATCAGGGAAGATGCTGTCTCCAGTACCAGAACCTCCTTGCGCACCTCCATCAAACACCTCCATCAAAGTACCCCGTAATTCCTGGAAGTGAACCCTGATGATCTGCACCTCGGAGCCGAGACTATTAGCTGGGACGAACATCTCCTTTGCCGGCCATCGTCAGATGCGCACCGCCCACCAAGGCGGCAACCCACTCGATAGCCACTGCGCCACTCGAAACGAAAGCAGGGCCCCACCCCCAGTCGCCACGGCGAAACGAGGATTTTAATATTTTGTCCCGGCTCTTTCTTGCAAGAACACCGACCAAAGACATCTCGGGGCACAGTGCAGGAAACGGAAAATGCAAAATGTGCAACAGGATGAAAAGCTGGATTAAAAGATGAGCAGAGCCGGAGCTTTCGAAAACGTAGCCGCTCCCGCGCTCTCATCACGTGGCTTCCCCCCCCCCCCCCCCCAACCCCCCACCCCCAAAGTTTGTTTTTTAAAATCGCAACGTGGGTAAAGTTTTGAACATACGGTTCTGAAGTTTTTAACCATGTAGGAACCCAACTCCTCTAGAACATCTGTCTCCACCTTTTCTCTCCCAAGAGGACAATCCTAACTTCTCCGATCAATCTGCAATTGATCTTCCCCGGAATGTGAGGCTCCGAGCTGGACGGTGTGCTCCGTTTGAGGCCCAGCCACCTTTTCTATCCCAGTTTAACGTAACTTTTTGCATTCAGCGGGTAAATTTCAAAAACGATTAGGTCCGTACGTGGAAGGGGAGGATTTTGTACAGCTGATGGGGACTCCTATTATTCGGATAGCTCTTTAAGAGAGACTTTGACCGGAATTCTCCGACCGGCGGGATTCTCCGTTCACGCCGGCAGCGCACCCCCACCCGTGGGTTTCCCGGAGGTGTGGGGTGGCCTCAACGGGCAGCGCAGTAGCACAAGTGGATAGCACTGTGGCTTCACAGCTCCAGGGTCCCAGGTTCGATTCCCGGCTGGGTCACTGTCTGTGCGGAGTCTGCACGTTCTCCCCGTGTCTGCATGGGTTTCATCCGGGTGCTCCGGTTTCCTCCCACAGTCCAAAGACGTGCAGGTTAGGTGGATTGGCCATGCTAAATTGCCCTTAGTGACGAAAAGGGTTAGGAGGGGTTATTGGATTGGGGGAAAGGGTGGGAAGTGAGGGCTTGAGTGGGTCGGTGCAGACTCGATGGGCCGAATGGCCTCTTTCTGCACTGTATGTTCTAGCAGTAAGATAGAATCCTGTCATCAGCGATTTGCACGGGTATGAGTGTGGGTGTCACTGACAGATCATCATTTGTTGCCCACCCTTGATTCACCTTGCGAAGTTGGTGATGAGTCATCTTCTTTACAAGTGGCTTGCTTGGCCACCTCAGAGTTGCAGTTAAGAGCCAACCTCATAGCTGTGGGCCCTGGGGGTCACATGTAGGCCAGACCAGGTAAAGACAGCAGACTTCCTCCCCACTCGTGAACCAAATGGTCTTGCGGGACAATCTAGCTCACTAAGACATGTTCACCATTCCTGAGTTGGAGGTGCCGGCGTTGGACAGGGGTGGGCACAGTAAGAAGTCTTACATCAGATTAAAATCCAACAGGTTTGCTTTGAATCACTAGCTTTCGGAGCGCAGCTCCTTCATCAGGTGAGTGAAGGAGCTACTCTCCGACAGCTAGTGATTCCAAACAAACCTGTTGGACTTTAACCTGGTGTTGTAAGACTTCTTCCTGTGACCATTCTTGAGGTCAGCTCTTTTTATTCCTAATTTGTTTAATAATCAAAATACAATTCCTTCCAGTTGCTGCGACGGGATTCGAACTCGTGTCTCTGAATTATTAGACCAGGCCTCTGGATTAGTTACTCTGCCGAATGGTCTCCTACGATGTTGTAAGATTCTGCAAATTGATTAGCACTGCGGAGCTTCAACTTCAAAACCTTTTGACTTTCAGGGCTGTACTGTCGCTATCTGCTTCTCCCGGGAGTCCTGAGCTCAATCGTGTTTCTCACCGCGAGCTACCTCGGCCAATACGGAGGAGTTTTCAGCCTCGTCGCCTTTGCGGCCCTTGGCAGGAATGTTTTTTTCCAGTACCACCGCATTTCTCACCTTCCCAGGTAGGCCGACGTCTTTTCTGGCCTTGTTTCCGATCTGTCCACCCTGGGCTGAATGTTTTCTGTTGTGTAATGACAATATCTGCTGCTGCCACGTTTTGAGGCCTAACCGGGCAGGCTTCCCCCGTGACAGGCGAAAAAGCGAGGAGATTGTCCTTGATCCCCAGCACCATATCTTGTGCAGGAAAGCTAAAGCAAGACATGAACAGGCTGAAAGAAAAACGGTGTTAACAGGCCCTTTTGTAAGAAATGGGTGACACAACAGCACAGTGGATTAGCACTGCTGCCTCACAGCGCCAGGGACCCGGGTTCGATTCCGGCCTCGGGTGACTGTGTGGAGTCTGCACCTTCTCCCCATGTCTTCGTGGGCTCCGCTTTGCTCCCGCAGTCCAAAGATGTGTAGGTGAGGTGGGATCACTGAGATAGGGCGGGGGAGTGGACCTAGGTAGGATGCTCTTTCGGAGGGCCAGTGCAGACTCGATGGACCGAATGGCCTCCTTGTGCACTGTAGGGACTCTATGATTCTAGGTGAGCTCAGTGATATGACACAGTGGGGCAGATTATAATGAAGACTGGCAAATGGCCTTGATTCATTCAGTGAAACACTGAGACAAATTCTAAGAAATAGCATCTCTTCCATAGAACATAGAACGATACAGCGCAGTACAGGCCCTTCGGCCCTCGATGTTGCACCGACATAGAAAAAAACTAAAGGCCATCTAACCTACACTATGCCCTTATCATCCATATGCTTATCCAATAAACTTTTAAATGCCCTCAATGTTGGCGAGTTCACTACTGTTGCAGGTAGGGCATTCCACGGCCTCACCACTCTTTGCGTAAAAAACCCACCTCTGACCTCTGTCCTATATCTATTACCCCTCAATTTAAGGCTGTGTCCCCTCGTGCTAGCCACCTCCATCCGCGGGAGAAGGCTCTCGCTGTCCACCCTATCTAACCCTCTGATCATTTTGTATGCCTCTATTAAGTCACCTCTTAACCTTCTTCTCTCTAACGTAAACAACATCAAGTCCATCAGCCTTTCCTCATAAGATTTTCCCTCGATACCAGGCAACATCCTGGTAAATCTCCTCTGCACCCGTTCCAAAGCTTCCACGTCCTTCCTATAATGAGGCGACCAGAACTGTACGCAATACTCCAAATGCGGCCGTACTAAAGTTTTGTACAACTGCAACATGACCTCATGGCTCCGGAACTCAATCCCTCTACCAATAAAGGCCAACACACCATAGGCCTTCTTCACAACCCTATCAACCTGGGTGGCAACTTTCAGGGATCTATGTACATGGACACCGAGATCCCTCTGCTCATCCACACTACCAAGAATTTTACCATTAGCCAAATATTCCGCATTCCTGTTATTCTTTCCAAAGTGAATCACCTCACACTTCTCCACATTAAACTCCATTTGCCACCTCTCAGCCCAGCTCTGCAGCTTATCTATGTCCCTCTGTAACCTGCAACATCCTTCCGCACTGTCTACAACTCCACCGACTTTAGTGTATGTCCTGTTATTACACAGAAAGGGTCACACGCAAGAAAAAGTGTCAAACTTGCGCCAAAAAACACTGGAATCTCAGTGGACAGAATTTGATTTACTCGTCACCCCGGATTGACGTCTTCTATTTCAAATGAAATCCTGAACTTCCCAAAGTGATTTTTCAGATCGATAATGCCAGCAGGATCTGCTCCCTATTCTGCCCTGCCCAAATACCTCAGTGAAGAATTGGAATAGGCATCAGAAATGTATTCAGATGAAGTCGGGTCGATGTGCATGTGCAATGAATGCTGCTTTAGTTAATTGGCTGGGGTATATTCAGTCACCGTGGGTCACTGTCACGTCGGGGGCTCTACAGCCGGTCACAAATTGGCCGAGTTCAGTGGGGGAAAGCTCTCGCTCGGTATCTGAGGGTTGCCAACTGTGATTAAATATATTCCTGGAGGTTTTATCACATCCCCCACACCCCAGCCATGAGTCGGCCAACACACCCAACCTTGTGACACACGGCCTTCCCCTGCCCAGTGGAAAGCAGTCTCATTAACCAGCCGGAGGAAGCTTTGTCTTGTCAGCCATATACCTGTTCCCCGCCCCCGACTATCAGTCTTCTAAGAAACGTATTTCTTTTTTTTTAAAGATCTTTTTTTAAACACTCCCGTGATGTCTCTCTGCACACAGCAGCGGCCTAGACATTGACCTTAATTTCCTGGTGACTTCATGCCAATTGGAGGGTTGGCAACCCTAAGGTGTGCCCACTTCTGTGCCTAGCCTAATGACCCATCTCTCACGGGTAATTCAATGTACCGATCGCCAGTAAACCAGGCGACCAGTGAGAGCTGGGTTGCCAACTGCGTTTGGAGGGATACTTGAACATTTTACTACACGATCAGCTGCCTCCCTCCATAGGGCACCCGGCATGTCCATCATCACGGCTCCCCACCTTACCAGACCATTCAAAGCTCCGCAATACCTTATAGAACATTATAGAACAGTACAGCACAGAACAGGCCCTTCGGCCCTCGATGTTGTGCTGAGCAATGATCACCCTACTCAAACCCACGTATCCACCCTATACCCGTAACCCCCCTTTAACCTTACATTTTAGGACACTAAGGGCAATTTATCATGGCCAATCCACCTAACCCGCACATCTTTGGACTGTGGGAGGAAACCGGAGCACCCGGAGGAAACCCACGCACACACGGGGAGGACGTGCAGACTCCGCACAGACAGTGACCCAGCCGGGAATCGAACCTGGGACCCTGGAGCTGTGAAGCATTTATGCTAACCACCATGCTTCCGTGCTGCCACCTGATTGGATGATTCTTGACCAACAGCCCAATGCGTCCACGTTATTTTAAACCTGTAGCCAAAAGTGTCCAAAGAATCTTGCTTTTTTTATAACACTTTGTTTTTAAGGTCCCTATGATTTTTCTTTTCTCCCAAATCCTGAAAACCGTTCCTGGAAACTTCAAGGGAATCCTGAGGGATCAATAATTCTTCCAGAGGGGATGAAACCAATTTAGTAAGCCAAGCTGAAATTTTCCAAGTGTACTTTTTAGAACTCGCCACTAGATGGTGATCAGGAGCAAGAATTCCTGCGAACCTTTTTTTTTCCCACTCCCTTTCCCAGCCCTACGTTCCGTGGCTCCTCTCCCCACCATCACTAAGTGTGAGCAGGAAATTCCACACAGGTAAATTTGGGATGTTTCCGACTGCTCCCCCACTATCCAGCCTGAAATTGTGGGTCGTGTTGACATTCAGCACTTCACAGCCACGCTGAGAATCTGAAAAATTGTGTTCCTTCCATGAGACGCTGGAAGATTTTCAATTGGTTAAAATATTGGCCGGAATTCTCCGCCCATTGGGATTTGCTTTTTCCGTTGGCAGCGCACCCCGCCCGCGAGTTTCCCGGTGGCCTGGGGTGGCTTCAGTGGGGAATCCCATTGACAGGCGGCGGGAAGAGAGACTCCCACCGCCAACGAACGGCAGGCCTCCGAGAAGCACGTGGCTGGGGCACCGGAGAATCCCACCCTTGATTTTCCCTGGCACGCTTTGCCAGTCCCTTGGTGCTGCACTTCCTCTGTTTTACCAGTGGTGGCAGTGCTGAGCTCAATAACCTGAGCTGCAGAAGATTTTAAGGCTGGCCCGTTTCTCTCCTCAGCCGGTTTTGTTTCTCTGTCCTCCTCACCATCACCTGAGGCATGTTTACATAGTCACGGTGCCTTCTGGCCCTTCACCCTGTGGTCGTTTTCCTTGTGAGTGGCCACTTCAAGTGGTCAAGGTCATTGAACTGGTAAACGCCAAACCTAGATCAATGTTCCAGGCTTGAATCCCACAATGGGGCAGCACGGTAGCGCAGTGGCTAGCACTGCTGCCTCACAGTGCCAGGGCCCTGGGTTCAATTCCAGCCTTGGTTGTAATTTGCAATTTCTTCCCGTGTCTGCGTGGGTTTCCTCCGGAGGTGCTCCAGTTTCCTCCCACAGTCCAAAGATGTGCAAGTCAGGTGGATTGGCCATGGTCCATGACCCGTGAGGGCGGGAGGAGTGGAACTAAGCAGGGTGCTCTTTCGGAGGGTCGGTGCGGGCTTGATGGGCTGAATGGCCTCCTTCTGCACTGTAGGAATTCGATGGTAGATGGTAAAACCCTCACCACCACCAATCACTGGCTAGTAAATAGAAAGAGGGATCACGGACAATCTTTCCGCTCCCTGTGGAAGCAACCCAACCACCACCCTAGCCACGATCCGTTCATTCAGCCGTGATCACGTTTCGAGTCGACAACATATTGACAAACGACCGGATAATGGGTTTGTTAATCGTGCATTAGTTGTGTTTGATTATGTGCAGGTGGAGGGCATTCATTAGGGTTATACTTGAGTGGTCATAAGGAGATGCTCTTCCGTGACCAGTGGGCACCGCGGGGTGCTGGGGTGCATCATTGCCCCTGCTAATGACAATTTGGTTTCGTTAGTTAAGTTTTTCCCTTTGACCTTTTGTTTTAGTTACAGTTCCCCACCAGAGGGTGTCACTCTTCCCATTTTTGTTTAATTTATTGTTTTTGTTGCAATTAAAAAGAGTAGAAAGCGATACTGAAATTGTGCGTGGCAGAGTTAGGAGGTATACGCTTGTTATGCCTCACTCTGTAAATACAAATAAGACTGGGTAACAATTGGCCTTTTGCCTGGCTATCTAGAATATAACAGTCGTAGTTACATCTCGAAGGTGCTTTGCCTTCAGGAACATAAATGTCGGGCAAATTTTTATTCATTGCATATAACTTTAATCATCGTGTCACTTAAGTCCAGAAGAAATAGGAACAGGATTAGGCCAATCAGCCCTTTCGAGCCATTCAAATAACAGTACAGCACAGGAACAGGCCCTTCGGCCCTCCAAGCCTGCGCCAATCAAGTGTCCTATCTAGACCGACCGCCTATATCCTTCCATACCCCGTCTGTTCATGTGCCTATCCAGATAAGTCTTAAAGGTCGCTCACGTATCTGCCTCAACCACCTCACTTGGCAGTGCATTCCAGGCCACCACCACCATCTGTGTAAAAAAACTTCCCCCGCACATCTCCAATGAACCAATCCCCCCCTACCTCACTTTGAACCTGTGATCAATAAGATCACGGCTGATCTAACGTTACTAAGTCCACTGCCTCACCTAATTCCCGACTGATTAAAATCCTATTGATTTCAGCCTTGAAGGACTCGGCCTTCACAGCCTCCTGGGGTAAAGAATTCCAAAGATTCACCACCCTCTGAGAGAAGACATTCTTCCTCAAATCCGTCTTAAATGAGCACCTCCTTATTCTGCGATTTTTGCCCTCGAGTCCTACTCTCTCCCATGAGCGGAAACATTCCCCCCCCCCCCCCCAACTCTGTCTAACCCCCCTCAGAATCTTATAGATTCAATTCTATCATCTCTCGTTCTTCTGAACTCAAAGGACTACAGGCCCAACCTGTCCAATCTTTCCTCACATGGCATTATTGTTGTCCTTGTACTGAAAATGGCGCACTATTCCTGTAGGTCTTCACTCTCTCTCTCTATCTCAAAAGAAGGCCGATTTCGAGGTTGCTGCCTGAGGATAGTGGTCTGTCAAAGTTAGTGTGCAAGGTAGTCGGGTTTCAGACCGTGTATCCTGGCCTCAGGGTCGGTGTCTCACTTTTAATTAAAAACACACACGCTACTATATTGCCGTTGAGCCTCGGGCTGAGAGAGAAGTAAGATCAGGTGTTCAGCTTAACGTTAACACCGTCTTTATTTTCCCTCGTTGCAGGTCACCAAACCCAATGTACGTCGGCACCTTTGCTGCTGGGATCTTTCACTCTTTGTTCTGTTTCTACTGGAAGCTCCTCCCAGATATCCTTTACACACACCATTGTATTTAACAGACTTCTAAAGTGATGGGTCAGTAACCTTCACGCTGCCAGTCTGTGGATTGTTCAACTGGGTTTAGTAGACCGAATACAAATGGTTCACTGTGTGAAAGCAATAAGCTCTCATTTTAGCGTTGGACACGGTAGTTTCTGAACTGGGTTTACTCAACACCAAGGAACATTAAAACTCAACGCCAAGAAACACCATGAAGTCTGAAACTTCAGCCTGAATCTCTCTCCCTCTCTCTCACTCCTCTCTCACTCCTCTCTCACTCCTCTCTCACTCCTCTCTCACTCCTCTCTCACTCCTCTCTCACTCCTCTCTCACTCCGCTCTCACTCCGCTCTCACTCCGCTCTCACTCCGCTCTCACTCCTCTCTCACTCCGCTCTCACTCCGCTCTCACTCCGCTCTCACTCCGCTCTCACTCCGCTCTCACTCCGCTCTCACTCCGCTCTCACTCCGCTCTCACTCCGCTCTCACTCCGCTCTCACTCCGCTCTCACTCCTCTCTCCTCTCTCCTCTCTCCTCTCTCATCTTTTTCTCCTCTCTCCTCTCTCATCTTTTTCTCCTCTCTCCTCTCTCATCTTTTTCTCCTCCCGCCTCTCTCATCTTTTTCTCCTCTCTCCTCTCTCATCTTTTTCTCCTCTCTCCTCTCTCATCTTTTTCTCCTCTCTCCTCTCTCATCTTTTTCTCCTCTCTCCTCTCTCATCTTTTTCTCCTTTCTCCTCTCTCATCTCGCTTTCCTCCCTCTTTCTCTCCTTCCCCCCCCCCCTCTCTCTCTCTCTTACCCCCAATACTTCTCCACATCCTCCCTCTCTTTCCTCCATCTCTTCCCTATGCGTACATTTATCCATCTAAAGGTAGCAGTTACTCCTCGCTCATCCCGCCCCCCCCAAGGGTCTGTATTCTCCTGGCCTGGCTGGTCACCTGACGCTGCCGATGAACTGCTTGTTCACGTCGCAGGGCCTTTGCGAAACACAGACAGCAGCTACAGGGGCTGGTTTAGCTCACTCGGCTAAATCGCTGGCTTTTAAAGCAGGCCGGCAGCGCGGTTCGATTCCCGTACCAGCCTCCCCGAACAGGCGCCGGAATGTGGCGACTAGGGGCTTTTCACAGTGGCTTCGTTGAAGCCTACTCGTGACAATAAGCGATTTTTCTTTTCATTTTCAGAGTCCTCGGGACTGGGAGCGGGGCTGTTTGTCCCGGTGCGGCCTGTTCTCAGTGCCTCAGGCGAAAGAAAGGTTTGCCACTTTTTGTGCACCAGCTCCGTTAACACTTGGTAACACGCTCTCAACCTTTGCGTGGAGGGTTGAGAGTTCAAGTCCTGAAGCCAGAAACCAAAAGGTCTAGACTGCCACTGTTGGGAGCACAGCACTGTTTACCTTGCATCTTGTCAGGCAGACGCATGAAACCAGTGCGCCCTCAGATGCCTGCGGAAGATTCCGTGGGCACTGTTCTAACGGAGAGTGGGGGGGGGGAATGCTCCCTGGCACATATTTATCTCTCAGTCAACATCACTAACATTAACTATTTTGTCGATATTGCATTGCTGTTTGTGGGAGCTTGCTATGCACAAATTGGCAGCGCTGCTTCCTATATGATGCTGCTGACTTCAGTTTAAAAAGATAATTAACTGAATTCGAGAGCCTTGGAAAATCGGAATATTTTTTCTTTCCTCCTGGTGTTTCTGGCAAGGGCAGAATTTTTAACATCGGTGAGCATCGCTGGCTAGGCCAAGCACTTATTGCCCATCCCTAACTGGCCTGGAGAAGGTGGCGATGAGCTGCCTCCTTGAACCGGGAGTCCCTGCGGTGTAGGCACACCCGCCGTGCTGTTAGGGAGGGAGTTCCAGGATTCTGAGCCAGCAGAAAAGACACTGAAATAAGAAGGCGGGTAACCTGATTTTGGAAATGTGCCCAAAAGCAAAATTCTGTGGGCACTGGAGATTAGAACCCGGAACAGAATGCAGGAGATGCTCAGTGGGTCGGGCAGTGCCTTGCGGAGAAAGCGAGAGAGAAGGAAGCAGGTTTGACCTTTCAGGTCCTCTGACTCTTTATCAGGACTCCGGTTAGAGCTCGTCGACCTGAAACGTCGGGCGGAGCTTTCCCCTTCCCGCGCTGGGTGACGGCTGGGGCGAGGAAGCCGTCACGGAGCGGGGCCGGAAAACGGCGGGAATCCCGAGAGCGGGGCGCCATTCTTAAAGGGTGCATTGATCTCCGATCAACAAATAATCAAGGGCATCCCCCTTCCCTCCCTCATCGCCGTGGACCCTCCCACGTACATGGACAGCCCCCTCCTCACAGACCCTCTCTCCAGTGGAGCCCCTCCCCCCTCCGAGGGGGGCCAACCCTTGCACTGCCGGCAAAATTCCCGTTGTCTGACTCTCGCCGGATTTCGCACCCAAGCCGCCGTGCCAAACGTGGATGCCAGGCATTAGCTCGGCTTCTCCGCTGCCAGACCTGCTGAGCATTTCCCGCAGTTTCTGTTATGTTTATAATGTGTCCGGTTTCGGTTGAGGGGAAAACGGTTGGGCAGGACACGTCTGCATAATGCCGTCGGTCATTTTCCATGTTGTTGCTGCTACGCAAAGGCAAGGAGGCCATTCCTTGACTAATGACACCCCTCTGGCCAGCAAAGCTGCTGTTGTGGTACATGACCACCCTGGCCACCTTCCTGCTGTGGATGTTCAAGGAGCTGCTAACCAGGGACCCGGGGAACCTGCGGAACACCAGCTGTGTTGCCGAGTACTCAACGGTCACTCAGCTCGTCGAAGCGAATCAGAATCCGTCCAGGTTCTGCACCTACTGTGAGGTAATGAGGCAGCGTGCTGGTTATATCGCTGAGAGTTTTCAATTCACCGCAAAATTTAACTTCTCTATTTGGGGGAAATGTAAATTGTCAGCTGCAGTTCCCCTTGCTCGCCAGCCGTGTCACTGTTGAGTTCAGTGATCATCTATAAAGTTTGACGCCCTGTAGATGTTCCAATTCCAGTTCTCTTCCCTCACCTAGTGTTTGCACTCAGGCAGACGTACTCCTGTTTCCATAGCTAGTTATTCCCAGAACAGGTCACTGGTCTGTCACAGGGGCTTATAGCTGGAGAGGGGCCACTCCACATCAAGAATGGCCGACCACAAGTCTCTCCCGCTCTTGCCGCCAGCCATTGGCGTCTTTGGAAAGATTTTGCAGGTTGGTACTTGATCTGTTTGACCTCATTAAGAACGCACCTTCCTTGGCCATCGAGTCCTGGGGTGGGATTCGAACCCGCAGCTCATGACTCTGAGGCAGGGATGCTAACCCACTGCCCCACAAGGCCTCCTCAAATAAACACTAATTCACAGAGTAATGTTTTCATTCATTCATGGGGGACATGGCCTTCAGTGCCAAGGTTGGCCATAGATTGTCCATCCCTGGTTCCCCCCAAGTAACAGCACAATATAGCCAAGTGGCTCGCTGTAGCAGTGCTCGGAACTGATTCTCATGACAGTCCTCATGTTTTAAAGAACATTAGAAACAGGAGGAAGAGTGGACCCTTCAGCCCCTCGAGCTCCACCTTTCGGTATGACCATGACTGATATTCTATCTCAACTGCATATTCTTGCCCGCTCTCCGCAAACCCATGGTCACTAAGAGCCCGAATGTTTGTTCTTGTTCTTAAGATATAGTCCATAGTGATGCATTACCAACTCTCTGGGATAGACGGGTCCAAAGGCTCCGTACCAGTGAAGACATTTCTCCTCATCTTGTCCTTAAATCTCTTATCCCGAGGACGTGCCCCTTTGTTCTAAACACTCCCACCGGGGGCAACAAGCTCTGTGTCTACCCTGTCGAGCCCCTTCAAAATCCTCTATGTTTCTAGGAGATCACCTCTCGTTCTTCTAAACCCCAGAAGGTATAGGCCCAATTTATTCAGCCTCTCATCATAGGGTGACCCTCTCAGGCTCGGAACCAATCTAGTGACCTTCCACTGCACAGCGTCCAAGTCAAATATATCCTTCCTTAAGAGATCAAAACTGGGTCTAGCATCCCAGATGTGGCCTCCCCAAAGCCCTGTACTACTCTACCAAGACTCCCTATCCTCATTCTCCAATCTCCTTGTAGTAAAGGCCGACATGCCATTTGTTTTCCTAATTGCTGCACCTGAACGCTAACTTTTTCTTGTCCGAGTACGCGCGAGTCACTCTGAATGTTGATATTTTGAAGTCTCCCGCCTTTTAAGAAATATTCTGCTTTTGTGTTCGTAATATCCAAGTGGACAACCTCCCACTTCCCCACATTACACTCCACCTGACACCCCGTGGCCCACTCATTTAACCTTCGATTTTGAATACCAAGTTTTTAAGTGTCATAATGATCGAAACAGAAAGAGCCGGATTTGCCACAACCCCCTGGGGAGTGGGTTGTATGAGGTGATCTTATTGAGGTGCACGGGATTGTTAACGGAACGAGCAAGTTGAGAATATTGCCAAAATGAAATGGAGAGACAGGTCGCGTAGGCCTGTGAGCAGAAGGAACAGATGTCGAGACATTCCCACCAATGTGTCCCAGATTTTTTTCCATGTTAAAAGGTGCTATATAAAGCTGGTGCTGTTGAAACTCATTGGGATTAATGTTAAACCCCTATCCCTTCCCAGTAGCCCCAGTGGTCGCAGTGAGTTTAAATTGGCCAGGCCATCTCAAACGCCAAAATCCTGCCATATGTTTAGGAATTACTCCTTACGATGGGGACCATTCCCTGGTTCCCGCTGTGATTTCCACAGCCGCGCTCTCTGACCGGGACATCATTTCCCAGGGCTGTAGGATATTAAAATGGAGCCCAGCGATAGCCGGGCCTCATCTTGTTCCTCAGCTTCCTGATGCGTGGAGGAAAATCAGTGTGGTGTTTATTTAAAACATTTCTGTGAGGATTTCAGTTATAAAAAAAATTGGAATTGGGGAAAAGGAGATCTCGGGGTGAAACCCGTCCAATCGGAGATGGTAACTATGCAGTCTCCTTCAAGGTTCCATTTTTACTGGGAATGAGGGGCTAATTGATGCCAATTCACTTCTAAATGTTCTTTTGTTTGTCCACTTTAGCTTATTCAGCCAGAACAAACTAAACACTGTAGACTCTGCAATGCCTGCATGGTGAACTATGACCACCATTGCCTTTTCCTGATGAAGTGTGTGGCCAAGGATAATCAACGACTCTTCATCCTGTTCCTCGTGGAGGTCTTCGCCTGCCACCTGACCTTCGCGGCGATGGCGATCTATTGCCTGAACCTCCAGTACGGCCTGAGCCTCGACATCGCCCAGACTGTTCTCAGCTACGAGTCGTGGGTGGTGGGACTGGCCCTGATGAACTTGGCCACGGCCGTGTGGGAGCTTGTGATCCTGAAGGATCAGCTGGTGATGATCTCCACAAACTCCACCACCACCTTCAGGAATATGGCAGACGCAGCCAACTACACCTGGGGACGACGTCTGAAAAACGTTGCGACGTTCCTTCTCACCGGGAGGAGGCTGCAAAGTTGCCACGGAAAATTTTCCAGCCAGTTTTAAATGGTTTATTGTCATTCTCCTTTTTTGAAGTTACGGTATAGTTAGTATTTAAGTCAAGGCTCATCTGTGAAATGGGGATATAGATAAAGAAGTTACAATTGAATATGTAGTAAGGATCATGTGGCTCATGTGGTCAGTGCCCCCCAAATGTACCCACAGTGACGCCATTTTAGTGCATGAGTGGGGTGGGGTGCTGGGGTTGAAAGTGGGTTTGGGGTTGCAACAAAATCATTTCTATTCAAGTGGCACACTTTTGAGACTGGTTGATACATGAACGTGTACCTCAACGCACCCAGACACACTCTTGCTCCACTGAAACGTGCGCAATACATTAAATAATGCGCCCCAGGGTGTTAGAATTCAGGCTGTGACACATGCTAGAGGTACCTGTGAGAGACATCGCAGCGTGCCACCCCCCTCAGCCACTCGCTGTATCCCTCCCAAAGGTCACGCCCCTTGATCAAACCCAAGGCAGCAAAACAGATGAAGACTCCGGGGGCAAACAGGAGGCGCATCGGGCAATAACCAGCCAGAGCCTTGCTGGGGAGTATGCCAGGAGAGTGATACCTCAATCAAAGTGGCATGTGGAAAGGTTTCCTCCAGGCAACTACCAGGCCGCCATTACAGTTTCAGGCGCCGCTCCTAGCCCCCCCCGGGGGTGGGAGAATAGGGGACGAGGAGCGGCCTCCGAAGCCGGAGTGAAACACTCCGGTTTTCACTCCGGCGTCGGCACTTTGTCTCCCGATGGGAGAATTTTGCCCAAAAGGTTCGATCAATTACAAAACTCCACTCCCCGAAGGGTACTCCCGATGTGGGCCAGGGGGTTTTATACCGGTCAGGATTCCCTTATTAAGGGAAAGCCCCGCCCCTCTAACAAGGCAGTTCATATTTTCCCGAGCTCATGGGGAACAACATGATCTCCGTGAGGGTTAGAACACACTGGCTAGTAGTCAGGCTTCTCGGCCTTCAATTTGACTGCAAACCTCAATGATATTCTGACAACATGGGCACATGGAAAGCACTTTGCTCTTTTTGTTTGGGTGGAAAGTACCATACATTCATGAGCGTCTGTCACGATACCGCAATTTCTAAACTTGGATCGTATGTGACGTCATTTTTTTTGTCTACCCTAATGTTTTTAATCTAAAGAGACCCATCATTTTCCATTTTTACTGATGTTAATAATGGAGCGTGGGATTAACTGTTGAAGCCGTGTGGGGAAGTTTTAATCATAGAATCGTCACAGTGCAGAAGGAGGCCATTCGACCCATCGAGTCTGCACTGACACTCCAAAAGAGCACTCTACCCAGGTCCACATCACTGTCCACCCTGCCCTGTCCCTGTAACGCCATAACCTAACCTGCACATCCCTGAACACCAAGGGGCAATTTAGCTCGGCCAATCCACCTCACTCGCACATCTTTGGACTGTGGGTGGAAACCGGAGCACCCGGAGGAAACCCACGCAGAGACGAGGAGAATGTGCAGACTCTGCACAGACAGTCACCCAAGGCCAGAATTGAACCCGGGTTCCGTGGCGTGGTGAGGCAGCCGTGCTAACCACTGTGCCACTGTGTCGCAAGAGAAGTACGATGTTGAGGACTCGTACAAAAGGCAGAAACAAATTCGTATTCTGCCTTGCAAAGGGCTGGCTTTCCTACTTGTCAGTAAAATGATTTGCGATCCCTCAAAAGGTGGCAGCAGAATGAATCAAGCAAGGTACAGCCCAGGAGACAGGTTAGGTGAGCAGGAACACTCTGCCACATCTATCCGGTGTATCTATATTCAACCATTTGAAGAGGCTATGGATGGCTATGGCAAATGGAAAATTGGTACACTGCTGCAGTAGGCGATGCTTTAGATTGAGGCCTAGGGTGGGCCTGGGAATACATTACCCTGGGTTGGTTACTTCCCAGCATCCTTCACCCAAAAGTAAGGTCACAGGAGGGAGGGAAGGGGAGACGTCGCACAAGGGAAGTGAAATACAGGTGGAGGTGGCTCCAAAGTGCAGGAACTAGCCAAGGTTTCTGAGACGGCATCTTCCAAACTCACGATCACTACCATCTAGAAGGACAAGAGCAGCAGATACCTGGGATTCCCCACTACCTGGAGGTTCCCATCCAACCACTCACCACCCTGACTTGGAAATATATCGGCCGTTCTTTCACTGTAACTGGGGCAAAATCCTGCAGCTCCCTCCCTAACAGCACAGTGGTTGTACCTACACCTCAGGGACTGCAGCGGTTCAAGAAGGCGGCTCCCCGCCACCTTCTGAAGGGCAACTCGGGATGGGCAATAAATGCTGGCCTAACCAGCGACGCCCACATCCCGTAAATTAATTTTTTGAATCTGCTTTCACTATTGCGTTCAGCAGCTCCAACAGCATCTTTGAAGCACAATTAACCTTTATTCTAAAACATCCCTGTGCTTGATTGCCCACACAGAGCGCAGGGGTGGACAAGCTTGCTAACATTTGATACTTAATAGACTTCAGATTTCTTCCCCAGCTGTGATCCTTCTCTGGTGACCTTAACTCTTCATCCTGTCAGTGGCTTAGTTGGGCTGCTCGCTTTGATTGAGAACGACTTGTAACCAAAGGTTTATTCAGAACACATGTGCGTCGAGAGAATAGAGGAAAGGGGGGGGGGGGGAAGCTTTCAAAACTAAACCATGAACCATAAATCAGATTTTCACGGATAGAACAGATATCTCACATGTAATGAAGGGATGTCGGTGTGGTCACTTTCGAATAAACTTGATGAAGCCAATCCAGGGAACTGAAAACAAAGTCTTGCTTGTCCCAGGGTGAAAATCGTGTCAATGATACATCATAAAATATTAGGGTTGTCATGATGGTCATTCAGCATCGGTGATTCCCAGAGATAGTCTTGCACCCTTTTTCTTTTTGTACATTTGCACACATCCCTTTAAAAAGGGGCTACACAGCGGTGAGCACTGCTGCCTCACGGCGCCAAGGACCTGGGTTCAATTCCAGCCTTGGGTGACCGTGTGGAGTTTGCGCATTTTCCCCGTGTCTGTGTGGGTTTCATCCCACAGTCCAGAGATGGAGAGTGGCCATTCTCAATTGCCCCTTGGTGTTCCAAAGATGTGCAGGTTAGCTTTCAGGGACTGGGTGGGGGAGGCTGGACATGGGTGGGGTGCTCTTGGAGGATCAATAAAGATCAAGGGGCTGAATAGTCTCCTTCTGCACTGTTGGGTTCCACGAAAAGCGATTGTGGATTTCGGTTTTTTCCACATTTCTTGTTAAGGTATAACCACGCCTTAGCAATGCTCTACATCAAACCATTGGCAGGCAGGACAATGCTAAGCAGTGATTCCCCTATGGGTGCACAGTCTGTATCTTTGGGTATGTGGTGAACCACTGTGTGCACCTGTATTAGGGGATGTAAGGTAGGACCTGGACTACAGGTTCGCCGGTAGCCCCGGCCGGCTAGCTCCGCCCACAAGGAGCTGTATAAATATGTGTGTCCTCCATTGATCTGCCATTTACCCAGCTGCAGTATGAGGCCACGCATCTGACTGCAATAAAGCCACAGTTGTACCCAATCTGAGCCTCTTGTGCAATTGATCGTGCATCAGGGTACACTCGCAGGTACGTCAATAGTTCTGGGGCATCACTCCACCTCTCAGAATTGGGTACGATGGAACGGGGTGAGAAGTTAAGAATATTTTAAAAGTCTCAAACCCAACCCCAGCACTCTCAGTTCAGGCAGGGCAGCGAACCCACTCCCAGGAGATGGGTTGGCCATTTAAATATGTTAATGGAGTTGCCAGCCTCTGGTTTAATCTGGTATGCCGGTTTAAATGTAGACGGTAACTTTTTCAGGCCCGATCCCACCCCTCCCCAAACCCCAGGATAACAAGGCACACCCCACCCCCAGCCTCCCTCACCGCCAAAGCGTACCCTCGAGCAAGTTAGGTTCCCAGCCTCCTGTGGCCCACTCAGACCGCTCCCCGTCTGACAGGGAGCCAAGCCTGTCACTCTGGCTACAAGCCTGTCACTCTGGCTACAAGCCGGTCACTCTGGCTACAAGCCTGTCACTCTGGCTACAAGCCTGTCACTCTGGCTACAAGCCTGTCACTCTGGCTACAGGCCTGTCACTTCCGGGCAGGGGTTCATTTTTTTAAAAGACGTACGTTGTGGAGTTAAAACTGCAGGGAATCCCGCATTTCTGCGTTTCCCAATCAAAACTCAACCCCTAACAAGGTGGAAAGTCCGGCCCTGTCAATATTGGGGCGCTCAACTCTTGAAAGGTTTGGGCACAGGAGTCAGGCTGACGTGAACAATAAGATTGCGCTGGGCTGGATTTTTAATCCAGGGTCGGGTCCAGGTTATTTCTGTGTCCCGACCCGACCCAACGCCGCCCCTGTGTCAGCGACGTGGCGTGATTTGTAAAGGCAAATACCCTAACTGGTCCAGAGGTGAGCTAATTACATGGCTAATTAAGCATGTTGATTAATGGAACTGGGCGCGGCCTGGAGTTGGCAAGTGGCTCTGGATGGCGGTTTGCAAAGGTGGCAGCCGTGAGTGGGCGCACCGTTGCCCGGGGTAACAGAACAGGCAGGAGAACAGGCAGCCAATGGCCACCCGGTGCAAATGAACACTCAGATGTTCAATCGTTCAAACTGCTCTGTTCAAGCAACTTCAGCCTCGGGAGAGTGCGGAGTTTTCACGTTCTCCCCGTGTCTGTGTGGGTTTCCTCCGGGTGCTCCGGTTTCCTCCCACAGTCCAAAGATGTGCAGGTTAGGTGGATTGGCCGTGCTAAATTGCCCTTAGTGTCCAAAGATGTGCAGGTTGTACAGAGATAGGACGGGGGAGTGGGTCTAGGTTGGGTGCTCTTTCAGAGACTCGATGGGCCGAATGGCCTCCTACTGCACTGTAGGGATTTCATGGATTCTACAGATTGAACTAAGTACATACATGACATTGGTCATTTTCAAACTCCGGGTCACGGACGGGTTTTGGGAGGGTCACACAGCCATCAGTCGCGGCATTCAAATCATGGCGACATGCCCAACGGCTGCGACTGGCTTTCCGAATGGCCGATAGTCCTGCGCACGCATTGCCCCTCAGCAGTGTGCAGGCCCGCAGCCCAGCGAGGCAGACCGCCTCCTCACATCAGCGTCACATCAGGAGCGCATTCTTCTCTCCAGAAGCAGCAGCGGGGAGCAGGACATGCGCCCCATACACTGACGCCACCTGCTCTGGGCGCAAGAGAGTTTCCTCCATTTTGTAGCCGGCCACAGTGCTGTGGTGAGCTCCACGGCCTCTGGTGAACAACCCATGAAGAAGAAGCTGAAACCAGGAACAAAGCAGCATAAAGAGGAAGCAAAATAGCCTGAAAGGAGTGTTGGGTCCTTGGATGGTGAGGAGAGGGTAAAACGGAGGTGTCAAATGTCCTGCGTTTACATTAATTAATTGCCCTCGGCAACTGGGGCGGAAGGGATCAATCTAGGCTCCTGCTTCTGATAGCCATCTAGCACCCTCTGCTGGAAAGCATGAGGAAGTTCCCCTCCCAAGTCACTGACCACCCTGACTTGGAAATTTATCGGCGTTCCTTCACTGTCACTGGGTCCAAATTCTGGAACTCACTCCCTAGCAGCAGTGCGGGTGTGCCTACACCACATGGACTGCAGCCGTTCAAGATGGCAGTTCATCACCACATTCGAAGGGCAATTTAAGGAGGGGCAACAAGAATGCTGATCACGCCAGCGATGCCCAGCTCCCGTGAAATAATAATGAAAACATGCCAGGATTGGACACAGTTGTGATGCCCCATGTGCTCAAATAGCTCAATGCATTAACTCACTTGGGGGAGGTACCAAAAGCTGACACCCTGGAACCACGTTAGTGTAGCCCTTGGAACGATGTCATGACCAACGTCATAGGGTGGGGTTGAGATGGACGGACAGGGGGTGGGGGGGGGGGGGGGGGGTCAACTCTTGAGTGGGGCTGAGAATATCGCGAAGGTGTGTGAGGGTGACACTGGGAGAGGTGCCCAGGATCACATTGTGCGCCTCTTGTTTTGGTGCCTCCTTCCCACAGAGTGGCACACTATGATATCCGTTGACCGACTCCCCCACAGTGGCACAGGCAGCCCATCACTTTCTGATCAGCACCGTCTCTGTGCAGGCTTCAGTAATATCTCCGTTTGCACTGTGGGCACTATTTTCTGTAAGTTCCGTAAGTTAAACTAAATTCACAGCACAGGCAGAATTGTCCGAATTTAAAGAATTAATTTAATACTTTAATTGATTTCTATTCCCATGTATTTATGCATCCGATTTAATATTAATGGTTGGATAAGGGGGAGAAATCATCCAGTGAAAATATTGCTTCCTTCTAGCATATCTGTAGATCTATCTTTTATTCATTCGGGAGGTGGGGGAGGGGCTGGGGGTGGCCACGGGCTAATTGCCCATCCCTGATTGCCCTTCAAATGAGCGGTTTGGTCGGCCATTTTAGAGTCAACCACATTGCTGTCCGCCTGGAGTCACACGTAGGCCAGACCGGGTGAGGGCGGCAGATTTCCTTCCCCAGGTGGGGCTTTTACGACAATGGACTTTTAATTCCAGGTTGTTTATTGAATTCAAATATCACCATCTTCGTTGGTGGGGTTCGAACCCCAAGTTCCCAGAGCATTGCCCTGGAACTCGGGACTACTAGCCCAGCGACAATACCACTTGGCTACTGCCTCCCTGGCGGAGCATCACCACTTAAAGAGCCAGCCCAGACGGAGGGCCAATGGAGGTTTCTACGATTATTGTCCATAAGGATTCTCTGTGAGATGAGTTGGAACTTTGTTAATCCAGTCTCTAATAAAGTTGGGAGCAACGCAAGGGCTATTCCCAAGTTAGCACTAAATCTCTGCAGACTCTGAGTGTGAGAAATGGATAGATGCTACACAGGTACGGTGAGGGGGGGGGGGGGGGGGGGGGGGGGGGGAGACTGGAAGAGCCCAGATGGAGGCCGTGGACAAATTTAAGCTTCCTTCAATGACGACGGTCACCAACATCCAGGAATGAAAGCTAGATTACATTGGCCAAGAGTCATGACCTGTGACTTAACGGAAATGCAGTCGATTGATGAGAGATGGACGCTGGAGAAAGAGCATGAGCGGATGATCAGAGATCTCGAAACGTGGGGAAGGGCAGAGGAGGCCCAGAAACAACTGAGTGGACAGGAAGGCAAATGAGTGGGTTAAATCCAGAGTTGCAACTGAGTGTTCAAAAGGGTTGCTAAGCACAGGGAGGGAGAGAAAGAAAGTCAGGTACAGACATAGTAAAGCTTCATTCAGCTTTGTCTTGGCAACAACTGGAGGAGAAATGAAGGGTAGAAACTGGAAGTGGAAGGAGAAATATCGGATGGGTGGAAAACAGTGAGACGTGGACTGAGGGAAGCTTGAAGAAAATCAGAGAAAGAAGCAAATCCACGGCAAAGTTATGGCCGGGTCTTCATTGCTGCTGAGGAATCCAGGTGAAGATCCAAAGTCCAGTGGTGGGAACATCACCAACAGTAGGATAGAACTAGTCCCAGTGAGGTTTAGTTGAAACCATCTGTGGGTTTTAAATGGTTATTGATTGCAGAAGTAATAGAAGGGTAGGAAGGAAAGAGTTCCGTTCTGAGCTTCTGTGGAAGAACAACTTTGAAATAAGGCGACAGGTGCAGTAAGGGTTAAAAGCCTGGGTTGGTGTGTATGACTGCTGCAGTCATGTTTTTAAAACCCCTGGTTTGAAAGACGACTCGGCGTTTTGGAGACAGGTGCAATTAAAGCATCATAAAAGTTTGGGCTAATGGCATTTTTGTTTTTATTAAGAAGGTTCCCTGGGATATAGTCAATTAGAGATTTTGGGCTGGATTCTCCTTTCAAAACAGTTGAAGATTTTACCGAGGGACAGACCAGAAGCAGATATTCTCAAGATAGTGAGTTAAAGATTTACCAGTGTACAGAACAGGAGCAGTATCTCAGGCTGGCAGATTCAACAGTACATTGAGACAGGCAAGAATCTGCAGCTGATTCCTGAAGGATCTCTCTCTCTCAAAGTGGTTTATCCAAGCCGTCACTATACAGCAAACATTCCTGAGTCTGCTCACTCTATTTAAAAGTGGATTTTGCCCTGAAATGGCTGTTGTTTGAGTGGGGGGATAAAGATAGCGGTTAGGATTGTTTCATTGTATTCGTAAGTATCGTTTAACTGGTATTTGTATTCATAATGTTCAAATTAGCTTAGTACTGTGTTAGTAATAAAGTTTGTTTTAATATACAAGATGCCTTGCATTAAATTACTCCTGGGACTGAAACAAGAACGTATTGGATTTTGAAATATTTCTGATTTTGTTCTGCAGTTCATTGATTGATTACCTGTAATTATATTTTGTCCTGTAACGCTTTTTGAAAGATGGACATGGGTCGAAAGGAGAGCTTGAGACAAAATGGTGGCTGCTATACTGGTTTCCTTTCATTCCAAAATGCAGAAGACATTCACCAGCTGGGTCCCCATTTTCACACGGAGCAAAAAAAATGATTCACTTCCTTCCATAACTGCAGCTCAAGTCGTCACCAACTGACTAATTAATTCAGACAGAACTTGGAGAGAAGTGGCTGCTGTACATTCCACCAAACTGCGACCCAGTTTAAAAATGTACTTCTGAAGAAATGAGCATCACATTCTTTGGGAATGGCGTCGACCATCTTTCTGCCGTCAATTCCCTCCCCTGGTGCTTTCAATAAATCTGAGGCAGTATATTGTGATTCTGAACCCACTAATATTGATTGCATTTGATTTGTACGAAAGTCATTAACGCAAAGTTCTCTGATGTATCTCCCGGTTACAGCCGCAAACAAGCTCACCTGTTCCTTCAGCTTTGGCAATAAGGAACAGAAGAAGGCCATTCAGCCCCTCGAGCCTGCTCTGCCATTCAGCATGATCCCATGGCTGTTCCTCAACGCCATTGTCCTGTGCTATCCCCATTTCCCTTGGTGTCTTTAATATCTTGAAAGGTGTTGACCCATGTCTGATTTCAATATCGCGGAGAATATTCAACTATATTTAAAAGCACCTGTGGAGAATATAGAATAGTAATAATCTTTATTATTGTCACAAGTAGGCTTACATTGCAAGTTACTGTGAAAATTCCCTGGTTAACACACTCCGGCGCCTGTTCGGGTACACGGAGGGAGAATTCAGAATGTCCAATTCACCTCAAAAGCACATATTTCGGGGCTTGTGGGAGGAAACCGGAGCACCCGGAGGAAACCCACGCAGACACGGGGAGAACATGCAGACTCCGCACAGACAGTGACCCAAGCCGAGAATCGAACCCGAGTCCCTGGCGCTGTGAAGCAACAGTGCTAACCACTGGACCACCGTGCCGCCCATAGCAGAGTGAATGTTTCAAGTCAACGACCGTTCGTCAGAACGCGCTTGATCTGAAACGTTAACTCTGTTTCTCCACAGATGTGGTCAGACCTGCTGAGTATTTCAGCATTTTCTGGTTTTAGTTCAGAGTTCCAGCTTTTGCTTTTGATTCAGTAAGGTGCAGTGGGGTCAAGCTAAATTGCAAAGATGTACTGGCTGAACCCAATAGCAATAGAAATCACAGTTTAATATTTGATCACAAAACTGGAGACAATGCTAGGAATTCAAACATGTTTAACACCCCAGACACAGATTTGTTCATGTTGGGGCGGATTTCCAATTAGTTAGATTTTTTTTTATTCTTCCATGTAGATGTGGACGTCGCTGGCTAGGCCCGGCATTCATTGCCCGTCCCTAACTGCCCTTGAGAAGGTGACGGTGAGCCGCCTTCTTGAGCCGGTGTGGTCTATGTGGTGTAGGTACACCCATGTCGCTGGTAGGGAGGCAGTTCCAGGATTTCGACCCAGCGACAGTGAAGGAACGGCCGATGTATTTCCAAGTCAGGATGGTGAGTGGCTCCAAGGGGAATTTGAAGGCGCTGGTGATCCCGCGCATCCGCTGATCTTTTTCCTGGTGGGAGAGGTCGCGAGTTTGGAAGGTTTCATCGAAGGAGCCTTGGTGAGTTGCTGCAATGCATCTTGTAGATGGTCCACGGCTTTTGCCATGGTGCGTCGGTGGTGGAGGGAGTGAATGTTGAAGGTGGCGGATGGGGTGTCAATCAAGCGGGGCTGCTTTATCCTAGGTGGTGTCGAGCTTCTTGAGTGTTGTTGGAGCTGCACTCCATCCAGGCAAGTGGGGAGTATTCCATCACCCTCCTGACTTGTGCCTTGTAGATGATGGACGGCTTTAGGGGGGGTTAGGAGGTGAGTTACTCGCCACAGGATTCCCAGCCTCTGACCTGCTCTTTTAGCCAGTCGAAACTGAAACCCTCGAGAATGAATTGAGATTTGGATGATTGAAGGGTTTCTGCATCAATAAGAGGTATATAATTCAGGACACAATATAATTTATTGCCAAGGGGACAATATCAAAGAAGAACAAAGAAAAATTACAACACAGGAACAGGCCCTTTGGCCCTCCAAGCCTGCACCGATCCAGATCCTCTATCTAAAACTGTCACCTATTTTCTAAGGATCTGTATCCCTTTGCTCCCTGCCCATTCATGTATCTATCTAGATACATCTTAAATGACGCAATTGTGCCCGCCTCTACCACCTCCGCCAGCAATGTGTTCCAGGCACCCACCACCCTCAGCGTTAAGAACTTTCCACGCCTATCTCCCTTAAACTTTTCCCCTCTCACCTTGAACTTGTGACCCCTAGTAATTGAGTCCCTTACTCTGGGCAAAAGTTTCTTACTGTCCAACCTGTCTATACCTCTCATGATTTTGTAGACCTCAATGAGGTCCCCCCTCAACCTCCATCTTCCCTAGATACATTGAATCCCTACAGAGCAGACGGAGGACATTCAGCCCATCGAGACTACACCGACCCTCCGAAAGAGCACCCTAACTTGGCCCACTCCACCTGCCCTATCCCAGTAACCCTATCCCCATTGATCGTGGCCAATCCTCCTGACTTTTCAACATGGCAAGGCACTTTATAAACGAGAGCTTTAGTGTATTTTTCAATCGGTGGGGCGACAGTGATGGGTTTGAGCCAGGTTCAAGCAGGTTATCTGCACAGATAGAGCAGGTCTCACAAAACAAAAGGGAACTAGGTAAAGCTGAGCACAGAGCCAGGAAACACAGATTAAACCGCGTCTTGTAATATCCTGCTGCAAAACTACAGGACCGTGAACAAAAAGGTGGCCTTAGAATCGCTCTGCAATAATTCCAAATGAAACTGTCATAAACACACCTGGATTTATTTACATATTGATGTACCATCAATTCGACTCAAGACACATTTAGGATCCGAACTGTGGCTTTAATCAGCTAGTTGTTAGCCCGGTGGTTGACTACAGAGAATGGCCGACCGGCGGGAACTCTGGGTACTTATACCCCGCCTCGGAAACGGGGCCTACTTGCCTCTCGACCAATTGGAGAGCAGTCACATGACTAGTCCCAACCAATCGGACGAGAGGCACATGACCAGCCAGAGCCAATGGGAAGCCAGTGCTCTGCACCAATGGCAGTGCTCATATCCATACCACCACACATATATACAAGTTATTCCTCTACCTCACGCCCAGTGTAGACCCCACAAGAAGATAGATCTGACTAGGCCCTGACTGGAGCCTGCCTTTATCCACTCGTCTGAAAAGTTCCGGGTGGTGGGTTTCCGCCTCTTATCTGGGGATCCCGTATTCAATAAACCCCATTGGAAGGTCATTAATGGTTGTTTCAAGATCCTTATGGGTGTAATAACAGACACCAAGCTGTTTTACCATCGTACAAATATATGAAGAAGGTCCAGGCCATTCAGCCCCTCGAGTCTGCTCTGACATTTAATAAATTTGTGACTGATAAAGAACAAAGAAAAGTACAGCACAGGAACAGGCCTTTCGGCCCTCCACGCCTGCGCCTGATCTGAGCGTAACCTGAGTTCTGGATCACGTGTACCCCCTCATAACCTATCATCCCCAACCACAACAACCAGGAGTGGGGTTCGAACCCACACGGACACATGTCCATTGGATCTTAAGTCCCACGCCTTAACCATCCTTTTACATGAGGAGGCCAAATTAGTCAAATCAACCTCGACCAACATTCCAGATCCAACTTTCCTCATGGATGAGGAAACAACCAGCGTGTCCAGGTGAGGGAAATAAATGCAGCTTGACCCTGTATCCAACCATCGGAATCGCATCCTGTCTGATGTTGACCAATCAAAGTGTTTCCACAACACACGCACACGAGCAGTAACATTCTGGGTTAGGAAAGCAATAGCCCGCTTCGAGTGAAGTGCGAGTCTGAGCTCCAGAGTCTAATTCATGAAGCGTTTGCTGCTCTTACAATCAATCTCACATCCTTCCAGTTGACTCTGCCTTGTTTTTGTCAAGGGGAATGATGCATGAGGATGTGGTTACTCAGTGCATTCTTTTGCTTATAACTAGTGAACCAGGGCAGCAGATGCAAGAAAATGTGAAGAGGTCTTTACTGCAGCAGGAACTATGTGGAAAAAAAGGAGGTCCCAGTTTGGTACGTTGTGTTATTTGTTTTGTGAAATGCGAGGATTGTAAAGGAATCATTTCAATTTAAATGAGTACCAGTTATATTGGAGTAAGGCAACCTAATTGGTCGGTGGAGCGGCACTAATCTGTCTTTAAAGGATTTAATTAAGGGGCAACACAGTAGCATTGTGGATAGCACAATTGCTTCACAGCTCCAGGGTCCCAGGTTCGATTCTGGCTTGGGTCACTGTCTGTGCGGAGTCTGCACATCCTCCCCGTGTGTGCGTGGGTTTCCTCCGGGTGCTCCGGTTTCCTCCCACAATCCAAAGATGTGCAGGTTAGGTGGACTGGCCATGATAAATTGCCCTTAGTGTCTAAAATTGCCCTTACTGTTGGGTGGGTTACTGGGTTATGGGGATAGGGTGGAGGTGTTGACCTTGGGTAGGGTGCTCTTTCCAAGAGCCGGTGCAGACTCGATGGGCCGAATGGCCTCCTTCTGCACTGTAAATTCTATGATTAACTATGAATTAAGATTTCAGAGCATGCTAACTGGTTGCTTGGGGAAATGTTAATAACGCTTTGCGTAAGGGGAGTTTCACACCAAATGTGTTGGACTAATCTATTGATCACTGAAGTGTTTGAAGACACGGGCAAGAACATGGCAACATCAGTTCAGTCTCAGACTTAGCTGTCAACTTGCGTTTCAGTTACTTTGCTTGTCTGATCCTTGCTGAAGACAAATTCCACTAAAACTTGCAGTAAAAGCCAACCATCTAAATGAGACCTGTCTTTTTTGTTAAGTACTTTCTGCTCTACACATAAACACTGGGAATGTGCAAGGATGTGGTTTGTGGGCATTTCTGTGTTTCACATCTTGTTAACCCTGCGGTCACCACGAATTTTAGCCGGTGTGTCAAATGCGGAGGCTTAGTCTTTATGGAAAAATCCTGCGAGAATGGAGATTTGGGAATCACTTCCCTCAATCCCACCTGGAACATTTGAGCAAATGGTTTCGTTTGCGCACTGAGAAAGTACTTTCCTCCGTTAAAAGAAGTTCAGCACGGAAGAGGTTTTCTTCCCAGGTTTCCTGTAAGCATTATGGTCTGCTGGCATGAACTTCCTCAACTTTCTCAACCTTCCCCCTCGACTGAGGTGCCGTGGTCCCCAGGTTAAATCACCACCAGTCAGCTCCCCCCCCCCCCCTCCCCCCACCACTCAACTCTGCCCCCCCCCTCCCCCCACCAGTCAGCCCCCCCCCCCCCCCCCCCCCCCCCCGCCGCAAAGGGGAGAGCAGCCCATCGTCCTCTGGGACTATGGTGATTTTACTTTAATTTACTGCCAGCATATCAACTATGCTGGAAATAGCTTAGCCTTCATTACAGCTCTTCCATCGATTATCAATCATGACAATTCCTGCTCATTGATCACTATTCATTCCCAATGATCAGAACCATACCGATTGCTTGAAACCCATTCACATGATATCAGGGGACAAGCACACACACACACACAATTGTCTGGGACGGAGGCCAATCCCTGCCTTTGCTCTCAGACACAAGCCAAATGTTTATACCGTTTCAATAAATAAACAACCCAATATTCTGGCATCTTGGGAAATTACACATTTCCGGGGAGGGACAAGGCCTCCCACTACTTGGCAAATTACCCTAATGTCTCCTCTGGCTGTGCTCGTAATAATATAATCCACGCTGGGTGTACATTGGAGCATTTATTGCTGCTTTACTATCCATGTTTGGTCACGCTATTAACATTATAAGCCCTCCAACCTTGTATATATTTATGTCACATCAATCCTCGTTGGTAAGGCTCGTATTTTCAACTTATTTTGTTTAGCGCTTGTGGTGTTCTTTGTGATTCTGTTGTCAGGATTCAAATGAGCACAGAAGCCAAGTTCACTAACAAAGCTAACTTTTATTTACACTACTTATTAAAGCTCGACCACTTATTCCTATAGCAAGCAATAATCTAGTAATCTACAATCTACACTCTACTAACACTATATCTATAACTGTACTCTACCCTCTCTCACTGCTCCACTCCAGCCTTCTCCTGGAAGTCTGTGAGTCAGTGCTTTATATAGTTCTGCATCTAGCTCCATCTAGTGGTTAATTATGATATGACATTAACCCTTTGTGTTCTGAACATTTCACATAATGTCACACCGCTGAGCAACATTATGATTAGCTTTGACAAAGAGTCACCCGGACTCGAAATGTTAGCTCCGTTCTCTCTCCATAGATGCCATCAAGCTGAGGATGTCCGGTATTTTCTGTTTCAGAGTCCGGCGGCCACAGTAATTAGCGGTTATTATAATGATCATGTTTCTTTTGCGGGTCGAAGGTTGATGGCGCTGAGCCCCAGTGGTAGCAAGGCACCCACTTGCCTGCATTAGAACGTGGCAGGCTAGATTTCCAGTGTAGCTCTGCAGGCCCATTTCTGGGATGTGGGTTGCTACGATGAGCCCCTCAGTTCCTGTTGAGGAAGAAACATTTTTTTAAAATTCCTTGGTTAGGATTCCTCCTTCAGATGGAAACCCAGTGACCTCCGGCGGAAAAGGCAACCTGCATTTATCTCACGCGAAGGTGCAGGCATCAACTGCACTGCCTGAAAAAAATACCAGTATTTATACACTGCCTGTCATCAACCAAAGGCCACCCTCAAAATGCCTTACCACCAAATGAAGTACTTTTGAAGGACACTTGTCGTCTTACTGCACAGCACAGCACATTTTCTTTGCACAGCGAGATCCCACAAACTGTGAGGAGATCGGCCATTTCTCTTCAGTGTTGGCTGAGGGCTGCGTATTGGCCAAAACTTTCGGGGATAATTCACCTGCTCTTTTTTTAAAACACTGCTTCGGGTCTGTTCACATTCACTTTGAGCAAACAGCCTGGGCCTCAGTTAACCATCTCACCCAAAAGGTGACATCTCCAGCAACGCAGTGCTCCATCACCACCACACTGGGACATACTCAAGTGTGAGCAAGGTGCCAAGTGGCATCGCTCTCTCCTCGAAACTAGAAACTAGTTAATCCAGATTCTGGTGGTGTGGTGGTAATGTCACTAGATTAATAATCCAGAGGCCCCAGGCTAACGCACTGGTGACATGGATTCAAATCCCACCAAGGCAGCTGGAGGAATTTAGAACATAGAACTTACAGTGCAGAAGGAGGCCATTCGGCCCATCGGGTCTGCACCGACCCACTTAAGCTCTCACTTCCACCTTATCCCCGTAACCCAATAACCCCTCCTAACCTTTTTGGTCACTAAGGGGCAATTTAGCATGGCCAATCCACCTAACCTGCACGTCTTTGGACTGTGGGAGGAAACTGGAGCATCCGGAGGAAACCCACGCAGACACGGGGAGAAGGTGCAGACTCCGCAGAGAAAGTGACCCAGCGGGGAATCGAACCTGGGACCCTGGCGCCGTGAAGCCACAGTGCTATCCACTTGTGCTACTGTGCTGCCCACGGTAAATTCAATTCATAAATCTGCGATATATATATATATAATGCTAGCCTCACTAACGGTGACCAGGAAGTTATTACTGATCGGTGTAAAAACCCATCTGGTTCCCTAATGTTCTTTAGAGAAGAAAATCTGCCGTCCTTACCCGGTCCGGCCTACGTGTGACTCCAGACCCAATGTGCTTGACTGAAATGGCCAAGCTCAGCACGGCCAAGTGGGCATTGGCGACTCCTCGGTACTATTTTGAAAATGAGCCAGAGAGTTATCCTGACCAGCAACTAAACCTCTCAAACAAAGCTGAAACTAGATGAGCTGATCTTGTATCACCGGTGCGGAGAATTCTCTACTCCGTTTCTGTGCAAAGCATCATGGGCTGCACTTTACAACTACTTCAATGGCGGCCAATTTCGGCCATCCTGTGGTTATAAAGGGCGCTATGTAAATGCAAGGGTGCTCTTTCTGCCTGTGTTGTTAACAGGTACTCATAACTATTATTCATCCAGCTGCCTAATATTCCCTCACCGGGAAGGGACCAAGCAGTTGTGGAACGTGGTGATGGAATCCAGAACGGTATCCATCCCAGCGGAAGGACTTGACTTGATCAGACACAGAGAAAGCTCATTCACTGTGTTGGTGTTTCCGTTGGGTTCTTGGTCGAAGTATACAGAAACACCAGCACATTGATTTTGTTGAGGATTGCCTGTGCGCGGGTCACGCCAAGTGACAAATAAAATGCTGCGTTTGACATGGAAGGAACCAACCCCTTTGTCTCGAGGAACTAGCATACATCTTCAACCGACTGTGGCTTGGACAGTTGATGGGCCGAATGGCCTGTTACTGCGCTGCAATAGCGCTTTGATCTGTTCCATTCAATTTCTTCTGACCCACAAGGAGGAAGAATTACAGGATTTTAATTCTGCTGAGTATTATCTCTCTGCTATGGAACAGGAGTCATTTCTGCCTTTGAATCATAGATCATAGAATCATAGTATTTGCAGTGCAGAAGGAGGCCATTTGGCCCATCGAGTCTGCACTGGCCCTTGGAAAGAGCACCCCACTCTAGCACTCCTCCATCCCATCCCTCTTAACCCAGTAACCCCAATTAACCTTTTTTGGACACTAAGGGCAATTTAGCATGGCCAGTCCACCTAACCCGCACATCTTTGGAGTGTGGGAGGAAACCGGAGCACCCGGAGGAAACCCACGTAGACACGGGGAGAACATGCAGACTCCACACAGACGGTGACCCAAAGCGGGAATCGAACCTGGGACCTTGGAGCTGTGAAACAACAGTGCTAATCACAATGTTACTGTGCTGCCCCCAATCTGGCAGAGTAAAAGGTCTCTGCAGGAATCCAACTGTAAATGATCTCCTCTCCTTTAAGATGTGACCTTTTGCCAGATTGGCACAACGGGTTCAGTCAATAAACTGCAGCCTCACCTGGGTCATTGCTGCATTTCTATGTCTGCTTAATACAAGCTTACTAATGTCACCTAGGACTGGTAAGGTAATTGTAGATCCGGTTTATTTGAAATTGTGGCGGGGATTGCGCAGCAGACAGATTTACTACAAAGATTCAACAGCTATTGTTAACAGGACAGTGCAGCTGCAACCCCTTCACACCACAAGCTGCAAAGTAACCCAAAAGCAACGTGCTGCTGGTCACATGGTGTACGCCTTGGCTACTTATTCATTGGCACAAGCTCTCTTAAAGGCTGTCGCAACAGTCATCGTTAATGAGGGTGACACTAGGCAAAGAACAAAGAAAAGTACAGCACAGGAACAGGCCCTTCGGCCCTCCAAGCCTGCGCCAACCATGCTGCCCGTCTAAACTAATATCTTCTACACTTCCTGGGTCCGTATCCCTCTATTCCCATCCTATTCCTGTATTTGTCAAGGTGCCCCTTAAATGTCACTCTCGTCCCTGCTCCCACCACCTCCTCCGGCAGCGAGTTCCAGGCACCCACTACCCTCAGTAAGGGATACCAGTTCTATCACACCAGGGGTAGCAAAATGCCTAGCATTGTCATTGGACTTCACCTGATATTGTCAGAGGTGGTCCAGCTCAGGCATTGTCAAAGTCGGGGGAGCGACTCGCGGGTGGGTCGCGGGCGGGTGTCGGGTGGGTCGCGGAGCCGTCCGTCGTGGAGCTTCCGATCGTGTAAATCCGCGGGCAACAGCTGCAGCAGCCGGCTGTTAATAACGCCGGCTGCGAGCGGCCTTCAAAATGGCCACGAACGTATAAAACAAATGCGGCCGCACTGCGCATGCGTGGCTGCTTATCCGTGCGCATGTGCAGAGTTTTGCGCATGCGCACCGATGAGGGCATGCATGCGCAGTGCGGCCGCATTTTTAAAAAGTCTGGTCGCAGCCTTTTTGAAGGCCGCAGCAGCCGGCATTGTTAAAAGCCAGCTGCAAAACATTCGGGGAGAATGATGTGATTGGTTGCTTTCTGAACTTTGATACTGATGAAGTGGAAGTTGTGGTGAATGTAACTCCGTAATTCACACTGTATTGTATATACATGAGACCATGCATTTGTAAGCGCAGTTGCGTTGCCCGACCACTAGGGGGAGTAGCGCTGGAAATGCTTAGGAGTTTGTACAGGGCTCCACCCTTGGCTCCGCCCACAACTCCTCCCCCTGGACTGCTGTATAAATACCAATGCTCAGAGCCAGTCGTTCAGTTCATCGAGAGTTCAACGCGGAACAGGCTGGCTCTGTTGTAAGTAGATTAAAACCACCGTTCATATCTTAAAGCACGTGTCTAGTGAATTGATGGTTCCATCAGAAGTGTCTTACTCCAAGGTGAGTGATCCAACTATGGTTTCACCGCAGCTGTAACTTCAACCAAGAGATGTCAACTTTTTTTATCTTGATTTTTAAACATTCCAAACAAAGTGCCTGCAGGTCGTATTTGGAAGCTTTATCAATTAATTGATTTTTTAGGTGTCTTTTATTTTTTACATTTTTAATTGTAATGTTCAGGTGAAATGTGGTGAACCTCCAATTTCTAGAGGATGAAAATATTTTCATTTTCTGCATTTTTTTTCCTGTAAAAGTTTATCAAATAAACCCCCTCCGCCCCCCCCCCCCCCCCCCTTGAACTTGTAAAAAAAAAAGCCGGCTGCTACGGCTGTTGCCCGCAAATTTGCGCAATTGGAGATGCAGAATTTTAAAAAAAAATTTATGTAATGTTCCTGGCTGAAGGGAGTCAGAGAGCAGGTCACGCCTCCCTGAACTTCGCCATCACGTGCTTTGGGCGCAATTGCGATTCCTCCATTTTGTCAGCAGCAAACAAGGTCAGAGAAAATGGTGGGTTGCGAAGGTCGGCCGGCATGAGTCGCGAAGATTGGCCAGGCTGGGTCCAGAGGGTTGGCCGGTTAGTAAAAATGGGTCCCCGGAAAGAAAGTTTGAAAAACACTGGTCTCGCTCACCGATTGACCAGTTTCCTTCCTACTTGCTCAGCAATGCAGAAAACAATTGTCTCCCCGCTTACGATCACCCTAGTCGACATTAGGGTACTCATGGGAGACCATGGGACAAACATCGCACCTTCTTCTTATTTCTCTGTCAGTCCCCCTCCAACCAGCGCATTCATAGGGGCTGATTTAGTACAGGGCTAAATCGCTGGCTTTGAAAGCAGACCAGGGCAGGCCAGCAGCACGGTTCAATTCCCGTACCAGGCGCCGGAATGTGGCGACTAGGGGCTTTTCACAGTAACTTCATTTGAAGCCTACTTGTGACAATAAGCGATTTTCATTCACTTCATTTTATTTCACCCACCGACCAGATAGGGAATACTTGTTTAAGGTTTCCTTCCCCTCACGGAACCTGATTCTCCATTCCTCTCTCTGTTGTTCTCTTGCGACAGAAGGGAAAGAAGTAAAATCAGCTCCTGGCCGGATCATGAGTTTGCATCAGCACCGAAGGATTAAAACAAGGTAGATTTTTTTTCCCTGAGCCAAATACGCTCTCAGATTCCCGCAGACTCTTAAAACAAGAACCTCAAGCGAGCTCATTCTCAGTGGCTCATGATTTCTTACTGAGGTACCATCAGCTTTCTGAATCACAGGCTATGCGGTTTGCAATTATATCCCTCATGTGTCAAGATTGTATTGTTGACATGCTGGGAAAGGCTGGCTGAGGTGTTTGATCCTTGGTGGGGTGGGGGGAGCTACCACCATGGCGTGAGTCACCAAGCAAGAGCAGTATTGTAATATTCGGGTAAATTCACTGGTCATGACTCAGATGATTAGCGGTAGAAACTGAAGCCCTGCCCTTCAAAGAATCCCGACAGCGTAGAAGGAGGCCCTTTGGCCCATCGAGTCTGCACCAGCCCTCCGAAAGAGCAGCCCCATCAAGGCCCACTCCCCCAGCCTCGTAACCCCACCTATCCTTTTTGGCACTCGGGGGCAATTTAGCATGGCCAGTCCACCTACCCTGCACATCTTTGGAATGTGGGAGGAAACCGGAGCACTTGGAGGAAACCCAGACACGGGGAGAACGTGCAAACTCCACACAGACAGTGACCCAAGGCCGGAATCGAACCCAGGTCTCTGGTGCTAACCACTGTGCCATTTTACTGCTCCGCTTTTCTTTCAAGTGCAGGGTTGCTAAACTGACCCTGTTTTAACATTCTTTTTCTTGTGCTTTCTTCCCGTTCACTCAATGTCCTAGATACTACCCCACCCCTAATCCTCCTCTCCACCCCTTCCACAATGAACAGTAACTGTTTCCTTTTTTGGTTTAAAGGGGAAACCAGGAGCTTTAGGAGAAGCTATTGATCAAATTGCAGGGCATTTTAATGATGGCGCCATGCACAACTGATTAATAATACATTTTATGTCATCTGTCATCATTGCAACTAATAAAAAAAAACTATTTCCCAAATTCTTTTCTTTCAAGGAGATTGTGCTTTGCAAATTGACTTGGCTCCAGTGTTTCCAAGGCTGGAAGCTGACAAAGACTGGGTCAACCTGGACATTTGTTCACTTGTCTATGTCGGCATTATTTTTTTGCTGCTCTCCAAACTTAACAAAACTTTGTTTGTTTTTCCTTATTCTTCCATGGCATGGGGCCGTTGTTGGCAAGGTCAGCATTTGTTGACCATCCCTGATTGCCCTTTGAACCGAGTGATGTGTTGGGTGCTCTGGATCCGTGAAACACATACAGGCCACCAACACGTAAAATAGTACAACACTAGTTTATTAAACTATAAAGTGTTGAACATACTCTTACTGTGGGTTAACACAATGTTAGATTAACTAAAGACCTGTGCTTATCCTAACCAGTCTAATCACTCAGCACATAGTGAGGATCTGTGCTGTAAACTATAAGCTCTGTACTTCTGAAAGGCTGCATCCCGAATGAGCGGGAAAACTGATGCCCTCTGTCTTTATAGTGAGTGTGCTCTAACAGTTGATTGGCTGCGGTGTTATGCATGTTGATTGGTCCTACTGTATGTCCATTAGTGTGTGTGTCTGCACCATGATATACTGGTGTACATTATGAC
This sequence comes from Scyliorhinus canicula, assembly GCF_902713615.1. Taxonomy (NCBI): domain Eukaryota; kingdom Metazoa; phylum Chordata; class Chondrichthyes; order Carcharhiniformes; family Scyliorhinidae; genus Scyliorhinus; species Scyliorhinus canicula. The sequence goes on from NC_052167.1 coordinate 19,186,366, forward strand.
ACCGAGGGCAATTAAGGGTTAATCACATTGCTGAAGTCACATGTAGGCCGGGCCAGATAAGGACTGCAGATTTCCTTCCCACAAGGACATTATGAAATGAAATGAGATGAGAATTGCTTATTGTCACAAGTAGGCTTCACAAAAAAAAAAAGAAGTTACTGTGAAATGCGCCTAGTCGCCACATTCCGGCGCCTGTTCGGGGAGGCTGGCACGGGAATTGAAACGTGCTGCTGGCCTGCCTTGGTCTGCTTTAAAAGCCAGCGGTTTAGCCCAGTGAGCTAAACCAGCCCCGTTTACTGAACACATCGCCCTTTTAAACCTATGCCTGGACGCAAACTGTCTTTTGGGAGAAAACAATTGGGTGCTTAGCACATTACCGTCCACTCTAACTGAGCCAGAGGACATGGTTCACTGTACTGAGATGTGCCAGGTATTTATGATAGTTATTCATTGTTAGCAGTCAAGCAATAACATCCAGCTGTGCAGACTAAATTGCCCTGCAATTTGATCAATTTGACATTCGCGAACCCATTGGGTCTTCACGACAATCGATGTTAGTTCCATGGTCACCATTGTTGAGACTAGCTTTATATTCCAGATTTTTATCAGTTGAATTTAAATTCCATCATGTTGCCATGGTGGGATGGTGGGATTTGAACCCATGTCCCCAGAACATTATGCTACACCTCTAGATTGCTTGTCCAGTGATATTAAATTGAGGCCACCACCTCCACCTTGTTTGGAGTAGGGATGATGTTGTTCACCACCTCGGGGTGTCCATTGTGTAACCTTTCCTCTGGTGATAATGACCAGATAATCTGTTTTTTGTGATGTTGATTGAGGGATGAATGTTGGCTAAGATACCGGATTTGGAGAGCGGGGGGAGTGTAAATCCCCTTCTCTTCTTCGATCGTCCTCTCTATTGGGTAGCACTACATACCGTATGCTTCACCCAATAGAACATCGAACATACAGTGCAGGAGGAGGCCATTCGGCCCATCGAGTCTGCACCGACCCACTTTAAGCCCTGACTTTCACCCTATCCCCGTAACCCAATAACCTTTTTGGACACTGAGAGCAATTTAGCATGTCCAATCCACCAATGATTATGCCTAAGTAGTTACATTGTGTATTTATCGTATTTCCTATGTTTTCATGTGTGGAACGATCTGTCTGGACTGTACGCAGAACAATACTTTTCACTGTCCCTTGTTACATGTGACAATAAATCTAAATCTAATCTAGATTGGGTATTGTTCTGGTACTTCAAAGGCTATCAAGGACTTTGGGATGTTTCGTGGTCGTGAAAGATGCTACGCAAATGCAAAGCTTTTATTTCCTGAACACATTTCCCTTTTAAACCTATGCCTGGACACCCACTGTTTTTTCGGGGAAACAATTGGGTGCTTAGCCTATTACTGTCCAATCTAACTGAATCAGAGGACATGGTTCATTGTACTGAGATGTGCCAGCTATTTATGATAGTTATTCATTGTTAGCAGTCAAGCAATAACGTCCAGCTGTGCAGACTAACAAGATGAATCTGTCACAGAAATGGATCATTCAAATATCACTTAGGATCATTTATTTTCTGCATTTGATTTTAATACCATCTCTTGATGCAGTTTGTAAATCAAAGTGCACAGGGACGGAAGATGTGCCAGAAATACAAAAGTGCTGTGCCGTTATTATTTTATTGTGCGACAATATGTCTCAGAGTGACCCACGATTGTTGATTAGCAAATCGCATGCTTGGAGTGTCGGCTTAGATTAATCTGATAAATGTTTTCAGGGTCGTGCTTCTGTATCGTGTCCACGATCTTGCATGTGGTCTTAGAGTCGAGCGCCCTGGGGGCTATATTGGGGGTGTTGCACTTGGCAGAGATCTAGATGGGTGCGGGGACAGATGTCTTAGCCTTCGCCTCGTTGATCGCTCGCTGGTGCGTCATGTTTGGCTGGAAGTCAGCTTCTCCCCCGCTGTGTGGTTTGGGGGGGGGGGGGGAATCTAATGGAGTTCCTGTATTTGGAGAAGGTGACATTTGCTCTGAGGGGGCTCACCATGTTTGGCAGTTGCTGTTTGACCCCTGACCTAGCAGTGACCTTTCCATTTGACCTTTTCCATTTGGCCAAGGATCAGAAAATGGGGGGGAAAAAATTGAAACCATGAAGTATGTATCCAAGCCAAAGGTTTTCTGAAGAAAATGAGGGAAAGTAAATAGATACAAACAGTCTCCAAAGTGGATAAACAGAGAGAAAAATGAACGAAATCTGTGGGGGTTTTGTCATGGCAAAGGCTTAGTCTGACTGCTTAGAGACAATATAGGGCGACACGGTGGCACAGTGGTTAGCACTGCTGCCTCTCAGCTCCAGGGTTCCTGGTTCAATTCCGGCCTCGGGTGACTGTCCGTGTGTAAGTCGCACGTTCTCCCCGTGTCTGCGTGGTTTTCCTCCGGGTGCTCCGGTTTCCTCCCACAGTCCAAAGATGTGCAGGTTAGGTGGATTGCTAAATTGCCTCTTAGTGTCCAAAAGATTAGGTGGGGTTACTGGGTTACGGGGATAGGATGGGCTTAAGTGGGTGCTCTTTCCAAGGGTCGGTGCAGAATCGATGGGTAATGACTTCTTTCTGCACTGTAAATTTTATGATTATATAGCGCAATGGATGTGTGACACATTTAGACAGGCACAAAATATGACTTTCCAACCATTGATTTCAATTATACTCCGTTCTCCTTTAAGGAGTTCTCAGGGGCTGTTTAGCTCACTGGGCTAAATCGCTGGCTTTGAAAGCAGACCAAGGCAAGCCAGCAGCACGGTTCGATTCCCGTAACAGCCTCCCCGAACAGGCGCCGGAATGTGGCGACTAGGGGCTTTTCACAGTAACTTCATTCGAAGCCTACTCGTGACAATAAGCGATTTTCATTTCATTAAAAGAAAATAGGGTGGAATGTTTCCGCAGAATGTTTATTTGCCGAAGAATTGCTGACCTGAAAGTCACGATCCAAATTGATGGGCCGTCCGCAATTATCCTTGAAATATTTGTTCAATTTGCTAATGGACGATGCAGCCTTTTGTGCTGGAGTTTTGCTAAATATCGTGTTTCTTGCCTTTGTGGCTGCTAAGGATTCTAATAGTCAGTTATTCTTGGCAAGGTGTACAGTGGCTGCCAGACGACGTGAAGATATATTGCCCAGGAACTTGGAAGAGACGAGTTTCCTCCCAACCTCCAGTGTTCACTCCTGCTCTTCCAAAGGTGCTGACTCGTGCTTGGACTGCATTCCACGGATTCTTTGGGCCCCCTAAAGGATGTGCAAGTATAACGGTTGGGTTAGTAATCCATAAATCTAAATTATAAACCTAGAGAGCAGAAGTTCAAATCCCACTCAGGCGGGTTTTAATTTTGTTCAAATTAACAAGGACAAATGATCATGAAGCTGTTGTATTGTTGTTCATTTAAGTCTTTTAAAGGAAAACAGAAAGACTTTAATTTATATGTAGGTACTCCTCACAACCACGGGATGCCCCAAAGTGCTTTCGCGATAATGGCATACTTTTTGAAGTGCAGTAACGTCGCTGAAAGACAGCAGCCAACTTTCAGACTGCAACCTCCCACAGATAGCAATGTGATAATGATCAGATAATCTGTGTTTTGTGATGTTGATTGAGGGGTGAATGTTGGCCAAGATACCGGATTGAGAGGGGTGTAAATCCCCTTCTCTTCTTCGATCGTTCACATGCACTTGAGCAGGCAGATGGACCCCCCACTTTCATCTGATGGCACCCCAACAGTGGGTGGCATGGTGACACAGTGGTTAGCACTGCTGCCTCACAGCACCAGGGAACCAGGTTCAATCCCCACCCTGGGTGACAGTGAGGAGTTCACACTCTCTCCCAATGCCTGCGAGGGTTTCCTCCGGGTGCTCCGGTTTCCTTCCACAGTCCAAAGATGTGCAGGTTAGGTGGATTAGCCAGGCTAAATCTCCCCTTCGGGTGAGGTTACAGGGTGGGGGATTGGGCCGAGGTAGGGGTGGTCTTTCAAAGGGTCGGTGCAAACTCGATGGGCTGAACGGCCTCTTTCTGTACTCTGGGGATGGCATTATTCTATGATTCTATGAGAAAGTTTGCAACGTGATTGGTATAAACTGAAGACTGAGAGGTTATTGACTTCAAAAGCATTTTGGGACCTTCTGCCAGTTTAAGTAGGCTGGATTTAACATGAAACAAAAAATCGAATTACTCAACAAGCTACTGTATACACATAAATATGCTCATAAATATACTGGTGTTTCAAACAGTTTCAACTCAGCAGTCCTGCCATCAATTTCATAATAACGATGTACTTTGTGGTTCTCCAAAGGAATCTGTGTATATGATTTGTATTTGATTGTGCTAAAGAACAGGGGAAAGAAATGAGAGACAGGAAAGTGATAGTTGCATCAGCCCTTTTATAGACAACACCGAGTTAACGTTTTAGACCCTCTGCTTCTCAAAAGCTGCGAGCTGATGCAGCCAAAGGCTAATTGGTGGGATGATGTAATGAGTCCTAAACTGAATTAGCAAAACAACCAGATTTCGGACGGAAGCTTTCACGACGCTGTGCTACAACCTCCACTCTCGGGCTCCCGATCAGCCCCCATCTCAGTGTCAAAATCAGCGTTGAGCCACTCACCCTGAATGGCCCTCGGCCAGGCTGCCTGATATTGAAAATGAAAATCGCTTATTGTCACGAGTAGGCTTCAATGACGTTACTGTGAAAAGCCCCTAGTCGCCACATTCCGGCGCCTGTCCGGGGAGGCTGGTACGGGAATTGAACCGTGCTGCTGGCCTGCTTGGTCTGTTTTAAAAGCCAGCGATTTAGCCGAGTGAGCTAAACCAGCCCCTTTTGTGAACTGCAGAGTGACCAATCCGTGTTGGCGCGGGCAGTCCGGCTTGGCGAGCGGCCCCGGGCAGTGGATGGTACCAACAGCACGCAATGCCAGCACAGCCTCCTCTACCTGGCACCCCACCCCTACCCACCTGAGTGCCATTGGCTTGAATTTTTGCAGCGACGGAGAGACTCAAAATGGCGTAAGAGATTGAAATACAGAAAATCTGCTCCTGAACATGGGCATCTACCATCCTCGCGGGGGCCAGCAATGGGCCCACATCAGGATTTGCGTATGCGCATTAGACGGATGTGGCTGCCCGTATAAAACAGCAGCTGTCTCCAGTCCCATCTGACTTTCATTAACCAGTTGATGTGTGCAGATCAGACCTGGAAGGAGCAGGTCTAAACTTTGCACAGTCCTTTGGAGAGGTGGGGTACCATTTTGGAGAGGTAGGTTTTGTTTTTAACCCTCTTGCGTATGATCCCAGGATCTCTTTGGGAGAGGTAAGCTGACCTTGGCATGAAGCAAGGTGCCCTTTTTGAGAGGAAAAATGCTCTTCGGGAGAAGTAAAGGGCCTTTTGGATTGTTAAAAGAGGACTTGAATGTGCATAAAAAGGACATAAAGTCATCGGAACTGACAACAGAGCTGTCACATACGTCAATAGTAATGGCCAAGAAGAAATGGCAAAACAGTAAGAATGTTCAAAACAACTGTTAGTCTGCCAGGGCATTTAAAACTCTTGCCCTTTAAATATTTGGGAGAAAAACGGAGTGGTGTGTTGAAAGAAATTCCATGCTATTTCACTCCATCTGTTGACATAAAAGTAAGGGTTGTCATTACTGGATTTGTGCAGCATTATCACAGTGAGGTGCCTTCCATTTCATAGTTTGATTGACAGCTCTAAGTGGTTATAGACTTTTGAAATTAGACTATGAATTCCAGTGCTTATTTTCGTGAGGGATTAAGCACTTGAGATAAATGTTTGTTCTTATAAGGGATTATATAGATCAAGGAATGTAAATGCAGTTATTGGGTTTTATATGAATTAGAGTGATTTTTTGAAATGAAGTTTGCAGTAGAAAATTGGACCAGATTTCGATGCACCCCCTCCTCACCCCCCTCCATCCATGAAGTGAGAAGAGTGTGAAATTGCATGGATGGGATTCCCGCCTACCTTGACCTGGTAGCAATTTTACAGAAAGCCTGCCCTTGTCCCATTTAAGGTCCTTAAGTGGCCATCTAATGGCAGTTTATCAGCCACTTGAGGGTCGTTTCGTGCCCAGCTCAATTTGTAGGCCTCTGGGCAGAGGACAGCACAGGGAAGAGTGGCTGGAAATGTGTCAATGAAGATAGTTGGATCTCGGGTGGGAAAGTGGGATGATGCACCTCCATCAAAAGCCCCTTTCTGGCTGGGGGGGCTATCTCACCTTAAGGCCTGGTGACCATCTAGATTGTCCTCCTGCCCCATCCCCCCAGCTGACCTCCTGACACCCCAACTGCCCCTCATGACCCCGCAGGCATTTTCCACCATCCCCACCCTGGGTCCCCCCTGCGTTATTCTCCAGTTTCCAGGACTTAGCATCAGGAAGCTCCCTGCAGTACCTGTTAAAGCCACTACAGCGCTGTCCTGGAATGGCCAGCAGCTCTCCAGGTTGGACCTCCTCTGGGTGAGGGCCGGAAGTCCCAGCTTATGCATCTGTCATGGACAGATCAGACGCATCCGCGGCAACAGATAGATTAGTTAGTGAGGATGGGGTTAAGTAGGTTTTCCCTCTGATTACTTCCCTCACCACCTGCCACAGATCCAATCCAGCAGCTAAGACCTTCAGGACTCGGCCCGCTCGGTCAGGAATGCTTCGACCGAACCACTCTTTCTTTTTTTAAATTTAGAGTGCCCAATTTTTTTTTTCCAATTAAGGGGCAATTTAGCGTGGCTAATCCACCTCCCCTACACATCTTTGGGTTGTGGGGGTGAAACCCACACATACACGGGGAGAATGTGCAAACCCCACATGGACAGTGACCCCTGGGGCAGGGATCAAACCCGGGACCTCGGCCCCGTGTTGACGTTGAAATGTTGACGTTTCTGCCCAGGATGCATTCTGTGCCCTTGCCACCTTCTTCCAAGTGGTGGATCCCATGAGCAAGACCAGTTCAGAGAAGGCATGAGGGGAGATAGGAGAGAAACTAGGGAAAGATGGGTGTTCGGGGTAAGGTGGGGGGAACCTTAGGGGAAGTATGGCCAGGTGGGCTGGGAGAAGGGAGGGATATCACAGAGGCCGTTGATCGGATGGTCTTGATGAAGGAGGTTCTTGGGTTCCTCATACTTACTGGATGGGTGGCACGGTAGCACAGTGGTCCGCACTGTTGCGTCACAGCTCCAGGGTCCCAGGCTCCCTGCTGGGTCACTATCTGTGCAGAGTCTGCACATTCTCCCCGTGTCTGCGTGGGTTTCCTCCGGGTGCTCTGGTTTCCTCCCACAGTCCAAAGATGTGCGGGTTAGGTGGATTGGCCATGCTAAATTGTCCGTAGTGTCCAAAAAAGATCAGAGGGGTTGCTGGGTTACAGGATGGAGGTGTGGGCTTAAGTAGGGTACTCGTTCCAAGGGCTGTGGCAGACTCGATGGGCGCAATGGTCTCCCTCTGCACTGTAAATTCTATGAGGTAAAAGCGAGAGTGGAAATTGGTTTAAGAAGAGCGCGTGTGGAGTAGGAAATAGAAATGCAGGGTTACATTTGCATTTCAGAAAGCAATTTTGGCAGTTATGATTATCATTTGAAATGCCTGCCAGCTCTTATTAATAATTAACAGCGTGGCATTTTGGCAGTTAACACTTCAATTACCATCCACCCTGAACAGCGATCAACTGATTGGAAGTAACATGGAATTGATATCAATTAGAAGCACCAAGTATAGAAGGGGTTGTCGCTATTTAAAGGGATACTCACTATTCTATGATCAATGCTAATGGCGCTGGCGAGAGGACCTCAACCGCGTCGCATGCATTACATGCATTCTTTAAACAAAAATTATTTTGTAGAATTAGCCTAAAACGTCCCGAACACAAGAAAAGGAACCCCCCCCCCCCCCACCCCCCCCCACCCCAAGGGAAGGTTGGAAACAGGGCAGGGAGAGGGGGTGGGGAGGGAGGCCAATGACAGAAGTGTGGGGGTGGGGGGGGGGAATAAGGGCACCGCCCACTTGTAAATAGTGGATAACCACCCATTGTACAGCGAAGGACCCAGGAAAGGACCCTGAAATAAGTGAAGGGGATGCGGGGGGGGGGGGCATGGGAGAACCAAGTAGGGGTGGACATCACAAAGGAAATGGTCATGTACATTGTAATGGGCACAGTTATCTTCACTGCTTGTATGGTGTACAATAGTGTACAATTCCCGTAACAGCCTCCCCGGACAGGCGCCGGAATGTGGCAACTAGGGGCTTTTCACAGTAACTTCATTTGAAGCCTACTCGTGACAATAAGCGATTTTCATTTTTCATTTTTCAATATGTAAAATCTTCAATAAAAACGTTTTTTAAAAGTGCAGTGAGGTTCCCAATACTACTTAAATGCCTGTCACGTCAAGGGAAGCGCTTGATAGTTTAATTTCTCTCCTGTTTGGATAGAGACGCTGCCTCGTTTACCATTTTTCAAAAGACAAATGAGCGCATATGAAATTCCAATCGAGGAAATATGGGTTTCATGGGCAGGGTTGCTTGGGTTTCGGGGTTATCGTGTTTCCATTGCCTCCAGTTTGGGGTATCCGTGACTCACTGATATTGTGGGCTAATAAGAAATGAAGTACGTGCATTCATATCGCGTCTTTCACAATCTCAGGATGTGTGTAAACCACTTTACAGCCAACCATGTACTTCTGAAGTATAGTCCCTGTTGTAATAATAATAATAATCTTTATTCGTGTCACAAGTAGGCTTACATTAAAACTGCAATGAAGTTCCTGTGAAAAGCCCCGAGTCGCCACACTCCGGCGCCTTTTCGGGTACACGGAGGGAGAATTCAGAATGTCCAATTCACCTAACAACATGTTGTTCGAGACTTGTGGGAGGAAACCGGAGCACCCGGAGGAGACACACGCAGACACGAGGAGAACGTACAGACTCCACACAGACAGTGACCCCAAACCGGGAATTGAACCCGGGTCCCTGGTGCTGTGCTAACCACTGTGCTACCGTGCCGTCCGATGTAGGAAACACAACAGACAATTTGTACACAGCAAGCTTCCACAAACATGAGTGAAATAAATCATCAGAAAATCGGGAGGGCTTTTACTGTTATGGGATTGAGTGAGGGATATTGGCTCAGGCACCTGGAGACCTTCCATGCTCTTCTTCCAGAAGTGTTGTGGTTTCTTTTATAGCCACCCGTGGGGGTCATAGGGGGCCAAAGTTTATCATTTCATCTTAAGGATGGCACTCCCTCAGTGCTGCATTGGAGGGTCAGCCTGGATTATATACCCAAGTAGAAATATTAAATTTAGAGATCAGCCTAGGCCTCAACTCACCTCCTGACCCCCCAAAGCCTGTCCAGCATCTATAAGGCCCAAGTCAGGAATATAATGGAAAACTCTCCCGTTGCCTGGGTGAGTGCAGTTCCAACAACACTCAAGAAGCTCAACACCATCCAGGACAAGGCAGCCTCGCTTGATTGGCACCCCATCCACAAATATTCAATCCCTCTGCCACTGAAGCCTAATAGCAACAGCATGTTCCATCTACAAGACGCACTGCAGGAACTCACCAAGGCTCCTTAGGCAGCACCTTCCAAACACAGAACCACTGCCATCCAGAAGGACAAAGGCAGCAGACACATGGGAACCCCACCACCTGAACATTGTCCTCCAGGTCACTCACTATCCTGACTTGGAAGTATATCGTCGTTCCTTCACTATCACTGGGTCAAAAGCCTGGATCTTCCTCCCTAACAGCATTGTGGGTGTACCTACACCTCAAGAAGGCAGCTCACCACCACCTTCTCAAGGGCAGTTAGTGACGGGCAATAAGTGCTGGCCCAGCCAGCAAAGCCCACATCTCGTGAACAAATCAATGAAAACAGAAATTCAGGACAAAAGAATGGGTATTTAATGCAGTTAAAACTCTGGAGATTTTAGCATTTGTATTAGAAGTGTTGTTCATGCTCCTTTACAGAGTTTAGTAACTGAGGAAGACAGCGGTAGTAGAACAGGGATTCATTGAACTATGTACAATGCTCTGTCCATAGCAGGAACTCTCTCCCAATCCAGTCCCTGTTGCGACAACCACCAGCCCCAGGCTCTACTTGGGCCGACTTTATATGTAGGTCTAACGAGCTCCAGCTCGGTGGCTTATCTGGGGCGGCACGGTAGCACAGTGGTTAGTCCTGTTGCTTCACAGTGCCAGGGTCCCAGGTTCGATTCCCGGCTTGGGTCACTATGCGCAATCTGCACATTCTCCCCGTGTTTGCGTGGGTTTCCTCCGGGTGCTTGTTAGGTGAATTAGACATTCTGAATTCTCCCTCTGTGTACCCGAACAGGCGCCTGTGGCGACTAGGGGCTTTTCACAGTAACTTCATTGCAGTGTTAATGTAAGCCTACTTTTGATAATAATAATGATTACTATAGGAACCTCCTACTCCACGAGTCCAACAGGCAGATCAGCAATGTTATCCGTGGTCCTCATGGGGGTTATAATGCAGAGCAAAGGATTTGTGAAGTTGTGGTCTTTACACGAAAGAAAAAAAACAATCAGAAAAGTTAACAGAAAAATCAGGGTGAAAATCTCAACAATGTGGTGTTGGGCCACATCTTATGTATCTGGTTTAGATTACAGGTTGTGGTGGATTTGGGTGATCATGAGAGATTAGACTTTGGTTTTGGTTTAGTGACCGATGCTGAGAATTGTACTGAAGCAGTCTATGACTAGGGTGTTATCTGCTTGCTTTGAAAAAAAACCCCACAGGCTTGGGCAGTTCTACAGGTATGTGATATTGCTCACAAACGTGGCTTGTGGGTCTGTTGCAGAGATGCTGCCCAGGGGCTCTATCATCTGCAACTCACCCTCCAATGGAAGTAAAATCGCCACAGTCCTAGATGACCATCGGCTACTTTCCCCTTTGAGAGGGGGAGAGCTGACTGGTGGTGATTTAACCTGAGGGTCACCACACCTCAGGCGAGGGGCAAGGTTGCTAAGGCGGGGCCTTCATGAATTACCTCAACCTCCAAAGACATGGCATTGCGCTGGCTAATATTTCACGGGGCTACATGTGTGCCAAGCTTGCTGGGCCAGGAACAGGGAGGTTTGTCAACCACAACTGAGCCACTTGATGTGGACTCTACGGAGAATCTAGCACAATGGGTAAGTCTACATCCTTCTGCATTCCCTGGACAGTGTACGGTAGTTTGATCGTCCTGGTTTCAGGGACAAATTGTGCAATTAGTCCCAATAATACAGAGGATGCTGTAAAAACCCAGCAGGTCTGACAGCAGAGAGAAACAGAGTTAACATTTCGAGTCCATTTGACACTATATCAGAAGTGCAGAGAGGGAGAAATGCATGGGATATTATACTGCAGCTGGGAGAGATTGCAACAAAGATGTAGCAACAAGAGACAATGGAGGCGGAAGATCACAGCTTAAAGTTGTTGAACTCAATGTTGAGTCCTCGAATCATAGAATCCCTACAGTGCAGAAGGAGGCCATTCGGCCCATCGAGTCTGCACCGATGCTCCAAAGAGCACCTTAACTAGGCCCAATTCCCCACCCTATCCCCGTAACCTCACCTAACCTTTGGACACTTAGGGGCAATTTAGGACAGCCATTCCACCTAACCTGAACATCTAATTAGTGCGGCTAACTAGTTGTGAAAGCCCAACGGGTTCACTGAGGTCCTTCAGGGAAAGCAACCTGCCCCCACTACCTGGTCTGAACTCTGTGACTCCAGTCGGATAGTACAAGTTTGCCTCTCTGAGGGCAACCAGGGATACACAATACCTTGTCAGCATTATTCACGTCCCACGAAGCAATTTCAAACATAATTCACAATCCACGAAGGAAACATCTTGCGTTGGACAAAATCAAATTCAGAATGCAATATAGAAACAATGAGAAATAGGAGCAAGAGTAGGCCATTCGGCCCTTCGAGCCTGCTCCATCGTTCAACATGATAAAGGCAGATCCTCTATCTTGACGCCAAACTCCAGCGCCCTCCCATGCCGCTTGTCACCTTTAGAGTCGAGAAATTTATTTCCTTCTGTGACTTGGCCTCGATCACCTCCTGTGAAAGAGAATTCCACATTCTGAGTAAAGATACTTCTCCTCATCTCAGTCCCAAATGGCCCACCCCATATCCTGAGACTGCGACCCCTTGTTCTAAACCGCCCCCCTCCCCCCAGCCAGAAGAAACAACATCCCTGTTTCCAGTCTGTCAAGCCCTGTCAGAATTTTATACGTTTCAATTAGATTCCCCCCCCTTCTAAATTCCAGTGAACACGGACCCACTCAGCCCAATCTCGCCCCATACGACAATCCTGCCACGCCAGGAAACAGTCTGGTCAAACTTTGCTGCACTCCCTCAATGGCCAGTATATCCTTTCTCAGGGAAGGAGACCATAACTGCCCTCAATACTCCAGGCGTGGTCTCACCAAGGCCCTGTACAGCTGCAGTAAGACATCCTTCCTCCTGTAGTCCAGTCCTCTTGCAATACATGGAGAAAACATGACATTTATCCTAAAAGTATATAGTCAATTCTGAAAGCAGAAAAGTGGCGAAATAGGCCCTGGTAAAGATATTTGGAGCTGATGCTCTAATGTCTCTGTTATTGATTATGAAAACTGATCAAGAAAATTAATAAGTCACTCCAGTAAACCACAGAAGTCATTGAAAAGTGATTACTTTCTACTTTTAATACTCAGTTCGCATTTCAAACATGCCCACTGAATCTATTATAATTCAGGCTATTTCCAATGTCTTTGCTCAACAGAAAGGCAGCTTCAATGATGTTTAATCTTAACTTCAAGAAAGAAAGATTTACCTTTATTTAATGCCTTTCATGACCTCAGGATGCTCCATGATGCTTTTCAGCCAATGAGTTCTTTTTGAATTGTGCAATGTAGGAAATTCAGCACTCACTTTGCACACAGCTAGCTACCACCAACAGCAACTTGATAACAGACAATCTTTGTGATGTTGATCGAGGGGTAAATGTTGGCCCAGGATGCCAGGGATATCTCTCCCCTGCTCTTCCTCAAAATCGTTCTGTGGGATATTTTACATTCACCTGGGAAGATAGATGGGCTGTCCTCTAGTACGACTTACTCCCAACTGACGGCTTTAGATTTGTGGGGATATGCATGTACACATCAATGTACATAGTTATCTATCAATGTATATAGCTATTGGTCTGACCTCCGACCAGCAGGTGGCGATAGAGATCTACCATGTGCCTGGAGAGATTCAGCAGTTGGTAGTAAGTCGTACGAGAGAACAGTCGCACTAGAAGTAGCTCCAGTAGAATTCACTGAATTCAATTATTAGTCACCGTTTGTATTACAGTTTGTTAGTTATTTTTCCATTTGTTCATCTCATTAATAAATCTTACTAGTCAAAGAACTACATGTTCTGTGTAGATCTTTACCACGGCTACAACACGCAACAAAACAAGATTAACATCTCATCCAAAGACAATGGCCGTAATGTTCCGGCACGTCACCCCCACGGCAGGATTTCCGGTGGCAGAGATGGCTCACCATTGGCTGCCGGCAAAATCTTCCAATCCCGCCAAAGTCAATGGCTACTTACGTTGCTCCCCAGCCGTACTGCTGGGTAACTCACCGTGGGATGGGGTGGAGAGGGGGGTGGCAGCAGGGGGGCGGCGGTGGGGTTGACCAGCAGATCCTGCCAGCGGGAAGGGCCGGAAAGTCCTGTCCAACATGTCGGACGGTGCAGCATTCCCGTGGTACGGCACGAAGTGTCATAGACCTTGGTGCTCGTGTTCTGAATGGGGAACCAAACCCACAACATTAATACTCAGAACGGAGAGTGCTATCAGCTGTGCCACCGGAAATATCTGAGCTCGTGCAGGCAGAGGATAAGCGATGGACTTCCCTGACAGTACATACTGGAAACCCTCCAGCTCTCTCGAAACCAATGAAATTTTGAACCAAGCCATCATTAGACTAATAATCATGAATTCATATTTCCGAAGATGAATACAAAGAGACAAATCAGAGATCAAATTAATTTCAATAATGATGCACTGTTACATACAGCACCTGTTTCCAAACAATAAAACCCGCAAATATTCTCAATTATTTCACTTCACAAGTAGGCCTTTTCAGGTAGGCCTGAAAGATTTGGTTTTACAATGCTCAGAATCTGCAGTTGTAACAATTAAATGTAGATAGTAGCATGAGGAATTCCTTCGATGTTCCTGCTGCACTTGGGATTTCTCCGCCTTCAAAACTCTAGTTTACTTTTTCACATTACAACTAAAGTCAATACAATTGACCGCAGGGTTCAAACTTCTCCCAGTTTTTTTTTTTCAATTTTGCTGCTAACAGTTAGCTTTCTGAATAATCGTCCAGAAATCTCTAGGTTACCAAGGAGCAACAAGGGGAAGTATGAACGCTTGTCATCTTCACACGGTTATGGTCGATTGCCCACCGATCGGAGAACCTGGCCAATTGTCACCTCACTGTGATCAAACATTGGTGGATCAGGCAACAGATCAGACACTGAGAGAAAAAAATCTACCTCCAAGCGGTCTATTTTTTAAATTTCTACCTTTCACTGACACCTTTTCTTCACTATGTGGAGGCAATGAATATGGAAGAGCAAACCTCAGAATGTTATGAGTTATGTATAGGTGGCTGGGAGATCTGGTGATGCAGTGGGTAGTGTCCCTGCCTCTGAGCCATAGGCTCCAGGTTCGAGTCCCACCCCAGGACTTGACGGCCAAGGAAGGTGCGTTCATAGCGCGGGCAAACAGGGTGAGTTCAGCAACCTGCAAAATCCTTCCAAACGCGGCAATGGCTGGCGGTAAGAGCGGGAGAGACTCGTGGATGTGGAGGGGCGCCCCTCAAGCTATAAGCCCCTAGTGACAGACTAGCGACCTGTTCCGTGAATTACTAGCTATGGAAACGGACAAAGGTTTGCCTTAGTGCGACCACTCGGTGTGGGAGGAGAATTGGAATGGATAGGTGGCTACCCTAAGATAAAAGCAGTATGTAGCTCAGTGGTTAGCACAGTTGCTTCACAGCGCCAGGGTCCCAGGTTCGATTCCTGGTTTGGGTCACTGTCTGTGCAGAGTCTGCACGTTCTCCCCTTGTGTGCGTGGGTTTCCTCCGGGTGCTCCGATTTCCTCCCACAGTCCAAAAATGAGCAGGGTAGGTAGATTGGCCATGATAAATTGCCCTTGGTGTCCAAAAATCTCTCTGAATCTGTAAAGTCTTAATTACCTGCAAATGCTCGCATTCAAAGTATCGACTTTCATCTTTGACTTTGTCGATATATATGTTTCTGGAATCTACCTCTTCATTCACCTGAGGAAGGAGCAGTGCGCCGAAAGCTAGTATTTGAAACAAACCTGTTGGACTTTAACCTGTCGTTGTAAGACTTTTTACTGTCCAAAAAAAAAAGATTGGGTGGGGTTACTAGGTTAAGGGGATAGGATGGAGGTGCGGGCTTAAGTAGGATGCTCTTTCCAAGGGTCGGTACAGACTCGATGGCCGAATGGCCTCCTTCTGCACTGTAGATTCTATGATTCTATCAGATCGAGACAGTCTATCATGGCACATGAAAATGAAAACTGCTTATTGTCACGAGTAGGCTTCAATGAAGTTACTGTGAAAAGCCCCTAGTCGCCACATTCCGGCGCCTGTCCGGGGAGGCTGGTACGGGAATCGAACCGTGCTGCTGCCCTGTTTGGTTTGCTTTAAAAGCCAGCGATTTAGCCGAGTGAGCTAAACCAGCCCCCTTTATTAAAATAACATAGTTATTTTAATAAACGGGTACTGGACACCAGTGGGCCGAGAGCACCACTATACAATGCAGATCACAGCCCTGCTGGTAAGTTTATAGGAAGTACAGATTTGACAACCAGCAGCATTCAAATCCTCAACCACAATGAGAAAGCTTCTCTCATGCAAAATGGGTCAATCGATGCATTTTTTTAAAAAGCAGAAACATTTATGCTGCAGGTCACCTCGTTAATCTTAGTTTTGGATGCATTACAAAACGGCATGATACAGCAGAAATATTTTATTGATTGTCGATCAGGCTCGAATATCAGCAAAGGGTTTAATGACCTCTGCAGGTTGTATCTTCAGCCCATTCCCCCCCCCCCCCCCCCCCCCCCCCAAACATTCTGTCTTAACCCCACAGTTAACAATGGTTTTTTTTCGATCTTTGTTGAAAAACCCAAGTGAATAATTTGGATTTGGATTTGTTTATTGTCACTTGTACCGAGGTACAGTGAAAAGTATTTTTCTGCAAGCTGCTCAACAGATCATTAGTTACATGGGAAGAAAAGGGAAGAAAAGAAAATACATAATAGGGCAACACAAGGTATAAAGTGTAACTACATAAGCACAGGCATCAGATGAAGCATACAGGGTGTAGTGTTAATGAGGTCAGTCCATAAGAGGGTCATTTAGGAGTCTGGGAAGAAGCTGTTTTTGAGTCTGTTCGGTGGAAATAAATCACAATTATTTTGGCTAGGGGACAACATCTGGGGTTTAAAAGCCTGTAAATCGTGGGGATGGGTGTTAATGGGTGAGGCAAGTGGGCTGAATCATTTTTTAAGTACTTGGAAAGATTTTGGAGACTGCCCAGCAAACCTTGATCTTTCTTACCACAGCAAAGGATGCAGGTGGCAAGGTGAGTGTGTCGGATATCGTCGTCGGAAATTAGGAGGAAAAGGTGGAGAACGATACAGTATCAGTGACAAAGACAAAGAAGATCGGTAGCAAACCAGGGAGAGAAAGTGGGTCAAAGGAGGAAGCATTTATCACAATTATAGAGATTTTGTAGATTCTGTTAGAAATCTGGTAGAGATTCTCTTTTGAGTCAGCAGCAGTCTGAGTGGCAACTGCACCAATTGTGACAAGTGTTTTTTTAATTCAAGTTCCTGCACAAAGTCATTTACCCATTGCTGAATGCAACATCTGCTGTGAACTAAAAGCATTTATTTAAAAATAGCTTGACATACAAAATGTTCCTATATATATATATATATATATATATATAAATAAAAGAGTGGGAACTAGATACAGTTGCATTAACACATCCGAAAATTGGTTCATGGGAGAAGGAAAAAAAACATTTTTCACCGCAGTGACAATCTGTGAGTAACCCAATTTTGAATTGCTGAACTGATTTTTAAAAAATATATACAGGGCCAATTGCTAATGGCATTGGGGCCCGATAGTCGCTTTCTGAGAAAATGAAAGAAGGAATTACGTTCAAAGACTTTTAAAAGTGTTGAGATTAATGCGTTTGCGCCCAAAGGAACCAGATTTGTTTTATAAAGAACTTCCTGTGAATTGTAGCTGGAAGGCACTTAACACATTTCACACTGAGCAGCCAATGAGGGCGAGGTGTGGAGACTCCCATCGATGATTGGTTCATGCTGGGACTGAGGTCAGTTTTGAAGGAGGGTTCAAGCGCAATGCTCTTAAACTAACACCAAAAAGGTTCCAGTTTCACCTACTGTAATTTGTGTTTATACTTCTGTGATCGTTCATGATGTTCCCGCCACATTAAACGAGGGCAACTGAGTGGAAACGCTATCTGAATAAGCTTTATCTAGAAGCAGTTAGCAGATGGTTTAGCTCACTGGGCTAAATCGCTGGCTTTTAAAGCAGACCAAGCAGGCCAGCAACACAGTTCGATTCCCGTACCAGCCTCCCCGGACAGGCGCCGGAATGTGGCGACTAGGGGCTTTTCACAGTAACTTCATTGAAGCCTACTCGTGACAATAAGCGATTTTCATTTCATTTCAGTAAGCATGATCTCAACTCGCCCAAATCCCATTCACCTATACAGTTAAAATTAAGTCACTTATCAGAGAGGCCACCTTATATCCATGGATTGGATTGGACTGGATTTGTTTGTTGTCAGGTGTACCAAGGTACAGTGAAAAGTGTTGTTCTGCTTACAGTTGACAGATCATTCCATTCATGAGAAAAAAACTTAGGGCAAACATAAATACACAATGTAAATACATAGATACAGGCATCGGGTGAAGCATACAGGAGTGTAGTACTACTCAGTAGAGAAGATGTGTGGAGAGATCAGTTCAATCCATAAGAGGGTCATTCAGGAGTCTGGTAACAGCGGGGAAGAAGCTGTTTTTGAGTCTGTTCGTGCGTGTTCTCAGACTTTTGTATCTCCTGCCCGATGGAAGAAGTTGAAAGGGAGAGGAAGCTGGGTGGGAGGGGTCTTTGATTATGTTGCCCGCTTTTCCAAGGCAGCGGGAGGTGTAGACAGAGTCAGTGGATGGGTTTGTGTGATGGACTGGGTGGTGTTCACGACTCTTTGTAGTTTTTTATGATCTTAGGCCGAGCAGTTGCCATATCAGGATGTGATGCAGCCAGATAGGAGGCTTTATATGGTGCATCTGTAAAAAGTGGTAAGAGGCAATGTGGACATGTCGAATTTCCTTAGTTTCCTGAGAAAGTATAGGCGCTGTTGTGCTTTCTTGGTTGTAGCGTCAATCCGGGTGGACCAGGATAGATTTTTGGTGATGTGCACTCCTAGGAATTTGAAGCTGTTAACCATCTCCTTCTCGACCCCGTTGATGCTGACAGGGGTGTGTCTGATACTTTGCTTCCTGAAGTCAATGACCAGCTCTTTAGTTTTGCTGCCATTGAGGTATAGATTGTTGTCACTGCACCACTCAACTAGGTTCTCTATCCCCCTCCTGTATTCTGACTCATTGTTGTTGCGATGCAACCCACTATGGTGTTGTTCTTTATCCTTATTGATTATGGTCTATTTGTCAGGAAGTTGAGGAGTGTTAAGGGATGTTAGCTTTGATTTTGCAAGCCTTGATTAAAGAGCTGGGGCGGCTTCTCCGTCTTATTACCCAGCCAATTGACCCATTTGCTGCCCATGCCATGGGCAGTCGGATGGAATAGGCAGCCCAATTCTGCCCATATTTTCGTCAAAGGGCAGGAAGAAAGTTGGGTGGGGGGTGGTTCTATCTTTGGTGGCTGCCCTTTGCAGACCTGAGTGGTGACCCTAACCAACCCTGTCTTCCTATACCCTACCAATCTGACCAGGCCACCCCTCCCAACCATCCGACTTGCCTCCGACTACCCGACTACCCAAATCTCCTCAACCCCATCCAACTAGCCCCCACCCCACCGTACAATCACACCCCCGTCCCCACTCACCCACGTGCCACCTCAGCTGCCGACCCCCTTGCCACACCCACCCTACCCATTCACTCCTTCACCCACTCATCCATTTATCCATTCACCAGCATTCAAACTGAACGCTTAGACTTTCCACATGTCAGCCGGTGCTGGGAAAAGGGGGCACATTCTGTCTTCCTCGACTCTGCTCACATTCAGGAATCACTGGATGCAGGAAGGGTCCCAGAGGACTGGAAGGTGGCTAATGTAACACCACTGTTTAAGAAGGGAGGGAGGCAGATGATGGGAAATTATAGGCCGGTTAGCCTGACTTCAGTCATTGGTAAGATTTTAGAGACTGTTATTAAAGATGAGATTGCGAAGCACTTGGAAGTGCATGGTAAAATAGGACTGAGTCAGCACGGCTTTGTCAAAGGGAGGTCGTGTCTAACAAATCTGTTAGAGTTCTTTGAGGAAGTAACAAGCAAGTTAGACAAAGGAGAACCAGTGGACGTGATTTATTTAGATTTCCAGAAAGCCTTTGACAAGGTGCCGCATAGGAGACTGTTAAATAAGTTAAAAGCTCATGGTGTTCAGGGTAAGATCCTGGCATGGATAGAGGATTGGCTGACTGGCAGAAGGCAGAGAGTGGGGATAAAGGGGTCTTTTTCAGGATGACAGCCGGTGACTAGTGGTGTGCCTCAGGGGTCTGTGCTGGGACCACAACTTTTCACAATATACATTAATGATCTGGAAGAAGGAACTGAAGGCACTGTTGCTAAGTTTGTAGATGATACAAAGATCTGTAGAGGGACAGGTAGTATTGAGGAAGCAAGGGGGCTGCAGAAGGATTTAGTCAAGCTAGGAGAGTGGGCAATGAAGTGGTAAATGAAATACAATGTGGAAAAGTATGAGGTTATGCACTTTGGAAGGAGGAATTTGGGCATAGACTATTTTCTAAATGGGGAAATTCTTAGGAAATCAGAAGTACAAAGGGACTTGGGAGTCTTGGTTCACGCTCCTCTAAAGGTTAACGTGCAGGTTCAGTTAGCAGTTAAGAAAGGCTAATGCAATGTTAGCATTCGTGTCAAGAGGGCTAGAATACAAGACCAGGGATGTACTTCTGAGGCTGTATAAGGCTCTGGTCAGACCCCATTTGGAGTATTGTGAGCAGTTTTAGACCCTGGATCTAAGGAAGGATGTGCTGGCCTTGGAAAGGTCCAGAGGAGATTCACAAGAATGATCCCTGGAATGAAGAATTTGTCGTATGAGGAATGGTTGAGGACTCTGGGTCTGTACTCGTTGGAGTTTAGAAGGATGAGAGGGAATCTTTTTTTTAAATGTTTTTATTCTCAATTTTCACATTTTCCTTCAAAATTTACACCCCACCCACAGACAGTAAACGGTAACAAATACAAAATCAATCCCCTTAACAATAACAACAATCCCATCCTCCCACTACCCCAAACAATGGCCCACCTGTCAATATATGCATCCAATAAAACAAACCCTCCCACCGTGGAGAGGATGTTTCCGCGTGTAGGAAAAACCAGAACTAGAGCACACCATCTCAGACTAAAGGGATGATCCTTTAAAACTGGGATAAGGAGGAATTTCTTCAGCCAGAAGGTGGTGAATCAGTGGAACTCTTTGCTGCAGAAGGCTGTGGAGGCCAAATCACTGAGTGTCTTTAAGACAGAGATAGTTAGGTTTTCGATTAATAAGGGGGTCAGGGGTTATGGGGAGAAGGCAGGAGAATGGGGATGAGAAACATATCAGCCATGATTGAATGGCGGAGCAGATTCGATGGGCCGAGTGGCCTAATTCTGCTCCTATGTCTTTATGGTCTTATGGGTCAGGATTGAGTTACAGCTAAATGATTGACAATGCACCCTCCGACAAGGTGGAGTGAACACTCGGAATTCCTCCGTTGACTTGCACTGCTAATCCCAGCAAAGGGAGTTTGGAACAGAGCACTGTTGCAGCATGAGAACAGAGACCATAGCACAACCCGTGGGCTGTGCTCCATCTCACAACATGACCTAGGGTTAGTGGTGATATGAATCACTGCAGATACACAAGAGGTAAATGTAGATACACTCGAACTAAGTAAACACTAGAGGGAGCACCATAGACATCAGGACACACAGACATTCAACCAATAGGTCAGTAAGATAGGACATGAACAATGGGCAGTCAAGACACACCCAGAGGTGACACTACCACAAGGGGGCAACCCAAATAAAAGTACAGGGCACACATGCTCTTCCTCTTTCCATAGGCGACACTTAGAGAGACAGGGGCAGATCAGGAAGCATCACACCCACCGCATGGATTAGAGCAGACTGGTTAGTTAGATCGAGTTACTGTAGCAAGATCAGCAGGAGAGTGGAACTCAAGTAGGAGAATTGTTAACTGATCAATAAATGTGTGAAAGCTATCTCCAAGTCTGAACCTTCTCTTGTCAGAGTGCACATCAAGGAAGCAGCTTATGCTACATGAAGAAGCATAACACAACAAGGGATATGGAACTGTCTCTTGGAGCATAAACTCACAATACTGTGACCTTTTGCAACTCCACCATATTGTGAAGCAACATGTGGAGAATTTAATCTGAAACAATCTTTTCCAGAGATAGACCTTGCTGATATTGTATACCAGTAGTACTCATGGTTGTATAGAACAATGTAACCAGCCAACATCATGCACCGATTGCCTAACTAATGGTAACAGTCATGTTGATGCTTTCAACCAACAAATGTTGCCATTTTACTGAGGAAATCTTTCAATTGTTTTCACAGCCAGAGAGTAGAATTGGCTCCGTTAAATGTAAGGGCTTAGAAAATGCCTCTTCCTATTGAATCGACCCGAGAATCCCGCAAGTATGGACAGCCAGGGAATCTAAGCCTTTGTTTTTGTAAGTGTGACAATTCCATTCCTTGCTCCTACACGGCTGCAGCTGGTCTGAAATCCGGGAAGAGTAGGCTGTGTTGGTTCATTGAATGATGTATTAGGGTCATAGAGTCATAGGGGTAAAAGACCTTCAGCCCATTGCATCTGTGCCAGTCAAAATCAACCACCCAACTATTCTAACCTATTTTCCAGCACGGCCCATAGACGTGTCTGCCTTGGGATCGCAGGTGCTCATCAAAATACTTCTTAAATGTTATGAGGGTCTCTGCCTCCACCACCCTTTCAGGCAGCGAGTTCCAGGCTCCCATCGCTCCCTGTTTGAAGGGGATTTCCTCACCTCCCCTCTAAACCTCCTGCCCCTTACCGTAAATCTCTGCTCCATGGTCATTGATCCCTCCCCCAAGGGGAAAGGTTTCTTCCGGTCTACTGTATCTATGCTCCTCATAATTTTATACATCTCAACCATGTCACCCCCCCCCCCCCCCCCCCCCCCCCCAGTCTCCTCTGCTCCGAGGAAAACA
This sequence comes from Scyliorhinus canicula, assembly GCF_902713615.1. Taxonomy (NCBI): domain Eukaryota; kingdom Metazoa; phylum Chordata; class Chondrichthyes; order Carcharhiniformes; family Scyliorhinidae; genus Scyliorhinus; species Scyliorhinus canicula. The sequence goes on from NC_052167.1 coordinate 19,209,016, forward strand.
ATCCCAGTCTATCCAATCTCGCTTCATAGCGAACACTCTCCAGCCCAGGCAACATCCTGGTAAATCTCCTCTGCACCCTTTCCAGTGCTATCACATCCCTCCTATAATGTGGATTGGATTGGATTGGATTTGTTTATTGTCGCGTGTACCGTGGAACAGTGAAAAGTAGTTTTCTGCGAGCAGCTCAACAGATCATTAAGTACATGGGAAGAAAAGGGAATAAAAGAAAATACATACTAGGGCAACACAAGGTACACAATGTAACTACATAAGCACTGGCATCGGATGAAGCATACAGGGGTGTAGTGTGAATGAGGTCAGTCAATAAGAGGGTCATTTAGGAGTCTGGCGACAGTGGGGAAGAAGCTGTGTTTGAGTCTGTTCGTGCGTGTTCTCAGACTTCTGTATCTCCTGCCCGATGGAAGAAGTTGGAAGAGTGAGTAAGCCGGGTGGGAGGGGTCTTTGATTATGCTGCCCCGCTTTCCCCAGGCAGCGGGAGGTGGAGATGGAATCAATGGATGGGAGGTGGGTTCGTCTGATGGGCTGGGCGGTGTTCACGACTCTCTGACGTTTCTTGCGGTCCTGGGCCAAGCAGTTGCCATACCCAGGCTGTGATGCAGCCAGATAGAATGCCAGGACTCCACACAATACTCTAGCTGTGGCCTAACTGACGTTTTATATAGTTCCAGCGTAACCTCCCTGCTATTAAACTCTATGCCTCGGCTGATAAAGGCAAGTGTACCATATGCCTTCTTAACCACTGTATTCACCTGCTCTGTTACCTTAAGGGACTGGTGTACATGCACACTAAGATCCCTCTGATCCTCGGTGCTTCCCAGGGTCCTGTCAGTTATTATGTATTCCCCTTGCCTTAATTGTCCTGTCCAAGTGCATCACCTCATACTAACCTGGATTGAATTTCATTTGCAACTGATAGGACATCTCTATCCTCCTGTAATCAAAGGTTATCCGCTTAACTGTTTACACCCCTCCAATTTTCATATCATCTGCAAACTTACTGATCAACCCTCCTACAATCGTATCTAAATCATTGTATAAACCACAAACAGCAAGGGTCCCAACATTGATCCCTGTGGGACCCCACTGGGCACAGGCCTCCAGCCAGAAACACACCCCTCATCCATCACACTCTGCTATTCAGCCAATTCTGCATCCAATTTTCCAAATTTCCTTGGATCTCATGGGCTCTTACCTTCGCTATCAGTCTCGCATGTGGGACCTGATCAAAAGTCTCACTGAAACCCAAGTAGACGACGTCAAATGCATTTCCCTCATCCACACACCTGGTCACCTCTTCGAAAAATTCAATCAAGTTGTCCAGAAAAAAAACCATGCTGATTGTTCTCGATGAATTCCTGCCTCTCCAAATGCAGGTGAATTCTGTCTCTCGGAATTGCTTCCAATAGTTTCCCCCTCACTGAGGTTAGACTGAGTGATCAGTAGTTCCCTTCCTCCCTTCTTGGATAATGGTACCAAATTGGCTATCCTCCAGCCCTCCGGCACCCCTCCTGTGGCCGGAGGGCAATTGAAAATGATTGCCGGCGGCCCTTGCTATTTCCTCCCTTGCCTCACTCAGCAGCCTGGGATACATTTCATCTGGCCCTGGAGATTTGTCTACTTTTAAGCCAGCCAGACTAGTCAGAACCTCCTCTCCGTCTATGTTAATCTCTTTAATTTGATCACAGTCCTTCTCCCTGATCTCTGTACCCACACCGTCCCTCTCACGAGTGGATACCAACACAAAGTATTAAGCCAATTGTAACGCTGTTCTCCTGTTCCGTACTATGTTCATGGGAGTTAAGCTGCCCATAAGTGGACAGGATATTATCAGATAAGTGTACCAATGGATACAAAGCAAAGGTAGATGAATGCAGCTAAGGTCCCAAACAGTCATGATCTAGTTGCATGGCAGAATGGGCTCAAGGAGTTTAATGGCTTACACCTGTTCCTATCTTCAGAGTCAGGAATTCCCTTTTTAGGACGTCCAGCACCAAAACGGTTTGGTTTCAGAGGCAGATAGAGATCCTGCCTCTCAAAAGTCTCTTTTTTGGTGTTATTGGTTCACAGATGTGGACGTCGCTGGCTGGGCCCATCCCTAATTGCCCTCGAGCTGCCTTCTTGAACCCCTGCAGTCCATGTGGTACAGATACACCCATGGATGTTGGTGGGGAGGCAGATCTAGGATTTCGACCCCGGAGACGGTGACGTAACGGCCGGTATATTTCCAAGTCAGATTGGTGAGTGACTTGGAGGGGTTTGTAAATGGTGGGCATGTTGCCCTTGTCCTTCTGGATGGACAGTTCCGAGAAGCAGTGGGGACTTTCGGAACTCTTATATTTGTTTCATAATTAAAGGCACTTTTAAACAGACTTCCCTATCTTTCATTAACAAGGGCGGGATTCTCCGGCGTCCCAGTCGAGCGTTTCTCGGCAGCGGGCGGCAGTGCGCTGATGGAGGGACCAGGGAGTCCTGCCGCTGGCAAACGGTTAGAGAATTCCAACCCAGATCACCGATCGATAAACGTTTGCCTTTCACTGCTCTTCATGCTGTCTGCCATATACACATTGAATCACAGAGATTCAATTATCCCAGACACTCAGAGCACATTACAAGACAAACAATCATTTCAAATGTAAAATTCACTTGTCAAGGTTGCTATCACCTAACTTTCCTGATTTAGCTCGCCGACTCTGTGAGGTTTTTTCTTTTAAACTTTGGTGAGTTCCCACAGTGTGGGCTTCACCGAGGCTCCTCAGGAAACCTGGAATTCTTGGAAAATTGGTGCTCTTCGCCCTAATATCTGTTCGACCGCAGCTACAGCGGTGTGACTGGGTGTCGTTCACTATCGCTGGAGTGATCGAGATTGCGACGGTGTGGGGATGAGGAACGGATTCCGATTGGTTCGATTGACCAGCACTGTCGATTGGACAAGTTGACACAGAAGGTTGGGAGGAACATTTCAGGTTTAAGAAATAAAAGTCCAGCTCTGCATAACGGAAAATCCACAGGGAAAAACCGAGAGTCTCCAATTGCACAGGATTCAGCAGAATCCGCATATTAGCGCTGATAAAGTTTCTTCAACAGCATTAAATTTCCAGATTTATAGTATCAATGCTCACTCTGACCCAGAGAAATTAGAGTTTCCTTTGCGTTCTGTCACATCTTCAATTTTTGAAAGATTATTAAGTCCCCTTGTAACAGTTACACACTCAGGTGTAGTGTTTACAAATGAAACAAATCTGATTTTAATAATTTAGGCATATTAATATTAATTGCATATGATGAGACAGATTGCAAATGAACTAATCCAGTTAAGTTATCATCTGTAGCGGGCCACACGGTGGCACAGTGGTTAGCTCTGCTGCCTCACGGCGCCGAGGACCCGGGTTCAATCCCAGCCCCGGGTCACTGTCCGTGTGGACTTCGCAAATTCTCCTCATGTCTGCGTGGGTCTCACCCAGCGCCGGCCCTAGGGTTGCTGGCGCCCCGGGCAAGCTGAACTTTGGCGCCCTTCGGGGGGGGGGGGGGGGGCAGGGAGGTGGGGGGGGGCGGGGCCGAGTGGGGGGGGAGCCGAGGGGGGGCTGAGACGGGGGCCGGGGGGGGGGGCCGAGAGGGGGGGGGGCCGAGAGGGGGGGGCCGCCCTGGGGGAGGGCGGCCACTGCGCATGCGCATTTGGCACCGGCCCAACTGCGCATGCGCGGGACCCGAGTCTCTGGCGCCCCCTAGCACATGGCGCCCCGGGCGACTGCCCGAGTTGCCGGTGCCTTGGGCCGGCCTTGGTCTCATCCCCTCAACCCAAAAAGATGTGCAGGGTAGGTGGATTGGCCATGTTAAATTGTCCCTTAATTGGAAAGAAAAATTAAGTTATCATCTGTGAAAAGTGTTGGTTGACTGACTATTCTCTACTTTCTCAATAGGGATGAGAATACCTTCACGATGCACTGTTCCCCGTGCACAATTCAAGGACTTAAGTTGTAATGATATGTATAGTACAAGTGTAGTAAAGGGTTAACAACAGAAACTATGGGCAGGATTCTCCCCTACCCGGTGGGGCGGGGGGTCCCGGCGGGACGGAGTGGCGTGAACCACTCCGGCGTCATCCTGCCCCAAAGGTGTGGAATCCTCCGCACCTTCAGACGCTAGGCCGGCGCCAGAATGGTTTGTGCCCCGCCAGCTGGCGTGGAAGGCCTTTGCCACCACGCTAGCCGGGGCCGAAGGGACTCCGGCGGCCAGCGAGAGTCCGCACATGCGCGGGAGCGTCAGCGACTGCTGACATCATCTCCACACATGCGCAGGGGGAGGGGGGTCACTTCCGCGTCGGCCATCGCGGAGGCTGACATGGCCGGCGGGTAGGAAAAGAGTGCCCCCACGGCACAGGCCCGCCCGCGGATCAGTGGGCCCCCCGGGACCAGATCACACCGCGCCCCCCCCCCCCAGGACCCCGGAGCCCGCCCGCGCCGCCAGGTCCAGCCGCTAAGGGACCTAGTCTGATCTACGCCGGCGGGACTGGCAAAGAACCAGCGGGACTTCAGCGCATCGCGGGCCAGAATCGCCAGGGGGGCCGCTACAAGCAGCCGCCGATCGGCGGGCGCGATTCCCGCCCCCACCGAATCTCCAGTGCCGGAGAATTCACCGAACGGCCGTGGTGGGATTCAGCCCCCCCCCCCCAGCGATTCTCAGTCCCGGCAGGGAGGGGGGCGGAGACTCCCACCCCATGTGTAACTCAACACTAGATGGCGTTACTAAGTTATTGTATATAAGGCAGCATCTCCAGGAATTCTGGGAGAAGAAGAGGAGAAGATGAAGAGAAGCTGATGAGAAAGCAGAGGCAGATTTCATTGTAGAAACATGGCACGAGGTTGAGTTAGAGTATAGTTTAATAATTAGAAAGAGTATTGGTTGCTGTACTACAGATTCAGTATTATTAGTTTATTATCTGTTACTTAGTAAAGTGTGCAAACCTAATCAAGTTTAGTAATGTAAAATAAATTTGTTTTGATTTAAACTTTTTATTTTTATACTCTTTGTCAACACTACATATCTGGGGCAGCATGTGGCGCAGTGGTTAGCACTGGGACTGCGGCGCTGAGGACCCGGGTTCGAATCCCGACCCTGGGTCACTGTCCGTGTGGCGTTTGCACATTCTCCCCATGTTTGTGTGGGTTTCACCCCCACAACCCAAAGATGTGCTGGTTAGGTGGATTGGCCACGCTAAATTGCCCCTTAATTGGGAAAAAAATAATTGTGTACTCTAAATTTTATAAAAGAGAAAAAAAACACTACACATCTGGCTATCTTGGCTAACAAGACAAGGAATATGACAAGTGACACTGTTCGCGTCACTCTTATGTGCTTAGTACTTCCAACAAGGCCTCTTCCTTAGGCTTATGATTGGGATTCCCATCAACACCTCAGCTTATTCAGGTGAGAGGAAGCAGCCTTTGTGACTCAAAGGAGAAATGCAGCACCAACCAGTAATGGCCTGATCTCAACAAAACTGACAATACAACAGGCCTCAGTGCCCATCCCCATTGGATTCGGCAGGAAGAAAGATACCTCCTCGAGTTGCCACTCTCAATCGTTATCCACTGATGTACCTGTGGGACATTCAATGAGAAGAGGATGGGGATTATCTGTGTCTCGAGTTGGCGTCTACTTCCACTCGGGAAGGTACTGAAAAGTTGTCAGTATCTATAGAACTGAACCCTTCCTCCCCTAAACAGAATTAATGCCTTCGATATTATTTTACTTCGGCCAACATACCCACACTAAAATAGCTCCGGGGAATTTGACATGAAGTTATTAGAATAAAGGACAGGCTCATCTTAATTGCTACCCCATGATGTCCATTCTTCCATCTCCTTTGGAGTGCCAGGCACTGATCTGGTGAAACGCTCGACTGGATAAATGCTGACAGCTCTCAAACCGACGGCAGCAGATGGACGTGAGTGAATTCAGAGCCTGATTGTGAGCGACAGTATGTTTAAAGGGAGAGGGAGAATAATGAGATGAATCCTGCTGTGGCTGGCGTTAATTCTGTTTGTCATTTCTACCCAAACATCAAAATGTTCACTTTTTAGTCTGGGTCGGTTAAAAACGAAACAGCATTCAGCGAATCCTTCCCTCACAGGGCTATCTGAATGGTAGCAGCTCTATTTCAGAATTTTGAGCACAAGACAAATTATTTATTAAATGGACAACTTTGGGGATTCAATCACAAATTTGCAAATTCCTGAATCGGCTACTTCATCTATTCCAGCGAGATGCCAACATAATTTGCAAATCAGTGCCCACGTTAATTGAGGGTTGTATTTGAGTCAAATTAATTTGTCAACCAGTTCAAACCTTGGGAACAAAAAGCTCCTTTATGGAAATAAGGTATCGTCGGGATTCTCCCCAACTCCTCCCTCCCCCAACCGCAGCGTGCTTTCCTGCGGCAATGGCAGCTCGCCCTTGACTGCCATTGATTACCAGCTCTGACAAAGTCGATGGCGTTTTGCATGGCTTGCCAGTCCGGCCGCTGGTGAACCCACCACGGGATGGGGGGGGGGGGGGATTTTCCACCTCTCTGTTGAGACAGCAGAAGTGACCCATCATTGGTCGGTGGCGCGAACGGAAGATCATGGCGCTGTCAACGGCGTTTTGCATTGTTCACGCCCCTCCCCGTTGCCGGGGAACCCCTTTGGCGGGAGCGGATCGCGGACAGGAACAGCTGGAAAATCCCACCCTGTAAGCATCCATGCACTTCAAATGTGACTTATGACTCATTGTACAGGTACACCCTTTGGAAAGGAACGTGGGCGGGATTCTCTGATCCTAAGGCTAAGTGTTGACGCCGTCGGAAACGCCGCCGCCTTTCTCCACGGCGTCAACGCGGTCCCAGGATCAGCAATTCTGGCCCCTACAGGGGGCCAGGAAGGCACTGGAGCGGCCCTGGCCGGCGCGGAAGGAAGGAGGCCCCCAGCCCAAGAGGCCAGTCCACCGATCGGTGGGTCCCGATTCCGGGCCAGGCCACAACGGAGGCCCCCCCCCCGGGGTCGTTCCCCTCTTCCCCCCCCCCCCCCCCCCCCCCCCCACCCACAGGCCGCCCCCAGACGCTTCCACGCCAGCGGGACTTCGATTCTTTGTAACGGTTGCTCGGCCCTTCCCAGGCCGAGAATTGCCAGGGGCCCCCGTTGGCTCAGCGCCAACCACGGCAATGCCAACGGCACCGATTCTCAAGAATCGCATCCCGGCGTCAGGGCGGCGTGGCGCGATTCGGGGCAGTCGCGGCGATTCTCCGGCCCGGCCCAGGCTGAGAGAATCCCGCCCGCGGTATTTACAGGACCGACTGCACACTCGCCAGCTGATCCCCAAACTCAAACATGCGTAGTCCGACCAAGGTGGACAAATTCCTATCACAGCTACCAATAAAAGAGAAAACCAGAGAGTACCACAGACACTAAACGCAGACTAATCTGTTAACCAGGCTGACTAATACCAAGCAGAGGGTAACTCTTTGTTAACTTGCATTAATCTTTCCAACCGATGTACAATTTAACATTAAATATTCATGATGCCCTGCAAAGCTTTCTCAAGCATGAGGCAAGATATTGCATGAGGCAAGCCAAACTTGACAACACCAGCAACTTGCATTTCTTCAGCACCTTTGATGCAGAAAAATGTCCCAAGGCCCCTCAGAAAGCTGTAATCAGACTAAGCTGGATGTCAAGCCCAAGGAGGAGAAGTTAGGGATGGTGGCCAAAGTGATGAGTGGAGTCAGACCCTAAAGAAGGGAGAGGAAGTGGAGAGGCTGATGGGGGGGTGGAATTCTCCAGCCTCCCAGTCGCGTGTTTCTTGACAGCGCACCGTTCGCCGGTGGCGGGTTTCTCTGCTCCCGCCGCTGTCAATGGTATTTCCCACCGAAGTCGCCCCCCCGCCGCGTAGAAACCCGAGGGAGGGGTCGCGCTGCCGGTGGGGCCAGAGAATCCCCGTCGCAGGTGAAAATTCCGGAGAATTCCGCAATAGGTTCCTTTACAGCTTGGATTTAAATGGCTGCCGAAGATGGAGTGCACCATGTTCAAATGCCAGAGTCAAAGCAAAAACAGAGACCGGGAGGAGGTGGGAGAGAGAGCAGCGACCCTTCCTACACACATAACCCAGCAAGGTTACCGATATACCTTCAATTCACCGAGAGGCAGAGAGAGCGAGTGAACATTAGGTTTTATTAATCATGAACTTGCCTAGCCAGAGTCGGATGTACAGATGAGTGGCGCCCACAGGTGGCCGGTCTATTTATGGCCCCGGTGAGGGCGGCGCCCACCGGGGTTACATTACGGTACCTGGAAGAAGCTCGTATCACTTCCAGGTCATAGGTTACAATATCATACATGCATTAGATGAATGCATTCACCACAGTTACTCCAGAGAACTTACTTGTGAATGGCACGGGTCTCAGTCTTGTCTCAACAGGAGGTGAGGGTGGAGGAACAGAAAGGAAGAGATCAAGGAACAAGGGACTGTTTATACAAATATTGTATAAACAAACAAAGTTTATACAAATATACAAGCAAGGGGAAGGAGTTCAGTACCTCGAGCCTATTCCACCATTTGATAAATCACTGATCTGGCAGTAACCACAGATCTGCTTCCTGCCGATCCCCCATCACCTCCTTGACTACCAAGAATGTATCCAGCTCTGCTTTACAAATAATCAAAGACTCTGGCCGGAATTCTGTGTCCGTTCACACCGGCGGGATTCTCCGTTCCCGCTGCAGTGAGCTGGGCGCCAAATTTTCCGTTCTCGCTGTTGGAGGCAGTGGGGGCGAAGGCGGATCGGAGAATCCCCGCCTCGGCTTCTACCGCCTTTTCAGGACGAGCCGTGCCAAAGACCCACGACCCTTAACCCCCAGTGGCATGTGGCAGATAGAAGGACACACACTGCAGGAGAACAGATCAAAAAATAATCCAAGGCAGACGTAGGTGGCAAATGTTCGGAGGAAGAGGAGGAGGGATCGAGACGGCTGTATAAAAATAGGAAAGAAAGCAACAGCACAAACAGAGACTTCGGTCCGAAATGGATTAGAAGAGAAATTGCAACTGCAATAAAACAGCTGAAGGAATAGGCCGGGGAAATAAAAATAACTCCCCATGGCCAAATCAAGCATCACTTCTTAGACCAAAATAGTCGGAATAAACTGCTCTTTGTTGTTTTTGCAAAGGTGGGCTAACATTTAACAAGCTAGAAAATGCTTTCGCATCAGTAATGTATAATTGAGAACCTCAGAGGACATTATGGAACGTCACTTAGGGAATGTGCATTGTTACAGACCAATCCAAGTGCTCTAATGCAAAGTCAAGCTTATGTTGTCTTTAATTATTAACATTAAGGGACTAGATCTGCCTGACTAACAAGACAGCCACAGTACACAAATCGAGGGAATTCATTGCATATCTCTTGCACTCGGAAAGTACTTAAGATGGTGAAACTCCTTGCCGGGCACATTACAATAAATATATCTGCCTCACTGTCTCTTCTCGTGCAACACAATCTAGTTGTTCTTCACTGCAGTCTGACATGCCGCCAGGCTTATGTCCATAGTACTGTCAGGATTCAAGGACAGTGAAGGAGTGGGCATCATTTAAAATCGTGGGATATAGAGGTGTTGATGGAAAATGGACGTGGGTGTCAGTGTGACTTAACCTCACAAAGCTGAAGGACAGAGAACGAGTGCAAAAAGAGGATTTATCTACTGCTTATTATGACATGGGAATTATGCCAAGCAAATACATGACCATGGAAAGTTCAGAGGATCAGAGGGGCCTTGATGTGCATGAAGACTGGTCCCTTAAGGTAGCAGGGAAGATGGATACAGTGGTTAAGCAGGCATGTGGTATACTTGCCTGGGATAGAGTTTAAGAGCAGGGAGGTTACGCTGGAACTGTGTGAAATGGTGGTTAGGCCACAGCTAAAGTATTGTGGAATCCTCTTGAAAGGAGGCATGTGGTAGCACTGGAAAGAGCGCAGAGGAGATTTACCAGGATGTTGCCTGGGCTGGAGAGGGTTAGTTATGAAGCGAGATTGGATAGACTGGGGTTGTTTTCCTTGAAGCAGATAAGACTGAGGGGGGGGGACATGATTGAGATGTATAAAATTATGAGGGGCATAGATAGAGTAGACAGGAAGAAACTTTCCCCTTGGTGGAGGGATCATTGACCAGGGGGCAGAGATTTAAGGTGATGTCCAAAGATGTGCGGGTTAGGTGGATTGGCCATGCTAAATTGCCCGTAGTGTCCTAATAAGTAAGGTTAAGGAGGTGTTGTTGGGTTACGGGTATAGGGTGGATATGTGGGTTTGAGTAGGGTGATCATTGCTCGGCACAACATCGAGGGCCGAAGGGCCTGTTCTGTGCTGTACTGTTCTATGTTCTATGTTCTATGTGAGGGGCAGGAGGTTTGGAGGGGATGTGAGGAAAAACATTTTCACCCAGAGGGTGGTGGGAGTCTGGAACTCGCTGCCTGAAAGGGTGGTGGAGGTAGAGGCCCTCATAACATTTAAGAAGTAGTTAGCTGTGCACTGTGCAGTCCCAGGACAGACAAGTCTATGGGCCACAAATGGGGTCAGAATAGTTAGGTGGTTGTTTTTGACTGGCGTAGATGTGATGGGCCGAAGGGCCTTTGCTGTGCTGTCGGACTCTATGACTCTATGACAGCTGTTTGAGCATTCACAAAAGAAAGACGTGCCTTCCTGTGGCTTGCGGGAATGACTAAATAAGATTTGCTTACAATTGCTAGTAATTTTGAGGAAGGTCTGTTTTCATGAGCATAGAATTGATAGAGATGAGTTGGCAACAAAATGTTTTTCATTGAATGGTACAGAAAGTGACCATTCGATACTGTCCAATACTGGCTCTGTGAACCAAGGAATTAATCCCATACCTCTGATTTTTTTCCCCCTTTTAATAATAATAATCTTTATTAGTGTCACAAGTAGGCTTACAATAATACTATAATGAAGTTACTGTGAAAAGTCCCGAATTGCCATACTCCGGCGCCTGTTTGGCTACACTGAGGGAGAATTCAGAATGTCCAATTCCCCTCATAAGAACGTATTTCGGGACTTGTGGGAGGAAACCGGAGCACCCGGAGGAAACCCACGCAGACACGGGGAGAACATGCAGACTCCGCACAAACACTGACCCAAGCCGGGAATCGAACCTGGGTCCCTGGTGCTCTGACGCAACAGTGCTAACCACTGTGATACTGTGCTGCCCCCGTGTCATTTTAAGCTTTGAATGTTCCTATTGAATCTGACTGCACCATGCTTTCAGACAACACGCCGGGATTCCTCGAGCCTCCGTGTCGCGATCGCGCTCGGAGCGGAGGCGGGGAATAGGGTATCAGACCCGCGATCGGGTCCAACGCCTTACCGCGATTCTCGTTGCCAATCGCGCGCGGTTGACGCACCACCAGTCGGGGGCCATTGAAAGAGGCCCCCACGGCGATTCTCCGGCAACAACTGGCCAGGTTCCCGCCAGCGTGGTTCACTCATGGTTCCACCCGGCGGGAGCTCAGAGTGGCGGCTGTGAAATCAGTCCGCAGCCGCCCTGGTTTCGGGGGGGGGGGGGGGGGGGGGTACCCGTCACCGGGCGGGGGGGCCTTCAGGGTGGCCAGGCCCGCGATCAGGGGGGGGGGGCACTGATTGGTGGGCGCAATCTGGGGAGGGGGGGCTTCATATTGTCAGGGCCAGCCCGAGATATGGGTCGGCCATGTTGCGCGGGCCCATATCTCGTCAGGCGCGGACTCACGGCCGGAAGTGCAGGGCCCCGTATTAGCAGCCGGAGATGCGAGGACTACTCCGGGGCCCTGCCAGCCCCCTTCAAAACGGAGAATTACTCTGGACTTTCTCCAGCCCCATTATCAGAGAATTACACCCCACATTTCAGATGATAAAAACCCCAGGACGTGAAAACATTTTCCCTCATCTCTCCTCTGGCTCTTTTACCATTTAGACTAAATCTGCGTCCTTTGGCTTTTGATCCTGCTGCCAGTGGAAACGGTTCCTTATCTACCCGATCAAAACCCCACCTAATTTTTACCATGCAGTTGATGCAGAGTCCCAGCTTCTCCAATCTCTTCACATCACTTCAGATCCTCATTCATTCTTGTAAATGTCTGCATCCGCAGGGCCTAACACAGTAGCACAGCGGTTAGCACTGCTGCCTCACAGTGCCAGGGACCCAGGTTCAATTCCAAGCTTGGGTGACTGTCTGTGCGGAGTTTGTACATCCTCCCCGTGTCTGCGTGGGTTTCCTCCGGGTGCTCCGGTTTCCTCCCACAGTCCCAAGATGTGCAAGTTAGGTGAATTGACCATGCTAAATTGCCCCTTAGTGTCCACGGATGTGCAGGTTAGGTGGATTGGCCATGCTAAATTGCCCATTAGTGTCCAAAACGTTAGGTGGGGTTACTGGGTTACAGGGATGGGGTGGGGGTGTGGGCCTAGGTAGGATGCTCTTTCCAAGGGTTGGTGCAGACTTGATGGGCTGAATGGCCTCCTTCTGCACTGTGAGGAATTTATAACTTTCTTCTAAATGTGAAATTCCAAGAATTGGGTAGAATACTCTGGCTGAGGTCGAGCCCACGATTTGGGAAATTATGTTGGGTACAGGACACTAATGATACCTAGATTGGGAGGTGATCAGTTCCAGTGATTCCTGCAGCGTGATAGCTCACCAGTTGGTGACAGACCAGCCCCCAATGTAGCAGTTCACAGCTCGTGAGACTGATCTCCGCACTGCCCAGCACAGCCTCCGATGGTGGCCTTTGCTGGAGCTCTTGATAACCTGAAGTATAGACTTGAGATACACCAATGATGGGTTAGATGTCAACTGGCCTCATGTCCTCCACAAAGTTCCAGCAGGAACACACAATCTTAATTTATCCAACGAGTGTGGTGTCTAGATTTTCTGGGGCATTAGTTTTAGTAAGGACTATAGTAAGCATGGGAGGTTTATCTTCAATGCTCCCCATTGTGTTGTATGAACCTGATACCAAATAGTATGGCTGCCATCTTGGAAATCTAGAATCTTCTACTCCCGAGGCCCTGGAAGCCAGGGGCATGACTTATTTCCCTACTCAGGGAACAACTTGTACACAAAGGCTCAAAAATGTTAAAGCTAGACATTTGGAACATAGTTGGCGATATATGCGGCAAGGGTAACTTTCTGAAACCGCTTGCGTGTCTCCCTCAGGAGGTGCAAACTGCAGTTCAATTGTCCAAGAGAGCTGCTTCCAGAGAAAAGAAGGCAATGCAAAGAGGGTATTAATGCTTCAATTCTATAACTGAAGACAGCAGCCCATTACTGAAGGGATACTGTGGTAAAAGGACCTGTGCAGAAACAGACCGCATCACCTTAACTCACGAGAAAGAAAGAGGAATTTAAAAATAACACCTTTCACGACCTCATCATGCCCCATAGTGTTTTACGGCCATTGAAACATTTTTAAAGTATCGTCAAGGTCGTAATGCAGGAAATATGATAAATTTTTAGACAGCCAGGTTCCGCACACGGCACCGTGGCAACGACCAATTTGTCTGTTCTGGTGGTATGGCTAACGGGGTTGCCAACCCTCCAGGATTGGCCTGTAGTCTCCAGGAATCGAAGATCCACCTCCAGAACACTGCTGTGTGTGACCCTGGGGGAAGATCATTCAACAAATGATTGGGCCTTTTTTTTCTCGTTGCCATTTTCTTGGAATTTTTCTCATTACCAGACATAAAAAGCTGGGAAAATTGAAACATAAGCTTGGCTGGCAATCAAGCCTTTGACTTTCCAATTGGCGTTGAAAGGCAGTAGGTTACGAGGATGGGCGTGTTGGCCGACTGATGGCTGGGCCATAGGGGCGAGTCACGTAATGACCAAAAGGCTAGGAGGGGTGATTGGGTTACGGGGATAGGGTGGAAGTGAGGGCTTAAGTGAGTCGATGCAGACTCGATGGGCCGAATGGCCTCCTTCTACACTGTATGTTCTATGAAACCTCCAGCAAACACATTAAATCGCAGTTGGCAACCCCAAGTGGCTTGGGAGATAAATTTTGACCATAACAGGCGCCAGTGAGGACACCCCTGCCCATCATCAAAATGGTGCCATGGGACCTTTGAAGTCCACCTGAGAGGGCAGGCGGGGCGACAGGTTATTGGCGCGTCTGAAAGGCAGGCCTACAAATGACGACAACCTCCGAGCTGAAATGGCAGACAATTAATCAATGTATTTACGTAGAGGTCCCATATAAGCACGTGAGTGAGAAAGAATTGGAAGGACATGTTGATAGAGTGAGATGAACAGGGTTGGGAGGGGGCTCATGTGGTGCATGGAACAGTTGAACTGCAAATTCTATGTAAATCAACCATTCTTTAATGATGTTATGTGAAAAGTTGACAGAACACGCAATCCTGATATGTTTCAGAAAATGCACAAATCTTTTATGGATGAAATTATTAGGTGTAATACACTGTAATACATTTGAATGAAAATGAAATGAAATGAAAATGAAAATTGCTTATTGCTTTTGTCACGAGTAGGCTTCAAATGAAGTTACTGTGAAAAGCCCCTTTTTTGCCCTCTGAGAAATATGGGTAGTTTTCCTTTTTGAAATAATTCAACAACGATCACACATTAAAGCTTCTTTATCCACCCGATGGAAGCTCTGAATGGTGTACCTTCACGTATTTGTGTTTCTCTTTACGATTTCCCCACAGGCAACGGACATTCAAAGATAATTAAAAGTCCACAAATATTTGGCCCTAAATGTTACACCAGCACCTCAGGCACCAGAATGAAGATGGGTTTGATTCAGAAAAGCATAAATTAAGTTCAATCCATCTCGGGCGGTGGGGATGATTCTGGTCCGAAAGAGGGAGATTAGTATCGGGGTTTGTTCAGCGAGGAGATGTCGCACGCAGAGCTAGGTTGCACGGACGCTCCTGTGGATAAACAGAAGAGTGGATATTTGGGATGGGAATAATGGAGGTTCTCTTACTCTTTGTCCAGAGAATGGTTCGAACGTATAATTCCCCGCCAGAGGAGTTTAATGAGGTAAAAAGCTGGAACAACGTGGGGACACGGTTTAACAATCAAGGGCGGGATTCTCTGTTATTTGACACTGAAATCACAAAACGCAATTGGGTGGAGTATAGGTTCCATCGCTAAAATCGTAGCAGCTTCGATTTGACGCCAAATCGCTATTCTCCATCACCTCCACAGCGGCATCAATGCGGTCCGGAACGCACGTACTGGAAATACCATTTGCATGTCATTAGCGGGCCCGACTCAGTATTCTCCGGGGCCTCTGTGGTGATTCGTCTCCAATGGGCCGAGTTTCCCACGCCGCGGTTCGCTTGTGCTTTTAAAAATGATGAAACCAGCGTCATGGCTGCTGAGGGAGAGAGAGGGGGTACGGAAAGTGTCCAACATCGCCATAGTTTGCTGACAGTGTGCCGCTGGCCGGGGGGGGGGGGGGGGGGGGGGGGGGGCTTCTGCCAGGGCTGGGGGGAGTAGTGGGCAGTGGCCAGGTGGTGGGCTGTGGGGTCGGGGTGGACGGGCACGGAACTCCATTGCCGCAGCCGGCAAGGCAGCAATGCGGCTGCGCACGCCGCTGACAGCCCACTGTGAACCGAGGGCCACAGGTCGTATAGGTGTCTCCCCAGGCCACCCCCCCCCCACCTCCACCCCCCCCGGGGTGCCCTCTGGCCCAGCCGACCCCTCAGCGGGATGGGTGTGTTCCAGCATAACCAGTGCCACCTTGTTGGCTGGGATGAGTGTGTGTGGGGAGTGTAATGTGTATGTGGGGCTGGGATGAGTGCGTGTGGGGAGTGTAATGTGTATGTGCGGCTGGGATGAGTGTGTGTGGGGAGGGTAATGTGTGTGTGCGGCTGGGATGAGTGCGTGTGGGGAGTGTAATGTGTATGTGGGGCTGGGATGAGTGCGTGTGGGGAGTGTAATGTGTATGTGCGGCTGGGATAAGTGTGTGTGGGGTGTGTAATGTGTATGTGGGGCTGGGATGAGTGCGTGTGGGGAGTGTAATGTGTATGTGCGGCTGGGATGAGTGTGTGTGGGGAGTGTAATGTGTATGTGGGGCTGGGATGAGTGCGTGTGGGGAGTGTAATGTGTATGTGCGGCTGGGATAAGTGTGTGTGGGGTGTGTAATGTGTATGTGGGGCTGGGATGAGTGCGTGTGGGGAGTGTAATGTGTATGTGCGGCTGGGATGAGTGCGTGTGGGGAGTGTAATGTGTATGTGCGGCTGGGATGAGTGTGTGTGGGGAGTGTAATGTGTATGTGCGGCTGGGATGAGTGCGTGTGGGGAGTGTAATGTGTATGTGGGGCTGGGATGAGTGTGTGTGGGGAGTGTAATGTGTATGTGCGGCTGGGATGAGTGTGTGTGGGGAGTGTAATGTGTATGTGGGGCTGGGATGAGTGCGTGTGGGGAGTGTAATGTGTATGTGCGGCTGGGATGAGTGCGTGTGGGGAGTGTAATGTGTATGTGCGGCTGGGATGAGTGCGTGTGGGGAGTGTAATGTGTATGTGCGGCTGCAGCTTGTCAGCCTCCAGTGTGTCAATCACGGACCCGGCGAATCCCTCACTGTTTCTCATTGGAATCGATTGTGCTAGCCCCTCCACAGTCGCTGAGTCGGTCCAGGTTCAGCGCCCGTTTTGCTGCCTTGAAAGTTCACGAATTCTGCGTCGTCATCAACACTCAGTCTCAGAAATGGAGAATCCTGCCCAAGGGGGTTGCCCATGTAAGGCAGGGGGTGTCTTGTGGCGCAGTGGGTTAGTATCCCTGCCTCTGAGCCACAAGCTCCGGGTTCGAGTCCCACCCCAGGACCTGACGGCCGAGGAAGGTGCGTCTCTAACGCGGGCAAACAGGTCGTGTGCGTCAATCTGCAAAATCCTTCAAACAAGTCAGTGGCTGGCCGTAGCAGCAGGAGACTCCTGATCAGCCACGCGTGATGTGGAGTGGCCCCACTTAAACTCTGGCGACAGATACCTGTTCCATATAATCTGCTACAGGAACAGACGGAAGTCTGCCTAGTGCACTAACTAAGTGCGGGAAGCAATACACCAAGACAGATGTGAGGAAAATGTTTCTCAAGAGGCTTTTTAGTTGAGGCTGAGTCGTTGAACATCTAGAAGGCCTGGGTAGGTAAATACCACACATGCAACCGGGGGTGAAAGGTTACTGGGGGTGGTCAGGAATGTGGAGTTGAGGGTTGTGATGAACGGTATTAATAACTGCTGTAAACGGTACCTGACCTTTAATACCCTGCCCCTTTAAGATGCTTGGAACCCTGGGGGACTCCGCCCCCAGGAAACGGTATATAGGATGAGGCTCCATGTGGTGAGCACACTTCTCTCGGATGCTGTTCAGTTCTCTGTAGATTAAAGCCTTTTGATTACCGCTCTCGCATCGTAATTGAGGGTGCCTCAATTTAATCTACAGACACATCAAGATGGACAGCGCTCTAAAACCTGAGAAACTCAACCTGGACGCCAGGTTGAGGGTCAAGTTAGATCGGCTGTGAATTTACTGAATGGCGCAGCAGGCTCGAGGGGGTCTAATCCTGCTCCTAATTCGTATGTTTGCTATGTCCATCTGCATTTAAGAAGAAGCTAGATAAGGGCGTGGGGGAAGGCGGTATAGGAAGATTAGCAGGTAGAATGAAATTAAGAGAGGCGCTCGTGTGAAGCATGAACGCTTGCATACACTAGGTGGGCTGAATGGCCTGTTTACTGTGCTGTAAACTCTGTGTAATATTCTGGGCATCTCAACTCCAGAGGGATAATTGCAGCAATGTGTGGGCCGGAAGAGTAATAAAATGGAATGGTCCTGCCTTTTTGGGCCAAGAAGTAGAGGTGTTTCCATCGTGTCCCCCCCAGATATTAACCCCGCTTACCCCACTGGCCCAAAGGTGCATTGGAAAGCACGCGTCTTCCTCTCCCAAGGACAAATTGCCTATTATTTCCCACCCGGTGCAGGCTTATTAACTGTGTGTCCATCTTGACCTGCGTGCCCCTGTCTGCCCCTCTCCAGTATGCTGAACCTAGTGATTCGATTCATGTTGCAGTCACTGCAGGCATTAACAGGACAATGAGCGACTGCTGCTCCTGCCATGTTAAAGGCATATTAATAACATTGGGCACGGGCCAATTAGGAAAGAGAGCGACCAGCAAACCCCCCCCCCCCCCCCCCCCACACACTGTGTGCTCCCATGATTTATCAGTGGCAATGTCTCAAGTACTTAATGGTTAGTTTGGAGCAGAATTAATTCAGGGCCAGATAAATAATGCATAAGGATTTATTTTAGCCCTATGTGAAGAAGCATTATTCCGGGACTGTCAGTCGGAGGGGATGGCACTGCTTCTCTCTGATGCAGCTGACCAGAGGGGAGGTTGCTGGCGAAGGGGGGGGGGGGGGGGGGGAGGGGGGGGTGATGGCATCAGGAGGTGAGAGAGAATGCGAGGAGGGAGAGTGACGGTATGCTGAGTGTCTCCAGCAAGAAGACAAGAGGACTGAGAACATGCTGAGTCCCAAGATAAGGCAGGTCAGGCGAGGTAAGTGGTATATAAACGATGGTTGTTTTCTCATTTACCTGGGGCACAGAGCAGAGATGCAGCACTTACCCTGGTCCTTGCACAGTTCAGTGATACTGGCTTCACCTCCGCTTTATTCTTTTTTAACCATTTGCAAACCTTTGCAAAGCTGGGGGGAATGGAGATGTGGTGGAGTGGCATGGGGGGAATGAGTTATCTGGATGCAGAGAGAGGGAGGGTGAGCAGAAGGCTGACAGACAGTCAAATTAGATTTCAAAGCTTTAAAGAAATGAAACAGGAGACTAATTTTCCCCTTCCTGCAATATTAAATTCCCCAGCATCCCTGAATTTACAGAGTGTCAGTAAGCTGGGATGCTTGTATTAGTTTCCTTGTTAGATAGAACTGGCTAACAAAACTGATAATTAACTCCTGCTGCATCACCGAGCTTCGCTGTTATTTATTTTCCGCACAAGTTTCACGACTGCATTAATCTCATCTTCCGACTTGAGAAGGAAAGTGCTTATACTGCAAGACAGTGTGAATGAAACATCCAGGGGCAGAGGCAGATTTTTTTCCTCTCTCTCTTGTTGTATCAAGCTGAAGGCTCACCGGACAGGAGACATACAATATAATAGAGCAGTCGCTCATCCTGATGGGCACTTCCATTAGTGCAATTGGCTTTGGGGGCAGCGATGATCAGACAGGAATACTGCACAGCCTACAGCCTCCCTGTTCCTGCTGTCTGCAGAAGGAGATGCCCCAAAGTCAAAGCCTTCATTTATTGATCGCTTCGGCAATAAAGTATCGATCGCCTGTCCGTCGCGGAGGGGAGCATTATTCTAGGGTCCTCAGCAAGGAGGGTATAAATAATCCATGGTGAAATGGGGCACACTACTGTTCATCTCCCCCCTGGAGGAATGTGGTTTGTGAATGACTTTCAACAGCCCTGTGTGACAGTACTTTGCTCACAGACGGTCAAGTTAAGCAGCTAGATTAGATTTAGATTCATTGTCAGGTGTACAGAGGTACAGTGAAAAGTATTGTAAGTACATCCAGGCAGATCGCTCCATGCATGATAAACATAAGACGGACGATAAATACATGATGTAAATGCGTCGACATTGGGTAAAGCATACGGAATATCGTGCTACAGCTGGAAAGATGAATAGAAAGATCAGTTTAGTTCAGAAGAAGGCCATTCAGGAGTCTGGTAACAGCGGGGAAGAAGCTGTTTTTGAATCTGTTGGTGTGATGTCTAAAGAGTGATGGGACCATCAATTCACCAGACACGTGTTTCCGATATGAATCTAGGCTTTAATCAACTTACTTCAGAGCCAGCCTGTTACCTGTTGATGAACTCTCTGTGAACTGCAGGCTGACTCTGGACAAGGGTATTTATACAGCAGCACTAGGGGGAGGAGTCGTGGGCGGAGCCAAGGGTGGAGCCCTATACAAGCTCCTGAGCATTCTCAGAGCTACTCCCCCTAGTGGTCAGGTAACACTACTGCGCTTACAATATGCAGTGTGAATTTACCATGTTATATTCACCACATTCACCCCCTGCAAAAAATCAAGTCCGGCGGGGGTGGTGGTTTACAAAGTCAGTCTGTCCGGTGGTCGAACCGTCCGCTGTGATCTGCGGAGCACCGGGGTTGCAGCCTCTTGCGGTGGCTGGATGGGTGTTGTGTGCTGGGGTACGATGGCGGACTCCAGGGAGGGTTGTATCCGAGCTTCACACTCTCCTGGTTCGACCGGGGACTGGGGGCGCTGGGGGCTGGCCGGCGTAGGTGCGCGGAACTGGTGGAGCGAGCTCGCGGGCTCGGGAGCGTGAGGGGGCAGCAGCATGGGGTGTAGGGTGAGAGGTCCTTCTGTGGGGATCGAGGGGGTGCTGGATCCGGCGGGTGCCAGATCCCGGAGGGATACTGTGTCCTGACGGCCGTCAGGGAACTCGACGAATGCGTACTGGGGGTTGGAGTGGAGCAGGCGCACCTTTTCAACAAGAGGGTCGGTTTTGTGTGCCCTGACGTGTTTCCTAAGAAGTACGGGGCCCGGTGTCCTCAGCCATGCCGGAAGTGAGACCCCCGCGGTAGTGCCCCTGGAAAAAATGAAGAGCCTCTCGTGAGGAGTCTGATTGGTCGCTGTGCACAAAAGGGACCTAATAGCGTGGAGCGCGTCTGGGAGGACTTCCTGCCACTGGGAGACTTGAGCTTTCTAGACCGGAGGGTCAGTAGGACGGTCTTCCAGACCGCTGCGTTCTCCCTCTCCACCTGCCCGTTCCCCCTGGGGTTGTAGCTGGTAGTCCTGCTCGAGGCGATGCCCTTGTCGAGCAGGTACTGACGCAGCTCGTCGCTCATGAAGGATGAACCCCGGTCTCTGTGTATGTAGCTGGGTAAACCAAACAGGGTGAAGATGCT
This sequence comes from Scyliorhinus canicula, assembly GCF_902713615.1. Lineage (NCBI taxonomy): Eukaryota > Metazoa > Chordata > Chondrichthyes > Carcharhiniformes > Scyliorhinidae > Scyliorhinus > Scyliorhinus canicula. The sequence continues at coordinate 19,230,019 of NC_052167.1, forward strand.
ATGCAGGGCCCTAATGACTGTGTGGGAGATCATATCGGGGCACGGGATAGCGAATGGGAAACGGGAGAACTCGTCTACGACGTTTAGAAAATAAGCGTTCTTGTTAGTTGAGGGGAGTGGCCCTTTGAAATCAATTGCGAGGCGTTCAAAGGGCCTAGAAGCCTTGACCAGGTGGGCCCTGCCTGGTCTATAGAAGTGCGGTTTGCACTCCGCACAGATCGGGCAGTCCCTGGTGACTGCTTTTACCTCCTCGTTGGAGAAAGGCAGGTTTCGGGCTCTGATGTAGTGGGCGAGCCGGGTGACCCCCGGGTGGCAGAGGTCATTGTGGATGACTTTCAATCGGTCAATCTGCGCGCTGGCGCATGTCCCGCGGGATAGGGCATCCAGAGGCACGTTGAGCTTCCCGGGTCAATACTTAATATTGTAATTGTAGGTGGAGAGTCCAATCCTCCACCTCAGAATTTTGTCATTTTTAATTTTGCCTCTTTGCGAGTTGTCAAACATGATGGCAACCGATCTTTGGTCAGTGATGAGGGTGAACCTCCTACCTGCGAGGTAGTGCCTCCAGTGACAAATAGCCTCCACAATGACTTGTGTTTCTTTCTCGACTGAAGAGTGTCAGAGTTCTGAAGCGGAGAGGGTACGGGAGAAAAATGCGACTGGTCTCCCTGCCTGATTTAGTGTGGCTGCTAGAGCTACCTCTGAGGCGTCGCTCTCAACCTGGAATGGAGTGGATTCATCCACCGCCCGCATGGCCGCTTTGGCAATGTCCTCCTTGATGCCGTCGAAGGCCTGGCATGCCTCGGCTGACAGGGGAAATCGCGTGGCCCTAAAGAGTGGGCGGGCTTTGTCCGCATATTGAGGGACCCACTGGGCGTAGTAGGAGAAGAAGCCCAAGCACTGTTTGAGGGCCTTGGGGCAATGGGGGAGGGGTCTGGGCCCAGGTCTCCGTTTTCCACGACATAGCCGAGGATGGCTAGTCTGTTTGTGCGGAAAACGCATTTCTCCTTGTTATAAGTGAGATTCAGTTTCTGTGCCGTCTGGAGAAAACGGTGGAGGTTGGTGTCGTGGTCCTGCTGGTCATAGCCGCAGTTGGTGACATTGTCCAAGTACGGAACCGTGGCCCGCAGCCCGTACTGGTCCACCATTCGGTCCATTGCTCGTTGGAACACCGAGACCCCATTAGTGACGCCGAAAGGGACCCGGAGGAAATGGAAGAGGCAGCCATCGGCCTCGAATGCCGTGTAGTGGCGGTCCTCTGCGGATTGGAAGCTGGTGGTATGCAGACTTCAGATCCACCGTGGAAAAGAGCCGGTACTGGGATTTGGTTTACCATGTCTGCAATCCTGGGGAGGGGATACGCGTCGAGGAGCGTAAATCTATTTATGGTCTGACTATAGTCGACAACCATGCGGACTTTTTCCCCGGTCTTAACGACCACCAACTGAGCTCTCCAGGGACTATTGCTGGCCTCTATAATCCCCTCACTGAGAAGCCTTCGGACCTCTGTCCTGACAAATACCCTATCCTGCAGGCTATACCGCCTGCTACGAGTGGCTACGGGTTTACAGTCCTTTGTGAGATTGGCGAAGAGAGGAGGGGGGGGGGGAGATTTGCAGCGTAGCGAGGCTGCAGATAGTGAGTGGGGGCAGGGGCCCGCCGAAGCTGAGGGTGAGGGTCTTAAGGTTACATTGGAAGTCTAGTTCTAATAATAGTGGCGCGCAGAGTTCGGGCAAAACGTAGAGTTTGAATATTGAGTAGCTAGCGCCTCGGATTGTGAGTGTCGCGGCGGTGTGTCCCTGGATCTGGACCGAATGGGAGCCTGAAGCGAGCGAGATAGTTTGCCGCACGGGGAAAACGGGGAGCGAACAGCGTCTTACCAGATCTGGATGTATGAAGCTCTCAGTGCTCCCGGAGTCGAAGAGGCATGGCGTTTTGTACCCGTTGATTTGGACCTCTGCCATCGAATTTCGCAGATGCTTCGGGCGTGATTGGTCCAGAGTGACTGCGCTAAGTTGCGGGTAGTCGGCGGCTCGTTCAGCTGTGCTGGAGTGGCCCAGTGATGACTGCCCTCTGAATTCGTAGTCGTACTCTTCCGATGAGTTGTCCGAGCGTGGAGATGCCGGTCTGGCCCGTGGATCGCACATGGCGGGTGGCGAGGAAGATGGCGTCCAAGATGGCGGCCCCCATGAGTCGCACGTGGCCGGCCGCGTGGTGGAGGTTTTCCAAGATGGCGGCCCCCATGGATCGCACGTGGCGGGAGGGGGCGGAAACGGGGCATAGGCTGCAGCGTTTCGGGCTCCGCGGGCCTGCGGGTGTGGGGAGCGATTACTTTGTGCCGCTGGGGAGTTGGGAACTGGGGCCCTTTTAGCGAGGCACACTCTTGCGTAGTGGCCTTTCCGCCCGCAGCTGCTGCAGGTCGCGTCGCGGGCCGGGCAGTGCTGCCGCGGGTGCTGGTTCTGGCCGCAGAAATGGCAGGCTGGAGCAGTATAGTGGCTGGCTGGAGCAGCATAGTGGCTGGCTGGAGCAGCATAGTGGATGGGTGGCTGCGTAGCACAGGCCTGGGGGAGTCGCTGGTCGGGGGCCCATGATTGGGTCGCGGGGTCCGCGGGGAACGAGTTAAGGCTGTGGAAGGAGACCTCCATTGTGGTTGCAGCTTCCACAGTTATTTCTAAGTCCTGTGCCCCCTTTTCCAGCAGCCGTTGGCACACATAATTAGACCTGAGGCCCGCTACAAAACCATCGCGTACAGCAAGTTCTCTGTGTTCAGCCGCGGTAACCGCTTGACAATTACAGTCATTTGACAAATTATTGAGTCCCCTTAAAAATTCGGCGAGTGATTCTGTAGGCCGCTGGCAGCGAGTCGTGAACACATGGCGTGTGTAAACTTCGTTAATAGGCCTTACATAAATTTTATCGAGAACTGCTAGCGCTGCAGTATATGAACGGCCGAGTTTAGTTACATAGAGATTCTGTGGCTCACCCTCGCGTGCAGTAGACTTAGCTTCTGTTCCTCTGTCGTTTCGGCTGTGCTCGCTTCTGTCAGGTAGGCCTTAAAGCACCGCAGCCAGTGGGAGAAGATTTCTTTAGCCTCTGCATCCTGCGGGTCGAGTTCCAGGCGTCCAGGCTTGAGGGCCGATTCCATGACCGATCTTTACTGTTCTTAAGTTGATTAAATTGATGGAACCATCAATTCACCAGACACGCGTTTCCGATATGAATCTAGGCTTTAATCAACTTACTTCAGAACCAGCCTGTTACCTGTTGATGAACTTTCTGTGAACTGCAGGCTGACTCTGGACAAGGGTATTTATACCGCAGCACTAGGGGGAGGAGTCATGGGCGGAGCCAAGGGTGGAGCCCTGTACAAGCTCCTGAGCATTCCCAGAGCTACTCCCCCTAGTGGTCGGGTAATGCTACTGCGCTTAAAATATACAGTGTGAATTTACCATGTTATATTCACCACAAAGAGGTTACGGGTTAGGTGGATTGGCGCTTTAGGATGCAAACATGTGAAGGTTAGGTGGGATTATGGGGATGGAGTGGGGGAAGGGGGCTAGGGAGGGCACTCTTTCAGAGGATCGTGGAAACTCGATGGGCTGAATGGCCTCCTTCTACACTGTAGGGATTCTATGTTCTAAGGACTCTACGGTTTGTTGAGATCATGTCAGAGATTTTTGCAACACGATCGCCCAGCGATAGCATTGCCGTTAATCGTACAATCGAGAGATTCAAATTTTTCCTTGATCCTTAACCCTGGGCATGTTCCCTCCTCAATCCTTGGCCTGGCACGTTGAGTTTTGGATTGTTTTCGTTGGAGCAGAGACTCAGGGGTGACCTGATCAAGGTGTACAGGATTATGGACAGGGTGGATAGGGAGTGCTGTTCAGTTGATGGATCAGACACGAGGGGACACCAGTTCAAGGAGAGAGGCAGGAGGATTAGAATCATGGAACTCCTACAGTGCAGGAGGAGGCCATTCAGCCCATCGAGTCTACATTGTCACTCAGGCCCACTCACCCGCCCCATCCCTGTAGCCTTACCTAACCTGCACATCTTTGGACTGTGGGAGGAAACCGGAGCACCCGGAGGAGACCCACGTAGACATGGGGAGAACGTGCAAACTCCACAGTCACCCAAGGTCGGAATCGAACCCGGGTCCCTGGCGCTGTGAGGCAGCAGTGCTAACCACTGTGCCACCATGCCGCCCCTTTAGGGGGCATGTGAGGAAAAACCATTTTACCCAGAGGGTGGTAACGGTCTGGAATGCATGCCAGCGATTCATATACAGGATGTGCGTGTTGCTGGCTGGGCCCAGCATTTATTGCCCCTCTAATTGCCCTTGAGAAGGCGGTGGTGAGCTACCTTCATGAACTGTGGCTGTCCATGTGGTGTAGGTACACCCACAGTGCTGTTAGGGAGGGTGTTCCAGGATTTTAACACAGTGACAGTAAATGAATGGTGATATATTTCCAAGTCAGGACGGTGTGTGGCCTGGAGGGGAACTTGCTGGTGGCGGTGTTCCCCTGTATCTGTTGTCTTGTCCTTTTAGGTGGGAGTGGATGCGGGTTTGGAAGGTGCTGTCAAGGGAGCCTTGGAGAGTTGCTGCAGGGTTGGTACACACTGACACCTCGGTATGTCAGCGGTGGAGGGAGTGAATGAGTGAATGAGTGAATTAGCGTTTTCCTAACAGTGGATTGGATGCCAATCAAGCGGGCTGTTTTGTCTTGAATGGTATCAAATTTATTGAGTGTTGTTGGAGCTGCCCTCATCCAGGCAAGTGGTGAGTATTCCATCACACTCCTGACTTGTGCCTTGTTGATGGCAGGTTTTTGGGAGGCAAGAGGTGAGTAAATCACTGATGTGTTATGTACTCTGGGATAACACCGGCTGCAACTGGATGCAGCTTTGACCAAAAGATACTCCAGGCCTTTAAGTTAGTTCAATCTGATTTATTGAACCAGTAGCACAGTTCTCTATGAGTTTGACTCTCTGCTCACCTAAGTGTGGTTACTCTGTCTGGCTGAACCAGACTAGCTCTTAGCCACGTGCGTGAGGAGTGATACTGTACATACACCCTGACTCACTCTGTAGATGTTCGTCAATGGAAAGAGGCGGTGTGTGAGTGCCTCGTGCCTATTATAGTGAGATACCACCCCTGAGTGTCCTGTCTGCTCATTGGTCATGTCCTGTTCTCTGTGTTCATTAGCTACCTGTCATTATGTGCATGTTTGCATATCATGACAATCCCCATAGAATTCTCACCCTCTGGCTCTTGTGATGCTCTTGTAGCCATAGTATAAATGGCCGATTCAGTTCAGTGTGTAGTGAACGGCAACCCCATTGATGGTGGGGGTTTCAGGGTGGCAAAACCATTGAATGTCAAGGGGAGATGATTAGATTCTCTCTTGTTGGGGATGCTCAGTGCTTGTTTCTTTTTGTGATGTGAATGTTACTTTATAAAGTGAGAAATGTAAATCGCTTATTGTCACAAGTAGGCGTCAATGAAGTCACTGTGAAAAGCCCCTAGTCGCCACATTCTGGCGCCTGTCCGGGGAGGCTGGTATGGGTATTGAACCGTGCTGCTGGCCTGCCTTGGTCTGCTTTCAAAGCCAGCGATTTAGCCCAGTGTGCTAACAAAGTGACCAATTCTTGGAGGGTTTCTCCCTCATTTTCTGTGAGGAAGTGGCTGGCCTGTAATCAGCGAGTGAACAAAGTGAAAGGAGGAACTTGTTTTGCGGATGGATCTCAAGTTCCAACACTCGCTGCGCCATTTGACAACGATCTTCCTGCCCCGCGGCAAACCAGGGGTTGAGATTGTGGTTCCCGTGGTAGCATTTTCCCCTCTAAGTCCGTAGATTGTCAGCTTAGTACTCACTCCGGAGACGTGGACATCTCTAGGCTGGAGAGGGAGCGTTTTTCCCCCCTGAGTTGAACGGCAGTTACGAGGGGGCACAAGTTCAAGGTGAGGGGCAGGAGGTTTAAGGGGGATTTGAGGAAAAGCTTATTTACCCAGAGGGTGGTGACGGTCTGGAATGCGCTGCCTGGGAGGGTGGTAGAGGCGGGTTGCCTCACATCCTTTAAAAAGTCCCTGGTTGAGCACTTGGCACATCATAACATTCAAGGCTATAGGCCGAGTGCTGGCAAATGGGATTAGGTAGGCAGGTCAGGTGATTTCCATGTGCTGTATTATTCTGCGATACTGATATTCCAAAGCGAAAAATGAAATCTTTCTCTGTCAGGGAAGCTTCTTTCGTAAACCAGGACCCTGTGCCATTTCACAGCACAGCTGGGGTGGTGGGCCCTGCCAAAATTTACCCCTAACTAACGTCAATGCTTTGAGTGGTCGTTATCGCATTGCTGTTTTGTTGGGAGCTCGCTGCGCGCAAATTAGTTCACCCACATCGCAAGAGTGGCTGCACTTCAAAAATAATTCCCCCGCAGTCAAGGGCTTGGTGACAATCTGAGGAAGTGAGCGGCGCTATATAAATGGACGTCCCTCTCACTTTCGACGGCAGAGGAGGTGGTGACATTGTCAGGAGGGCAGTGCATCATGGGAGAAATGGCGCATTGTGTTTAGAATGAAACACTCCTTATTTTCACAGTTTGAGCAACATAACGCTCCTGCCGTGAGGAGCAGGAGGAGGCCATTCAGCCCCTTTGAGCCTGCTCCACCACCCAGGAGGATCACGGCTGGCCTGACATGGATATATTTTAATCGCAAAATTTTTTTTTTTAATGATATAAAGTGGCAACTGAAGCAGAGTTAAATTATTTATTCCCCACTTTGCGGGGTGGGGGGACACCCTAAATTGGTCGTCATGGAAACCATTAGATTTGTGAATGTGATCAGATTTATAAAAGGGTCGCAAGGGTGACATCGAGGGTGTAAAATATTTGTTTAGGTGACAGGCTGGTTTAGCACACTGGGCTAAATCGCTGGCTTTTAAAGCAGACCAAGGCAGGCCAACAGCACGGTTCAATTCCCGTGCCAGCCTCCCCGAACAGGCGCCGGATTGTGACGACTAGGGGCTTTTCACAGTAACTTCATTGAAGCCTCCTCGTGACAATGAGTGATTTTCATTTTCATTTAAACAGATCTTTGAGGTATGCGGAATAGACAGACAGGGTCGCTGACTGCAGAGGCATTTACTTCAGTGGCAAAGTGCTTTATTGGAAGTTTTGTACTGAACTAACATTGGGTCTCTAAGTTAGCAAACAGAGGGGCGGCCCGGTGGCACAGTGGTTAGCACTGCTGCCTCACAGTGCCAGGGTCCCCGGGTTCAATTCCGGCCTCGTGTGACTGTCAGTGTGGAGTCTGCACGTTCCCCCTGTATCAGCGTAGGTTCCTCCGTATGCTCCGGTTTCCTCCCACAGTCCAAAGATGTGCAGATCAGATGGATTGGCCGCCATAGGTTGCCCCTGAAATGTCCAAAAAATGTGGGGTTGCGGGGAGAGGGTGAGGGATTGGGCCTAGATGGGGTGCACTTTCAGAGGGTCAGTGCAGACTCGATGGGCTGATTGGCCTCCCGCACTGTAGTAATTCTATGGTAGTGGATGAACACTCAATCTACTTATATGATATTCCTGTCAATTTCTACGTTTAATCTTTCATGGGATATGAGCTGGCTCGGCTAACATTTGTTGCCCGTTCCTAATTGCCTTTTGAGAAGGTGGTGCTGAGCTGCCTCTTGAGCTGCTGCAGTCCATGGGGTGTAAGTGCACCCAAAGTGCTGTTAGGGAGGGAGTTCCAGCATTTTGACCCAGCGACAGTGAAGGAACGGCCGATATATTTCCAAGTTAGGGTGGTGTGTGGTTCGGAGGGGAATTTGCAGGTGGTAGTGTTCCCATGTGTCTGCTGCCCTTGTCCTTCGAGGTGGCAGAGATCACGGGCGCGATTCTCCGCAAATGCGGAGAGTCGTGAAGGCTGCCGTGAAACCGGCCGTGTTTCATGGCAGCCTCCGCGCCCCCTCCCGGGACCCGATTCTCCCCCCCGGTCGGGGCTAGCAGCGGGGCCCCGTGAACCACGGCATCGCAGGTTTAGCGAACTTCGCTAAGCCCGCGCGCCAAAGTTAACGGCGGCTGACGCGCACGATGACGTCAGCCGCGCATGCGCGGATTGGGCGGCTCCAACCCGCGCATGTGCGGATGACGTCATCACGCATAACGCGGGTCGTTATGCCCCTCAGCCACCCTGCGGACTGATCCAGCGGGGCAGCGGAGGAATAAAGAGTGCACGGGGTTCGGACCCGCTGCCCGCGATCGGTGCCCACCGATCACGGGCCCATGGCAGCCTTGGCACGGCCGTGGTGCGGCCGTGCCAATCGGTGCCATGGTTCCCCAGAACGGCACTTTGCGGCCGTTTTCACGAACGGTGAGAGCAGGTGTGTTGGTGTTCGTGAAAACGGCCGTAAAGGCCTGGGAAATCGGCCCATCGGCTAGGGGGGTGGCCGTGGTAAGGAGAATAGCGGGAGGTTGGGAAAAATGTCGGGAAGGCCCTCCCGCTATTTTCCGACCCGTCGTGGGCAGCGGAGAATCGCGCCCCACGGCTGGGATAATCCGATCCGGCGCCGGGTCAGAGAATCCCCGGGGGGGGGGGGGAAACAGGAAAATTGTGCACCGCCGCTCCGACTCCGGCTTCCCCATTCTCCAGCAGCAATTCCCGGGCGCCCGCAGGATTCCCACCAAGCCAGTCGGGAGCCGTTGACAGCGGTCCCCTGGCGATTTCGCTCCATAAGCCTCTTCACCTCTCTCTCTTCCTTTAAGATATTAAAACCTATCCCCAGTGGCGGACTGGGTCTAAAAATATTGGTTGCCAGGAGACAAAGGGGGCCCACCCACAACTACAATGCTATCATTTAATTTTCATAACGAATAAATAAAATTTTCAAAAAATACATATGGAAAAAAGGGTACAATTAAAATATTTGTGGAAAAAAATCTGTATTTCTTAGTAATTACAGTGTACATGTACTGTACATATTACTGGCAGTAGATACCAAATGTAAATACAGAATGTTATAATTGAATTTTTTATTTATTTTTTTAAATTTTAAGTAATTGGTTGATATTTTTAAATAGTTTACGGCACAATTTACACATTAACAGATAGTTCAAAAGCACAATAGAGCATTGCATGCAGTCCACTATATTAAGAGCAATCGTTTGTGTTCGCTAGATGATTGTGCGAATCTGCCAATAATTGCTTCTGCATCCAATTCATCTAACAATTCCTTTTCAATGGATAGCAACATGTATGATTCCAAATTCTCCTCAGAGCAAATTTCTTGACCTTGTCTTTATGATCTTTAGCTTTGAAAATGTCCTCTCACATTGGACTTGAGTAATTGGTAGTGTGCAGATGACTTTATAAAGTTCATAACGGTTATCATATGCCTTGTCATGAAGTCTGTTGGATGCCAGAATTTTTAGTACACACGATGGGCAAGTGCTGCAAATTTTACAATTGTTGCAACTGGAATCCATATTCTCACCATCATTAAGCAATAGCTTTAATACATCAAAGTTTGAAGCAAAAGAAAACAATTCCAATATTACTTGATCTTTGCTGATTTGTGGAAACAGCTTAATAATACCTTCCAATGCTTCATCTTCAAGGCCCTTCTCTGCAATAGTTTTAAACTTTGCTGGGTCCAAGCAGGACAAATCTTTATACAACTGTTTGTGTTGTACAAAGCGTGATTCTAGTGACTGGACAATGCGATCCATTATTAGGTTAAACACATTTACTCGAAAATCAGCTAGAGAATCTGAGGAATTTCTTTCATCATCAATAAGCTCATCTGCCATTCTTTTCTTCTTCCTCTGCCTCTTAACTGGCAATGCTGTTTCCAATGCATCAATTTCCAATGTTTGATTTTTATCCATATTCATCTGTGAAATCCTGTCATTACATTTATTTACAAATTCCAAAGCCTTGCTGTGAACATTATCAAATGTTCTTGTCTGTTCCTTCAACTTTGTTGTAGCTGAATCTACCAAACTCCATGCAGTAAACATATCTAAGCCTGGGCAGCACGGTGGCCTAGTGGTTAGCACAACCACCTCACGGCGCCGAGGTCCCAGGTTCGATCCCGGCTCTGGGTCACTGTCCGTGTGGAGTTTGCACGTTCTCCCCGTGTCTGCGTGGGTTTCGCCCCCACAACCCAAAAATGTGCAAAGTAGGTGGATTGGCTACGCTAAATTGCCCCTTAATTGGAAAAAAATAATTGGCTAATCTAAATTTAAAAAAAAAAACATATCTAAGCCACTTGTCTGTAGATAACTTGATAACGGGGTTGTAGTTTCAAATATATACAAGTAAGTAAATGCTGTCAATATGGTTTCAAACTTTAGAAGACTTTCAAGTAAAACATTTGCTTCATGTTTTGTTTTTGCATCAAACTTTTTGAATCTTGTATCATTGATAAGCATGTCAATAGATTTACGAAAGTACTGGCAGCGGCATCATCAAAACGTCCAAATATAGTTGTTGCTGCATTGGATTTTCCTGACCATCTGGTCTCGCCAATTAGCTTTAATCGTTTCATTTTTTCTTGTCCTAGATGTTTTCCAACAACTTCTATCCATACAGCCATTCTCGTGTATGATGCTTTCACAAAAGTTGCTATATTCTGGAGCAAATTGAAAAAAGAAACTGCAGGCACACAACATTTTGTTGTTTCAGTTATCACCAAATTCAAGACATGGGCATAGCACCATATATGAACATGTTGATCAGCCACATCAGCAATTTTACTTTGTAAACCATTATACTGGCCATGGTAGCTTGCAGCATCATCTGTGCTATCAGATAAACATTTTTGGGGGTCAATTTTAAGATGCTGTAATGTTTCAATCAATAGATCAAAACGTCCCTGTCCTGTACCATCATTACTTGGCACAACTGAAAGTAGTCGCTCACAGATAATACCTTTAGGCACATACCGATAAGCACAATAATAATGCTAAACTGATCGATGGATGAATTATCCTGTGTTGAATCAACCTGAATAGAATAATATTTTGCCTGAGAAACTTCATGACTTCTTGTATCATATTCTTCATAATTTTGATTAACATGTTTATAGTTGTTTTACTCAGGTATGTAACAAGTCCACTACAGCCTTTACTTTGAGCCTTTCCTTGTTGCTCTAATCGTTTCTTTGTTTAGACTTGTTTTGCACTGCAGAAACGTGAGCTGCCATAATGGGGTCATATTTTGCCATCAACTGCACTGTAGCTAAAAAATTGGCATGATTCAGAACCTCATTATCTAGAGTGTAGGCCGATTCATTTCTGTGACCTCAAAAAGGAAGTGCTTGCTTGCCTAACATCTTTATGATGTCTATAATCCTCATGACAATACTTCTCTGCTTCAATACTTCTTCTTTCCTTTTAATTAGTGATGCTGCAAAAAATGTATCTAAGGTGCCATCATTAACCACACTGATATATTGCTGAGCATTTCTGACATGTGTTGTTGTCGATTCATGTAAAGTCAAGCTCTGGCTAATACACCTGTAGTCACTAAAGCCACGTACAAAGGGTGATGGATTACAAGTGTTGGGAAACTCAAAGGCTAAGCAGTATGAACAATATAAGCATCTATTTTCTTTGTTATATGTTAGCCATTTTCTTGGGACTGAGTCATTCATAATTTTCCTCTCATACAAACGAGCATCAAATGGCAGATCATCAAGTGGCTGAAGTGGATGTTCAGCAAAAAACAGTTTTAGCTTTGCTCGTGATGGATATTGGAAGATTCCAGTAATTGATCTTTCATTTTCTTGCGTAGGTTCATTTACAGAATGTGCTTCAGAAACCAAGTCATTTATGCTTGAAGGAATATCTGATTCTCTGTCACTAGTTGAAGCTATGTGTTCAGATGTTGCAACTACAGGCAGTACAGATACCGGAACAAGGAAGCCAGAAGAAATATTGGGCCTGGGTTGATTAGTAATGGATGCACTTGTATTTGTCTCTACATTCAAAGTAGCTCTTCTCTGTTCTTGTAACTCGCATGTAATTGCATCATCACCATGAGCATTGTTTCTTGCTCTTGATTATTTTTTGCAGAACGGGATATTGATGTGTATTGTGCTTGTGGTATTATAAACTCTGTAATAGGCCTTCATCGCTTGGCTGATTCCTTCCTTTCTGCTTCTTTTTGTTCTTTGCGTTTTAGTGACCCAGATTTATGCTTTTTCTTTTCCATGCTGGTAGGGGTAATATTCCTGAAATAAAAACTTAATTAAAAATAGCCCACATTGGGAAAAATGAATGTTGATGATTGCAAGAATAACTTGAAGGAACGCCAGATAAACCCCTACTTGATAAAAAATATAAAATAACTTACTTACACTTCAATAGGCTATGTTCATTAGTCAATACTACTGTGGACTATGCAGCTTCAGAAGAGGAGACAATCCACTGTCCAGTGTTCACACCAGCAAGCAACTGAGACAACTGTTGAAACTTAGAAGTTTGGTCCGACTATAGTAAGACATTAAGAATGGTCCCACGACCAAAGTTAACATGTCCAGTTTGATACCAGTGTAGTGTTACAAGTCGCAACCCTTTGAGTTTACCGATCATGGCTTATCACTTCAATATCTTTGGCCTCATGATTCACGGTCAAAGGTACCGCTTCTCCTTTTCGGTGACCTCACGACCTTATGTACTGCTTGATATCCTTTCAAGTTGCCGACCATCTCAAATCACGAAATGTAACTTTATCTTTAAATTCACACACTCCTGCTGAAAACGTGGATTTCCAACTATGTCCGACCCGGGTGAACCAGACCCCCCCCCCCCTCCACTCCTTTTCACATCCGTTTAACACTCCTTCGTTCCTTCATGCACTGAGTGATTATTTGTTTGTTTCTTTATTGCATTTTTATTTAGTATTGCTCTTTTTAAAAACAATTATATTTTATTAAGTTAGAATACAAATCTCAGGAAAGAAGTTGGAGACTTATTTATCTAATTAATTATAATTTTTAAGGGCCCTTCAGAGATTCACGGGCCCCTTCTTGGCTCTCCGGGCCCCAGACCAATGTACCGGCTGAACCAAGACTACTGCTTGATATCCTTTGAAGGTGCCGACCATCTCAAATCACAAATTGTAACTTTATCTTTAAATTCACACACTCTTGCTGAAAACATGGAATATCCTTAATTATGCCCGACCCGGACCCCCGTATTCCACATCCTTCCACTGCCTCCCCTGCTTCGTTCCTTTTCATGCACTGCTTATTTGTGTCCTGTTCTCTTTTTTTTTCTTATTCCTTTTTATTACTAAAACAGTTGTCTGTGTTTGTTTCTTTATTGCATTTTTATTTGATATAGGGGGCCCACTTCATCAGGGGCCCACTTGCCATCGGGCAAGCTGACACCCTGGCCAGTCCGCCACTGCCTATCCCTACTCCCACCGCCTGTCGATGGGATTTCCCATTGAAACCACTCCACAGCGTTGGGAAGCCCACGTGTGGGGGTGCACTCCCGGCGGGAAATGTGAATCGCAACGGGTGGAGAATGCCGTCCAATGTGTCTTCCCTTGACTGATTGACTCCCAAATTGTCCGTTCAGGGTTTTACCAGTAGTTATTTTTGTTTTAACTTTGTCATACTTTTTAACCCAATCTCTGTCTCACACTTCCTGACAGATGCATTATTTTTGGTAAGTTCCCCTTTTCTGAAGAAGAAATCGGAGGCAAGACTTAAAGCGATCAATTCTCTGCTTGCCACTCGGACATTGTTGCAACACAAAGAATAAACGAGGGGCACTAAACACCTTCAATAGCATTGAATATTCATTGAGAATAACACAGGTGGGCATGTGTTACCAGACTGTACATCACACTGAGGCTTCGGAGTCTGGAAGGTTTATAAACAGTACTGGAGACAGTATTAAAAGCTGAACACCATTTTAATTAATCTTTACCATTCTTGCAAGTCCACTGTACTATTATGTACTATTCTCTCTCTGTTCATTTTATTTGAAGTCAACAGCACCTTACTAGCTGACATGCCCGAAATATTCTACCTCATGTAGCATGGGAGAGAGCGCCAATGAAATCATCTTTTCTTTTTAGATCTCATGACGGATGTGAATTCTTCCCCTCTCAATGCAACCACATTCCCTCTTCCCCTAAAGCTGCTGACGCCATCTCATGGGTGTGGTGAATGTGTAACCACTATAATTCACACTGTACATTACTGTGTCCCTGTGGGCTCCGTCTGTGAGCCGTTGCGCGGCTCTGCCCACAGGGGGTGATGAGGAGCATGTACAGGGCTCCGCCTTTGGCTCCGCCCGCTACAGGAAATATAAGTGCTGCGGTCCTGCGAGTCTGCCTCCAGTTCAGCACGGTCGCAGGCAGGCTCAGTTGTAAGCCGATTAAAGCCACAGTTTACTCCAACTCGTGTCTCTGGTTGAATTGATGGTCGCATCAATGGGTACAAGCTACTCATTGGGCTGGATTCTCCGCCGGAGGGATGCTCCGTTTTTCCGGCACCCGGGGTTTCCCAATGGTATGGGTGTGCCCCACAATAGGAAACCTCATTGACCGGCCGGTGTAACAGACCATCCCGCCGACGTGGTGAGGCACAAATGTGGCCGGGCGGGGCGGAGCATCCCGCCCATTGTTCCCCGCGGGCCAGCCCGAGATATCGTGGCTGTCTCCAGGTTTGATGGCCTTGCACGTGCTCAGTTCGACTAGCCGAGCCCATTGGGAGCTGGGGCCTGGGCTGATATCCCTATCCATACGGGCGGCACAGTGGCTAGCACTGCTTCCTCACAGCGCCAGCCACTCCGGTTCGATTCTGGCCTCGGGTGTCAGTCCTGTGGAGTTTGCACTTTCTCCCCGTGTCTGTGTGGCTTTCCTCCGGATGCTCCGGTTTCCTCCCACAGTCCAAAGCTGTGCAGGTTAGGTGGATTAGCCATGATAAATTGCCCTTTAGTGTCCAAAAGCTTAGGTGGGGTTACTGGGTTATGGGGTGGGGTACTCATTCCAAATGGGCCAAATGGCCTTCTTCTGCACTGTAAGGATTCTATAGAACATAGAACAGTACAGCACAGAACAGGCCCTTCGGCCCTCGATGTTGTGCCGAGCAATGATCACCCTACTCAAACCCATGTATCCACACTATACCCGTAACCCAACAACCCCACCCCCTTAGCCTTACTTTTTAGGACACTATGGGCAATTTAGCATGGCCAATCCACCTAACCCGCACATCTTTGGACTGTGGGAGGAAACCGGAGCACCCGGAGAAAACCCACGCACACACGGGGAGGACGTGCAGACTCCGCACAGACAGCGACCCAGCCGGGAATCGAACCTGGGATCCTGGAGCTGTGAAGCATTTATGCTAACCACCATGCTACCCTGCTGCCCTATGTCCTATTCTATTCTACGTTCTACCTTGGGCGACTGCAGCCACGAACCAGGAATTGAACAAGGGAACTTCTCAGTCCATGTTGTCAAATGCTGTGGGCGGAATTCTCCCAGGCAGGCGGAGGTGGTGCATGCGGGTATGCTGATGTCCCAGAAATGTCTCCCCTTCCAACATTCGGGTGGGTAGATTCCTGAGTCCATTAGGGGAACCGCCGGATGTTACAGTCCTGCCGAACTAATCGGCAACTCAAATTGCCCGGCACATCCGCCAGTGGGAAGACGCGTTGGAGTGGGAAAGTAAATTATTGGCCCACTTGTCTCGAACCTCCAGCTGTGCTTCGCTCCTGCCAGCTTTCACCATGGTCTGGGAGCAGCTTATTCAGCCCCACCCACCAGTGCCCAGGGTCGAGCGCAGAAGCCACATCATCACCAATTGTTCCAACAGGAGCAACAGCAGCAGCAGCTGGATCCTCCTGAACTGCATACCCACAGGGTACAGTGGGTAGGCGGCACCCAGAAGGGGCAAGACCCCTCAACACAGGGTCGAAGAGGCAGAACGACCAGCTCTCTCTACCTGTCTGAACACCAGTGCTTCAGGAGTCTCAGTCTTTCATGGCAGGTCGCTGACCACAGCCACAGCCTCCTGGAAAAAGCCATTCTTCCCAGTGGGCCAGGCGGGCATACATTGCCAATGATTTGAGAAGATGCAACCATACCGACTCCCTGCACCTGGGTCCCTGACTCTTACCTAATTGTACGCTCTCCTGTCCCGCAAGGAGCAGAAGCAGGGAGGTGTGAGTGGTTGTTGTGTGTGATGTGTTATGTACTCTGGGATAACACGGGCTGCAACTCGATACAGCTTTGACCAAAAGATACTCCAGACTTTCAAGTAAGTTCAAAGTGATTTATTGAACCATTAGCACAGTTCTTTAAGAGTTCGGCTCTCCTGCTAATCTTGCTATAGTAACTCAGTCTAACTAACCAGTCTGGTCTAAACCACGTGGTGGGTGTGATGCTTCTGATCTGCCCCTGTCCTACACTCTAAGTGACGCCTATGGAAAGAGCTTGTGTGCCCTGTCCTTATATATGGGTTGTGTAATGCCCCCTTGTGGTAGTGTCACCTCTGGGTGTCTTGACTGCCCATCGTGTCTTATTCTATGTGTTCATTAGCTGTATGTCTGCATGTCATGACGTCTCTGGTGCTCCCTCTAGTTTACTTAGTTAAGGGGTTATTTACATTAACCCCTTGTGTATTTACAGTGATGCATATCACCACAGTGTGGAGAGGGGGAAAGAGACCAATTGTGGATGCTGCCTGAGAGGCATAGTGCCAGAGGGAGATAGGGTGTGAATGCCACAAAGTCTACAGAACTCTCTGGGCACAATCTACTGGCTATGCTACACCTGAGAAGCAGGTCGCGGTGCAAAGTGGCAAAATGACAGGAGGCCCCACTCCCATGATCTACCCGGCTCACTACACCTCATGAGATCTATCGTGATCTCATAGATTTCATAGAAATTATTTCATAGAATTTACAGTGCAGAAGGAGGCCATTCGGCCCATCGAGTCTGCACCGGCTCTTGGAAAGAGCACCCTACCCAAGCCCACACCTCCACCCTATCCCCATAACCCAGTAACCCCACCCAACACTAAGGGCAATTTTGGACACTAAATGCAATTTATCATGGCCAATCCACCCAACCTGCACATCTTTGGACTGTGGGAGGAAACCGGAGCGCCCGGAGGAAACTCAGGCACACACGGGGAGGATGTGCAGACTCCGCACAGACAGTGACCCAAGCTCGGAATCGAACCTGGGACCCTGGAGCTCCGAAGTAATTGTGTTAACCACTATGCTACCGTGCTGCCCGTCACGAGATGTCGCGATGTGAAGCCCGCCCATCATGGGCGGGATCACTTTTGGGAAAATCTACATATTAGATTGAGACAGCCAGACTCACCCCAATATGCAGTTAATGACGTGAGCAAGGCGTTGGGATCTATCTACTTCGCCTCGGAGACCCCGGGCAGCGCCGTCCAGTGCTGGTCTCCATAAACGGGGAGCAGACAGAACGGCACTCGAGGGCGTCTCCCAGGGGATCAGAGGCCCCCAGGTGAAATGAAAATCGCTTATTGTCACGAGTTGGCTGCAATGAAGTTACTGTGAAAAGCCCCTAGTCGCCACATTCCGGCGCCTGTTCGGGGAGGCTGTTACGGGAATCGAACCGTGCTGCTGGCCTGCCTTGGTCTGCTTTCAAAGCCAGCAATTTTAGCCCAGTGTGCTAAACAGTGCTTGCCATCTGCGCAGTGTGGTACTCTGGCACTGCCAAGGTGCACAAGTGGCACTGCCAGCTGGCAGGGGCACCGACAGGGAGTCAGGCTGGCATTTTTCGTCTGGTGGTGATCGGTCCAGAGGAGTGCACTGCGAAGGGGGCCCGATGACCCCCTTAGAGCGATTTGGGGGTCGCAAAGGGAGCGCGAGAGACTGGGACGCCATTTTAAAATGGCATCCCGATCTCTCGCTGCTCTGAGGATTTCCAGGAGCGGATCTCCTCAGTGTGGAAAGCGGGGCTGAGTTCGGCCTTGGGCGCACGTTCCCCACTGAGATCCCGTATCTAACTGGATGGGCGTTAGATAACGGGATATTTCTCAGCGCTTACATCCTTGTTCAATAGCATGTTTCAGATGTTCAACTATTTAAAAAAAAAATTTCAAATGAGTGTCAACAATTTTGTCCCATCGCCAATTGCCCCTGACAAGGTGGTGGTTAGCCCCCATCTTGAACTGCGGACATGGAGTCGCTGAGGTGTAGGTACACCCACAGTGCTGTTAGGGTGGGCATTCTTAGATTTTGACCCATCCACAATGAAGGATTATATGTCACTGCAAGGCCTCTTTCAGGTCATGATGTTCCCGTGCCCTTGCTGCCCTGGTCCTTTGAGGTGGCAGAGTCGCAGATTTGGAAGATGCTGTCGAAGGAGGCTTGTTGAGTTATTGCAGTGCATATTGTAGATGGCGCACACGGCTGCCACTGTGCTTTGTGTGCGAAGGGAGTCAATATTGAAGATAGTGGATGGGCTGCTTTGTCCTGGAATGTGTCGAACTTCCTGAATGTTGGTGGAGCTGCATTCACCCAGGCAAGTAGACTTCATAATGGAGTGAACGCCATTGATGAAGCAGCTGAAAATGGTTGGGTCTAGGACACTACCCTGAGTAACCCCTACAATGGTGTCCTGGAGCTTGAGAAACTGGCCTCCAACAGCCACACTCATCTTCCTCTGAGTTAGGCATGACACCAACCAATGGAAAGGTTGACTCCCTGATTCCCATTGTCTTCAGTTTAGCTCGGACTCCTTGATGCCAAACTCGGGCTAATGCTGCCTCGATATCAGGAGTAGTCACCCCCGCCTCACCCTCAGGAAGTCAACCGTTTTGTCCACCTTTGGATCAAAGTTGTGAAGAAGTCTGGAGTTGAGTGGCCCTGATGGAACCCAAACTGAGTATTCGTGAGCATATGTGAGTGCTGCTTGATAGCACTGCCAACAAGAACATTTCATCACTTTGCCGATGATTGGGATTAGTAATTGTGGAGCACTAATTGGATCAGAGTTTTCCTGGTTTTTCTGAACTGGATATATCTTGGCAGGTAGATGCCGGTGTTGTAGCTGTACGCGAACAGCTTAGCTCGCGAGGCAGTTGGCTCTGAAGCATAAGTCTTCAGCGCTACAGCCAAGGTATTGTTCAAGCCTTAATTACTGTATCCAGTGCTTTCAGCCCCTTCTTGATGGTGCATAGAATGTATCAAATCGGTTGAAGACTGGCACCTGTGATAATGGGGAATTCAAGAGGAGGTTGAAATGGATCATCAACTTGCCATTTCTGGCTGAAGATGGTTGCAAATGCTTCAGCTATGTCTTTTACACAGATAGAATAGAATAGAATAGAACAGTACAGCACAGAACAGGCCCTTCGGCCCTCGATGTTGTGCCGAGCAATGATCACCCTACTTAACCCCACGTAACCCGTATACCCGTAACCCAACAATCCCCCCATTAACCTTACACTACGGGCAATTTAGCATGGCTAATCCACCTTACCCGCACATCTTTGGACTGTGGGAGGAAACCGGAGCACCCGGAGGAAACCCACGCACACACGGGGAGGACGTACAGACTCCACACAGACAGTGACCCAGCCGGGAATCGAACCTGGGACCCTGGAGCTGTGAAGCATTGATGCTAACCACCATGCTACCGTGAGGCCCATAATGTGTTGGGCTCCTCCATCATTGAGGACAGGAATATTTGTGGAGCCTCCTCCCCCAGTTGGCTGCTTAATTGTCCGCCACCCTTCACGGCTGGATGCGGCAGGACTGCCGAGCTTGTCTGTCACTTAGCTCTATGTGAACAGATCAAATAGCCGATGTAATCACCTCCTCGGGCATTCACAACTTGACTCATTCTTTGGGATAACGAACAAAAGGAATTGCAAAGCTAATGGACCAAATGGTTGGGAGCTTTGACCCATTAAACCAAACTTGAAACAAAATTGAATAACGTTTTTCTAATAACTATATATTTTGAATGATCGGCAATTAGCACATTTCAAAGTAAAATACTCCAGGCTGGATTCTCCGTTTCCCGATGCCGATATCGGAATCGGCGATGGGGCAGGGAATCCCTTCCCTTCCGATGCCCAAATCGGGGCGGCAGCAGTTTGGTGCTGGTTTTCGAGTCGCCGCCCCCTCTAAAATGGCAGCATCACGTCGCGCGTTGCATGCCGTTGGCGCATCATCGGAAGGCCCTCCCCCGATGCTCCTCCCCCGATGGGCCGTGTACCCGACCACGCGGTTGACGTGTGATTTGAGCCTCGGGAACCCGGCGTGGCCGCCGCCGACTGTGTCCAGCGCAGCCACAGTCGGCCGGGAGCCGTGCTACTGGCTCGGGGGGGGGGGGGGGGGGGGGGGGGGGGGGGGAGGGGAGGGAGGCTCCCGCAAGGGCTGGAGGGACTGGTGGGAGTGGCCAGGGGGTGTCCTGTGAGGCCGTATTTGGCAGGTTGGGTCTGCGCACGGCCGGCACCATGTTGTACGGCGTGAGCGTTGCAAGGTCATTGCCATGCGCATGCGCGGCCATAGACCCGGCCACTCTCCGACCGATTTTGGAGCAGGAGCCGGGCGTTTTACCCCACGCCGCTGCTAGCCCCTCACCGGTCGCGGAATCGGCGAGTGTTCGGTGCCAAATTTGCTGTCGTAGAACACCCGGCAATTCTCCGTTTCAGCCGGCACTTAGCCGCTGGAACAGAGAATCCAGCCCTATGTATTTCTAAACCCTGGTGCACTGCTCTTATTTAGTGATGAGACAAACATTTGAGCTGTTTATGTTTGGTCAGTGATCATATTTTTCAGCTCTATTTGTTTTTTACAATTAGACCCACTGAAGACTGTCACAGCCGAGCAGCCTTCCTGAGCCGGCTTTTTATTCTGCTGAGGGCAGGGGAAGGGTTGTCAATTTTTCTATTCATAACTTCCAGTTATAAATATATCAAAACCCCAAACAATGAATTTATTGGAACCTAGTGCTCAGTTCTGGTGACTTTTCACTGGGCTGTTGAAATGTACAGAACATCTGCAGTCACGTCTTTGCGCAACGTTGTTGTTACAAATCTGTTCTGGCTATTATTTGTTGCCGCCATAGTGATCCGCATTGTTAACCATTGCTAGACCACAGTGGCTGCTTTGTGTAGACAAAATGTTCCAGTTGTTCAAACTTTTGCCCATTCAGTAACTTACTGAGGGCTTGTGCGAAAATTGGGGGAGCTGCCTTACAGACTAGCCAAGCAACAACCTGACATAATCGTACTCGCGGAATGATATCTTACAGATAACATCCCAGACACCATTATCCCCATCCCTGAGTATGTCCTATCTCATTGGTGGGACAGACCCAGTAGAGGTGGTTTACAGACAAGAGGGAGTTTCCCTGGGAGTCCTCAACATCGACTCTGAACCCCATGAAGTCTCATGGCTTCGGGTTAAACATGGTGATGTACCATCAATTGTACGCGAGGCGAGTGATTTACCAAAGTCAGGCTTTAATTGACTAGAACACAGCTCTGCGATCGTCTACAATGGAAAGGGACGATCGTCAGGCGTCTGACCATTTATACCTCATTAATAGAGGCGTGGTTAACTCAGCCTCTCGGCCAATCGGTCGAGAGGCACATGACCGACCAGGGCCAATGGTAAGCCGACGTTCTGGCCCAATGGCAGACGAGTATGCAGATCATATCACCACACATGGGCAAGGACGCCTCCTGCTGATTACCACCTTCAGCCAATGAATCAGCACTCCTCCATGTTGAACATCGCTTGCAGGGAGTAATGAGGGTGGCCAGGGCAGGGTGCAGAATATGCTCTGGGTGGGGGACTTCAATGTCCATCACCAGTGTAGCTCGGTAACACCACTACTCACCGAGCTGGCCGGGTCCTAAAGGCCATAACTTCTAGACTGGGTCTGTGACAGGTGGTGAAGGAACCAACAAGAGGGAAAAACATACTTGGCTTCATCCTCACCAACTTGCCTGCCGCAGATGTATCTATCCATGGCTGTATCTATGGGAGTGACCACCACACTGGATCTTGCAAAGGCTGTGGTCCCTGACAATATTCCGGCAATAGCACTGAAGACTTGTGCTCCAGAACTTGCCGTGCCCCCAGCCAAGCTGTTCCAGTACAGCTACAACACTGGCATCTACCCGGCAATGTGGAAAATTGCCCAGGTGTCTCAAAGGTGTACACAAAAAGTGGGACAAATCCAACACAGCTAATTACCACCCTGTCAGTCTACTCTCAATCACCAGTAAAGTGGTGGAATGGGTTATCAACAGTGCTATCAGGCAGCACGTACTTAGCAGCGCGGTAGCATAGTGGTTAGCACAGTTTCTTCACATCTCCAGGGTCCCAGGTTCGATTCCCGGCTTGGGTCACTGTCTATGGGGAGTCTGCACGTTCTCCCCATGTCTGCGTGGATTTCCTTCGGGTGCTCCGGTTTCCTCTCACAGTCCAAAGATGCGCAGGTTAGGTAGTTTGGCTATGCTAAATTGCCCATAGTGTCCAAAAAAAAGATTAAGTGGGGTTACTGGGTTACGGGGTTAGGTTGGAAGTGTGGGCTAAAGTGGGGTGCTCTTTCTAAGGGCCAGTGGAGATTCGATGGGCCGAATGGCCTCCTTCTGCACTGTAAATTCTATGATTTTATGAATAATTAGCTCACTGATGTTCAGGGGTTTGGTTAGGGTCACTCAGCTCCTGACCTCATTACAACCTTGGTCCAAACATGGACAAAAGAGCTAAACTCCGGAGGTGAGGTGAGAGCGACTACCCTTGACATCGAGGCAGCATTTGATCGAGTGTAGCATCAATGAGAGTCAATGGGAATCAGGGGAAAGCTCGTCAATGGTTGGAGTCATACCTGGCACAAAGGAAGATGGTTGTGGTGGTTGGAGGTCAGTCATCTCAGTCCTGGGACATCACTGCACGAGTTCCTCAGGGTGGTGTCCGAGGCCCAACCATTTTCAGCTGCTTCATCAATGGCCTTCCTTCCAACGCAAGGTCAGATGTGGGGGATATTTGCTCGTTGATGTTCAGCTCTATTCACAACTCCTCAGATATGAAGCAGTCCACATGCAAATGCAGGAAGACCTGGACAATATCCAGACTTGGGCTGACAAATGGCAAGTAACATTCACACTACTCAAGTGCCAGGCAATGACCATCTCCAATAAGAGAGAATCAAATCATCGTCCCTTGACATCTAAATGGCATTCCAATCACTGAATCGCCCACTATCAACATCCTGGTGGTTACCAGTGATCAGAAACTGAACTGGACTAGCCACATTAATACTGTGGCTACAATAGCAGGTCAGAGGCTGGGAATCCTGCAAGTAACTGACTACCTGACTCCCTAAAACTGTCCACCACCTACAAGATACAAGTCAGGAGTGGGTGGAATACTCTCCACTTGCCTGGATGAGTGCAGCTCCAACAACACTCAAGAAGCTCGACACCATCCAGGACAAAGCAACCTGCTTGATTGCTCCTCCTTCCACAAACATTCACTGACACACAGTGGCAGCCATGTGTACTCTCTGCAAGATGCAGTAAAGGAACTCACCAAGGCTCCTCAGACAGCACCTTCCAAACCCGCGACCATGGCTACCTTGAAGGACGAGAGCGGCAGATACCTGGGTACCCACCTCCTGGAAGCTCCCCCCTTGTAACTCGCCAATCTGACTTGGAAAAAATCCACGTTGCTTCACTGTCGCTGGGTGCAAATCCTGGAACTCCCTTCCAAACAGCACTGTGGGTGTACCTACACCTCATGGACTGCAGGGGTTCAGGAAGGCAGCTCACCACCACCTTCTCCAGGGCAATTAGGGATGGGTAACAATTGCTGGGCCTAGCCGGCGAAGCCCACATCTCATAAAAATATATATATTTTAAAAGCAACACATGCTGTAGCACCAAACCATTCAGCTGTTTCTCATCCCGAGGAGGGCTGGGGCTCAAGGAGGAATGGGGATGGAGGGGCTACTATAGTTGAGTTTCTGAAAGGGAAAATGAACCAGGGCTTTTGTTCCTCATCGTTCTTTAATGGCCTCTCACTGCGAAGTGCACGTTAAGTGAGAATAGGCTTTTAGCACTGCTGCCTCATGGCGCTGAGGTCCCAGGTTCTATCCCGGCTCTGCATCACTGTCCGTGTGGAGTTTGCACATTCTCCCTGTGTTTGCGTGGGTTTCGCACCCACAACCCAAAGATGTGCAAGGTAGGTAGATTGGCCACGTGAAATTGCCCCTTAATTGGAAATAAATAATTGGACACTAAATTTTTTTTTTAAGTGAGAATAGGCTTAGATGCTCTCTGGAAAGAGCCAATATTGTTCTCAAGGCTTAGCGCATTTGGAATGGCTGACTGAAGATTGTCCCATTAGCTTGTGGGCATCTTAAGCTACCCCCCACTCCAAAACCGTCCATGTGCTTGAAAGTAGAAAGTCGCATCTGTCACGTGGGCCGTGGTACCCAAGCTTTAATTACAGTCCCTTCGCCTGCGAGGAGCAATGGTTTGAATAGAGGGCTTTCACTACTGCAGTGGCTGCTGGGATGGTCCATCCTCCATAGCATTCAGCAAGACAAATAGTAAATGTTTCCAGGATAATATGTATAGGCATGAGATCATTAATTAGTGCCGACCTTCAGTAGATGTAGCAGCCCTGAGAATGCATTTTCTTATCTGTTCAAACCGATAGAGAGCGATATTTGGCACATTGAGTAACAGTTACAAGATGCAGTGTTACTACAGTACTGGAATTTCTCCCCAGTACAACAGGCTCAGAACGGTATCCTATTGAAGATCACTTCAACCGAGTATTAAATCAAAAGCGATGACGTTATGGAAAGCTCCACTCAGTGGAGAACCTGATTAAATTATTTAACTTCACCTTACAATGAACTGATGCTTTGCAAACTTTAGAACGAGCTTGCTGATCTACTTCTCCACTGAACCGTACAATGTCTCAAAGGACCTGTTAGCCGTGTTAATACAAAGACAGAACCTTGAGGACCATTCAAAGATCCGTGCTTGATTGGCAGTGGTCTGGTCAAAGCCAGCAGCAACAGATACTTCAATAGAAAAGAAAACAAATCCAAGAAAGTATGAATGAGTCGGAGGGGGGGGGGGGGGGGGGGGGAGGGCACACAGTGGTTAGCACTGCTGCCTCACGGCGCTGAGGTCCCAGGTTCGATCCCAGCCCCGGGTGACTGTTCGTGTGGAGATTGCACATTCCCCCAGTGTCTACGTGGGTTTCACCCCCACAACCCAAAGATCTGCAGGGTAGGTGGATCGGCCACGCTAAATTGCCCCTTAATTGGAAAAAAATAATTGGGCACTCTTAATTAATGAAAAAAAAGAAAGAAAAAAAGAATTAATGAGCAACTTGGTAAAAAAAGCAACATACTATTGAAGATTTTTGTCTTGATTCCAGCATAATATAGAACCAGATATAGTCACACTCAGGACATTGTCCTTTGCAGAAAAAAGGAACATTACATTATTTTCATCTAGATAAAAGCTTGGGGGCCATTCTCTGGTTCATTCCCCATGGCCAGGGCTTGAACAATCAGAATCGGGCCTCTGACGTAAATCTGAAACAAATGCTCAGCAATTAACAGTTAACTGTTCCCTGCTGCATTCCCTATGGCAACGCCTTGACCAGTCAGAGCCCACTTGTCAATCAACAGCACTCTCTTCTCAGACAGTAGAAATTATTGTTCCCTTTACTGTTGGTTTACCTTGGGGAGCTGTCCTGATGAGTCCAAATTGAAAAGCTTCAACAGTATACCTCCTTTGTCAACAAACAGGGAAGTGGCCATCGAGGTTCAATATTTTCCAGCACCAATTGCCCATTTTGTCGAGTTGGTTGCACGGCTTTGTTTGGAGTTCCTGGAGCACTAACGGGCTCAAGCGCAAATTAAATTATCAGCAGCCAGTACGCAAAACTGTCGAGCTTTTGTGGAACTTTTAATGTTCATAGGCTCACCACAAAAAGGCCGACCTCAGGGGAACAAGCATTGAAAATAATACCCCTCCCCCCCCGGGGGGCTAGGAGCGGTGGCGCGTGAATCCCGAGCGCCCGGCCTTGACGCTTGCAACCCGCGCATGCGCGGTTGCCGTCTTCCTCTCCGCTGCCCCTCAAGATATGGCGGCCTGATCTTGCGGGGCGGCGGAGGGAAAAGAGTGCGTCGTTTACAGATGCCGGCCCGACGATCGGTGGGCACCGATCGCAGGCCAGACATCTGATGAGCACACCCGTGGTGCTCGATCCTCCCTCCGCCCCCCCCCCCCCCCCCCCCCCCCCCCCCACAGGCCCCACACTTACCGGTCGCGTGATGTTTAGGGGCTGTTTAGCTCACTGGGCTAATCGCTGGCTTTGACAGCAGACTAAGGCAAGCCAGCAACACGGTTCGATTCCCGTAACAGCCTCCCCGAACAGGCGCCGGAATGTGGCGACTAGGGGCTTTTCACAGTAACTTCATTTGAAGCCTACTCGTGACAATAAGCGATTTTCATTTTCATTTCATTTCATGTCCACGCCGGCAGCGACCAGGTGTGGTTGACGCCGGCATGAAGCGGTCGGGTTCGTTAGGCCGCTCGGCCCATCCGGGCCGGAGAGTCGCCGGTGGGAGAATCGCGGTGGGTCCCAGGGCAGTGTGTTGTGATTCGCCCGGCCCTCCCGCGATTCTCCCACCCGGCGTGGGGAGCGGAGAATCGCGCCCGGGGAGAGCGTGCCGACTCCGCACAGACAGTGACCCAAGCCGGGAATCGAACCTGGGACCCTGGAGCTGTGAAGCAAAGGTGGTACCGTGAATTTATTCTGTCTGAAAATGCACCTGAGCTACAGGTGGGGCAACAGTTGGTGGTAACTGCGGTCTCCAAACATTTGAACATGGGATACTGGGGGAGGAGTACAAAAGTATTCCGAAATCGTTATCTTGTGTTGTTTAGACAGGGTATCGGTCAGTGAGATGCTCAAATATCAACATTCAGCAACTAAACCAAGAATGGATATGCTCCAAATGGGGTCAAATGTCTCACCACCATAGCTGAGACCAACAGGAAGCGATGGGAAATTGGCTTCAGACGGCTTCACTTCACTCACAACTAGAACCCTCCAATGGATTGTCATAACTGGATTATTGAATTCTTACTGCAACATCTTAAAATATTTATTTTCTAACTCTCAATGCTTCTTGACCACATCAACCCATTAGCTTTGTTTTAAAATGATTTTGGCTGCATATTTCTGGAAACCTGTCTCTAATGTAAATGGCGCCAGGATCAACCACTCAGTTGTGTTTTCTCACTTTCAAGGGAGAAGGTTGTGGACTGAAGCCACACTTCAGCACAACACTGAGGCTGCCGTGTCAGGGAAGTGGTTAGCACTGCTGCCTCACAACCCCAATGACATGGGTTCGAATCCCGGCCTCAGGCGACTGTGTGTATGGAGTTTGCACGTCCTCCACGTGTGTATATAATAATAATAATCGCTTATGGTCACAAGTCGGCTTCAATTAAGTTACTGTGAAAAGCCCATAGTCGCCACATTCCGGCACCTGTTCGGGGAGGCTGGTGCGGGAATTGAACCCGCGCTGCTGGCCTTGTTCTGCACTACAAGCCAGCTGTTTAGCCCACTGTGCTAAACCAGCAGGGTTTCCTCCGGGTGCTCCGGTTTCCTCCCACAGTCCAAAGATGTGCAGGGTGGGTGGATTAGCCATGATCAATTGCCCCTTACTGTCCAAAGGTTAGGTGGGGTTACAGGGATAGGGCAGGGGAAGTGGACCTAGGTAAGGTGCTCTTTCAGAGGGTGGATGCAGACTTGATGGGCCAAATGGCCTCCTTCTGCACTGTAGGAATTCTATGATTCTAAGTCTTACATTACTGTAGGCACCGTCACTCAGATGAGAAAAGAGTGATATCACCAAGCACATCTTCAAAGTTGGAGAACAGCTTCAAAGCAACCGACCCCCCCCACTCACCCTGCCATCTTAAACATTAACTCCCTCTACCACCGACACACAGTAACAGCTGTGTGTACCATCGACAAGATGCACTGCAGGAAATCACCAAGGCTCCTTAGACAGCATCTTCCAAACCCACGACCACTACCATGTGGGCAGCACGGTAGCATTGTGGATAGCACAATCGCTTCACAGCTCCAGGGTCCCAGGTTTGATTCCAGCTTGGGTCACTGTCTGTGTGGAGTCTGCACATCCTCCCCGCGTGTGTGTGGGTTTCCTCCGGGTACTCCGGTTTCCTCCCACAGTCCAAAGATGTGCAGGTTTGGTGGATTGGCCATGATAAATTGCCCTTAATATCCAAAGATGTGCAGGTTAGGTGGATTAGTCATGATAAATTGCCCTTAGTGTCCAAAATTGCCCTTAGTGTTGCGTGGGGTTACTGGGTTATGGGGATAGGGTGGAGGTGTTAACCTTGGGTAGGGTGCTCTTTCCAGGAGCCGGTGCAGACTCGATGGGCCGAATGGCCTCCTTCTGTACTGTAAATTCTATAGATGGACGAGAGCAGCATATACCGGAGAATCCCACCACCTGGAGGTTCCCCTCCAAGTCACTCACCACCCCGACTGGGAAATATATCGGCCGTTCCTTCACTGTCGCCGGGGCAGAATTCCCTCCCTAACAGCACTGTGGGTGCACCTACACCATATGGGCTGCAGCGGTACATGAAGGGCGCTCACCACCACCTTGCCAAGGACCCATAGGAATGAGCAACAAATGGTGGCCCAACCAGCGATGCCCTCGTCCCATTGAAGGATGAAAATTGGATTTTTAGCTTGATTGCAAAACCCAAAGATTTGGATATTTGAGTGGCCAGCTCCCTAGCTACTGGAAAGTTTAGTTAGAAAAGATAATCTGATCGGAGAACCCTCGTTACTGCTGATTGCTTGCAATCGTCAGAATGTGCAGTTGGTGATTGTTTTTGCAGCTGAAGAGTATCAAGGGATTGTTTATGCACAGCTGAGCAAGCAGATAGAAGCTCAGCTTAATGAAAAACAGCATCACTGACAACGCAGCTCTCCCTCAGGAGTGTCAACCATGAATTAATGTTTTACAAAATCCTTGGACATTCACTGGTGACATCCGGAATTCTCCAGGATTCTCTGTTCCCACCAGCAGCACACCCTGCACCTGCGGGTTTCCGGGCAGAGGGTGGGTGACGTCAATGGGAAATTCCATTCACAAGCAGCAGGAGTAGTGAATCCCGCCGCCAGTGAATGGCGCGCCGCTGGGAAACACGAGGCGGGGGACCGGAGAATATATTTCTTTCAGGATTTTAACAATAATTTTCTTCAATAATTTAGCTTTGAAGCCAAAATGTTGAAAACAAGATGGTGGCTATGAATTGGGCCCAAGTTTCCTTCAGTCTGGCAATGGAAATTTCAAACACATTGGGCGTGATTTCATGGCTGCTTCGTGCTTGAGCGAGAGCGCTATGCAGACGTTAGATCGTGGGCGAGGACAAAATCGGGAACTGTGCCAGGTGCCGATCGGTTTGTGATCTAACCAGCCTGCTCGAGAACCGAATCCCACCACGGTGTGGTGGGAAACCAATCATCACCAATTAAGGCCGTTAACGGGAATGACCCCCTATCTAACGGCCTCCCGTGATCTATCCGCCTCCCCAGCAAGCGGTCACGCGGGCGCTGATTACTATGTCTTTTAAAAATGTGAAACTGGCGGAAAGGCCGCTTTGGGGATCTGAGGAGGTGAGTACTTCGATCCCGGGCAGTGAGCCCAGTGGCACTGGGGTTGTGGACCCAGTGCTCGGGGATGGGGAGGGGAGGAGTGGAGAGGGGGGGGCAGGGGTGGGTGTCTCAGCGCCCGTGGGATTGCCATGCCACCCCCGGGATTGTGTGTACCCATAACGGGGGCTACCCTGTTCACGCCTGTCAGCCCACCCACAACTCCCACCAACTGTGGCAGCCCCTGGGTCAAAGAATCGCCCGGGGCCGTCGTCAATCCCGCCCCCCCGCCATGTCCCTGAGATTCAGCAGGGGTGGGAATCGCGCTGTGCCGGTTGGCGGGGCCCCCTGCGCCAGTCAGCGGGCCCCCCGCGGCGATTCTCCGGCCCGCGATGGGCCGCAGTCCCGCCGCTGACAAGCCTCTCCCGCCAGCGGGAATCAAAACACCTACCTGACCGGCGGGATTGGCGGCGCGGGCGGGTTCAGGGGTCCTGGGGGGGGGGGGGGGGCGCGGTGCGATCTGACCCCGGAGAGTGCCCCCGCGGTGGCCTGGCCCGCGATCGGGCCCACCGATTGCCGGGCGGTCTGTGCCGTGGGGGCACTCTTTTTCTTCCGCCACCGCCATGGCGGGAGCGGAAGAGACCCCCTCCCCTGCGCATGCGCCGGTATGATGTCAGCAACCGCTGACGCACCGGCGCATGCGCGGACTTCCGCCGGCCGGCGAGGCCTTTCGGCCCCGGCTGGCGTGGCACCAAAGGCCGTTCGTGCCAGCCGGCGGAGTGGGAACACTCCGGCGCGGGTCTAGCCCCTCAATAGGGGGGGGACAGCGCTGGGCGCATGGTCATCGGAGGGTGAGTTGTGGGGCGCGGGGATGGCATGCTGGGCCGGTGCCAGTGGGTGGGTGCCAGCTCACCCATGCAACCCAGTAAAGGTCATTGACCTTCTTACGGCACTGGGCACCGATCGTCCTGGTGACGCTCCCCGCGCTGACGGCCGCTGCAACTTCCTCCCAGACTACAGAAGCTGCCCTGTCCGAGCCGTGTCTGGATCAACCGCGTCCAACAGTCTGGCCAGATGGGCATCCCCGAATCATGCGGTTAGTCTCCTCGGTGGCATGGCTGCCAGCTGTGTGGGTTTTGCTCTGCGAGATCGGTTTAATAGATGCCCCCATCCTTGTTAGCGGGGAGCTGTCAGGCGCGTTCCCGGCGAATCAGCCGACAGGATAAGCATTTGCGGCGCGAAGGCTTAGGGACCTCGTTACGGGGACCAATTAATGCTGAACACCGGTGATGACCTCACAGGGCCAAGTGTCGGGAAGCTTGCGGAAGTTCCCGCTCGCTAACGCACCTTTCCGGTAAATGGCGGCCATTATTTTTTTGAGGATGGCGATGTCACAGTTTGACTTTAGCATTGATAATTTCTGTTGAATATTTACATTGGTACATTTGAAAGAATGCGTTTGCAGCTCTAACTTTGTTATCTTTGTCCTTACCAGCTCGATCTAAAAGCATGGTGATGGGAGAGCAGAACCGAGCGTCCAGTAGGCCGTCCTCCCCAAGTCTACGGGATAAAGCACTGAAATCGGGATGGTTGAAGAAACAGAGGAGTTTCATGAAGAACTGGCAGCAACGTTGGTTTGTCCTCAGGGGTGAACATCTCTACTATTACAAAGACGAGGAAGAGAATAAGCCTCAGGTAATGCGGAGATGCCATATTCTCACAAAGGCCACAACCACAACACATTTTCTTTGACCTTGTAAGAGATACACAGACTCGATGGGCTGAGTGGCCTAATTCTGCTCCCATGTCTTATAGTCTTATGGTCTTATTGTTGACCATTCCTGCATCTTAACCGTCCAGTTGACTTGTTGGAAGGCAGCACAGTAGCATTGTGGATAGCACTGTGGCTTCACAGCTCCAGGGTCCCATGTTCGATTCCGGCTTGGGTCACTGTCTGTGCGGAGTCTGCACATCCTCCCCGTGTGTGCGTGGGTTTCCTCAGGATGTTGAAAGTGTTGGGAAAACAGATAGATTCTTTTTGGGTTTTAGGCATGACTCAAAAAGGTTGCTCTCAGATAAGAAGACCTCCGGCTTTAATTGAAGAGGCGCTCCCCTGCCCATCAGAGCTGGGACGTTTGTTACTCTATCACAACCGCACACTGTGTGAAATGCTTCTTGTGCTGGTCAATATCTCGCAGAGAGAGCTTGTTTTTTTTTTGACCACCATCTGATTCATAAGGTGCATGGAAATCTTCGCAAAAGCAGTTTAACTGTTTCAGAGCTGTCATAACATACACACAAGTATATGATGGTGCACAGACAGGCATTGATTGACACATAGGATGACCAATGAACACACAGAACACAGCAGCCAATCACCAGACAGGACATGGCCACTATAAAGCCAGAGGGCACCAGTTTTCCCGCTCTCTCGGGATCCATCCTCTGAGACAGTCAGAGCCCAAGAGCAACAACTAGAACATCCACCATGTGGTAGTAAGATAATCTGGTCAGGTTAGCCTCAGGTCTCCAGTCAACTCAGCATAGTGTCAACCCACAGTTAAAGTGTATATGATAGTTAAGAGCTCAATAAAATAGAGTTGCATTTCTTCAAGTGTTGGAAGCCTGTCTCTCTCAGTGCGGCAGTAAACGCAGTCCCCGCAGACCCAGCTTATCCAGCACAGCAAGAGCCACATCGATTTCCTCAATGATGCGCAACCTCTAAAAAAAACAGATTCTTGGTCATTATAAAATGTTGAAGGACTGTTCCAATATTTGTCACAACAGCATTGGTAATATTTGATACAATTAGATCATAGAATTTACAGTGCAGAAGGAGGCCATTTGGGCCATCGAGTCGACACTGGCCCCCGAAAGAACACCCTGCCAAGGCCCACACCTCTACCCTATCCCCGTAACCCAGCAGCCCCACCTAACCTTTGGACACTACGTGGCAATTTAGCGTAACCATGGCTTTTCGGCCTTTTGGCTCAGATGAGCGTCAGGTCAGGTGTAATGCCTGGATCTGGTATGTCTCTCTCTTGTGGGGACCATGATTTGGATTCAATCTGAATTGGTTGTTTTGGAGCAGGCAAGGAGCTGGATTAGGGGTTCGCCCCTGTCCACACTCTGACCTCTGGCTTTATAACTTTACAACGGAATTTTCAAAACAAATTTCGCATGACCAATCCGCCTAACCCGCGGATTGGACTTTGGACTTTTTGGTTACTTTTTCAGAAGTATTTGTTCGTGGGCTGTGGGCGTCGTTGGCTAGGCCAGCGTGTATTGCCCATCCCTAATTGCCCCTTGAGTAGGTGGCAGAGAGCTGCCGTCTTGAACCGCTGCAGTCCATGCGGTGTAGGCACACCCACTATTAGGGAAGGAATGCCAGGAGTTTGACCCAGCGACAGTTAAGGAACGGCCATATACTTCCAAGTCAGGATGACGAGTGACTTGGAGGGGAACTTCCAGGTGTTCCCATGCATCTGTTGCCCCTTGTTCCTCTAGGTGGTAAAGCTAGGTGGCACAGGTTTATGGTTGGGGGGGGCTGTTATTACATCAAAGAACATGGCACAGTCTCTGCTGGTGAGGTTGTCTTTACATATTATTTGGTTTTAGTAGCAGTCCCATGGGGTTGTGATCAGCAGCATGGGGGCAAGGACTTCTACAAAGGAAAATGGTCACGTTTTGATGATTTGGATCATTTCCCCCCCCCTTGTATTTTTGGAAGTTGTATCACAATGAATAGACGTCCCCTATCAGCTAATAAAAACAAACAGGTTAAAACTCAGGCCAATCAAAGGAAAATAATCTGAAAAAATCCTCTCTTTCCCTTAAATAAATGTACGCCAAAGGTGCATTTTTCAGATGAGCCATTGCACCAAGTCAGGATGGCTCTCTCTGATGGATAAGGAAGATCCCACGAAAGACGAGCAGGGGACCATTTTTGAAGTGAAGTTGCTGTTGTAATCTAGAAAACGCAGCTGCCAATTTGTGTGTAGCAAGCTTCCCAAAACAGCACTGTGTTAATAACCAGAAATTCTGTTTGGGTGATGTGAGCTGCAGGACATATATTGTCCTAGACACCAGAGACAACTCGTCGGCCATCTTTGACTTGTCCCATGGGATCTCTTATGTCCATCTGAGAGGGGACAAATGAAGCCTCGGGGTAGCACCTCACCCGAAAGATAGCAGCTCTGATAATGAAGCACCCCCGTCTGTAGGACAATGAAGTGTCAACCTGGGTTTTGCTTTTAAGTCTCTGTACACATAATCTGCTGACTCAGAGGTTAGAGAGATAACAACAAACCCGGGACTAAGCGGTAGACGATCAAAAGTAATCCAGGAGTTCACCCGAGTCCTGATGGATTTATGAAAAATTACCTTGGGTGAGCCACCTGGAGATACCAGTACTGACTACCATCCATTCCAAAATATCAAAAAGACCCCATGTGGCTGTTCTGAATGCAGCCCGATTATTATTGCTGGTAAAATATGAGCTGGAATGACTCAGTGGATAGGCATGGAATCCATACAGTGTAGAAGGAGGCCATTTGGCCCATCAGGTCTGCACCAACCCTCTTGAAGGGGCAATTTTAGCACCTAACCTGCGCATCTTTGGACTGTGGGAGGAAACCGGAGTACCGGAGGAATCCCACTCACACACGGGGAGAACGTGCAGACTCCACACAGACAGTCACCCAAGGCTGGAATTCAACCTGGGCCCCTGGGGCAGCGAGGCAGCAGTGCTAACCACCGTGCCACCTTGCCGCCCGTCTCTCCTCCCTCTGGGTCAGAAGACCCTGGGTTCAAGTCTCAGTGGTGCAGGCAGTCCAGCGTGTGCTAATCCCCAGCCCAGATAAATGGGAGGCGATAGTGGGAGGAAAGGCTGTAAAACCGCTCGGCAAATCCAAAATGTTGATGCGAAGATGATCAATTCGCATTGTATAAACCTGATGCAACATGGGAAAAGTTAAAAGGCCTGCTGGAAAACCAAATTAAACTTTTGGCATTAATGTTAACGCAACAACAGAGATTCATTTGCTGAGACAAAGTCATTGAGATCAGAATTGATTTTGTGCAAAACCGATGCTCCGTCCACAGCCTTCCAAGATATTTATAGATTGCTCTCCCCGTCCTCCAGAGAGATGAAGGAAATTGACTCAGCCATCGCTCTCCTTCTCTCTCTCTTTCCCTCGCAGTGCTAAAAATAAATCTGGAACAAGCAGCACAGATTTACTGAACCGATGCAAGGTTGGATTTAAGTCGCCGCCTTTGCGATGTGGGTCAGTTGGCCTTGTGCTGTTCTAGAAGCTTCCTCGCCTACTGAGGGGGCGAAGCTGTCAGGGAGCGCTGACATCCAGCGCAAGATTGTCCCTTCTCATGTTTGCTGTGCACCTCTTGTGATTTGAAGCCTGATTCTTGCAATGATGAGCAGCCAGGAATTCTGGGAAGGAGACAGGGCCATTTTTTACCATAAATTATCATCGTACATGGATAATATTCTTCACTATACACCACAAAGCCCCAAATCCTTCATAACCCTTTGAACATGATCCTTGAACATAGAATTCATTTTGAAAGTCCTGTAACAATGCCCTTGTGACTGCTACCATTATAAATGGAAGGCAGATCAATTTGGGATATTTCAGATTGACCCTTACCTTTCTGGGCTAACTTGGGGCAGCACGGTAACACAGTGATTAGCACTGTTGCTTCACAGCGCCAGGGACCTGGTTCAATTCCCAGCTTGGGTCACTGTCTGTGTGGAGTCTGCGCGTTCTCCTCATGTCTGCGTGGGTTTCCTCCAGGTGATCCGGTTTCCTCCCACAAATCTCAAAAGACGTGCTTGTTAGGTGAATTGGACATTCTGAATTCTCCCTTAGTGTACCCGAACTGGCGCTGGAATGTGGCGACTGGAGGCTTTTCACAGTCACTTCGTTGCAGTGTTAATGTATGCCTACTTGTGACACTAATAAAGATTATTATTGCCCAAATCAGCAAAAAGGTAAAATAATCTTCCCACTTAGACTCTTCAAACACAATCCGAAATTCGCACATATGTATTCACAGATTTAAATGCTCCCTTCTTAAAACAAACCGTTAAATATGGATGCAACATTTTTGTGGTCTATCTAATACCTGAGTAAAATAATAAATTAATAGAACACTGACCAGCCAAGCCTGTATTATTGGGCATGACTGATAGACAACAACTTGCACCAAGTCAGAATGTATCAGGATTATACTTAACTAAACCTATCCTGTGTTCCCTCCATCAGTGCCAACCCGTACTTAAACAATCTCTTTAACAAGGAGAATTACCCCAGGGTCCTTGACAAAGTTGGCATCAGGAATATGTGGATGCCAAGTCATTATCAATTACCATTATTAATGAAGAAATTAGAGAGAGCGCAAAAAAAGATTCACAAGAATGGCTCCAGGAAGGAGGAACTTCAGCTACGTAGTTAGATTGAAAAGACAGGAACTGTGCTTCCTGGAGGGAAGGGCAACACGGTGGCACGGTGGTTCGCACGGTTGCCTCACAGCACCAGGGACCTAGGTTCGATTCCGATCTTGGGTGACTATGTGGCGTTTGCAAGTTCTCCCCGT
Organism: Scyliorhinus canicula; assembly: GCF_902713615.1. Classification (NCBI taxonomy): domain Eukaryota; kingdom Metazoa; phylum Chordata; class Chondrichthyes; order Carcharhiniformes; family Scyliorhinidae; genus Scyliorhinus; species Scyliorhinus canicula. The sequence goes on from NC_052167.1 coordinate 19,266,340, forward strand.
GTGTGCGTGGGTTTCCTCCAGATGCTCCGGTTTCCTCCCACAGTCCAAAGGCGTGCAGATGAGGTGAGGTGGATTGGCTGCACTAAGTTGTCCCTTACTGTCCAAAGATGTGCAGGTTAGGTGGGGTTACTGCGGTTACAGGAATAGGGCGGAGGAGTGAGACCAGGTAGGGTGATCTTTCGGAGGGTCGGTGCAGACTCAATGGGGCAAATGGTCTCCTTCTGCCTTGTAGGGATTCTATGGATACCCTGCCCACAAAAAAGAGAAGAGGTATGGGGGAGAGGATAATTGACCGAGGTCATCAAAATCGTGAGCCATCTGGACTGTTTAAATAGGGAGAATCTGTCCCCATTTCTGGAAGGATTGAAAACCAGAGGGCGCAAGTTTAAAGTGATTGGTAAAAGAAGTAATCGCAGAATGTGGAAAAACATTTTTATGCACCGAGTGGTGAAGATCTGGAATGTTCTATGGTGGATGTCGAGTCAATTGAGGCTTTCAAAAGGAAATTGGATCATTATCTGAAAAGAAAAAAACCATTTGCAGACCCACAGGGAACAGGAAGGGGAGTGGGATTTGGCGAGGTGCTCTTGTGAAGAGACAGCACAGACACGTTTGGGCTGAATGGCCCCTTTCTGTGCTATCACTGTTCTGTGATTGCATGGCAAAAGCGAAATTGTTAGTCGAGAGGGGGTGACCAGGAAAACCTGGCTTTAGTTGGAAGTGGTTAGCACTACTGCCTCACGGTGCCGAGGACCCTGGTTCGATCCTGGCCCATGTGGAGTTTGCACATTCTCCCCGTGCCTGCGTGGGTCTCACCCTCACAACCCAAATAGATATGCAGGGGAGGTGGATTGACCATGCTAAATTGCCCCTTATTTGAGAAAGAAAAATTGGACACGCTAAACTTTGAAAAAAAGATTTCAAACATCACCAGCTAGCTGAGTTTGATTGCAATGAACATGCTAGTATTATAATAATAATAACCTTTTATTGTCACAAGTATGAAGTTACTGTGAAAAGCCCAAGTCGCCTGTGCAGTAACGAACCATTGGCCTTCAACACAGCTATTTACCTTTTCCACCTCTGATTCACGCCCTATTTGCCGGGTGATGCACGATCAATTGCACAAAGACGAGAGTTGAATACAACTGAGGCTTTATTGCTCTAAGATGTGTGGCCTCCCACAGCAGCTGGCGAAATGGCTGCAGCATGGAGGCCACACACATTTATACTCCGCCTACTGGGCGGAGCCAGCAGGCAGGGATTACTGGCGTACCTGTAGTACAGGTCCTACCATACATCAGCTAATATAGGTGCAACAGTAGTTTACCACACCAGGTCATTTACTTTGCCTGGTTGGACCGCACTTGGAGTACTGTGTGCAGTTTTGGGCCTCTTATCTTAGGAAGGATTTTATTACCACAAAAAGAGCGCATCAAAGGTTCACCAGACTTGGTCCTGTGATGGTGAGACTGATCCTCGAAGAGAGATTGGGAAAACTAGGCCTGTATTTGATGTGTCGTATATGTTGGATTAACACGGACTGCAACTCGATGCAGTATCACTTGAAAACAGGCTTCCAACGCTGTAGATGGTTCAACACTGCTTTATTGAACTTGCCGAATAATGTACACAGTTCGCTGTGGGTCGACACTCTATTAATCTAAGCTTGCTAACCTTGGTCTGGCTTGCCCAGACTTGCTCTGTGCCATGTGTAGTAGCTGCCTCGTGTGTTTTATACCGGTAATGTACCCTGTAGTGTACATGGTGATTGGTTGTTCTGTATTCTATGTGGTGATTGGTTCCTGTGTATCCATCACTGCCTGTCTGTATCTCATTATGAACATGAGTGCATATTATGACAGTACTCGCTGGAGTTTAGTAGGATGAGAGCCAATCTCATTAAAACCTGCAAAATAGACAGGGTAGGTGCAGGTAAGATGCTTCCCCTGGTTCAGGAGTCTAGAACCAAGGGATACAATCTCAAAATAAGGGGGGAGCAATTTCGGACCGAGATGAGGAGGAATTTCTTTACCCAGAGGGTGATAAATCTTTGGAATTCTCTGCCACATAGGGCTGTGGAAGCTCAGTCAGTGAGTGTGTTTAAAGCAGGGATTGATAGATTTATTTTTAAAATTTATTTTATTTCAAACTTATTCAAATGGTTACAAGACATAAACATACTCCCCACCACACAATTTTACAGTTTGTACAAATGTTTCCCTATTTTCACCCTCCTCACCCCTCGCAATGAACAACTCCCCAAACATGGTCACAAAGATCCCCACCTTGCCTCAAAGCCCTCCGTTGAACCCCTCAATTCACATTTAACTTTTTACAGATGGAGAAAGTAATATAAGTCTCCCGGCCAAGCCACCACTCCCGGCGCAATGCCGACCTCTATTCCAAGAAGATCCTTTACCGGTTGCAGATCGCAACAGAAATAATGGGCGGCACGTGGAACAGTGGTTAGCACTGCTACCTCACAATGCCAGGGGCCGCGTTTCGATTCCAACCTTGGGTGACTGTGTGGAGTTTGCACGTTCTCCCCGTGTCTGCGTGGGTTTCCTCCGGGAGCTCCGGTTTCGTCCTACAGTCCAATGGTGTACGGGTTAGGCGGATCGGCTGTGCTAGATTTCCTCTCAGTGTCCAAGGATCGGTGGGGTGACGGGGTTGTGGAGATGGGGTGGGGGAGTGGACCTGAATAGGATGTTTCAGAGGGTCGATGCAGACCCGATGGGCCAAATTACCTCCTTCTGCACTGTGGGGATTCTATGATTCCAAATCCAATTTGCAGCATTAGACTTTATTTCTCCCTATAAAAGTCGATAGATAACCATTAATTATCATTAAGCAAATATACTTAGATGCACTCTATTTCTGCCTGATAATAATTCAACCAATGTAGCGTTTGCAGTGTAAGACATGGAAATTACATGTCCCACTGCACTCTCATTGTAACTGTTCCTTTTTGTCTGTCACATTTGAGGTCATTGAATCGCCGCCTTATTGAAAAAGTAACGGAAGTTCGGAATGTGATTTCAATATAATAAGAACAATTTAAGATATTATGTTTTGTAGATGTCTTTATTCGGCATTAGTTACCACTTTATGACACCAGATTCATGGAGCTGTGTAAGATTTATGAAGCTGTGTATCAGCATTCCTGAGATTTGTAGCTCGATACACATACCATGAGGTATCTTTGTTGCATCTTTTTAACTTCCGATGATCCCACTTCACTTTTCAATAAAATACCTCGACCTGAAATTCGAAATCGGGGTAAAACTACCCTGATCTCCCAATTTATCGATCAGTCAAACCCGGCAGGCGGCAGTGAGGCCAACCATGTGGAGGGCCACATTTGCGTTGAGAATCGTGTTTCAGATCGTAAGCTCTTCAAGTTCATAGATCATCGAATTTACAGTGCAGAAGGAGTCCATTCGGCCCATCGAGTCTGCACCGGCTCTTGGAAAGAGCACCCTACCCAAGCCCACACCTCCACCCTATACCCATAACCCAGTAGCCCCACCCAACACGAAGGGCAATTTTGGACACTGAGAGCAATTTATCATGGCCAGTCCACTAACCTGCACATCTTTGGACTGTGGGTGGAAACCGGAGCACCCAGAGGAGACCCACGCACACACGGGGAGAACGTGCAGACTCCGCACAGCCGGGAATCAAAGCTGGGACTCTGGAGCTGTGAAGCAATTGTGCTAACCACTATGCTACCGTGCTGCCCCACTCCGCATAGACAGTGACCCAAGCCGTGAATCCAACCTGGGACCCTGGAGCTGTGAAGCAATTGTGCTAACCACTATGCTACCGTGCTGCCCCACTCCGCACAGACAGGGACCCAAGCTGGGAATCGTACCTCGGACTCTGGAGCTGAGAAGCAATTGTGCTAACCACTGTGCTATCATGCTGCAAGTTATGTGCAGAATAGCAGAGTATGCTCGTGAGAGAAGGTTTACAAGGCAGTTGATGAAAGCTGGAAGTTGTTGGAATGTGCATTTAAACAACGGCTGGGAATAATGGATATCTTGGAGTGCTCACAGCACAGTAATCTGATCCTCTCCTTCAGATAGAATCTCAGCTAAGAGAAGGAAGGTTAATGCGTATTATAACTTTCACATTTACCCCAGGGTAAAATTCCCATCCAGAAATCACGCATATTATTATTTTAATAATAACAACACAGTGAATTTCATAACTCACCTGTCTATGGGTGTATTTAAACTCTAACCACTGGTCAATGACGGACAGCTGTATTTTAGGATCCAGCAAACTGGTTTGTGTCTCGCTGGACGAGGAGATGAGGACTTGCCCGCACACTCAGATCTACCTCTGGACAGACGGGCATTGAAGGACCATTGCCATTTGCCCTGAGCACATGCCGATTGGCCAACATCTTGAACCATTGCTGTTATTTTTTTTAATGGTTTAAAGGTAGCTTGCTAAAAGTCAATCACATCGGTTTATGGCTGGAGTCATGTTTTGGCCTAATGGGGTGAAGACATCAGGATTTCTCCCCTGAAGGATATTGGTCAACTTCCTGGGCAGAACGTTGATGTTCACAGCCAAATGGAGGCTGGTATCGATGCATGTCGGGACTTAACTTCCCTGTGATTGGCATTGAATTGGGATCCCGATATCCCACGCATGGATATCGCACTGAGATTTGCAATTGTGAGATTACAGTTGAAGCTTAAGTGGTGACTTGTAGTCGATAACTGTACCGTTCAAATAATATCGCCAGTCAAAATTCTGAAATCATAAACATGTCTATGGATCTTTATTTTTTTTTAGAAAATATTTTATTGAGGCATTTACAATTTTAACAATTTTAAACATCAAATTTGAACAAAAACAAAAACACAGCAATATAACCAACAAACAGGGAGGCAAAGGCCAGGACATTGGCCTCTCTCACCCCCTGGGCTCCCGGGTCTTCCGACACACCAAAGATCGCCACCTCCGGACTCGGCACCACCCTCACTTTTAAGACGTCTGACGTGATGTCGACAAACCCCTGCCAGAAACCCCTTAGCCTCGGACATGCCCAAAACATATGGGCATGCTTTGCAGGTCCCGCCGCTCAGCGCCCACACCTATCCTCACCCTCCTCAAAGAACCTGTTCATCCGGCCACAGTCAAATGGGCCCTGTGAACCACCTTGAATTGTATCAGGCTGAGCCTGGCGCACGAGGAGGACGCGTTAACTCTCCTCAGGGCATCCTCCCATAATCCGGCCTCCAACCCCCCCGCCCCCAGCTCTTCTTCCCACTTTCTCTTTACCTCCCCTATCGGGGCTCCCTCCTACTCCATCAGCTCCTTATGGACCTCGGAGACCTTCCCCTCTCCTACTCCTGTTCTCGACACCACCTTATCCTGTAGCCCCTGGTACGGCAGGTGCGGGATGGTCAAAACCTGCCTCCGCACAAAATCCCTCACTTGTAAATACCGGAACCCATTGCCACCTGGCAACTCCAACTCCTCCTCCAGCTCCTCGGAGCTCGGGAAACCCTCATCAATGAACAGATTATGGACCTTTATTTCAATGATCTTAAAATACACATTGTCAGCCAGGGAAATTTATACTGCAGCGTCTGGCCCCAAAAGTAAGTATTATTAAGTACTCCCTTTCAAGAGATTCTGCACCACATTACTCAACAATTGAAATGTTAGGAATTCTACCCATTTTCACTGCTAGATCAGGGTCTTTTGCAATGTTAATTTAGCTCCGAGACACATTTAACACACGGGAGATAGCTTCCTCGACATTACGAAGCCAAAGAAAATCTTTTTTTTTGCTAATATCACTAATGTAACTCAGCGCAGTGCCAAATGTTTTGTTATCCGCAGGCCCCACACTTTAATACTCAAATCGGATGGTAAGGAAAGAAAGTATGGCAAAAAATCATCAGCACAGAGTACGAAAACAACTGCTTAGACACTAATGCCAGAGAAATGCTCAGTAACAATGATGTCAAATTGGCTTGCTGTGGTTCAACGAGAGTCTCCAAGTCTCCTGGATAGCCCGACAGTCTCTCGGAATTAAAGATTAATGATCAGTAATTTATCGAGAGCAACCAGAGAGCAAGTTTACAGGGATACTAAAATGAAATTGCTGCCGCTGTTCATTTTCTCTAAACGTTTTAGTTCGATAATTCCAAAAAACAATGAGAGTTGATGGTTGTCTGTTTATTTGAAATAGGTTGGTGGAACATTGAGACAATGCAGCAACATTATTACATAGATAGAACAGTACAGCACAGAACAGGCCCTTCGGCCCTCGATGTTGTGCCAAGCAATGATCACCCTACTCAAACCCACGTATCCACCCTATACCCGTAACCCATGTGGCCACGCGCCATGGGTTGCCCACCGCTGAGTTAAAGGGTCAAAAACGAGAGGACACAGATGTATGATGGTCGGCTGAAGAACCAGTGGCTATGTGAGGAAAAGCTCTTTCTTTTAAATGCAAAGAAGTTTGGAATACACTCTTTGATTGGGTGATGGATAAAGATTCAATAGCAGCTTTCAAAGCGATAGCATGTAAATACGTAATGGAGGAAAAACATTGCACAGATATCAGTGAAGAGCTAAGGAGTGTAAGTAACTGGATTACAAAAGAGCCCGTAAAGACTCAACGGGCCACATGGCCTCCTTCTATGCTGTACTATTTTATAATACCATGTTAAGCATTTATACACTAATTTTGCCAATAACAAGATGGAGACAACAATGTGGATTTTAAGACTTGCTGTTTGGAAACAAGTCTCGCATTCCATCTTACCCGCCTCTTGTAGAAACTCTTTGTGGGCTCTTTTGAACAGTAATCCAGTTACTTACACTCCTTAGCTCTTCCCTGATGTGCGCTTCCGCTGAAAACAGCTAATATTTATAGCTATTTCAATTGTTACATGGTTCCTATCACCTTCCCTTTTTAAATGAAGGAGTGACATTTGCAATTTTCCAATGCAAGGTCGTATTTCCTGATTCCCGGGCATTTTGGTAAATTAGAACTTTGGTATCTACAGTTTCCTCATCTATTTCTGTTAATACCTGGAAGCCACCAGGACCAAGAGAATTTTTTATTTAAGTCCCGCTATTTTCTCCATTTCTATTTAACCCACTTGATTTCTTCATTTTACTTATTTTTAGGTTTCCTTGTGCTGCTGGTATTTTGTTCTCTCCCACCGCTGAAAATGGATGCAAAGTGTTGTTTTTATTCTTTCATTCGATGTGGGCAAGGCTAACATTTCGTGGCATTCATTTTTTTTAAATTTAGAGTACCCAATCCATTTTTTCCAATTAAGGGGCAATTTAGTGTGGCCAATCCACCTACTCTGCACATCTTTGGGTTGTGGGGGCGAAACCCACGCAGACACGGGGAGAATGTGCAAACTCCACACGGACAGTGACCCAGAGCCGGGATCGAACCTAGGACCTCGGCCGCAGTGCTAACCCACTGCACCAACGTGCTGCCCTTGCCCATCATTTATTGCCCCAGAGAAGGTGGTGTGAGCTGCCCTCTTGACCCGCTGCAGTCCATCTGGTGCAGGTACACCCACTGTGCTATTAGGGAGGCTGTTCCAGGATTTCGACCCAGCGACAGTGAAGGAACGCCGATATATTTCCAAGTCAGGTGGTTTGGAGGGGAACCTCCAGGTGGCGGTGTTGCCCTTGTCCTTCTGGTTATTCGAGGTTGTGGGTTGGGAAGGTGCAGTCCAAGGAGCCTTGGTGGGCTGCTGCGGTGTATCTTGTAGATGGTTGCACACTGCTGCCCCCTATGTGTCACTAGGGAAGGAAGTGACTGTTTAAGTTGGTGGATGAGGTGTCGATCAAGCGGGCTGCTTTATCCTGGATGGGCAAAAGTCTCCTTTCTGTTACGGCCTTGTCTGCATCCATCTTTAATACACCACATTGCAAGTTACCACTCTCCTTCTCTGAACAGATTTCTGAAAACTTGTTATCTTTGATATCCCTTGCCTGTTTTTGTCTGTTTTCCCGATTTGCTCCTCATCATTTTCCTTGTATCCCATTGTTACTTCTTAAAATTCTTCCCAGTTCATTGAATTTCCACTTTTTCTTGCATTTGTGTGAAGCATAGCTGTTCATTTTATTCTGTCCCTTATTCCATTGTTTGACCATGTTTATTCTACCCAAGGGAAGCCTTGAAGCCTTTACCTTCTATGGAAATGTGCCCTTTTTTCTAATATAGATGTAAATTACGAGAAAACTAGGGTTGCGTTCTCTGGAGTTCAGAAGATAGAACATAGAACATACAGTGCAGAAGGAGGCCATTCGGCCCATCGAGTGCATTGACCCACTTAAGCCCTCACTTCCACCCTATCCCCATAACCCAACAGCCCCTCTGACCTTTTTGGTCACCAAGGGCAATTTGGCATGGCCAATTAACCTAACCTGCACGTCTTTGGACTGTGGGAGGAAACCGGAGCACCCGGAGGAAACCCACTCAGACACAGGGAGGACGTGCAGACTCCGCACAGACAGTGACCCAGCGGCGAATCGAACCTGGGACCCTGGAGCTGTGAAGGCACAGTGCTACCCACTTGTGCTACCGTGCTGCCCTGACCAAGGGGTTAAGAAATTCTGAGGAACAGACTGGGTTAGAATCATAGACTCTAGGCAGCACGGTGGCGCAGTGGTTAGCACTGCTGCCTCATGATGCTGAGGTCCCAGGTTCGATCCCGGCCCTGGGTCAGTGTTCATGTGGAATTTGCACATTGTCCCCATGTTTGAGTGGGTTTCGACCGCACAACCCAAAGATGTGCAGGCTAGGTGGATTGACAATGCTAAATTGCCCCTTAATTGGAAAAATGATTTCGGTACTCATAATTTATTCCTTAAAAAATAATCATAGAATCTCCAGTGCAGAAGGAGGCCATTCAGCCCATTGAGTCTGAATCGGCCCTTGTAAAGAGCACCCTATTTAAGCCCACACCTCCAACCTATCCCCGTAACCCCACCCAACCTTTTTGGACACTAAGGGGCAATTTAGCACGGCCAATCCACCTAAAATGCACATCTTTGGACTGTGGGAGGAAATTGGAACACCCGGAGGAAACCCACGCAGACACGGGGAGAACGTGCAGACTCCACCCAGACAGTGACCCAAGCCGGGAATCGAACCTGGGACCCTGGTGCTGTGAAGCAACAGTGCTAACCACTGTGCTACCGTGCCACCCGAGTTGACAGAGGGAAATTATTTCCACTGGTTGGGGAGTCTCAGACCCTAAAGGGGGCAGAGGCTGGAAAATAGAGGCGGCAATATTCAGATACACCTCCACACAGAAAGGGCAATCGAAGTTTATAACTTTCATCCACAACCAGAAATTCATGGCCGATCAATTGTTCATTTTGTATCTGAGATTGGCAAATTTTTGTTAACTCAAAGTATATGAGACAAGGGTGGGTCTATGGAGTTAGGTTGCAGATCATCCCTGATCTCATTGAATAGCAGACAGGTTTGAGGGGCTAAGAATGTTAGAACATAGAACAGTACAGCACAGAACAGGCTCTTCAGCCCTCGATGTTGTGCCGAGCAATGATCACCCTACTCAAACCCACGTATCTGCCCTATACCCGTAACCCAACAACCCCCCCCTTAACCTTACTTTTTAGGACACTAAGGGCAATTTAGCATGGCCAATCCACCTAACCCGCACATCTTTGGACTGTGGGAGGAAACCGGAGCACCCGGAGGAAACCCACGCACACACGGGGAGGACGTGCAGACTCCGCACAGACTGACCCAGCCGGGAATCGAACCTGGGACCCTGGAGCTGTGAAGCAATTATGCTAACCACCATGCTACCGTGCTGTCGTTCCTCTGTTCCAATGTGTCAAACACCCGTTTGAATAGTTCTCGCTGTTTATCTGAAGGGTGACCCATTTAACAGTTTGGCCGGTTCACTGAGACATAAAATCATCCTTCGGGCATACAACAACAACTTGGAATCATCCGAGTGGCCGCAGTACAGAGGGAGGCCATTTGGCCAGCTCTGCCTGTGCTGGTGCCCTGAGAGAGGAACTCAATCAGTGTCACTGCCTTCCCTGTACTCCACATCCGTGCGAATTTTCCTCTTCAGATAATGGTCCAGTTTCCTTCCGGGAGGGAAAAAAAACCTTGGTGCCGTGGCCTCCACCACACTCTCGGACAGTGCATTCCAGTTGCAAACCACTCGCCGTGTGAAACAAGCTTTTGCTCGGCATTGCTTCTTTTTCCCATTACCGTAAACCTGCTCCTTATTCTTCTCATTCCTCCCACCAATAGGACTCACAGTGGGTGGGATTCTCCGACTGTTCACTGGCAGTCGGATCCGCTGATCCCACCAACAGCTTATCCTGCCTGCGGGTTTTCCGGCAGCATGGGGTGGCATCAATGGGAAATCCCGTGGGATTTTCAATGGGTTTTTCACAGTAACTTCATTGCAGTGTTAATGTAAGCCTACTTGTGACAATAATCAAGATTATTTTTTTTAAATCCCATTGACAAGACATGACAAGATTTAATTCTTTTAAAGTGGGAGGTGTTAGGAAGGAAAAAGTAGTTTTAAGGGATTTATATTTGTCCTGGTAAGCATTAGAAATAAGGTATAGTTTTAAGTGGGTTTAATTTAATGTTTGTGGCTGGAAGGCTAAAACCTATAGTTAGATTCATGCTGGACAAAGGTGTTTCAATGTGTGGGGTTGGTTTCAATTCCACCTGTGATTCTGTTGTGCTTGAAGGTTACGGCATGAAGAGTACATAGAACTAAGTTGTCGCTTAGCAACAGTACGCCACTTCCCAAAGGGAAGGGCTTTCCTTTGTTCTTAGCTTTAACTGGAAGCCAGAGCAGTTGGAGACAGGACAATGAGGGGTGAACAGCTCTCAACTCTACCAGGATAAGCTGGACAGCATAAGGGAGTTGCAAGGATGGAAGCTTCCTAAGGAACGAGATACAACCCAGATAACCAGGGAATTGGGACAGAAAGAATGTTTAAGACGACTGGAGTTAAGAGAACAGAGACCAAGGTATTGTTGAGAAGAATTCAAGGAAAAGTTAACACAGGTGTCTGAGTTACAGAGGCGATTGCAGTAACCAAATTTAAAGTGGGGAAACAGATTTCAGAGATAAGTCAAATGTGATCCCATTTTACTACAGTCTGGGAATCGAGGATTAAAGCAATTATGGACAGTCTGTGCAGCAGTCAAGGCAAATAAATCCTAATGGGTGGGTGTAAATCCTGGACTAGAGTCCCTGTTAAAAGTGGAGGGGAAACTCTGCTTAAGAGTCATGTATAAAACCTGGACTGTATATCAGGAATTCAAACTGCCAAGGAAAATAATTGTGGTGCGAGAATCATTTATTGCATGTTTTGGGGAGTGGAGTTCGGAAACTCTCATGTGGCAATCATCTGGGGCGGGTGGGAGGGGGGGGTGGGGTTCTGAGGAGAAAACCACAGACACTAATTTGAGTCAAGAGCGGAGTGTGTGCATTTGACCACAGCCAATCTGTGTGCTTAAAATAACTTTGTGTTAATTATTGCTCAAGATGCGCTTTGTCATCTGTGTCCATCTTAAAATCTGTATGTACTTGTTAAGATACGGGGGGGACTGGAGGGGATATTGTATAATAATCCCACTTTTCATGTTTAATAAATGTTTTATCCTTGTTGTTAAAACTAATTAGCGGTCCTGTGGCTCCATATTTTATTTTTAAAAAGTAAGTTATGGTCTTGGACCGAGGGTTCCATTCATGGATCCTCCTGTCCATTTATAAACTAAACTAGTTTCAGATTTTCAAAACAATCAAGACCTGTAAAATGAAAATCCGCTGAGCTGAAGGAGAAAAAGGTGAACTCCTGGCCCCAGGGGTCGTATCGATCCAGGCAGTTGCCACCACTGCTGGGAGTACGATTACAAACATTTAAAGAGATTGATATGTCCTTGTTCATCAGTCATGTAGTCCGCACTAACCTTCCGCACAGACTCGATACAGGCTGTGCTCGGCTAATCGGGTTTTAAACCAGCTAAAAGCACCGCGGGGCCCACTCAGAGTGGTAAGTGGGACAGAACACAGAGACGCCAGTCAGAAGTCATTCTAAAACAAGTCTCGAATGTAATTGGTGGAGTGAAGGGCTTTGCAGAGGAACAGAAAGGAAAGATTGACCAGCGCACAACACGGCTGTAAAGTAATTTCAGGCCCCATCCACTGCTCCCACATCAAGAGAACACATTTTCTTCTTTCCAATGTAACTTTTTTTTTAAAATCCTGGTGCTGCCCTGTTGTCCACCTTCTGTTGTAAATGTAAATTAGTCGCAAATAAATATAAGGTAGTTTCTGATAAACCGAATAGGGAATTCAGACACATGCATTGTGCGTGAGGCGATGGGGTTTCTGCTTGTCTGTTTGCATATTGGTAATGTTCCAGAGATGCCGAGGACAATTGCCTTTCCACTCTTCCACTCCCACTAATCCTTAAGATTAGTAATAAAAAGCAAAACATACTGCAGGTCTGACAGCATCTGCGGAGAGGGAAACAATAGGCACGATCCAATGGCCACGCTGCACCTGAAAGACAGCAATGGGGGCCTTTGCGAGATCTCTCGCTGAACTGGGGAGTTCCGGTGAGCGGAGCTCCTCAGTGTAGGAAACGGGGCGATGTGCAGTCTCGGGCCCTCGGCGAGTTGCGTTGCATGATCACGTGTTTCCCGAGCACCGGGAAACACGCAGCAGAAAGCGCTCGCTATGGGACCTTGTTCCCATTTGGTTGAATTGAGCCCGAAGCTAACAGCCGGGGTTTTGGGCTCCCGTTCGCATCTGCCGTGAGTGCCGATGGGCGCGCAAATTCCCGCTGGAGGCCAAAGTTGCATTAGATGTCGGCGGGAGGTCCTGTTGCGATTGTCCCTGCCCCCCACCTCACCAATGGCATAACAGGATTCCCAACGTTCAATGTCAGGAAAACCATTGGAGTAAATTCATTGTATAATTCTACTTACCTGCACAATGGAGCCGGGGTGGGTCAGGAATGCAGGGTGCAGGCTTCAGACAGGGGCTAGGCCACACAATTTAAAAGCAGCCCTGATAATTTGACAGCCTGGAATGGGGTCGGTGGCAAATCCCAGAATCGAGACGGGCCTGCTCTTTTTTAAAGGGCCGCCGATTCATCCGCACTCAGTGAAAATCCTGGCCTCGGTGCGCCTGACTAAGGAAGTCTGCCTGTGGTGTAACGTATTGAACATCTAACCAGTGCTTCAGAGGGACAGCTTCCCACTGCTGCCGTGTGACATTTCCACTTCCAACATTATCCCAGCATGGGTTAGCCTAATTAGTCCCAATAATATTGTTGATTTGCACCGAACGATTGAGGCTGCCTGCAGACTCTTTTCCTTGTGATCTTTTATTAATCATCAAACGGCAGGCATTTCCATCCCATTAGTCTCAGCTGGACTCAAACCCAGATGTCAGGAGATAAGATGGAATTGTAAAACATTGCCCCAGCCCTGTTGGCTGTGTCTATCTCCAAACCATCGAAAACCCAAAAGTTGAGGTGGTATGAGATATGCAGAATGCATTTTGAGGTGTTACTGATTTCATCAGCGTACACTCGGCCTCAATGTCCATTACGAGTGCGAATGCAGCTCTGGTTAAACTTTGACGGACCATCTTCATTTATCGCCACTGACAGAAACTATTATTCATGTCATTTCCCCCACTATCAACATCCTGGGGTTACCTTTGACTAGAAACGGAACTAGATTCACCATATAAATTCTGTGGGTGCAAGAGCAGATCAGAGGCCAGGAATCCTGCGGAGAGTAACTCACCTCCTGACTCCCCAAAGCCTGTCCACCATCTACAAGGCACAAGTCAGGCGTGCGATGGAATACTCCCCATTTGCCTGGACGAGTGCAGCTCCAACAACACTCAAGCAGCTCGACACCATCCAGGACAAAGCAGCCCGTTTGATTGCTCCTCCTTCCACAAACATTCGAACCCTCCACCACTGACACCATCTACTGCTGAGGCGTTCAAACTCAGGGTCGTGGGAGGAAGGCCCAACAGCCACGAGCGGCTTTTAAAAATGCCGGCCGCCGCGGATGTTTGAGATTGCCAGCCACCCCATAACCCCACTTGGGTGCAATTTAGGGGCTGGTTTAGCTCACTGGGCTAAATCGCTGGCTTTTAAAGCAGACCAAGCAGGCCAGCAGCACGGTTCGATTCCCGTACCAGCCTCCCGGACAGGCGCCGGAATGTGGCGACTAGGGGCTTTTCACAGTAACTTCATTGAAGCCTACTCGTGACAATAAGCGATTTTCATTTTCATTTCATTTTCAATTTAGCACGGCCAATCCACCCAACCTGCACATCTTTGGATTGTGGGAGGAAACCAGAGGAAACCCACGCAGACACGAGAAGAATGTGCAAACTCCACACAGACAGCCACCGGAGGTCAGAATTGAACCCAGTTCCCTAGCGTTGTGATGCAACAGTGCTAACTATTGTGTCACCGTGCCACCCGAAGTTAGAATTAAAAGCCATTACACTACATCTCCCTCAAGTCTCTGTTTCCCATTTCTATATTGCGATGATCAAACAAATCGCAACTTTAAACTCTGGTGTGTTGCAGTCCTGAATCTTGTTTTCTTCTCTTTGCTCCTTTCCTTCCCTGACTTTTTCTCAGAAGGACAGCCACTGAGGGGGCGGCGTGGTGGCGCAGTGGGTTAGCCCTGCTGCCTCACGGCACCGAGGTCCAGGGTTCGATCCCGGCTCCGGGTCACCGACCGTGTGTGGAGTTTGCACATTCTCCCGTGCCTGAGTGGGTCTCACTCCCACAACCCAAAAGATGTGCAGCGTAGGTGGAATCGGCCACGCTAAGCTGCCTCTTAATTAGAAAAAAAAGAATTGGGTACTCCTAAATTTATAACAAAGAAGCACAGCCACTTGGCGGTTTCAGATGTCTACCAGAATGGGTCCTCTTCTCCTTTAGACGGTGTAGGCAGGGGGAGGATTTGAGTCCTGGGCACGGTCTCTCACACTCTGCTGGGCAGAAGAAGAATTGGTCGATGGTTCAGGTTTATTAGCCAGGTAGGGCAGCACGGTGGCTCAGTAGGTTAGCACTGCAGTCTCACGGCGCTGAGGTCCCAGGTTCGATCCCGGCTCTGGGTCACTGTCCGTGTGGAGTTTGCACATTCTCCCCGTGTTTGCGTGGGTTTCGCCCCCACAACCCAAAGATGTGCAGGCTAGGTGGATTGAACACGCTAAAATTGCCCCTTAATTAGAAAAAAAAAAAAAAAAAAAAAAATTATTAGCCAGGTTGTCGTCTGGATTGGTGGACGAATAGCGGCAGCCCTGGTCGGTTAGATTGTGTGGACGGCTGCATCCATGGGGTAGGAGGCCGCTTCTGTGCGGACGCCATTGAACGTCTTCCATGCCACCATTCCGCGGACGGTCTGGATGAGGTAATCCACTTGTCCAAAGCGAGCTCATTCTCGAAACCAGACGGGCTCACCTGGTTGGAGGCCCGGCAGGTTCTCTGCCTTTGTGATGTTTGTCGTGGTTCAGCATCCGACTGGAATGAGATGTGTCAACTTCCTCTCTCGTTTTGTCCAGGTCACCAGTTTCTGCTTGCTGCATGTGACCCCAGACCCACAACGATGCGGCCGACTCTTAACTTCCCTCTGGAATAGACTAACAAGCCAGTTAGTTGTGGGCAATTTGGGATGGGTTACAAATATTGGCCTTGCCAGCGACTCATGAACAAATAAAAAAAATGCTGTGGGTCTGGAGTCACATGTAGGCCAGACCAGGTGAGGATGTCCCTTCCCTAAAGGACAACAGCGAACCAGATGGGTTTTTGCAACAATGGTCATTAATAGACTTTTATTTCCAGATTTTTATTGATTTCAAATGTCACCATCGAACCCAGCCCCCAGAACATTGCCCTGCATCTCGGTATTACGTGTTCGATGACAACCTTCCTATGCCACCGGCTCCTTACACCCTGAAATTAACCCAGTTCAAAGACAGTACATTCCACACAGGGTTTAGGCAGAAGTTCAAAGACTAAAAGGATAATGTGCTGACTAACTCACTGGTCACCACTTCTACTTTATAATAATGCTGGATCCTTGATTTTCCAAACCTTGAGCAAACAGAATTGAATGCTCCTCCCATTCTCAGTCGAATGCCTATGCACAGTATGAATGCACAGTTGCACAAGTGGTTAGCACTGTGGCTTCACAGCAGTAGGGTCCTAGGTTCGATTCCCAACTTGGATCACTGTCTGTGCGGAGTCTGCACGTTCTCCCCGTGTCTGTGTGGGTTTCCTCCGGGTGCTCCGGTTTCCTCCCACAGTCCAAAGATGTGCAAGTTAGGTGGGTTGGCCATGAAAAATTGCCCTTAATGACCAAAAAAGGTTAGGAAGGGTTATTGGTTTGCGGGGATAGGGTGGAAGTGAGGGCTTAAGTGGGTTAGTGCAGACTCGATGGGCCGAATGGCCTCCTTCTGCACTGTATGTTCTATGTTCTATGAATGGAATGATCTCTTTGCCAACATTCCAGTAAGACACATTGCGTCACACACCTGCTAGTTTCTGTTCTTCATCACAAGTTTTGGTCCTGAATGTGGACACACCACACACTAATCAACAGCAATAAATCGGATGAACATAGCAACACCCGGCAGCATCTGACAGAGGCCTGAGAAAACTGGGCCAAAAAAAGGCCTGTCAGCCCATCATGCCAATGCTGTTGGAAAGCGCTGTCCAATTCGTCCCATTCCTCTCCTCTTTAACCACTGTTCAGCTTCTTCTTCCCTTTGGGAGTATTTGCCGAATTCCCTTTTGAAAGTGAATGAATGTTCTTCGGCTCATCTTCCCGGCAGAGAAATCTGGATCATAGCAGCTCGGATAAATGTGTTTCTCCTCATGCCACCTCTGGTTTTCTTTTAACAATTGCCATAAATCCAACTCCTTCAGTCAAAACGGCTCAGCTGACATCTGTATCAGGCCGCACTTCAGCGAAGAGCGAACCCCATTGTCCGGCTGAATTGAAGCCTGCCTTGTTCTGTGTGGGAAGCAGTCACTAATTCACCAGAGCAGCCAATTACTGGCCAGAGGGTAGTTTCACCCTCCAATCAAGGATGGGGGGGGAGGGGGCGCTCTTGAAACTGGAGGGCCAATCAGAGGCCTACCTCTTTGAAAGGAAGAGCAGTCTGCAATGGAAGGTTAGTGAAAGTACCCTTCCAAATGGAGGCACGCTCTCTGCAATTTTGAATTTAAATTTTAAAATGGCTCTTGCACCCAGGCTTCACGTGGGCATTCCTGATAATCGGCTACCTCAAGTCAGCTGAATTGGCCTCCTCCACCTAGAGGGCAGGTATTCCCTATCAGCTTCCTTTGATTGACCCTAAGTGACCTTTGACGAGCTACAATGAGTTACCCACTGCGTGTGGGGAATAATGACATCCATTCAATGTTGAAAGAACTCAATTGGGCTTTTGGTAAACATAGAACAGAGAACATACAGTGCACAAGGAGACCATTCAGCCCATCGAGTCTGCACCGACCCACTTAAGCCCTCACTTCCACCCTATCCCCGTAACCCAATAACCCCTCCTAACCTGTTTGGCCACTAAGGGCAATTTATGATGACCAATCCACCTAACCTGCACATCTTTGGACTGTGGGTGGAAACCGGAGCACCCGGAGGAAACCCACACAGACACGGGGAGAACGTGCAAACTCGGCACAGACAGTGACCCAGTGGGGAATTGAACCTGGGACCCTGGCGCTGTGAAGCCACAGTGCTATCCACTTATGCTACCGTGCTGCCCAAACCTTTTGACAATTCCTAAGAGCCAGGCCGCATTGCCATAAAGCCAGAAAATAAATTCTTATCCTGCCGATAATGTACTTCCTCTGATCACAATTCCATCTGAGTGATGTGATCATTTTGTTGAAGAATGATTCTCTCTCTCAAAGCTGAAAGCGGAGATCCCTTCATGGAGTGAGTTCTGCTCCTCGGCGTCCTATTTCAGAAAGGTGGAGGATAGAACTGGAGCCAATCTTTGCAGACTTTTTTTTGTATTTATTTACATTACAAACAAACACCTCCTAACCAGCAACCACTGCTTTAGTCTATTTCTGTTTTCTGGGGTTCTGTGAAACCCTAGTTAATGCCTACTATCTTCGGGCAATTAAACACAATTAAAACACAATCAACATGCAGAGGGGAACAGCTATCAGGTCCATTCAGTTATGTTTGTAAAGTTTCCTATTCAATATGCATTAACTAAATTACTGATCACTTGTGTTGCGTGCCTTCCTCCACTTTAACTGGGAAATGTCAGATGGAGCCCTGTCAACATCATTAAACATTAATAATTCTGGAACAGCTTCCTATCACACGTCCCTCTGAATAGACAAAAGGAGTTGGAAGTGCATCTATTATTAAAGTCGACAGGTGATTTGTTCAGTCATCCTGTGGATGAAAGAGATGTGAGGGTTTGCCACAGCTGTGCCCAGCCTGATAGTCAGCGTGTACCACACCATCTGTAACCAACACTAAAACACCTTTGTACAGCGTGACTCTGCATGAACTATTTTTGTGTGTGTGTGTGTGCATGAGATATGACTGTTAGCGTTTGATAACCACCAAGGCCACGGGGGTTCGTTGATAGATCTCCCCGTGGGGTTCGACGAATAAGAGTTCCCCTCTTGAGCAGGCAGAGGCCCGCCCAATAGGAGCTATTTAGTGGAAGTTTAAAACCTGCAGGCGCAGACCAGGGCTGGCATTCCCGCCGGTCTCCATGCTGGGACGCAAGCGCTTTATGGCTGTGGCCATTCTCATTGTTTTAATAAAGTTGAGTTTGCATGAAGCCTAGCCTTGGATGAGTTATTACAGCTAGCCTTGTAATTGTACCATAACCACATGGCTGCCTTGCAAATCCTGCTTCTTATTAAAGACCAGCGGAGATGGGCGTGTTCAGTCACCTGAAATAAATCCTAAATTTAGGCAGATGTTTGGTTGGTGTTGGCGGAAATCAAAGTTTCGGTAAACGTCATCTGTCGCATGGTTCCTTGCAAAACCTTAGTGACTTGTGGCAGCAGGGCGGCACAGTGGTTAGCACTGATGCCTCATGGCGCCAGCGACCCGGGTTCAATTCTAGCCTTGGGTGACTGTGTGGAGATTGCACGTTCTCCCCGTGTCAGTGTGGGTTTCCTCCGGGTGCTCCGGTTTCCTCCCACAGTCCAAAGATGTGCAGGTTCGGTGGATTGACCATGATAAATTGTCCCTTAAAGTCCAAAGATGTGCAGGTTAGATGGAGCTATGGAAGTACAGGGATAGGGTGGGGGAATGGGCCTAGGTAGAGTGTTCTTTCAGAGCAGTGCAGTGCAGACTCGGCGGGCTAAAGGGTCTCCTTCCGCACTGAAGGAATTCTATGACATTTGGGAGCAGCATTTCCCTCCTTAACGCCAGATAGACCTCACACTAAATGATACTCAAGCAGTGTCTGACTGGATACCTCTGAAGACATGTCATACTGGACTGAAAACATTCACCCTGTTTGCCTCTCCACAGATGCTGACAGACCTGTTGAGTTTTTCCAGCACTATCTGTTTTTTATTTCTGACCCGACAGTGTCTGATCAAACTAAACTGCATTGATGTCGTGGACTTTGCACTAGATGGCACAATATGACAAAATAATGATCACCTTGATACCTGATAACATGAAATTCCAACCACGCTGTTATTCCAATTGAAATTAGGGTAACAATCACAAGAATCTTCTTTGGTGATGGTAAAATATAATCCACGTATTATTAAATGTGGAGCTGGATTCTCTGTCCCGTAACTCCCGAAACACATTTCCTAATTTCATAGAATTTACAGTGCAGAAGGAGACCATTCGGCCTATTGAGTATGCACCGGCTCTTGGAAAGAGCACCCTACCCAAGCCCACACCTCCACCCTATCCCCATTACCCAGTAACCCCAGCCAACACCAATGGCAATTTTGGATACTAAGGGCAATTTAACATGGCCAATCCACCTAACCTGCACATCTTTGGACTGTGGGACAGAGAATTGGACATCAGGGGAAACCGGGATTGATGGGAGGTGCTGCTCCGAACACAATGCTCCCCCCCCCCCCCCCCACGCCCCCACCCCGCTGGCACTGGGATTGGCTTCATGACCACGTGCCAGCGGGAGGGCCGGGCATGGCACCCTCTTCTGCGGCTCTCCCTGATTCTCTGATCTCGTGAGCCGGGAATCACGTGGGTACGGATCACTGCTGGTATTTACCAGCGTGGCCCTGATGTGGTGGACCTCACGTTGGGCCAAGGGGCTTGCCCCTTAGGGGAGTTGCTCCCAAAGTCCATCCTAGGGGAACCCTTCCCCCCAACAATGTACTACCTGTACACACATCCACTCTACCAGATCTCCCCCCACACGCCCCCCCCCCCCCATGACCCCCCTTAATAAGAAGACCCCTCAGGGACCTCCTTAGTAAGGAGACCCCCCTTGAATAGGGAGACCCCCAGCAATCTGCCTAATAGGGAGACACCCCCCCCCCCAGTGACCCCCTAATGAAGGGAAACCTTAACAGGGACCCCCTAACTAAAGGGACTCCAACAAGGACCCCCTGACTAAAGGGATCCTCCACAGGGACCCCAAGACTAAAGCGACCCTCCACAGGGACTCCCTAACTAAAGGGAACCCCCACAGGGACCCCCTGACTAAAGGGACCTCCACGGGGACCCCCTGATTAAAGGGACCCTCCACGAGGGACCCTTGACTAAAGGGACTTTCCACGGGGGACCCCTGACTAAAAGTGACCCTCCACAGGGACCGCCTGACTAAAGGGACCCTCCACGGGGGCTACCTGACTAAAGGCACCCTCCATGAGTGACCCATGACTAAAGGATTCCTCCACGGGGACCCCCTGATTAAAGGGACCCTCCACGAGGGACCCTTGACTAAAGGGACTTTCCACGGGGGACCCCTGACTAAAGGGACTTTCCACGGGGGACCCCTGACTAAAAGAGACACTCCACAGGGACCCCCTAAATAAAGGGACCCCCCACAGGGACCCCAAGACAGGGGGTGTAAAAAAAAAAGATACAGCGGTAAGGCCTACTTGGAATCCACTTGTGCATTCTGAAGGAGAACAGCTGTGACCTGTGTTTGAACCCCGCAAATCCATTAGCTGCAAGCCATTCATTCCTTTCTAGTAGTGGGCTGTGATTGACAGCTTCCACAAACCAGCTGCAGCCTTGATTCATTCATCTCCCTTCATGGATGAGTGACTCTGAGTCCTGAAACCTCAGTGTTTAGAAACATCACCCATATAAAAGAACAGTGCATTGCAATCACACACTTGAGACATTGGAATGCACTTAACTCGCTTTGAGGTAGTTTTCTGGGAAGTGGGTGGGTGTCTGTGTGTGTGGGGGGGGTCTGTGGGAGGTCCCTCTAGTCAGGGAAACGCTGTGGGGATCCATTTAGTTAGGGAGTCTATGCGCAGGATTCCTTCAGGTAGAGGGCCCCTTGGGGGTGGGGGGGTCCTTCATTAGGGGGGTCACTGGACGGGAGTCTCCCAATTCATGGGGTCACTGGGGGCCGTTCCCTAATATTGGGTCCCTGGGATGGTCTCCCTATTAAGTGAGGCCCTGAGAAATAGGCCGGGCCACCCCCCCCCCCCCCCTCCCCGTACTTGGGAAAAGGGGGGGCACCCAGGCTGCTTTGCCCAGGTTCGATCCCGGCGCCGGGTCACTGTCCATGTGGAGTTTGCACATTCTCCCTTTGTCTGCATGGGTTTCACCCCCCAACCCATAAGATGTGCAGGGGAGGTGACTTGGCCACGCTAAATTGCCCCTTAATTGGGAAAAAAAAAGAATTGGGTACATTAAATGTAAAAAAAACTCTGAACTCACCTGATACAAACAGCTCAACTGGCAACAGATCCAAACGGAACTTCATTGAAGAGTAATAATAATAATAATAATCGCTTACTGTCACGAGTAGGCTTCAATGAAGTTATTGTGAAAAGCCCCTAGTCGCCACATTCCGGCGCCTGGTCGGGGAGGCTGGTACGGGAATTGAACCCGCGCTGCGGCATTGTTCTGCATTGCCAAGCCAGCCATTTAGCTCGCTGTGCTAAACCAGCCACTGTGGAAGATATTGCGGACAAGGTGGTCGTGCACGTGATCAAATATTTATTTGAGATGCATTATTGCCTTGTTAATATGACAGAGAAGTGAGATTGGGTTGAACACTTTGATGCCTCAACACTAACATCAGCTTTTTAGTTGCTAAGATTATCTAATATGTCAGCAATGTTTCCTTTGGAATGTTAGCGGATTCTCACGCCCTTTTTAGCTGTCACATATGTTAGCAACATGCTTCGATTAACTACATACCCATGAGAATATGTCCCAAACAGCTGCTACAGTGCCTACGGACAGTGGAGGGGGAGTGGTCCACCACTACAATCCGCAACTTGTGTTATCTCAGTGTTTAGACACAAGGAACACACAACAAACGGCTAAATGGTGCAGCCATTCAGTAAGTGGCAAGTGCAGCGTAAACAAGGATTAGTTTTGAGCAACCCATGGTTCGTCCAGACTGAACGTGCTGTCTGGAGCAAAGCAACAAAGCCACAGCGGCTGTATCCAATCACAGCCACACATTCCAGATTTACTCCATGTGAGCGCCCTTACTCCTCGCGGAATCTGGACAAGAAACACGTGAGCGTGTCCCGTGTTGTGTGTGGCAAAGCTTCTTTCTAATGTGGTGATTAGTGGCTGAGACATTGGCCTTGATTTTAGACGGTTGCAATGACCCAATAGTTAGCGTTCGATGTCATTATCCTGTGAAACTGAGTGCTTCTGGCCCTCTTCACATGTGCAATTGAACTTGGAAATTCACAAGTTGCAATCTGCGATTCCCTGTTCCGCCACAGGGTGTGCTGTTGAAGTCCCCTCAGATGGCAATCTTTTTGGAAATCACTGAACTGACACAAACTTCCCCTTTTATACTATAATATCGCTGTTAAAATCTGCTAAAGAAGTTACGCGTAATTCATGAGGCGTAAATGGGGCGACACGGTGGCCCAGTGGTTAGCACTGCTGCCCCACGGCGCCAGGGACACGGGGTCGATCCCATCCTCGGGTCACTGTCTATGTGGAGTTTGCACGTTCTCCCTGTGTCTGCGTGGGTTTCCCCTGGGTGCTCCGGTTTCCTCCCACAGTCCAAAGTCATAATAATAATAATCTTTTTATTGTCACAAGTAGGCTTACATTAACACTGCAATGAAGTTACTGTGAAAAGCCCCTCGTCGCCACATTCCGCCACCTTTTCGGGTACACAGAGGGAGAATTCTGAATTCCGGGCTGGTACGGGAATTGAACCCGCACTGCTGGCCGTGTTCTGCATCACAAAACCAGCTGTCTAGCCCACTGAGCTAAACCAGCCGCTGCTGGTGCAGATGTGCAGATTAGGTGGATTGGCCAGGTTAAATTGCCCCTAGTGTCCAGGGATGTGCAGGTTAGGTTACAGGGTTACGGGTCTGGGGTGGAGTGGATTGGTGCAGACTCGATGGGCCGAACGGCCTCCTTCTACACTGTGGGGATTTCAGAACTCCTGAAATTGGCAACATCGTTGATCACCAATTAGAAATTTGTAGACATCCTTGTGGGTAAATGAATTAACGGGATGGTTAGTTCGACACACAGACAAGGAAAGTCCCGGGAATGATCAACAGCCCAAGTTGGTTTAGCTAATCATGCACAGTCAAGATTGGGGCAGCGGTATTGACCCCCCCCGTCTTCCCTCCGATTGTCAATGGGATATCCCATTGTTACCACCTCACGCTGCCGTGAAATCGACTGGCGGGGGTGCGCTGTGGGGGGGGGAATTGAATCGCAACAACCGGAGAATCCAGCCGCCAACAAACGGCCAGAGAATTCCGACCAAGCCATATCACCAGTCTGTATTCGGCAAAGGCTTTAAGGCCTATGAACCAAAGTAGGAAAATAGGGTTCAGATACAGATCATCCATGATTCATTTGAATCGTGGATCAGACGCAATGGCTGAATATCCTAATCCTGCAGTTCACACATGAAACTAAACCAAACAAAGACAACCAAAGAGACTTCCTTGTTCTGTAAGGGAAAATTATATTCTTACCACTATTTTTTGCCCACCTGGTTAGCCTGACATGCTTCCGAATAGGAATTGCCTCACTCACCAGAAAGCCACTTCTGCATTGAACAAAGTCTGTCAGCGCGACATGACAGTTCCTGGCCGCAGGCTTCATCGTGGCAAAGGGGAAGTTCAATCTGCTGACAACAGGATTTTAGATATTTCTGGTGAGTTATTTCCCTGTGAAATACACCACATCCAAATCTCTGCTGTCCATAGCATAGCGGTTAGCACAAATGCTTCACAGCTCCAGGGTCCCAGGTTCGATTCCCGGCTGGGTCACTGTCTGTGTGGAGTCTGCACGTTCTCCCCGTGTGTGCGTGGGTTTCCTCCGGGTGCTCCGGTTTCCTCCCACAGTCCAAAGATGTGCAGGTTAGGTGAATTGGCCATGCTAAATTGCCTTTAGTGTCCAAAATTGCCCTGAGTGTTGGGTGGGGTTACTGGGTTATGGGGATAGGGTGGAGGTATGGGCTTGGTTAGGGTGCTCATTCCAAGAGCCGGTGCAGACTCGATGGGCCGAATGGCCTCCTTCTGCACTGTAAATTCTATGAAATCTATGAAACTGTACCATGTCCCATTGCCCTATTGCCCATAGGCTCCCGGAGTAGCGTTGATTACTGCGTAAGAAACATCATGGGCGGGATTCTTCCTGCTGCACCCGTTTTCTCCGTCCCGGCAGCCGGCCAATGGGGTTGGGTATTGTGGGCACCCCCACGCTGTTGGGAAATCCCCGGGCGTGAGTGCGCTGCTGGTGAAGCAGAGGATCCGGAGAATCCAGCAGATTGATTTTATCGTTCACACCTTGGGGCTGGATTCGACGATCTGCGACGCCGAAATCGCGTTCGGCGACGGGGCGGGGAATCCCCGATGTCACCGAAATCGGGGGCGGAGGGGGCGGCGGCGCTTTCGCGATGCTCCGCCCCCTGAAAAGCGGCGTACTCGCAGAGTATGCCGTACACTATATCCACGGCCTCCGTCCGTTGGCTGAAGCCCGCCCCGGGATGCTCCGCCCCCGACCGGCCGAGTTCCCGACAGTGTGGGTCACGTGTGGTCTCACCCATCGGGGACTCAGTGTGGCAGCTGCCGACTCAGTCCACCGCCGCCACAGTCGGGGGAGGGCCAGTCCGCGGGCAGGGGTGGAAAGGGGCTGGTTTAGCACAGGGCTAAATCGCTGGCTTTTAAAGCAGACCAAGGCAGGCCAGCAGCACGGTTCAATTCCCGTACCAGCCTCCCCGAACAGGCGCCGGAATGTGGCGACTAGGGGCTTTTCACAGTATCTTCATTTGAAGCCTACTTGTGACAATAAGCGATTATCATTTCATTTTCATTTCATTCACATATTCGAGGCTGGGGGCACTGTGGTGGGACCGTCTGGGACGCTCGAGCCGAAGGGGGGAAAGTTTTGTCGGCCGGGTCCACGAGCAAAATCCGCCAAGAAGCACGGCGTGGCCTGTACATGCGCAACCACGGACCCGGCAATTCTCCAGGCCGTATCGACAGCTGGTGCCGGGTGCTCTATGCTGCCTCCCTGCTAGGCCCCAGCAACACGAGGAATCGGTGGCCGCTTTGCACCGGTTTTCCGGCCGGTTTCACACCAGCGTGAGGATATAGTCTCCAAATCGGAGAATCCAGCCCCTTGTTTTCAAAAAGCTTTTTTTTTTAATTCATTGGACGTGTACCTCGCAGGCTGTGCCAGCATTTATTGCCCATCGCTAATTGCCCTTGAGGGGCAATTACGAGTCAACCACACTTTGCTGTGGCTCTGGAATCACATGCAGGCCAGACCAGGGTAAGGGTGGAAGATTTCCTTCCCCTAAAGGGCATTAGTTTTTTTTAAATAAATTTAGAGTACCCAATTCATTTTTTCTAATTAAGGGGCAATTTAGCGTGGCCAAGCCACCTGCCCTGCACATCTTTGGGTTGTGGGGACGAAACCCGCGCAGACACGGGGAGAATGTGCAAACTCCACACGGCAGTGGCCCAGAGCCGGGATAGAACCTGCGACCTCGACGCCGTGAGGCAGCAGTGCTAACTACTGTGCCACTGTGCAGCCCTAAAGGGCATTAGTGAAAATCGACAATGGTTTCATGGTCATCATTAGACTTTTAATCCCAGAGTTTTAATGAATTCAAATTTCACCATCTGCAATGGTAGGATTTGGTTTACCAGTGACAATATCACTATGTCACCGCCTTCCCATCTATTTACATAATCTCCTCCCACTGCTGAATCCTTTTGAGATACCTGCTCTCATCGAATTCTGGCCTCCAAGTCTCCAATTTTAATTGCTCTGCCTTTGCCTTCGAAGCCCTAAACTCTGAACTTCCTAATTAACCTGCTCCACCTCTCTCACTCTCTTCCCTCCTATAAGACACCTTAAAACCTACCTCTTTGACACAGCTATTCATCATCGATTCCAATATGCCGCATAGCTCAGTCATTGGCCTAGAATCATAGAGTTTTAAAGCACAGAAAGAGGCCCTTCGGCCCATCGCACCCATGCAAGCCATTAGGTGGGAGGCGGTGGCGTAGTGGCATTGTCACTGGGCCAGAAGCCCAGAGTAATGCCCTGAGGTAAAAGTTCAAATCCCGCCAGGTGGTGAAATTTGAATTCAATAAAAATCTGAAATTAAAAATTTGGTTTATTTTAATAAAATTTTAGAGTACCCAATTATTTTGTTTTCCAATTAAGGGGCAACTTAGCGTGGCCAACCCACATAATCTGCATCTTTGGGTTGTGGGGGCGAAATCCACACAGACACGGGGAGAATGTGCAAACTCCACACGGACAGTGACCCAGGGCCGGGATTCGAACCCAGGTCCTCAGCGGTGTAGTCCCAGTGCTAACCACTGCGCCACATACCGCCGCAGAACTAAAAAAGTTTACAGATGACTATGTAACCATTGTTGATTGTCGTAAAAAAACATCTGGCCCCTTTAAGGAAGGCAATCTGCCATCCTTACCTGGTCTGGCCTACATGTGACGCCAGACCCACAGCAATATGGCTCTTACTGCCCCCTGAAGGGCAATTAGGGATGGGCAATAAATGCTGGCACAGCCTGCGACACCCACGTACAAATAATGAAAAAAAGCACCTGTCTATTTTAATCCCATTTTCCAACATTTGGTCCATAGCCTTGTAATGAGCGACACTGGATCCATTCAAACTGGTGGTTTTCTTAGTGTTTCGTGATGCCGTTACCCCACTAGTCCTATTCTCGAGTTGCAGCCTCAGAATGGTAGTTACAAAGTTTCTAACCATTTCCCATTTCCTGGTGATCATTGTGCTTCATAATGCAGTGTGTTCTGTTTCTGAGTTTTTCTCCTGTCCGTGGATTCCCCCATAATATTACTGAAATGAAAAGGACTACATTGAGCATTTGAATCAGATTGGCTTGTCCACTTTTCTTTGTTGAGCGTGTAAAACCCCAGATTGGAACGGTGTTCAACTCACTTGATATAGCCAGTGAGAGGATTAGAATAGACAAATCCTGTTTAAGATTAGCGTTGCTGAGCACATTGTCACTTGTGAAGGGTTTTTGTTGAGCCCAGCCTTGCCCCTTGATTCAGAGACAGCTAATCCTGCTCTAGTAATGGATCCTCACTCCTAATTTACAACCCCTTGCAAGAGGCCTATGGAATTAAGGGGAAAGTGGCAGTATGCATATGGAATGGATGCAGTTACAGCACGCAAAAGGTATGATGGATAGGTGATTTGCCGTCTGAGATGTAGTTTGTAGTGTTCTCTAAATGGCACAATTTTATGGCGAGAACTTGGTGTCCATATACATTTGGGCAGCACCGTAGCATAGTGGTTAGCACAATTGCTTCACAGCTCCAGGGTCCCAGGTTCGATTCCCGGCTTGGGTCACTGTCTATGCGGAGTCTGCACGTTCTCTCCGTGTGCATGGGTTTCTTCCGGGTGCTCCGGTTTCCTCCCACAGTCCAAAGATGTGCAGGTTAGGTGGATTGGCCATGCTAAATTGCCCTTAGTGTCCAAAATTGCCCTTAGTGTTGGGTGGGGTTACTGGGTTATGGGGACAGGGTGGCGATGTGGGCTTGAGTAGGGGGCAGTTTCCAAGAGCCAGTGCAGACTCGATGGGCCGAATGGCCTCCTCTGCACTGCAAATCCTGTATGCTATTTCCAATGCTCCTGTGAAATTCCTCCGTATATTGTTTTGCATTAAAGGTGCGATAGAAATGCACAATTTGTTGCTGATTTTCTTTCTTAGTTAAAAATCTCAATGTTTCTTTTATCCCCAAAATATACTCAGCCTTTCTTTGTCCACAGGGTTCTATCCACCTGCAAGGCAGCCAAGTGAACGAGTTCGCTGCCTACCCCGAGGACTCTGGCAAACACCAGTTTGAGATTGTCCCAGGTAAGAACGTTTGCGTCTGCTGAAGCTGCTTGGTTGCTCCACATGTTCTCTGTGCCTAGCTCGGGCAAAGGCTTCTCCAATCCAGTCATTGGCCATTTTGACACACTCTGCTGCCGGCAAGAACCGAATTCTGCATTCAGAACAATTCACGATGATTGAACAATCTCTGAAGTGTGATTAAGTACCTGTATGTTGCTGTATTAGTGTGAACCACAGCATGTGTGATATCAATCATTTTTATAATGCACTGTGGACATCATGACAGACTTTTGATTCGTTTCCCTAATCAAGCGCATTTGATTAGTGAATGGTAGTCAGGGAGCTTCCAATTTTATTTTTCTTTTCATTCAGTCACAGGGTGTGGGTGTGCTTGGCTAGGCCAACGTTTATTGCCCAACCCTAATTGCCCTTGAGAAGGTGGTGGTGAGTTGCCTTCTTGAACCGCTGCAGTCCATATGGTGTAGGCACACCCACAGTGCTGTTCGGGAAGGATTGCCAGGATTTCAACCCAGTGCCAGTGAAGGAACGGCCAATATAATTCCAAGACAGGATGGAGAGGAACTTCACAACCAACTCAGTAATTCACCACAATGGAGAATATAGATCATCGGAGATCATAGAATCCCAACAGTGTAGAAGAAGGACATTCAGGCCATCTAGTCTGCACCGACTATCCAAAAGAGCACACTACCTAGACCCACACCCCCACCCTACACATCTTTGGACACTAACGGGCAATTTTCCTCATGGCCAATCCACCTAACCTGCACAACTTTGGACTGTGGGAGGAAGCCGGTGCACCAGGAAGAAACTCACGCAGACACAATGCACAGACAGTCACCTCAGGCCAGGATTGAAGGAGGGTCCCTGGTGCTGTGAGGCAGCAGTGCTAAACCACTGTGCCACCGTGCCACCCAGTACAGAATCAAATTAAACCTTCAACTTGACACTCTCACTCACCATTTTCCCTAATTCTCAAAGCTCCGCTCCTTCTGGCTGGCTGCTTAAATGAATTGTTGCATCAAAATGCTGTCCATCAACCAACCTTGACTACATAATCCCCTGTTACATTCTTAAAATTTGTTTACCCTTTTTAATCTAGGTGCTTGTGATGTTTGTGTGTCTGGCTACTCTTGTAGATAACATTACACCCCTTACATGTCTGAGAACAGTAATATTAGTGCAACTTTCCAGTTGAAACTTGTAACATCTTGGCAATAACCGATACTGAAGTTTTCTCGTTACATTCTATAATAATCCAGGAGACCCCAGAAAGAAGGTTCACTTGAGTTTATTATAAACTTAAAGATTAAGGCCGCAACCCCAACATACAACAAAAGTCCAGCCAGAGTCCCGGTCCAGGTTCGGGCCGGTATTTATGAATGAAATTAAATGAAAATCGCTTATTGTCACGAGTGGGCTTCAATGAAGTTACTGTGAAACGCCCCTAGTCGCCACATTCCGGCGCCTGTTCGGGGAGGCTGGTACGGGAATTGAACCGTGCTGCTGGCCTGCCTTGGTCTGCTTTAAAAGTCAGTGATTTAGCCCAGTGTGCTAAACCAGCCCCTGAGTGTGCTAAAAGGGCTAAGCAATGAGCCCCAGCCAGGCAGACCTCTGCTCACTAGCGGGGAAACTCTTATTGTATGAGTTCCATGAGGAAATCTATCAGTATACCAATTGGACCTTGAGGTTTATCACACGTTCCCTCCATCGACTATTATTTAGACTATGCCTGTAGCTAAGTTTTTCGACACAGTTGCTTAAAGTTCTATCCTCACCAACTAACAAAGTTGTCTGTCTCAGCTTATCCTTTCCAAAGTTTCTAGTCACACGAGGCTCCAGGACAGAACCTCCTCAATTTCTACGAGCCAAGTCACTCCCATTACAATCCCACATCAGACCCCAGGATACTGGACAGAAACCCCAAAATTTATTTTAATTTTACCTTTAAGAAATGAGTGTTTATTACTGCAGTGATGTCAGAGTGTGGGTGGAGCTGGGCTGTCGGTCTGCTTTACTTTCGTTTTTCAGCAGGCTGCTAGAGAGTGAGGTTTTAGTTTTGTTTTCAGAGGGAAGAGCTGCAGTGAAAGCCAGCAGATGTGCATGGATCTCTCTACAAGCTGAAAAGAGTGTTCATTTGGGTGATTTCAAAGGGATAACTGCTCTCATTAGAGAATTTAAACCTGATTTCTGTGTTTAAAAGGGTCTTTTGTCTTCTGGATGTTGTTCGGGAATTTATTAAGGATTACTTAGTGTTGTATTCTTTGGGGGGGTGTATTTGAATTGATGGTTGCCAAGATGTGCACGGTATGTTTTAAAATGGTTAACTTGAGTTCATAGAATAAACATTGTTTTGCTTCAAAAATTACTTTTCCATTTCTGCTGCACAACACCTGTAGAGTGGCCTGTGTGCTCCCCATACCACAATCTATTAAAAGTCGTGGGTCAGGTGAACTCCATGATACACTTTGGGGTTCTCTCAACCCTGGCCCATAACAAAACACAGGATTAAAATATCTTTAATATCACACAAAAAGCTTACAATCACCACTTAAACAATGCCAATTGGTGCAGTGACAAAATAACCCTTAACTGCTATCTTTACTTCCACTCAAACAACACAACTATCTCAAGGGTGCCAATCCACTTTTAGATACAGCGAGCAGGCTCAGGAATACTTGCTGTAAAGAGATGTCTTGGATATCCACTTTGAGAAAGAGAGATCTTTTGAGACAGCTTAAAGAAAACTAGCTACAGACATCCTGCCAGAATAATGCAGAATCTATGGCTGTATTTCTTCTCAAATCTTCTCAGCTCACTTTTAGCCAAAAAAACTAACTCTAAACTTCAACACCTGACTGCTTCAACCCCTGGCTCCTCCCATTAAATTCATCATCTTTCTAACGGAACACAATGTCTCTAATTAACTGCTCCGCAGGGGACCCTCTTAATAAAAATAATAGTCCATCTGTCCAAACTTTTACGATGCTTTAATTGCACCTCTGGCTTCAAAAGACCTAGCTGTCTTGCAAACCAGGATTGTTTTAAACTACTGCAGCACACACTAACCCAGGTGTTTAACCCTTACTGCACCAAAAACATATCTCTCTGTAATTCCTACATTCATCATAGTCCAAGGTAGTGCCTTTGGGAATTTCTGTAATGGTCTGGTAGATTCAAAAGCTGCCGGGATCCATTACGTGAACAAATCACACCGCATGTTTGTATTTGAATTGAATGAATTGGCCACTCCCTCAAACAAATTGAGGGTGAACTAAACAACACTTATAAGGTGCTATTGGGTTGAGCAGAGGCACAAGAATGAAACCTTTAGGTGGGAGGAGAGAATTGGAGACAGGGGTTTGGTGAATTTTGATGCATAAGAAGTAACATTGGATTAGTTGCGTGAGACTGAATAGATTCTGACGGGCAGTTTTAGACAGTCTCCGCCAATTCCCTAAAGCGATATTTTCCAGACGCATTAGCTCCACCTAACTGATGTACCAATTGAGGTCGTTAAGCTGTCAATATTGTTGCTGGGAGGTTATCCTGGTTGTCTGTTTATTTGATTGCCGCTGTTGTTGTTATTGAAGTGTGCCCTCAGCTCACAAATGCAACCATTATAAAAGAATGATCCAGGCAAGTCAATTAAGTTATTCTAGATTCATTGTATCACTTTTATCCGACCCTAATAACGTAGCAGCTCTTGAAGGAGCAGGCCAAGATAGTCAATTTTCAGACCGTGCTCTTCTAAAGCTTTCTGAAGATCTGACTGCGGGCACAGAATTGCCGAGCTTTGCCTATTTTTGACCTGATTAAGATCTAACCGGCACTGGGAAGTGAAATGTCTGAAGAAATATTAACAAAGCACTGACCTAAATATAATTAATTTCAAGGTTTTCTCATGAGGAGCCAGAATTCTGATTCTATTCTGTGTTCCAACACAGTGCATCTACAGATGAAACCACGGGGTGGAATTCTACGTTGCCCCGCTGGCGGGTTTGTAGGCTGGCTGGGCCAGCATTTATTGCCCATCCACAATTGCGCTTGAGAAGGTGGTGGGGAGCTGCCTTCTTGAACCGCTGTAGTCCCCGAGGCGCAGGTACACCTACAGTTGATGAGGAAGGAATTCCAGTATTTTGACCCAGCGACAGTGAAGGAACATTTTCCAAGTTGGGATGATGTGTGGCTTGGAGGGGAAATGCCGGGTGTGGTGTTCCCCTGCACTCTGCCCTTGTCTTTCTTGGTGTATCTCAGTGTGGATCTTTCCACGTCGCTGATCTCTTTGACACACTAGCAACTTTGAATCACATATATTTCTATAGCAACCCATACCCAATATGGAAATCCCAATATCTAAAGGTACTTAATTCAAAGAAGTTTTCTCTATTGTATCAAAGTCTACTCAGGGTGGGTGACTTACCTACCAAACCCTTTCTAAAAGGTGTACATGTTCACATGTGTTTCAGGGGGAGATTGTGAAAGTCGAATGTAGCCATGGTGACTGTAGGGCGAATTTTTCAACTTGCCTCGACAGTGTCATGTTCTTGTCGGGTGGGCTGATTTATATTACAAGAACGCAGCTATAAATGATTTATTGACATGACCTGTGGGTCACCAAATACAAAACAACAGATGAATAACAGTATGAACATGCACAAGCAACCTCTCTCTTCCAGCTTCCTAGTCAGTCTGAGGTCTCCGAACTCTAACATTCACTTATATACTAATGAGACTCCCAGTGGTCAGTTGGTGAATTACAACACAATCTTGCTATCACGGCAGACAGGACAACACATCAGTTAGTCTTTCCGTCTCTTACGAGGACAACTTCCCTCAGGTCTTTCCCATCTCGCTAAATGTGAAGATATCAGTCGCCAATGAGCATCCAGGCCATAGTTAGTGGTGCAGGGATAATAATTCAACTTAATTGAGAAATATAAGAAAAGAGGTAACTGCTAATTGTGATTGGCATGGAAACCACTAACTAGAAGTCACCCACATTCCCGACTTGGATACATGTCAGCATTCCTTCATGGTTGCTTGGTGAAAATCCAAAAAATCGCAGCTTAATAGCTCTGTGGGAGCACCTTCTTCCCAGTCCAGGAAGGTGGCTCCCCGCAACCATCTCAGCGGCAATTACACACAGGAGGAGATGGAGCTAATAGTGGGCTTGTGAGGCCCTAATACTCTCTGGGGACCTGGAAGCATTTCTTCCCAAAGCAAAGAAGAAATTTGAGTGGGTGATTGAACGATGGATCTCGATCTCAACATTAGAAGGACAGAGAGAGTCGGATAGGTCATAGAATTTTACTGCAGTGAAGGATGCCATTCAGCCCATTGTGTTCCGTGCTATCAAGAAACGATGCTATCTGCCCTCATCCCATTTTGCGGCTGTTTGTTGTATTTGGCAGTACGCCGTGCGCACCCTCCCATGAGGGCTTCTGCTTCTAGCACCCTTTCAAGCAGTTAGATCCCCACCACCTACTGGGTGGAAAAGATTCTCTTCAACTCTTCCCTAATCATTCTACTTCAAATCTGGGCCTGGTGGTTATTGACCTCTCTGCAAAGGGAAATTGGTCTTTCCTATCCATTCCATCTCAACCCCTTTACAATGGTGTTCACCTCAATTAAATCTTCCCTCCACCCTCTGAGTTCCAAAGGACGCAACCCCACCCTCACCAATCTCTCCTCATGGTTCACATCCTCCATCCCTGGCGACTTCCTGGAAAATCTCCCCTGCACCGTCTCGAGTGTGACCACATCTTTTCTGTTAAGAGTGGCCGGAACTGAATACAGTAATCTAGTTGCTGTCAAACTTGTGTTCCCATACCTACATGATAAGTTATAAAGGAGCTTATACTTCAAGTTTCGAAGAAGAAGCTCGGGGAAGTTTCAGAAGTGCAGTCGGTGGAATAGTATTTACGAAATAGGGAGTTGCAAAAATGCTGCAATGATTGAAGTGAGGGAAGTTGAGTGCTGGAGGCTGGCAATGAATTGCCCGTCAAGCAACAAGTTCCTTCCTGTAATCAGTCAAGTGTTTGAGACAGGTGCTGAAGGAATTATAGGTTTAAATTCCCAGCATCTCTTTATTCTGATCCTCAAGCTATTGATTTCTGTCACTTTTCACTCTCGGGATCCCTTCCAGAGTCCTGTCACCGTGTTCTGAATAGAATGAGATCGGCCATTATGGTCCATCTATGTCTCTTCCATTACTCCAGATAGATCACTGGTTTCCTCTGTAAGTACAGTACTAGGAGCTCCACTGCGACCTTTAAAGGACTGCCAGTAATGTTTGCGAATGAACGGAACCAGGAACCAGCAGTTAGATTCGGTGTTAAGTCAAAATTTCCTGTGCTGAGCACTTTTCCATATCATTCCAAGGATTACTGTGCGATGTCGTTAATACTGATACTAAGAGAGGTGGACTCACCTGTCAATGTAGGTTAAATCTGAACTTGTCCAAGTGCAGATCTTAATCTTGAAATCATGTCAGGTTCCATGCTAAACACAGGTGAATGTTGCTTGAAAGCAGGGAGCCCTCATATTCAAACACATGTCACAGTGGTGTTGATCTGAAAAGACAATTGCCCCTTTGAGGCTAAAGTACAGTTTGAGGAGAACCATTTTCAAACTCAGCCAGAGTTACTTGAGCTTGCAGCCTTCTGTGTTATATATATATAAAATATTACGATGCATTTGAAATGAAATGAAATGAAAATCGCTTATTGTCACGAGTAGGCTTCAATTAAGTTACTGTGAAAAGCCCCTAGTCGCCACATTCTGGCACCTGTCTCGGGAGGCTGGTACGAGAATCGAACCGTGCTGCTGGCCTGCTTTAAAAGCCAGCGATTTAGCCGAGTGAGCTAAACCATTTACAGCACAGAAATAGACCAACAGGCTCATACTGATGTTTAAGCTTCTCTCTAATTGCCCATCACCTTCTAACCCCATCAACACATCTTTCTATTTCCTTTCCCCTCACGTTTGTTAGTTGGTTAGTTAGTTCATTCATTCATTCATTAGTTAGTTAGTTGATTAGTCAGTTAGTCCACTAGTTAGTTATCCTCCTATTCCCAGGTGGGACATAAGGCTCAACAATATTCCTCCATCGGGCCCAAGTC
Organism: Scyliorhinus canicula; assembly: GCF_902713615.1. Classification (NCBI taxonomy): domain Eukaryota; kingdom Metazoa; phylum Chordata; class Chondrichthyes; order Carcharhiniformes; family Scyliorhinidae; genus Scyliorhinus; species Scyliorhinus canicula. Next base: position 19,302,072 of record NC_052167.1, read on the forward strand.
TTGTGTTGTGCTTTGTGCCTTGCCCCATGTAAGCCCCATCTCCTCCAGTTCAGTCGCCACAGTCCAACGGCATGTTGCTTTTGGCCTGCCTGTTTCCATTTAACGGCTGGTGTGCACCTTCAAGCAACTTTTGGTATTCGCTCTTGGGGCATCCTTAACACAGGTCCGAGCCATCGTATACAGCGCTTCTTGATCTTAAGGAGGTATTCTTCGGTTATAATACCACTACTGGTAACATGTTATACTCCTTGCCTTTTCCTCCAAGATAGTCAGATATGTAGTGTTGACAAAGAATATAAAAATAAGAAGTTTGAATCAAAACAAATTTATTTTACACTATTAAACTAAATGAAATTCACACTCTGCTGAGTTACAGATACTAAACTAATGATACTGAATCTGTAGTACAGCAATCAATATTCCAAATAACTATTAAACTACACTATGACTTAACCTTGTGCTATATTTCTCTATTCAACTCTCACTCTGATCTCTTCAAGTTCTCTTCAGCTTCTCCCAGAATTCCTAGAGATGCTGTCTTATATACAGTGAATTAGTGTCGCCATCTAGTGTTTGATTTACACATAGTTTCAGATGTTAACCCTTTACTACACTGGTACTATACCTATATTACATCTTCTAACGGTCCTCATTGTACATTTGATTTGGCCACTAAATGTTCCAGATCTTACCTAGGCAACTATTATGAAAGGCGTTGACCTTGCCAGTGTCTGTACCGCTCCTCTCCAGTGTTCAGATCCATACAATAGGACAGATTAGAGTCTGACTTTGGTCGTGACTGTATTGCTGGGACTTCCAGATGGTTGAAGTCTGCTAAATGCACCTCCATCTTAATTCAGCCAGGCCTTGATGTCCATCTTAACACCGCTGTCATTGCTGATATGTCTCCCAAGGTAAGTGAGGTCCTCGATCTCCTCCATGGACTGTAATTGGAGATGCTACCCCTTAAATGCATCTGTACTCTAACTATTCCATGTGGCAACAAGTTCGACAATCAGCCACTCTCGAGGTAAAAAGGATTCTCTTAAATTTCCTGGTGGATTTATCAGTAACTACTGGATATTTACAGCTCTTAGATTATCATAGATTATCATAGAATTTCCAGTGCAGAAGGAGACCATTTGGCCCATCGAGTCTGCACCGGCTCCTGGAAAGAGCACCCTACCCAAGGTCAACACCTCCACCCCCATAACCCAGTAACCCCACCCAACACTAAGGGCAATTTTGGACACTAAGGGCAATTTATCATGACCAATCCACCTAACCTGCACATCTTTGGACTGCGGGAGGAAACCGGAGCACCCGGAGGAAACCCACGCACACACGGGGAGAACGTGCAGACTCCGCACAGACAGTGACCCAAGCCGGAATTGAACCTGGGACCCTGGAACTGTGGAGCAATTGTGCTAACCACTGTGCTACTGTGCTGACCTCACTTGATTGTTCACTTTGAGGTTCTGATCTCACCTGCAAGTGGGAACATCTTAGTCTACTTTATTAAACCTTTTCACAGGGATACTTACGTCACAGAAGGAGGCCATTTGACCCGTCAAGTCTATGCCGGCATGCTATAGAGCAATCCAGTCAGTCCCATTCCCCTGCACCATCCTGTATCCCTGCTGGTTTAATTCCCTCCAAGAGCCCATCCATTCTCCATTTGAAATTATTGTTCGTCTCTTCTTCCATCAGACTAGTTCCAGGGCATCACCACCCGCTTTGTAAGAACGTTCTTCCTCACATCCTCCCCCTACATTTCTTGCCCCAAAACTTAAATATGTGTCCCCTAGTCCATCAGCTAATGGGAGCAGTGTGGTGAGCGTATTATGGTAACCATTCACCACTATATTACATTGTACTATGCTGTTGCCCATGCGGGCTCTACCTATGGACCATTGTACTGTACTACACCGATTGTATCATGTTGGTGCCCTTGTGGGCTCCGCCCCTGGCTCCACTCCCTTGAGGGGAGGTATATAGAGCGGGTCGGGAGCTTTTTGGCGCCGCCTTTTTGGGCCCGATCTTTTGGCGCCGTTTTTTTGGCGCCAGTTGTTATGGCGCTCATTTTCTTGGCCCACCACGGTTTGGCGCCAAAATCAAAATTAAAGCATGTAATAAACCTCCGTTAGTATACACGGGCTTTCCGAGGTTGTGTCCCACAAGAGGCAGCCCCCCCCCTTCTCTCGCACAGGTGCCCCCCTCTCTCTCACGGGCACCCCCACCCCCCCGCCCTCCGTAGTCCTTAGAAGCCTGAATAGTCTATAGAATCTAGTTATTTAACTTCAACGCCGAAATTATCAACACCGAAATTACAATTAGCACGGCGGCATACGCGTGTCACGCCCAGTGACACCAGGTGATATTGAAGGCGGGCAGCTGGAAAGGTGATCAGACGAATCTTAAAGGAAGCGAGATAAGCAGAGAGGTTCGGGGCGGGGGGGTCCCAAAGATTGGTGCCAAGGCAGCTGGGGGCGCGGCCGATGGTGAATCAATTTATATCGGGATGCTGAAGAGAGCAGGAATAGATCTGCAGAGACATCTGGGATTTTACACGGGGCATGGTGACCCCTGAAGGGTTAAACGGTTCCGCTTTCCATTTTGAAAGTTTCATGAGCTACCTTCGCATTAAACGTTCGCAACTCTGACCCCAAAGGGGATCCTCCATTAATTAAAACTTTCTTTAAAAAAATAATAGCGCCTGCTGCGAATCATTTCTTCACTGTGCGATGCAATGTTTAACTCTGCTCCTGGAAGCCGTTTGACTTTCTAACCTCCTGCCGATGGCGAGAGTCAGTAAATAGACTGACAGCCTTAAAGGCACATTCACCTCCACACCCACACTTGGATTGCGGGGCAACCTTTTAGCTCACGTTTCAAAAGATAAAAAAAGCAGGAAGGTAGATATGCATTTATGTAGCCTTTCAGGGCCTCAGGGGCAACTTAAAGCCCTTTAAACAGATAATCAAGTACGTCGGAAATGTTGGCGGCGCCAAAAAGGCCAGCGCCAAAAAAGGCCAGTGCCAAAACGTCGGCGCCGAAAGGTCGGCACCAAAAGGGCGGCGCCAAATAGTGCCATTCCCATATAGAGCAGCTGCCCTGTAGACGGCTCTCAGGGCAGAGCAATCGCAGGCAGGCAGATTTTCCTTGTCTACTTATCTAAACTTGTCATAATGTTGTCCACCTCTGTCAAATCTCCCCTCAATCGCCTTTGCCCAGTGGAGAAAAAGGGCAGCTTTCTCCATCCTTTCCTTGTAGCTAAATCCCCCGTTCCTGGAACCATTCTGGTAAATCGCCATTGCACCCTCTCAAGGACCCTCACATTCTTCCTAAAGTAAACAGAACTGGGTGCAAGACTCCAACTCCAATTGTGACCAAACAAAACTTTATGAAGGTTTAGCATATCTTTACCTGCTTTCATACTCAACGGCTCTATATATTAAGCCCAAGGTCCCATTTGCTTTGCTAATTGCTCTCTCAATATGTCCTGCCACCTTCAAAGACATGAATCCCCATCTCCCTCTGCCCCTGTACACACTTTAGAACCGTGCTATTAACTCTCCATTGTCTCTCCCTATCCCTTCTGTCAAAGTGTATCAACTCTCACTTCCTTTACATTCAATTCCATCTGCCACTTGTCTGCCCATTCTGCCAATATATCTATGTGTCCTGTTGCACTCAATTAGTATCAGCCTTGTTGTTTGCCACTCCTCCAAGTTTGGGATTATTGGCAAATTCATAGGGGAAAGCTTTACGTTCCACTAAAGGCAGGTTTGCAGATGGCGGAGGGGGAAGGGTCCTGTAAAATATTAAGAACGTTGGGCCAGCATTTATTACCCATCCCTAATTGCCCCTGAGAAAATGGTGGGGAGCTGCCACCTTGAACTGCTGCAGTCCCTGTGTTGTAGGTACACCCACGGTGCTGTTAGGGAGGCGTTCCAGGACCTTTTTATTTTTTGGAAACATTTTTATTGGAGTTTTTCATTTGAAATGAAAAGTGCTTATTGTCACAAGTGGGCTTCAAATGAAGTTACCGTGAAAAGCCCCTAGTCCCCACATTCCGGCGCCTGTTCGGGGAGGCTGGTACGGGAATTGAACCGTGCTGCTGGCCTGCTTTGGTCTGCTTTGAAAGCCAGCTCTTTAGCCCTGTGCTAAACCAGCCCTTTAAACATTTTAAACAATACAAAGTAATCAAATCTGTGCAGACCAAATACAACTTACAAAAGTCAAACATGAGAAATAACCCCCAAGACCCAAACCCCCTTTCCTTTTATTTTTTATTTGGAAATATTTTTATTGGAGTTTTGCAGTTTTCTACATAGTTTTTTTTTAAAATTTAGATTACCCAATTATTTTTTCCAATTAAGGGGCAATTTAGCGTGGCCAATCCACCTACTCTGCACATTTTTGGGTTGTGGGGGTGAAACCCACGCAGACACGGGGAGAATGTGCAAACTCCACACGGACAGTGACCCAGAGCCGGGATCGAACCTGGGACCTCGGCGCCGTGAGGCGGTTGTGCTAACCATTAGGCCACCGTGCTGCCCTTGTTTTCTACATAGTTTACAAAAGGTGGTTATTGTCGGTGGCGCAGTGGTTAGCATTGATGCCTACGGCGCTGAGGACCCGGGTTCGAATCCCGGCCCTGGGTCACTGTCCGTGTGGAGTTTGCACATTCTCCCCGTGTCTGCGTGGGTTTCGCCCCCACAACCCAAAGATGTGCAGTTTAGGTGGATTGGCTACGCTAAATTGCCCCTTAATTGGAAAAAAAAAAATTGGGTACTCTAAATTTAAAAAAAAAAGGTGGTTATTGTGTATTTACATATGTATAGTTCTTTCCCTGTTCCATCCTGTTGATTAGCCCCGCCCTCCGACCCCCTTTGGTTTTAGGAGTTCCCTTGGCATATTGGTCTATTTTGTCTTATTTCTTTTTTACCTAATAATTTTTTCCAATTAAGGGGCAATTTAGCGTGGCCAATCCACCGACCCTGCACATCTTTGGCTTGTGGGGGCATAACCCACGCAGACAAGAGGAGAAGGTGCAAACTCCACACGGACAGTGACCCAGGGCCGTGATCGAACCTGGGACTTCGGTGCCGTGAGGCAACAGTGCTATCCACTGCGCCACCATGCTGCCTTTTTTGTCTTATTTACTTGTGCCAACCCCAGCCGGACCCTGGGCCCTGTAACTAGCTCTGTTAATCTGCCAGTTGGTATGGACTGTGTTCCAGGATTTTGGACACAGCAACAGTGAAGGAGCAGTGATACACTTCCAAGTCAGGATGATAAGTGACTTGGAGGGGAACGTGCAAGGGTGGTGATCCCATGTATCTGCTTCTCTTACCCCTTGAGAGGAGAACAGTCATAAATTTGGAAGGATTAGGATTGAGTGCATCTTGTAGATGGTACACACTGCGGCCACAGTGCATAGGTGGTGGAGGGAGTGAATGTTTGTGGAAGAGGTGCAAATCAAGTGAGCTGCTTTGTCCTGGATGGTGTGGAGCTTCTTGAGTGCTGGAACTGCTCTCATCCAGGCAAGTGGGGAGTATTCCACCACAGTCCTGACTTGTGCTTTGTAAATGGTGGACAGGCTTTGCGGAGTCCGAAGTTGAGGGGTGGGATTCTTCCGTACGCTGGCGGGGAGGTGGGTCCCGGCGGGACGAGTGGCGTGAACCACTCTGGCGTCGGCCCACCCCAAAGGTGTGGAATCCTCCGCACCTTCAGGGGCTAGGCCGGCGCCGGAGTGGTTTGCGCCCCGTCGGCTGGCGTGGAAGGCCTTTGTCGCCACGCCAGCTGGGGCCGAAGGGACTCCGCCGGCCGCGCGAGTCCACACATGCGCAGGAGCGCAGCGGCTGCTGGCATCATCCCCACACATGCGCGGGGGGGGGGGGGTTATTCTACGCATCAGCCATCGCTGGAGGCTGACACGGCCGACACGTAGGAAAAGACTGCCCCCACGGCACCGGCCCGCCCGCGGATCTGTGGGTCCCGATCGCGGGCCAGGCCACCGTGGGGCACCCCCCAGGGCCAGATCGCCCCGCGCGCCCCCCGCCCCCCAGGACCCCGGAGCCCGCCCGTGCTGCCAGGCCCGCCGGTAAGGGACCTCGTCTAATCTACGCCAGCGGGACTGGCAAAGAACCAGAGGGATACGGCCCATCACAGACCGGAGAATTGCCGGGGGGGCTGCTGCGAGTGGCCGCAGACCACCGCGGCTCGATTCCTGGCCCCGCCGAATCTCTGGTGCCGGAGAATTCGGCGGATGGCAGGGGCCAGTGGGAGATCGGAGAATCCCGCCCGAGATAGTTGCCGCAAGATTCCTAGCCTCTGATCTGCTTTTGAAAAAAAAGAATTTATATAACTGATTATTAGTGCAATCAAATGGGGATGTCTGTGATACATCTGAGTCATCTATCAGATATCACTGTTAAACCCTCTAAACAAAGGGCAGCACGGTAGCATAGTGGCTAGCACAGTTGCTTCACAGCTCCAGGGTCCCAGGTTCGATTCCCGGCTGGGTCACTGTCTGTGCGGAGTCTGCACGTTCTCCCCGTGTCTGCGTGCGCTTCCTCCGGGTGCTCCGGTTTCCTCCCACAGTCCAAAGATGTGCAGGTTAGGTGGATTGGTCACGCTAAATTCCCCTTAGTGTCCAAAAGGGTTGGGTAGGGTTACTGAGTTACGGGGATAGGGTGGAGGTGTGGGCTTGGGTAGGGTGCTCTTTCCAAGGACCGGTGCAGACTCGATGGACCAAATGGCCTCTTTCTGCACTGTAAATTCTATGATACTACACCACCTCCCTCCCCCAAGTACACTATCCACATTTTAACAGAGGTCGGGTGTTCAGTGAAGTAGATCTGAAAATAATGGTGATTGGGAAAAAGTTTAACAAAGTCACCTCCCGTTATGTAACGTGTACTCCATTCAACAACGTGTGATTTTATTCGCCTCTGCTTCCGGTTCGGAAGTGCAACTACATCCCTCAAAGGCCAACCTTGAAACTCTATAATGTGCCTCTTTTTAAAACGAGGTTTTCCGCTGAGCTTTCTTTCAATCCACATCAGTATGTAACTGACACTGAAATTGACAATGCCTCCATGACTTGTGTAAGAAAATGACCAAAGGCTACTGCCAGCCACAATGGAAATAGTGATACCCACTTCACGGGCATCCCAAGGGGGTTTCTGGTTCAAGACTCAATCCCCACTGGCATTGTCCTTTCGTTTGCAATTCCTACAGATACCAGCATCTCTATTAAATGTTTCGTTGTATTACATGTCAATGAGAAGCGCAGAAGGTTGGAGACACACGGATGAGTTATACAAATGCATTAAAAGCCATTGATACAAATTACCCTCAAAAGGGCCTTTCAGCATCTGTCCCCGAGTGGTTTATGCTTTATCCTGACACCGTCTGCTTGTTTTTTCAATCTGTCACTCGTTGCCTCGACAATCAGTCATTCAAACCATTTTCCCCACATCTTTAGTTTATTACCGAAGGTAGGACAGGAGATTGAGTTCTCAGTTTACAATTCACCCCAGTTCCTTGCTTCTGTGGTTTCTGAAATAACAGTTTCCTCGGTTGCAGCATCAATTAAAAACACACCCCACGTACGTCTTGGTAAAGGTTCTGGGACTGTTGGAAACCCACGCAGTCACGGGGAGGATGTGCAGACTCCACACAGACAGTGACCCAAGTCGAAATCGAATTTGGGACCCTAGAGCTGTGAAGCAATTGTGCTATCCACAATGCTACCGATCTGCCCTTAAGAAGTTAACCTACACTCCATTATTCTACCCTAATCCATGTACCTATCCAATAGCCGCTTGAAGGTCCCTAACGTTTCCGACTCAACTACTTCCACAGGCAGTGCATTCCATGCCCCTACATCTCTCTGGGTAAAGAACCTACCTCTGACATCCCCTCTATATCTTCCACCATTTATCTTAAATTTATGTCCTCTTGTAATGGTGTGTTCCACCCGGGGAAAAAGTCTCTGACTGTCTACTCTATCTATTCCCCTGATCATCTTATAAACCTCTATCATGTCGCCCCTCACCCTTCTCCGTTCTAATGAGAAAAGGCCGTGCACTCTCAACCTTTCCTCGTATGACCTACTCTCCATTCCAGGCAACATCCTGGTAAATCTCCTTTGCACCTTTTCCAAAGCTTCCACATCCTTCCTAAAATGAGGTGACCAGAACCGCACACAGTACTCCAAATGTGGCCTGACCAAGGTTTTGTACAGCTGCATCATCACCTCACGGCTCTTAAATTCAATCCCTCTGCTAATGAACGCTAGCACACCATAGACCTTCTTCACAGCTCTATCCACTTGAGTGACAACTTTCAAAGATCTATGAACATAGACCCCAAGATCTCTTTGCTCCTCCACATTGCCAAGAACCCTACCGTTAACCCTGTATTCCGCATTCATATTTGTCCTTCCAAAATGGACAACCTCACACTTGTCAGGGTTAAACTCCATCTGCCACTTCTCAGCCCAGCTCTGCATTCTATCTATGTCTCTTTGAAGCCGACAACAGCCCTCCTCACTATCCAAAACTCCACCAATCTTCGTATCATCTGCAAATTTACTGACCCACCCTTCAACTCCCTCATCCAAGTCGTTAATGAAAATCACAAACAGCAGAGGACCCAGAACTGATCCCTGCAGTACACCACTGATAACTGGGCTCCAGGCTGAATATTTGCCATCCACCACCACTCGTCTTCTATCAGTTAGCCAGTTTGTTATCCAACTGGCCAAATTTCCCACTATCCCATGCCTCCTTACTTTCTGCACAAGCCTACAATGGGGAACCTTATCAAATGCTTTACTAAAATCCATGTACACTACATCCATTGCTTTACCTTCATCCACATGCTTGGTCACCTCCTCAAAGAAGTCAATAAGACTTGTAAGGCAAGACCTACCCCTCACAAATCCGTGCTGACTATCCCTAATCAAGCAGTTCCTTTCCAGATGCTCAGAAATCCTATCCCTCAGTACCCTTTCCATTACTTTGCCTACCACCGAAGTAAGACTAACTGGCCTGTAATTCCCAGGGTTATCCCGATTCCCTTTTTTAAACAGGGGCACGACATTCGCCACTCTCCAATCCTCTGGTACCACCCCGGTTGACAGCGAGGACAAAAAGATCATTGCCAACGGCTCTGCAATTTCATTTCTTGCTTCCCATAGAATCCTTGGATATATCCCGTCAGGCCCGGGGGACTTGTCTATCCTCAAGTTTTTCAAAACGCGCAACACATCTTCCTTCCTGACAAGTATCTCCTCGAGCTTATCAGTCTGTTTCACACTGTCCTCTCCAACAATATGGCCCCTCTCGTTTGTAAATACTGAAGAAAAATACTTGTTCAAGACCTCTCCTATCTCTTCAGACTCAATACACAATCTCCCGCTACAGTCCTTGATCGGACCTACCCTCGCTCTAGTCATTCTCATATTTCTCACATATGTGTAAAAGGCCTTGGGGTTTTCCTTGATCCTACCTGCCAAAGATTTTTCATGCCCTCTCTTAGCTCTCCTAATCCCTTTCTTCAGTTCCCTCCTGGTTATCTTGTATCCCTCCAGTGCCATGTCTGAACCTTGTTTCTTCAGCCTTACATAAGTCTCCTTCTTCCTCTTAACAAGACATTCAACCTCTCTTGTCAACCATGGTTCCCTCACTCGACCATCTCTTCCCTGCCTGACAGGGACATACATATCAAAGACACGCAGTACCTGTTCCTTGAACAAGTTCCACATTTCACTTGTGTCCTTCCCTGACAGCCTATGTTCCCAACTTCTACACTTCAATTCTTGTCTGACAGCATTGTATTTACCCTTCCCCCAATTATAAACCTTGCCCTGTTGCACGCACCTATCCCTCTCCATAACTAAAGTGAAAGTCACAGAATTGTGGTCACTACCTCCAAAATGCTCCCCCACTAACAAATCTATCACCTGCCCTGGTTCATTACCAAGGACTAAATCCAATATGGACTCCCCTCTGGTCGGACAATCTACATACTGTGTTAGAAAAGCTTCCTGGACACACTGCACAAACACTACCCCATCCAAACTATTTGATCTAAAGAGTTTCCACTCAATGTTTGGGAAGTTGAAGTCACCCATGACTACTACCCTGTGACTTCGGCACCTTTCCAAAATCTGTTTCCCAATCTGTTCCTCCACATCTCTGCTGTTATTGGGGGGCCTATAGAAAACTCCCAACAAGGTGACTGCTCCTTTCCTATTTCTAACTTCAACCCATATTACCTCAGTAGGCAGATCCCCCTCGAACTGCCTTTCTGCAGCTGTTATACTATCTCTAATTAACAATGCCACCCCCCCACCTCTTTTACCATCCTCCCTAATCTTGTTGAAACATCTATAACCAGGGACCTCCAACAACCATTTCTGCCCCTCTTCTATCCAAGTTTCTGTGATGGCCACCACATCGTAGTCCCAAGTTCCGATCCATGCCTTAAGTTCACCCACCTTATTCCTAATGCTTCTTGCATTAAAGTATACACACTTCAACCCATCTCCTTGCCTGCAAGTACTCTCCTTTGTCAGTGTTACCTTCCCCACTGCATCACTACGTGCTTTGGCGTCCTGAATATCGGCTTCCTTAGTTGCTGGACTACAAATCCGGTTCCCATTCCCCTGCCAAAATAGTTTATACCCTCCCGAAGAGTACTAGAAAACCTCCCCCCCAGGATATTGGTGCCCCTCTGGTTCAGATGCAACCCGTCCTGCTTGTACAGGTCCCACCTTCCCCAGAATATGCTCCAACTATCCAAATACCTAAAGCCCTCCCTCCTACACCATTCCTGCAGCCACGTGTTCAACTGCACTCTCTCCCTATTCCTAGCCTCGCTATCACGTGGCACCGGCAACAAACCAGAGATGACAACTTCCAGCCTAACTCCCTAAACTTGTTTATTACCTCCACACCCTTTTTCCTACCTACGCCGTTGGTACCAATGTGCCCCACGACTTCTGGCTGCTCACCCTCCCCTTCAGGATCCTGAAGACACGATCCAAGACACCCCTGGCCCTGGCACCCAGGAGGCAAAATACCTTTCGGGAGTCTCGCTCGCGACCACAGAATCTCCTATCTATTTCCCTAACCATTGAATCTCCTATTACTATTCCTTTTCTATGCTCCCCCCTTCCCTTCTGAGCCCCAGAGCCAGACTCAGTGCCAGAGACCTGGCCGCTGGGGCCTTCCCCCGGTAGGTCATCCCCCCAACAGCATCCAAAACGGTATACTTGTTTTGATGGGGAACGGCCACGAGGGATCCCTGCACTGTCTGCCTGTTAGTTTTCTTTCCCCTGACTGTAACCCAGCTACTCTTGTCCAGTACCTTTGGTGTGGCTACCTCCCTGTAACTCTTCTCGATAACCCCCTCTGCCTCCCAGATGATCCGAAGTTCATCCAGCTCCAGTACCTTAACACGGTCTCTGAGGAGCTGGAGCTGGGTGCACTTCCCGCAGGTATAGTCAGCAGGGACACCAGTGGTTTCCCTCACCACCCACATCCTACAGGAGGAGCATGCAACTGCCCTAGCCTCCATCCCCTCTTACTTTACAGAATTAGCTGCATTGTAGACCAACTGGACCTCTACCCTCTGACTCTGCTTCCAGTCAGCTGTACTCTAAACTCCTGTCTCCCTTTACGCTCTTTGATAAATATAGGAAATTAAATGTCAGGAGCACCTTACTCCCTCCTCACCTAACTCCCTCAGTCACTAAACTCTCACTATCGCACTCAAATGCCACAAGTTCAGCACTCCCTCAGTCACCAAACTCTCACTGTAGCACTCAAATGCCACAAGTTCAGCACTCCCTCAGTCACCAAACTCTCACTGTAGCACTCAAATGCCACAAGTTCAGCACTCCCTCAGTCACCAAACTCTGTCGCACTCAAATGCCACAAGTTCAGCACTCCCTCAGTCACCAAACTCTCACTGTAGCACTCAAATGCCACAAGTTCAGCACTCCCTCAGTCACCAAACTCTCACTGTAGCACTCAAATGCCACAAGTTCAGCACTCGAGTGCAAACAAAGTCTGCACTGTAACTAGCTCCTATTTATGCTGTGCCTCTAGCCTCTGAAAAGTGGCCTAATGCAATTAACTAATTAACAAGCTCCAGCTGCAAGTAATTACAAGTAGAACCTTGTTTAAAGCTGATTCAAATATTCACCTTCTTAGTGACCAAACAGCAACTTTTAAGTTAATTAACTAAATAAAAGAAATACTAGACTTTAAATAAAAATGAACCCTTATACTCCCTCAGTCACCAAACTCTCACTGTCGCACTCAAATGCCACAAGTTCAGCACTCTAGTGAGCAGTTTTGGGCCCCGTATCTAAGGAAGGATGTGCCGGCCTTGAAAAGGGTCCACAGTGGTTAGCACAGTTGCTTCACAACTCCAGGGTCCCAGGTGCGATTCCCAGCTTGGGTCATTGTCTGTGTGGAGACTGCACGTTCTCCCCGTGTGTGCGTGGGTTTCTTCCGGGTGCTCTGGTTTCCTCCCACAGTCCAAAGATGTGCAGGTTAGGTGGATTGGCAATGCTAAAGTGCCCTTAGTGTCCAAAAAGGTTAGGTGGAGTTACTAGGTTACAGGGATAGGGTGGAAGCATGTGCTTAAGTGGGGTGCTCTTTCCAAGGGCCGGTGCAGACTTGATGGGCCGAATGGCCTCCTTCTGTACTGTAAATTCTATGATCGCTGGAATGAAGAGCTTGTCATATGAGGAATGGTTGAGAACTCTCATAATAATAATAATTATCTTTATTGTCACAAGTAGGCTTACATTAACACTGCAATGAAATTACTGTGAAAAGCCCCTAGTCGCCACATTCCGGCGACTGTTCGTATACACAGAGGGAGGTTTCAGAATGTCCAATTCACCTAACAGCACATGTTTCGGGACTTGTGGGAGGAAACCAGAGCACCCGGAGGAACTCTGTTGGAGTTTAGAAGTATGAGGGGGGATCTTACTGAAACTTACAGGATACTGCGAGGCCTGAATAGAGTGGATGTGGAGAGGATGTTTCCACTTGTAGGATGTGATCAATGTTATCAGTAGCTGATATAATGGTACCTTACCTTTAATGCATTGGCCCTTTAAGACCGGGCTTGGAACCCTGGGGGACTCCGCCTCTGGCTCCGCCCCCAGGAAATGGTATATAAGATAAGGCTCACTCAGGCAACATGTGATGAGCACACTTCTCGGTTTCTGTACAGTTCTCAGATGATTAAAGCCTTTGAATCATCGATCTTCTCTCCTGTGTCGTGATTGAGGGTATCTCATAGGAAAAACTAGAACCAGAGGACACCATCTCAGACTAAAGATACAATCCTTTAAAACAGAGATATGGAGGAATTTCTACAGCCAGAGGGTAGTGACTCTGTGGAACTTGTTGCCGCAGAAGGCTGTGGAGGCCAAATCATTGAGTGCCTTTAAGACAGAGTTAGATAGGTTCTTGATTAATAAGGAGAAAAATATCAGCCCTGATTGAATGGCGGAGCAGATTCAATGGGCCAAGTGGCCTAATTCTGCTCCTATGTCTTATGGTCTCTTTCAGGTCATTGACCTTTGATCAGAACTGATGGGGCAGGTCAGGGTTCAAATCACAGTCTAAAGATGGATATATAGGCAAGTGCACAACGAGAGTCAGTACACTTTAACTGGCAATGATACACAAGTGATTCCCTCACAGGTAAACCTCAATCAAAATGCATCTGAATGTTTAATCAGAGCAAAAATCCTGTGTGTCCTTCAAAATCTCCAGAAAGAGCACAGTGCGTGTACCTCCACCTCGTGGACTGCAGCGGTTCACACAGGTGGGTCAACGCCACCTTCTCCAGGGCAATCAGGGATGAGCAATAATTGCTGGGCCCAGCCAGCGACGTCCACCCCCCCCCGGAAAGAATAAAACAATTCACAGCCTGAAGGACTGGGATTCCCACAGGAATAATTGTTCACTTCCAGGGTGAGAGATGTTAATTGGCAGTCGTGAGCAATTATCATCTTGTTAAAAGGGCACTTCTGCTGATAATTGCGAGACTTAACTTCCTGTGGCAAGTTTGGTGGACAATTAATTTGCCAGCGCAGAAACCTTGTAAGCATCAGGGTGGACGTGTTAACTGCTTCACTAAGCAAACGGGAAGCGGCGTAAATCTTGCTCAATTCACAAGGCAGCCCATTCTGGCTGCTAGCACTTTGATAATCCTGTTCATTGTTCAGGCACCTTTACAGTCTCAGTATGTTGTGGGCGAGCGAACAAGCTGAAAAAGAAATGAAAGAGTACATACTTAAAAGATTGTCTCTCCTGTTAAAAAGTGCCTCACAAGTATAGCTGAATGTAACCATCACCTTGCCTTGAGAAAACTACACTTCTTGGGACACACCCCACTCCCCATGGGAGTTCTCAGACAGGCTCAAATACTTTAATGAGTGGCACAGTGTTATCACATTACCAATTTGCACCTATCCTTATTCCTGCTTCAACCCTACCTACGATGCTGTGTCGCCACAGAAGTTACCTGAAGGATATTGCTTTTTTTAAAAATAAATTTAGAGTACCCAATTCATTTTTTCCAATTTAAGGGGCAATTTAGTGTGGCCAATCCACCTGCCCTGCATATCTTTGGGTTCTGGGGGCGAAACCCACACAAACACGGGAAGAATGTGCAAACTCCACACGGACAGTGACCCAGAGCCGGGATCGAACCTGGGACCTCAGCGCCGTGAGGCAGCAGTGCTGCGCCACCGTGCTGCCCTTTGAAGCATATTGCTGACGCGGGCTGGCTTAGCTCAGTTGGTGATGCAGAGTGAAGCCAGGAATGTGGGTTCAATTCCTGTACCGGCTGAGGTTATTCATGAAGGCCCCGCCTTCTCAGCCCCTTGCCCGAGGTATGGTGACCCTCTGGTTAAATGACCACCCTTCAGCTCTCCCTCAAAGGGGAAAGCAGCCTATGGTCATCTGGGACTATGGTGTCTTTACCTATTGCTGACGCTTGTGCTCTGCTGAAACGTTAAGGAGTGTGAGTGGGTGTAAGACACCAATCAGCTTGTGCTGGAAATGCTGTCTGCAGCCCAGGTATTATTTCTGGCGTGCATGAATATCCAGAAACAAGAATGATCCAAATTTAAGGTCAGAAATGGTGGGCAATCCAGAAAGGAGCAGGTTATGACGTATTCAACGGCATTGGCAACGTTAACTCAGAATGTTACTTGGGAGACGAGTGAGAGATGAACTTCAATTGACGGGACAATACATTCAAAACTGGCTGTGGGGAAATGAAAGATCTGTAATCGAACGTTTGGAACAACCTGCCAATCGCGACAGCAGGGTGATAGATTTGACAAACAGTCAAAATGCAATTGGATGTTGGGATGGGTTAAAGGTGAAATTTAACGAGGTCAAAGGATGTTTATCAAGTGCCTTTCTTTCCTCTGTTCTAACGTTGATGCATGTTCGGAGTTTAGCAGCAAATGTCCAGTAGGTGTCAGGGCTTTCTATGTACAGATTGGTCACACCATCAAATTAAATACACAGAGTACCTGTTTGGTGGGAGTTTACCACAGTCCCTCTTGGGAGCAAATGGTTTAATGAGTTTAAAACACCTTTGTCTTTTTATCTTTATTTTCTTGTTATGTACCTATTATTTTTACTTAGTACCAAACTTACATTGTTTGAGGATGATGGAAAGATTATAATTTGAAATGTAGATCTGTGAGCACAGTGTAGAGTCATATACCAATAGGGTTACCGAGAATATGTTGGTGTACAAAGAAATTAAGTATAATGTTGAAGATCCAACTCCCTCCCATGCACCCCCCCCCGGCAAAATCAGTATTGTATAAATAAGGGGCGGAATTCCGCCTGAATTCTCCGCCACCCGGGAATCGGCGGAGGTGGGCATCACGCCGCGCCGGTCAGCGGGCTCCACGCGGTGATTCTCCGGCCCGCGATGGGCCGAAGTCCCGCCGCTGACAAGCCTTTCCCACCGGCGGGAATCAAAGCACGTCTGGCGCGGGTGGGCGCCGGGGTCCTGGGGGGGCGCGGGGCGATCTGGCCCTGGGGTGTGCCCCCACGGTGGCCTGGCCCGCGATCGGGGCCCA
Organism: Scyliorhinus canicula; assembly: GCF_902713615.1. Classification (NCBI taxonomy): domain Eukaryota; kingdom Metazoa; phylum Chordata; class Chondrichthyes; order Carcharhiniformes; family Scyliorhinidae; genus Scyliorhinus; species Scyliorhinus canicula. Next base: position 19,318,228 of record NC_052167.1, read on the forward strand.
CCGATCGGCGGGCGGGCCTGTGCCATGGGGGCACTCTTTTTCTTCCACCCCCGCCACGGTCTCCACCATGGCGGAGGCGGAAGAGACCCCCCACCCCCGCGCATACGCCAGGATGACGTCAGCAGCCGCTGACTCTCCGGCGCATGCGCGGACTTCAGCCGGCCGGCGAAGGCCTTTTGGCCCCGGCTGGAGAGGCGCCAAAGGCCATTCACACCGGCCGGCGGAGCGAAAACCACTCCGGCGCGGGCCTAGCCCCTAAAGGTGCAGGGGCAGCACGGTAGCATGGTGGTTAGCATAAATGCTTCACAGCTCCAGGGTCCCAGGTTCGGTTCCCGGCTGGGTCACTGTCTGTGCGGAGTCTGCACGTTCTCCCCGTGTCTGCGTGGGTTTCCTCCGGGTGCTCCGGTTTCCTCCCACAGTCCAAAGATGTGCGGGTTAGGTGGATTGGCCATGCTAAATTGCCCGTAGTGTCCTAATAAAGTAAGGTTAAGGGGGGGCGGGTTGTTGGGTTACGGGTATAGGGTGGATACGTGGGTTTGAGTAGGGTGATCATTGCTCGGCACAACATCGAGGGCCGAAGGGCCTGTTCTGTGCTGTACTGTTCTATGTTCTAAGTCCGTACCTTTAGGGAGGCCCAACACCGGAGTGGTTCTCGCCACTCCACAACGCCGGGGACCCCCCGCCCCGCCGGGTAAGGGAGAATCCCGGCCAAGATATTTACAGGTGGAATAGAACTTGGACCCTCCTTTATTTGGTAATATAGCTCATTATTTTCAATCTAAAATTTCTCTGGAACATGGAAGTTGTGCGGAGGTCTGCAAAGGGATTTGTCCTGTAAACTCTTGAAAAAGATAACAAGCGAGTGCACTTCAGTGAGCTTGGCAGCAGTACCCTCAGTAACCTGGAAGCTATGGTGTCTGTCCGGTGCTCCTCCTCAGCTACCAGCTGAGTTTCCAGGTGGGGAGAGGAAAACTATCCAAAATTTTTGCTCGCATGATCCCTTTTGAAAGTGGGAATGTGCAGCCAAAGAGGTAACAGGAACAGTTGTTCTCATTGTTATATGTGGTGTTGCCAGTTGCAGGCTCCTTTTGAATGGCCTTCACGGTGAGATATTTGAGTATAGGAGCAGGGATATCTTGTTGCAATTTAAGAGATTGAGTCGGTTAGGATTACGGACGGCACAGTAGCACAGCGGTTAGCACTGTTACTTCACATCGCAAGGGACCCGGGTTCGATTCCCCGTTGGATCACTGTCTGTGCGGAGTCTGCACGTTCTCCCCGTGTCTGCGTGGGTTTCCTCCGGGTGCTCCGGTTTCCTCCCACAAAGTCCTGAAAGACGTGCTGTTGGGTGAATTGGACATTCTGAATTCTCTCTCAGTGTGCCCGAACAGGCGCCGGAATGTGGCGACTAGGGTAACTTCATTGCAGTGTTGGTGTGAGCCTACTTGTGACACTAATAAAGATTATTATTATATTCGCTGGAGTTCAAAAATGGGATCTCACTGAAACCTGTAAAATTCTAACAGGGCTAGACATGGTAGATGCAGGAAGGCTGTTCCTGATGATGGGGATGTCCTGAACCAGGGGTCACAGCCTGAGGGCACGGGGTAGACCATTTAGTGAGATGAGGAGGAATTTCTTCACCCAGTGATTGGGGAGCCTGTGGAATTCGCTAGCACAGAAGATAGTTGAGGCCAAAACAGTGTATGTTTTCAAGAAGGAGTTCGATATAGCGCATGCGGCGAAGGGGGTTAATAGATTATGGGGGGAAGGCAGGATCAGGCTATTGAGTTGGATGATCACCCGGCGGAGAGATGGTGGCGTAGTGGTATTGTCACGGGACTAGTGAACCAGAAACCCAGGGTAATGCGCTGGGGACCCGGGTTCAAATCCCGCCAGGGCAGATGGTGAAATTTGAATTCAATAGAAATCTGGAATTAAAAGTCTAATGGCGACTATGAAAGCCGTTTCTCATAAAAAACCATCTGGTTCACTCATGTCCGTTCCGGAAGGAAATCCTATCTGGTCTGGCCTACATGTGACTCCAGACCCACAGCAATGTGGCTAACTCATGGGTGGCACACTGGTTAGCACTGCTGCCTCACGGCACGAAGGACCCGGGTTTGAGTGGATTTTGCACATTCTCCCCATGTTTGCGTAGGTCTCACCCCACAACCCAAAAAGATGTGCAGCATAGGTAAATTGACCACACTACAATTGCTCCTTAATTGGGGAAAAAAATAATTGGGTTCTCTAACTTTATAAAAGAAAAGTCTTAACTTCCCCCTCAAGGGCAATTAGGAATGGGCAATAAATGCTGGCCCAGCCAGCGACGCCCACCTCCCATGAACAGATAAAAAAAACTAATCATAAAGAATGGCAGAGCAGGCTCGAAGGGCCGAATGGCCTCCTCTTGCTCCTATCTTCTATGAATGCATTTATTGTGCTGCCAGTACATCGCAATCAGAGGAATTCTTCCCACCGATACTCACTATCCAGATTATCAGAGGGAAGTTTTCTGTGCTGTATTGGGTGAACTATGGTGCCCGCTAGAACACACCCTGGCACGAGGGTCCAACTGTGCTTCAGCTCTGCAATGGACAGCAGGTGAGAGAGGCGTGAGCCAGAAGACAGGGTCGGATCTTGAGTTCGGAGATCTGGGGTTGCCAAAATGTGGAAACTCAGCGAATCAATTCACGCTTTTACCAATATCGCCGCAGCGTGAGGAAAGGTGGTTTAAAAACTGACCTATTATTTTCAAGTTGGTTTGAAGTTTTTGGATCACAAACTCGAAGCCTAGAATGATGATGAAGGTATTAAACGGACCAAGTCTGGATTACTGCCTGCAGATAAGAATCAAGGGAGGAGAAAGAGGGAGAGAAAGCTGAGAGGCAGAAACAACATGGCAACGCACCCAAGTCGGAACGTCATCTCCCTCCTTGTAAACCAACACATTTAAAATGGCTGCACAGCTGAGGCCGGTGGTGTGACGTGGAGCAGAATAAAGAATGTGCTTCCACAGATGTTCCTTTTTAAAATAAATTTAGAGTACCCAATTAATTTTTTCCAATTAAGGGGCAATTTAGCGTGGCCAATCCACCTACCCTGCATATCTTTGGGTTGTGGGGGCAAAACCCACACCAACACGGGGAGAATGTGCAAAATCCACACGGACAGTGACCCAGAGCCGGGATCGAACCCGGGACCTCAGGGCCATGAGGCCGCAGTGCTAACCCACTGCGCCACCGTGCTGCCCTTTCACAGACGTTCAACCATCGACTTATCATCAGCCTCGCTGATTTGCTTCAGCTTTGCATGATACCGCAATTCAATTTGCGTCAATTTGTGTAAGCCAATATTTACAGCATTTTGTATCCGCCATTTTGAATCATGGAATCTAAGGCATCCATTGACACGAATGCTTCCTACCATGTTTCAAAGGACTGCGACATTTGATCTCTACATATGTTGGCCGCACTATTTAAATGTTATTACTCGCCACGGAAGAACAGATGATTAGCATCACTTTCTCTTGCGCAAGGAACGAAAGTGAATGTGAAAATGTTGGTAAATATAAAAGGTGCAAAGGCTCTTTTTCATTGCCTTTTGGAATGAGGGTTGATCAGTGAGATATCACCTGTACATGAGGCAATGGCCTGGTTTGATGTGATTCGCCCCACTGCATTGTGTAATCTTGTTGCATAATTGCTGAGCCTCTATATATTGCCAGTCAACAAAAGGGCCGGCTTTCACTTCCGTAATAACACCCAGCTCCGCCCAACTGCGGCTGAAACTCTCATCCGTGCTTCCATCAACTCTAGACTCGACTACCCTGACCGTCTTCTAGCCGCTCGCCCATCTTCCACTCTCTGCAAACCTGAATTAATCTGAAACTGAAACTGAAAATCGCTTATTGTCTTGAGTAAGCTTCAAATGAAGTTACTGTGAAAAGCCCCTAGTCGCCACATTCCGGCGCCTGTTCGGGGAGGCATTTACGGGAATCGAACCGTGCTGCTGGCCTGCTTGGTCTGCTTTCAAAGCCAGCGATTTAGCCCTGTGCTAAACAGCCCCTTCTAAAGCTCTGCTGCCTGTCCCCTAGCTCTCAACATACCCTCTTCGTCTATGATTGACGCTGCCCTTCACTGGCTGCCTGCCCAGTGACTTTTGAAGTTTACAATTCTCATCCGTGTTCAAATACGTTGAAGACATTGCTCTCCTCCCCTCAATCCCTCCTTTTCTCTGTATGCTACTCCACCCCTACAACCCTCTGGGATCTCCACGTGACCTTGTGTGCATCTCTGAATCCCTTCTCCCGCCATTATCAGCTGTATAGGCGCTAATATGCGGAGCTCTTCCCTCACACTGTCCACCTTTGTACTTCTCCATCCTCCTCTTTCACACCAAGACTGTCCTAATATGAGGCTTGGAGTCCCATTGTGTTTAATAATGCTCTCGGGGAGCTCCTTGCAACATTGTACTACAGTAAAAGGAGCTACATTTGGAGGTCTTGTGGTGCAGTGGGTTAGTGTCCCTGCCTCTGGGCCAGAAGCTCCGGGTTCAAGTCCCACCCCAGGACTTGACGGCCAAGGAAAGTGCGTTCATAACGCGGCCAAACAGGTTGAGTGTCAACCTGCAAAATCCTCCCAAACACACCATTGGCATTTTCTCAAACTCATTATGAAATAATTGGTGTGTATTAAATGAATTTGATCTTATTCATGGTGTTGCTCATTTATTTTTATTAATATTAACCACAAGACGCATGTACATTGCATGTATTGGACAAATGACCACACAACCAGTATATTAGTTCAATTACCGTTTATTATTAAACATAGGCTCGGTTCTATGCGTAATAATCTACACGCGGCTACATATTAAACTATACCTAACAGCTTAACTGACCTTTACTTAACTTTCAAGTGACCGGCTCTGTGCAGTTAAGACAAGGCCTTTATCGGAATCCCCACGTGTGGCGGCTGGAAGTTGTCAGGTGCATCTAGGCCGTGGCTCGTCCTTCAGGTAGCGATCGCGGGTCCTTGAACTTGGCTGGTCGATATGCTACAGTTGGTGGGGCAGAGGCAGATCCCAAAAGACAGAATGTTGGTCGCGCAGTTCTTCTTATCCTCCGATCTTTTGCACTCTTTTGGGCAGTCCCAACCCGGGATCCAATGGATCAATAGGATTTCGATCACCCTAATCGATTCTGGCCAATTAGGGGCGGGTACCGCAACAGCTGGGCTGGTCCTAGTTGTTATTGTCGTAGGCACGTGTGCACTCCCAAATAAGGTGAACAGACGCCCCCGAGTCTGTTACTACTGCTATGTTTCAATCTGAGTCCCATTGCCCTGGGGAGATCAGTGATTGACCTTTAGCAGGTGCAAGTATCTGTGCAGGTCTGGTTTCCTCTGCACAATACACAGGGGCTGTGTATCGTCTGTGTCCCAACCTGACCACAATTCCCATTATCCTTTGTGGGCGGCCATTTTAGATGGCCCCAATGGGGTCATGGTTAGTGAACAAGCTCAATTTCAATCTTGCGGACTACTGGGGTGAAGGAGGCCCCCTCATGCAGCCCACTCACTGGCCTAGGTAGCCCCGCACTGGCCTGGAGGGGTTGTCAAAGCGAGGGCAGGGAACTCAGCACCTGAATGAATTCTAGATCCGCTTCCCCATGCCTCTGCTGCGTCGCTAATCCAACACTAAATATCTTAATTGGGCAGGAGCTGAGTTCAGGACTGAGCTAGTGATGGAGATCACCTCCAGGGGACAGGGAACTGGCTGACACACAACTGAGGGGAACTGACCCAAACTGAGGTAATGTCCCAAGGGCCCCGTAACATCTACCATCAAAAGAACTGTTCTCTGACCCTGTGACGAACCTGACATCTGTGCACTAACATGCACCAGACTGTTTAGGTCTGCCCAAACCAGCTAGAAAAACTGGCGTCTCCGAGCACCCCGGCCTATTAACAAGCTCCTGAAGGAGCTTAACGGGTCAGAAAATAATGGTGAGCGAGGTTCCTGTCCACTCCAACCCCCCCCCCAACACCCACCTCCCAAACCCCCCTCCACAACCTTCCCCCCCCCCCCCCAAAACCCCCCAAACCGCCCCCCCCCCTCCTCTGAATCCGCTGGGCCGAATGTGTATCCACCAAACTCTGAGCGAGGTCATCTGCCGTGGCCTGTCCGATTCGGATTTCAGCTGGGAGCCTCGAAATAGCAGACACCGAGCCAGACTGGAGTAAAGGTCGACGTGACAATCGGGAGCTGGGTCTCTATTTCTGTAGGGTTCAATAGTGCAAACTGAATGAAGGCCTGTCCGACCTTCGGAGCACCGAAGCCTTCGCCGCCTTCCCTTTTTTTAATGCTGCGGACTGCTCAGACATTGTCCTTGTTGGCACACCTAAGGTGAGGCCGGGCTTCAGTATCGGCTGACGAGGCAGCAACACTGCTGGGCAAACGTAACTGGGCAGTTTAGGTGATTGTTAGTCATCAGCTGCTTGCTTAGCCAGTCAGAGGCAAACTAATTAACGATCGCCGCCAAACAGCTTTCATTTCCTTCGTTTCACACAGCAATAAAAATCAATGACAGTAGCCTGCGTTAATCAGATATCGCTGCACACCAGCTGTGCCCCCCCACAAATGTCCTTGTCTGGCACCTCAGAGATTAGCTTTGGTTGTTCTGTTCTTATTGAAGAGAAAGTGCACTCTAATGGCCATTGTGCTCTCAAAGTCATAAGGGCGGTTGAAGTGCACAACGCCATGTCCCTCAGACATTCCTAGTTAGTGTACTTTAGAAGCGCTGCCGAGAGCTGCCTAAGGCTGCAGAAGCCGGCCTCTGCATAACATTGGAGTGAAAGGTTCGCCTGCTGCCTCACGGCGCTGAGGTCCCAGGTTCAATCCCGGCTCTGGGTGACTGCCCGTGTGGAGTTTGCACATTCTCCCCGTGTCTGTGTGGGTCTCACCCCCCACCCCCTCCACCCCACAATCCAAAAGGATGTGCAGGGTAGGTGGATTGACCACGCTAAATTGCCCCCTTCATTGGAAAAAAAAGAATTGGGTATTCTAAATTTGAAAAACAAAAAAAAAACATTGAAAAGAAAGATTTGCATTCATTTTGTACCGTGCAGGACCACTGGATGTTGCAAAGTGCTTTTCAGCCAATTAAGTACTTTTTCAACCTCTGACCCCACCGAGGTGAGGTTCCAACCACTTTTCTACATCAGAGTATTCAGAATGGCTATTTTTAACCTTAATAGCATCAACGCTGCCCCAGCTCACCCGCGGCTGAAACTTTCACTCGCGTCTTTTGTTCCTCTCGACTTCAGTGCTCCAATTCACTCCTGCCTGGTCTACCTGGAATACTGGGAGCAGTTTTTGTCCCCTTATCTAAGGAAAGATATATTGGCTTTGGAGGCAGTCCATCTCGTCATAGTGGGCTACGGCGCAGAAAAGGCCCTTCAGCCCATCGCATCTGCGCCAGTCAAAAACAACCACCCAACTATTCTCATCCCATTTTCTAGCGCTAGGCCCATAGCCTTGTGTGTCTTGGCATAGCAACTACACATCTAAATAATTCTGAAATGTTCTTGAGGGTCTCTGCCTTCACCACACTTTTTCAGTTAGCAAGTTCCAGACTCCCCCCACCCTCTGGGTGAAAATGTTCCTCCTGCCCCTTACCTTAAATCTGTGCCCAAGGTTATTGATCCCTCCTCCAAGGGGGAAAGCTTCTTCCTGCCTACTCTATCTATGCCCCTCAATTTTATACATCTCAATCATGTCCCCGTTCTCAGTCTCCTCTACTCCAAGGAAAACAACCGCAGTCTACTCCAATCTCTCTTCATAACTTAAACTCTCCAGGCCAGGCAACCTTCTGGGAAATCTCCTCTGCATAATTGTTACATCAGGACCGTCATCACCCAAGGGAGAGAGTTGATTTGTAGAAGTGTACCTTACTTTTTTTTTAAATTTAGATTAGCCAATTATTTTTTCCAATTAAGGGGCAATTTAGCGTGGCCAATCCACCTACTCTGCACATTTTTGGGTTGTGGGGGCGAAATCCACGCAGACACGGGGAGAACGTGCAAACTCCACACGGACAGTGACCCAGAGCCGGGATCGAACCTGGGACCTCAGCGCCGTGAGGCGGTTGTGCTAACCACTAGGCCACCGTGCTGCCCCGAAGTGTACCTTACTGATGATAATCCTACCCATGAAGCTTGTGGGCGAAAGCGGTTATCAGATAGGAATCCTGACCTACCCTGCTTGAAGAACAGCATATGTGGAACTCTGCAGCCAGTGTCATACATGCTGAAGGTCAATAGGGCATCCCTTGTGATTCTGGAAGACTAATCTTTGTAGCATTAGCTATTTAAAGTGGAATTTGCCTTTATAATGTGAAGTCTAATTCACCTGTTCACTCATTTTTCATTGGGTTCTGATTTACGTTGAAGTAAATTTACAGAAAGTTACATCTTGTTGATAGTTTCTTCAGTTGGGAGTTGTGCGATATATTTGGATTGCATTGCAACGGCGATGTGAACACACTAAAGGTCTTGTGTACAGAACACACTTCCTGTCCTGTCACCCAAACTTCCTGTCAGTGTCACCCAAACTTCCTGTCCTGTCACCCAAACTTCCTGTCAGTGTCACCCAGACTTCCTGTCAGTGCCACCCAAACTTCCTGTCAGTGCCACCCAAACTTCCTGTCAGTGTCACCCAAACTTCCTGTCAGTGCCACCCAAACTTCCTGTCAGTGCCACCCAGACTTCCTGTCAGTGTCACCCAAACTTCCTGTCAGTGTCACCCAAACTTCCTGTCAGTGCCACCCAAACTTCCTGTCAGTGTCACCCAAACTTCCTGTCAGTGTCACCCAAACTTCCTGTCAGTGTCACCCAGACTTCCTGTCAGTGTCACACAAACTTCCTGTCAGTGCCACCCAAACTTCCTGTCAGTGCCAGCCAAACTTCCTGTCAGTGCCACCCAAACTTCCTGTCAGTGCCAGCCAAACTTCCTGTCAGTGTCACCCAGACTTCCTGTCCTGTCACCCAAACTTCCTGTCAGTGTCACCCAAACTTCCTGTCAGTGTCACCCAGACTTCCTGTCAGTGTCACCCAAACTTCCTGTCAGTGTCACCCAGACTTCCTGTCCTGTCACCCAAACTTCCTGTCAGTGTCACCCAAACTTCCTGTCAGTGTCACCCAGACTTCCTGTCAGTGTCACCCAAACTTCCTGTCAGTGTCACACAAACTTCCTGTCAGTGCCACCCAAACTTCCTGTCCTGTCACCCAAACTTCCTGTCCTGTCACCCAAACTTCCTGTCAGTGCCACCCAAACTTCCTGTCAGTGCCAGCCAAACTTCCTGTCAGTGCCACCCAAACTTCCTGTTAGTGTCACCCAAACTTCCTGTCAGTGCCACCCAAACTTCCTGTCAGTGCCACCCAAACTTCCTGTCAGTGCCAGCCAAACTTCCTGTCCTGTCACCCAAACTTCCTGTTAGTGTCACCCAAACTTCCTGTCAGTGCCACCCAAACCTCCTGTCAGTGCCACCCAAACTTCCTGTCAGTGCCACCCAAACTTCCTGTCAGTGCCACCCAAACTTCCTGTCAGTGCCACCCAAACTTCCTGTCAGTGCCACCCAAACTTCCTGTCAGTGCCACCCAAACTTCCTGTCAGTGCCACCCAAACTTCCTGTCCTGTCACCCAAACTTCCTGTCAGTGCCACCCAAACTTCCTGTCAGTGCCACCCAAACTTCCTGTCAGTGCCACCCAAACTTCCTGTCAGTGCCACCCAAACTTCCTGTCAGTGCCACCCAAACTTCCTGTCAGTGCCACCCAAACGTCCTGTCAATGGTAAATACTTATAACACAATTGAGTGCGGTGGAGGTTTTTCTGACAGTTTTTTTTAAACAATTAGATGAATAGAAGCATTTTTATAAGTGCAAAGCACTTTCTTTACACAAACTCACACTGGGAAAGGGGAATGTATTAACCAATAATTTAATGATATCTGCTAGGTGATTGTTACATGTCACCAACATAATCAATGGATTTGATTTAGATGACACAGTAGAATGAAATGGGAGCAATTAACCCAGCGACTTGATTACTTGTCAAGGAATACATCAAAGAACACTGGTTTTGTTGGAATCAATAGGGCATATTGGGCAGAACATTAAACCAAAGTTCCAGCTGATATCATGGGTTTCTCACATGCGGCTCCAAAGGAGAATATGCTCCAAAATCCACCGTCACTAGAACACGGGAAATTCTGTTCACAGTGACGGGCAGCATGGTGGCACAATAGTTAGCACTGCTGCCTCACAGCGCCAGGGACCCGGATTCGATTCCGGCCTTGGGTAACTGTCTGTGTTGAGTTCACACGTTCTCCCCGTGTGTGTGTGTGGGTTTCCTCCGGGTGCTCCGGTTTCCTCCCACAGTCCAAAGACGTGCAAGTTAGGTGGGGGAGTGGGCCCTTGAGGGGTGCTCTTTCAGAGGGTCGGAGCAGATTCAATGGGCCGAATGGCCTCCTTCTGCACTGTAGGAATTCTGGGTGCGATTCTCTGAGCCCCGTGCTGTGCCGGAGAATCGCCGCAACCGCACCCCGGCACCGGCACACGATTCTCCGAGGTGCGGAGAATTGACGGCATTTGCGCCGGCGCGTTTGATGCGGCGCCAGCCACAGGCCGAGTGGTCGCGCAGAAAAAGCAGAGTCCCGCCTTCGCCGTTCACCCCTGGTCACTGCCGGCGGAAACTCTGCGCATAGGGTCGGGGGGGCAGCCTGTGGGGCGGGGAAAAGCGCTCCTTCACCGGGGAAGACTCCGATGGGGTCTGGCCCACGGTCAGGGCCCACCGATCAGTGGGCCGTCCTTCCCCCCCCCCTCCTCCCTCCCCCCAAGGCAGCCCCTGAATCCCGAGGTCATGTTACAAAGGGGCCGGCGCACTGAAGAAGTCCCCCACGCATGCACGGGTTGGCATGGCCCAACTGTGCATGCGCGGGTTGGCGCGGCGTCCATTTGGCGCTGGGAAGGGAGGCCGGAGCATCGTTAACCGCTCCAGCGCCATGCTGGCCCCCTGTGGGGGACAGACTTGGTCGTCCCCGCGCCCATTTCATGCCGTCGTGAAACGCGACGGCATTCACGACGGCACGGACACTTAACCCGCGATCGGAGAATCGCCCCCTCTATGTTCCAATGTCTACTCCCACTTTGTTGGCCAACATTACTGAACCAGGTTACTGGTTTAATATCTCATTCCTGTTTGTGAGCTTACTGTGCGTAAATTGGTTGCAGCATTTCCTATGTTAGATCAATGATTTCAACATTGGAAAATATTTCAGGAACTGTAATACACTTTGAGACATCCTGAAGTTGTGAATGGTGTTTATAAATAAAGAAATACTTGCAGTTATATATGTTGTAAAGTCAGTGATGCTGATGTAGGGATTAAATATTGCCAGGCTAACAGGGAGTCACCTGTTCATATTGTGCCATCTTTTACACCCACCCATGGGGCCTCAGTTCAGACATCTCATGTGAAAGGCACCATCCTCATCGTCAGTCCCTCGAAATGAGAATGACACCCGCCAGGCTTCACGGTCTGCTGTCTCGGGCGGTCCAGACTAATCCTGACGCCACAGGCCTTTGGACAGAGAGGGCCCAAGGAAGTGGGGGAACTCTCGAGCCGAGATTCTCCACTCTCTCCTTCCACTTCCGCCACTGGTCCGCAGCAGAGTTTACGCGGTGCGTCCCCAATGGCATTGCCGCCTGTTGGATGAGCTGTTCCCATGGTATTATTTGTGGCATTCCGTCAGACGCACCAACAACAATTCATCCCCTCTTCAATGAAGCCTTCAGAGTGCCCTGCAATCGTTTTCCCTCTCCTCCTTGAGATGGGATTCCACCCTTAAGTTATAATTAAAAGATTTGCATTGGGAGCCGTTTCTTTGATATGCAGATGCAGCGTCCAGCATTCACATTTGTTTTCCCCTATAACGTCAATGCTGCCCAGAGTTACCGATAATCACATCCACGAGGAACCTATCAAAGCAAAACTATGCTTCCCGTGGCGTCAAAACTCAAAACATGTGGTGAAAAGCTGATCTTCTGAGTTTCCTGACTCCCACCCCACTGCTACCCATGCGGCCCAACCCCATCAAGATTCAGTCCAATGGAATAATGAGACCTGGTCAACCTTAGCATAAAATCTTCGAAACCAACAAAAGCCGAGATACGCTCAGTGTGGAAACGGGGAGAAACGTAATACTTTGCATTGAGAAGATTGTCTGTCGTATTACTGAGCTGAAAAGGGACCATGAAAATGAGGGACAATAATTATTTTCCAATTAAGACGCAATTTAGCGTGGCCAATCCACCTACCCTGCACATCTTTTTTGGGGGGGGGTCCACACAGACACAGGGAGAATGTGCAAACTCCACACCGACAGTATCCCGGGGCTAGGATCGAACCCGGGTCCACAGCGCCGTGAGGCAGCAGTGTGAACCAATGTGCCACCGAGCTGCCCTAGAAGGACAGTAATTTGACTTAATATTGATCTTTAACCACCTCACAATTACCAATGCCGGGATGAATCTTTCCTCGTGCCATTCCAGCTGTCCTTCTGAGCTCTCAGGATCAGCTTGCGGACACATGTATGCTGTGTGTCATCCGCTGCTAGGCACCAGGTTGAATCTAACTATGTGATTGTTCAGTACAATTCCAGTACATCCAATATACGATCGGACATGTATCCGAATTAGGAGCAGGAGGACACCATTCGGACCTCGAGCCTATTCCACCATTCAACAAAATCACCTGATTGTGGCCTCAACTCCACATTCCGTCTATCTTCGATAATCCTTTGACTCCCTTGTTAGTCAAGAGTCAACCTGCCTCCACCTTAAAGATATTCAATGACCCTGTCTCCAGCTCTCAGTAGCTGCCACTCTCTGCCTTCGTACTCTGCGATGAATTTGCAATGCCTCCTACCCAAGCCAGTGTTAAGCATGCTTGAGGATGGAGAACTGAAAGCAGGTACCTCTACAGGGGGGCGCTCTAGGGAGTGGAAGGTACAGCCACCTCGCACCGCTCTCTCACACACTGGCAGAAAACTGCAAGTGGCTCTTCTGCCAGAGTAGGCTTCACTCCCAGCTAGTGAGAGTAGTAGAGAAGAAATTTTAAAGAATGGCACCAACAAAGGTCGCCAACTTTTGTTGTACAACCTCACAATTTTCTATCTGCAATACAATACAGAATCACAAAGAGCGAGAGGTATCATGGGCAGCAACTGGCCTGTGCTGAAATAACAAGCAGCGGTTCCTCTTGTCAAGTTGTGTTCAGGTTGATCAATAGCCTACAGAACTGTATGTAACTAGCACCATTCACAATGCACACAGTCTATGAGTATAACTGCAGGCTACAAGCTGAAAACTTGGCCCACAATGTGACAAACTGTGATGGCGAGATAGCCTCCATGCTGGACAATCCTTCCCCTACCAGGTTTCCATTCCCCTGAATCGGAGCTACCATTATTCAGACTGTTGCAGACATCGTAGCATCTCAGTCCATTCATCCATGACAAGGGTGGTCACGGGACAAATCCATCAGAAACAGGAACGTCACAGGACATGTACATATACTGTGATGGCCCATGTGTCTTTGGGGGAAGAAAATCCATATATAATGCTGCGGTTATGGTCCCTTTTTCAACTGTTTCTCAAAGAGTTGATTTCTGATGAAGCACCTAGTTTTCTAGCAAATGATCATGCGACCAAGTCACCTGGGAGGTAAATAATTGATTAGCAAAGAGACAACCGTGAGTAGATTGTGAGTGTGGCTCTCGTCTCAAGTAGGGCTTTTCGTTTATAGAGCAATCTGGCCTCGGAGTGAGGAGCATCTCTTTCCGGCAGAGTTTATTTGAAATTCAGTGTGCTGAGTCCAAACCTCTTGTTGCCTGAAGGACTGCTAACAGATTTCTGGGATAGCCAAGCTGAGGAGGGGCAGGGATAGACAGTGAGAGCTTTAGATGCAGGGCTCCAGAGTTAAAGAATAGTAGAGCCAGGAGAGGTCTGACCCAACGTGACGATGCTGGAGATGATAGAAACACCAATGTCAAAAAAAAGTCTACACCCGTGGGACTGTTGGAGGAAATTTGAAGGGAAAACCTTGCAGGAAGTAAGTGGAAGGCCCAAAAGCCTCATACGAATCTTCGACACAATACTCAGATCAAGTGGTTAATCTTGCATATTTTGATGAGTATCCAACTTGGATTTTGGGGTTGCAAGTCAAATAGGTGCAGAGGGAAATTTGAGTTAAGAAGTTCACTTTGGAAAAGAAGTAACTGTGTTCAGTGTACCTTTAATTTCTTTAATGTGAGTGACCATTTATGATAGCGTGTAGTTATGAATATTAATGTTCTTTTATTGTTGTTCAGTCAAATTCTTTTGTTTTAAACCTTGTGGCTTCATTCTTTAATTAAATATTTGGTCTCTTGGCTTCTTAAAACATATAAATAAATATGTTACTGGTCTCTACCGAGATGATAACAATATGTTTCCAACCTGCCTTTCCCTTGTCATAATAGCTATCGCCAAACACATTGGGAACTCACAGGGTTATTAGGAAATCACTACAATGCAGAAGAACACCATTCGGCCCATTAAATCCGCCCCAACCCTCCGAAAGAGCACCCTACCTAGGTCCACGACCACACCCTTTCCCCGTAAACACACCAAACACCTTTTGGACACTAAGGGACAATTTTAGCATGGCCAATCCACCTAACCTGCACATCTTTGGACTATGGGAGGAAACCGGAGCACCCGGAGGAAACCCACACAGACACGGGAGAACGTACAAACTCCACCCAAGGCTGGAATTGAACCCGGGCCTCTGGTGCTGTGAGACAGCTGTTCCAACCACTTTGCCACTCTATTATATGTCTATTCGAGTATTTTCAATCAAGCTGAACTGGTACTGCTCAAGAAATAAATTTCACTGTCAACCCGTCAGGAAGGTGCGATTGAATAATCAATTAATCATATTGTATCTCAATGCAACTTCAGTTATTCTATCATTGGCTTTGTTGGAAAACATGCCAGAACATTTGAGTAGAACAGGGTAACAACATTTCACAGTTCTCCAGTAGACAGAATATTAAGTTACTGAGGAGATCTATTTCATACCTCGAATAATCCTTTAGCTACAGTGAGGTGGGGTCTGTATTCACAAAGAGGCCTGTCTGGGTTTTCCAGCAGTCGTGCAAGGTAAGGTTTTCCTTTCCGATCTGTTGTATCTGAGCTAATCACAGGTCAGCCCGTCTGCCACTGCTGGATATTGTCTGTTACTGTAAGGCAAGAGAGGCGCTGTGATGAATTGAACTCAAAAGGTGGGATAGCGTTACAAGTGCAATGGAGCAAAACCCTTTCTTTTCTCAAAAAACAGAAGGTTTAAGCAGCCCTTGCTCTAGGCGCACGGTCAAGCACGTTGTGGAACCAAAGAAACATGAACTTGGGTGGCTTGGGCTAGCCAGTTCACGAGCTGTAACTGAGGCAAGGTCTGAGATAATGGTGTCTGCAACCAGCTAAGTTTCATTTACATAGAATTTACAGTGCAGAAGGAGGCCATTTGGCCCATCAAGTCTGCACCGGCTCCCGGAAAGAGCACTGCACCCAAGGTTAACACCTCTACCCTATCCCCATAACCCAGTAACCCCGCCCAACACTAAGGGCAATTTACCATGTCCAATCCACCTAACTTGTACATCTTTGGACTGTGGGAGGAAACCGGAGCACCCGGAGGAAACCCACGCACACACGGGGAGGATGTGCAGACTCCGCACAGACAGTGACCCAAGCCGGAATCGACCCTGGGACCCTGGAGCTGCGAAGCGATTGTGCTATCCACAATGCTACCGTGCTGCCCTTCCACAATGCTACCGTGCTGCCCTTTGTTGACATAAAGTTGACAGAAAGGGCATCATTTTAGGAGGACTAACAAGACAAGGGGATACCCAATGAACGGGTAGGACCCTAGGAAGGACCGAAGACCAGGGGGACCTTGATGTGCATGCTCATAGGTCTCCGGAGATAGCAGGACAGGTAGATGAGGTGGTTAAGAAGGCAGATGGGATTCTGGCCTTTATTAGCTGAGGCGCAGAATATAAAAGCAGGGAGGTTATAACGGAGCTGTATAGAATGCTCACTAGGCCACAGCTAGAGTTCTGTATTCAGTGCTGGTCCCTCACTATAGGAAGGATGTGATTGCACTGGAGGGGGTGCAGAGGAGATTCACCAGGATGTTGCCTGGGATGGAATGCTTCAGCTATCATGAGAGGCTGGTTGTTGTTGTTTTTGTTGGAGCAGGAGGCTGAGATTGAGGTGTACAAATTTATGAGAGACTTATTTAGGGTAGATAGGAAGAAGCCGTATGCCTTAGTAAAGGAATCGCTAACCAGGGGGCATAGATTTAAGGTAAGGGGCAGAAGATTTTGAGGGGATGTGAGGGAAAACGCTTTCACTTAGAGGGTGGTAGGAATCTGGAACTCGCTGCCTGAAAGGGTGGTAGAGACGGGAACTCTCTCAACATTTAAGAAGCATTTAGATGAGTATTCACTACGCTGTAGCATGCAAGGCTATGGACCAAATGTTGGAAAATGGGATTGGAATAGATAGGTGCTTGATGGCCGGTGTGGACACAATGGGCCGAACAGCCTCTGTTTGTGCTGTATAACTCTATGACCCTAACAATCAAGGAAAATCAGCTATCAATGGTGAAATCCAAGGTCCTGCTCTTGCATATAATAGATAGAGAAAATGCTGGAAGAGTCCAGCTGGTCTGGCAGCATCCATGGAGGCTGAAACGTTTCAAGTAAGAGATATTCTGAGGGCGGCGCGGTGGCGCAGTGGTTAGCACTGCTGCCTTGAGGTGCCGAGAACCCGGGTTCGATCCAGTGACGGGCGACAGGACAGGGCTCAAAATTAACAAATGTGCCTGGGGAGTGATGTCTGTGCACGATTGTGCTGCCTCCACACTCCTATAGTCTTTCCGTCGTTTATTATTTTTCACGGATCAGCAGCTCTGTGGGAGGAAACCGGAGCACCACGCAGAGACAGGGAGAACGTGCAGACTCCGCACAGACGGTCACCCGAGGCCGGAATCGAACCGGGGTCCCTGGCGCTGTGAGGCAGCCACTGTGCTACCGTGCAGACAGCTCGGACAGATGGGATCCAACCATCAGACGTGCACGGTAATGGGATCAGAAATAAATGTCACTACAATTGAGGGGAATTTATCCTGTGCATGTTACAGGGAGAGAGAGAGAAAAAGAAGCTGCAAATTGATAATATGTACACTTAAGGCTGTAGTGTTTCCACTTCCAGACGCTTGGCACATCAAGCTGTGGGAAAGATGCCTTCTTCTGTTGCAACTGCTTCACAGCTTGAATAAGGCAGATGCTGAAATTTGGAAATAAAATAATTTCAAGAGAAAATCCCGTCCCCCGATCACATTTCCAACAATCTTGTTCTCCCAGTGACCATTAGGTATTCTTTTTTTTTAAATATAATTTTTATTGGAATTTTTTACAGAAAATATAAAACATAACGACAAACAATGAAATGCAACAAAATAACCCATAATAACTGTAACACCCCCAGACCGTCTGTATCACATCCCCCCACCCCCCCCCCTCCCCCAACCCCAATGAACAACAAAAGAACTTAAAAATAAATTTAAATTAAATAAACAAACATAGTCATTGTCCGCCCCCCCTCCCCCCCCCCTTTTCCCTCCCCCTCCCCCCCTTTTCCCTCCCCCCCTCTTTTCCCTCCCCCCCTCCCCCCATCCTCCCCCTTTTCCCTCCCCCCCTCCCCCTTTTCCCTCCCCTCCCCCCCTTTTCCCTCCCCTCCCCCACTTTTCCCTCCCCCCTCTTTTCCCTCCCCCCCTCCCCCCTCCTCCCCCTTTTCCCTCCCCCCTCCCCCTTTTCCCTCCCCCCCTCCCCCTTTTCCCTCCCCCCCTCCCCCTTTTCCCTCCCCCCCTCCCCTTTTCCCTCCCCCCCTCCCCCTTTTCCCTCCCCTTCCCCCCCCTTTTCCCTCCCCCTTCCCCCCCCTTTTCCCTCCCCCTTCCCCCCCTTTTCCCTCCCCCTTCTCCCCCCCTTTTCCCTCCCCCTTCCCCCCCCTTTTCCCTCCCCCTTCCCCCCCCCTTTTCCCTCCCCCTTCCCCCCCCTTTTCCCTCCCCCTTCCCCCCCCCTTCCCCCCCTCCCCCCCGGGTTGCTGCTGCTACTGTCCCTGTACCCTATCGTTGAGCCAGAAAGTCGAGAAAAGGTTGCCACCGCCTAAAGAACCTCAGGGCGAATTTGACCTTCTCGAGCTTAATGGACCATTAGGTATTCTGTCAGACCTTCTGACAGAGCCACTGTTACCCGTCACCCCGCCCATTGTAAATTGATGATTTCGAGGTGACTTTGCGCGAGGGTGAATATGAGAGGGTGAGGGAGAGTGAGGACTGAGGGGTGAGCGTAATCTCAGTCAGAACGCCATCTCTGTCATGCGGATACCTTACCATGGCTTATTTTACTGCGTTAACAATTTATGTGGTACTGTGAGACCCTGACTGAATTACATGCCTCATTCCGTTTACTCCCCCCCAATGCTTGGCTGCTGGAGATTGTGGTACACATTCCATGCAGATTATATAGCCAAGTGTAGAAAAGAGATTTTTTTTTCAATGAAGCCAGATTCAAGTAAGACTTCTCATCCATGCATGGCAAATAGAAACTTAATTTATGTAACAAATCTAGATAAAGTTGAATCATTTGTTTTGGAGCATCTGCAAATAAAATTATTGCTTATCATGGATTCTACTCACCAAGTGCAGCACGGGGACACAGTGGTGAGCACTGCTGCCTCATCTGGCCAGGGACCAGGGTTCGATTCCGGCTTTGGCTAACTACCTGTGTGGAGTTTGCACATTCTCCCTGTGTCTATGTGGGTTTCCTCCAGGTGCTCCGGTTTCCTCCCACAGTCCAAAGATATGCAGGTTAGGTGGGTTGGCTGTGCTAAATTGCCCTTGGTGTCTGAAGGTTAGGTGGGGTTATGGGATAGGGCGGGGGAGTTGTCCTAGGTAGGGCGGTATTTGAGAGGGTCGGTGGAGACTCAATGGGCCAAATGGCCTCCTTCTGCACTGTAGGGAAATCCCTACAGTGCAGAAGGAGACCATTCGGTCCATTGAGGCTGCACTGACCCTCTGAAAAAGCACCCTAACCTAGCCCAATCCCACACCCTACCCTTGTAACCCCATCTAACCTTTGCTCAAGGTGTGCTTGCAGAGGTTCACGAGATAGGGTAAAGCCAAGGGCAAGGTGGGAATTGAAGACAAGGAGAGGAAGTTTAAAATCAGGATGTTGTTGGAACGGAAGCCAGTGTAGGTCGGCGAATGCAGGGTGGAGCGGGATACGAATTGGGAACAGTGTTTTGGATGAGCTCAAGCTTATGGAGGGCGGAAGATGTCTGGCTTGCCAGAAGAGCAGCGGAAGAATCGAGTCTGGAGGTGACGGAGTCATAAGCAAGAGTTTTGTCAGCAGTTGCTCTGAGGCATAGGCCACAGACCATAGAGTGCAGAAGGAGACCAATCAGCCCATCGAGTCTGCACCGGCCCTTGGAAAGAGCACTCCATCTGAGCCCTCTCCCCTGCCATGTCCCCACCTAACCTTTGGACACTAAGGGGTAATTTTTATCATGGCCAAACCACCGAACCTGTACAGTCCAAAGATGTGCAGGTTAGGTGGATTGGCCATGCTAATTTGCCCTTAGTATCCAAAGGGGTTGGGTGGGGTTCCTGGGTTACAGGTATGGGGCAGAGGTGTGGGCTCAAGTGGGTGCTCTTTCCAAGGGTTGGTGCAGACTCGATGAACCGAATGGCCTCCTTCTGCACTGTAAATTCTATGTCTATGTCTACCTTTGGACTCAGTAAGAAGTCTTACAACAGCAGGTTAAAGTCCAACAGGTTTGTTTCGAATCACTAGCTTTCGGAGCACAGCTCCTTACTCATTCACCTGAGGAAGGAACTGTGGGAGAAAACCCACGCAGACACAGGGAGAATGTGCAAACTCCACACAGGCAGTCACTCGAGGCCAGAATTCAACCCGGGTTCCTGGCGCTGTGAGGCAGCAGTGTTAACCACTGTGCTGCCCTGGACAGAGAGGGACTACATTCAAAATTATATTGCTTAAAACCAACTTCTGTTGTTTTATACACAGTAAGAGAATAGGAATGGAAATTAATAGGGATAAAATTTGGACTGAACTGACTGTAGAGTGAACCAATGCACTGTAAACACAGGTTAGAACACAATAAAGAGAAGTTTGAAACCGAGAAAATAGGCCCTTTGAACTTGCTCCGCCATTCAATATGATCATGGCCGATCCTCTATCTCAACGTCATACTCCCGCTCACTCTCCAAACCCCTTGACACATTTCATGTCTAGAAATCTATTCCCTTCTTAAATAAGGGGCTGGTTTAGCCCACTCGGCTAAATCGCTGGCTTTTAAAGCAGACCAAGCAGGCCAGCAGCACGGTTCGATTCCCGTACCAGCCTCCCCGGACAGGCGCCGGAATGTGGCGACTAGGGGCTTTTCACAGTAACTTCATTGAAGCCTACTCGTGACAATAAGCGATTTTCATTTCATTTTTTTCATTTTACATTCAGTCAGTTGGCCTCCACCGCCTTCTGTGGTCAAGAATTCCACAGGTTCACCAAGTGAAGAAATTTTTCCCCATCTCAGTCCTAATGGCCGACCTGGAATCTTGAGAATGTGACCCCTTGTTCTAGAAACACCCCCTCCTCCCCTTGCCCGCCCCCCCCCCCCCCCCCTCCGCCATGACAGGGGGAACCTCAGCCCACACATCTCGTCTGTCCATCCATATCAGAATTTGATACATTTCAATGAGATCCCCTTTCATTCTTCTCAACTCCAGTGAATACAGGCCCAGTCGACCCAACCTCACCTCATACAGCAACTCTGCCATCTCAGGAATCACTCTGGTGAATCTTCGCTGCACTCCCTGTGTGACAAGTATAAGCTTGAGTACGGCTTAAGTAGGCTGTTCGTTCCAAGGGCCGGTGCAGACTCGATGTGCTGAACGGCCTCCTTCTGCACTGTAGGGATTCTACTCTATCGCTTCCTAGACAAGGAGACTAAAACTGCACACAATACTCCAGTTGTGGGGGGGGGGCGATTCTCCAAAATGGAGACCGTGTTCGCGCCGTCGTGAACGCCGTGGCTTTTCACGAAAGTGCGAAATGGGCACGGGGGCGACCGGTTCTGTCCCCCACAGGGGGCCAGCATGGTGCTGGAGCGGTTCACGCCGCTCCAGCCTCCCTTCCCGGTGCCAAATGGGCGCTGCGTCAACCCGCGCATGCGCAGTTGGGCTATGCCGACCTGCACAGGCGCAGGGGACTTCTTCAGCACGCCTGCCCCGACTCAACATGGCGTTGGTGTTCAGGGACCGGCCGCACAACAAAGTAGGCCCGGGGGGGGAGAGGCCGGCCCGCCGATCGGTGGGCTCCGATCGGGGGCCAGACCCCATCGGAGGCCCCCCCCCCAGGTGAAGGAGCGTTTTTCCCCGCCCCAGAGGCCACCCACCACCCCCCCCCCCCCGAACCTTTGCGCAGAGTTCCCGCTGGCAGCGACCAGGGGTGAACGGCGCCGGCGAGACTCTGTCGTATCCGCGCGGCCGCTCGGCCTATCTGAGCCGGAGAATCGACGGCCCTGCCGATTCCCGCGGCGCGTCAAACTCGCCGGCGCAAATGGAGCCGATTCTCCGCACCTCGGAGAATTGCGCGCCGGCGTCGGGGCATCGTGACGTGATTCTCCAGCCCGGCGCGGGGATCGGAGAATCGCCCCCGTGTTCCGTACTGCTGCAATAAGACATCTCTCTTCACCCATCAAGATGGAAATGACGAATATTGCGTGGCTGATTTTCCAAAGTACTGTACAATCACAGAAATACCCTCCTTTGATCACAAAATGAATATTCTTAAAATCCACTATAATTTAAATTGCCGTTTTGATTGAGATTGAAAATTCATGCTAATATAGAAGCTAATGAACCAACAGGAAGGAACTATAACGCAATGCTGAGGGAATAGTTGCAATCACTGTTTACTTAACACTTAACATTCCTTGAATAAATATTGAGTTCTCTAACGAGAGGATTAAACAGTGTCCCTCATTTTTCATGTTACTCAAATACACAGGAAGCAATGCAGACGTAATCTACAATTACACATATTTTCATTAAAGAGTGGCTTCCAGATCCACCCATCCACCTGAACTGAAGGTATTTCTGTTTTTTTTTTTGTTTAAAAAAGCCTTTATATGTGAACAAGGGAACCCAGGGGAAGATTGGGATGAGGACCTCTTCTCTTCCCCTCTGTCCCTCGCCTAAACTCAGTAACCTTCCCAAAGAGTTCGACCAGAAAGATTTGGATTTGTTTATTGTCACGTGTACCGAAGTACAGTGAAAAGTATTTTCTGCGTGCAGCTGAAACAGATCATTTAGTACATGAAAAGGAAATATCTAATAGGGCAACACAAGGTACACAATGTAAATACGTAGACACCGGCATTGGGAGAAGCACACAGGAGTGTAGTACTACTCAGTAGAGATCACATCAGTCCATAGGTCCATAATAGGGTTGTTTAGGAATCTGGTAACAGCGGGGAAGAAGCTGTTCGTGCCTGTTGTCAGACTTTTGTACCTCCTGCCCGATGGAAGTAGTTGGAAGAGTGAGTAAGCCTTGTGGGAGGGGTCTTTGATTATGCTGCCTGGTTCCCAAGGCAACGGGAGGTGAAGAAGGATTTGTATGTCTATAGCACCCCCCTCACAGCCTCTGAGCTTTACTGCCAATGAAGTACTTTTGAAGGGTAGGCACTGTTACAACCAATTTGTGCAGAGTAAGATTCCACAAACAGCACTAGGATAATGACCACGCTAATTTTTTTTTAATGAATTGGTCAGGAAGACCTTCTCCGCTCGTCTTGTAAGTAGTCGGCGGATCGTTTGCACCAATCCGAGAGGGCAGTCAGGGCCATAGTTTATCATGTCAACTAGGGGACGGCAACTCTAACAGAGCAGCACTCCCTCGCTGCTGCTCATTGGAGTGTCAGCTCAGAATTGTGTGCTCCACTGCCTGAGTCGGATGCCTCAGAAATTGCTTTGTAGTTAGTTGGATACTGCCATGAATCTGGAATCACCCAGAGTGTAAACACCCAACATGGTGCCTCTGGACTACCCAACTCTTCATTGGATATTCACCTAATCTATCAAGCAAATCACTGAAGCAATATGGCGCCTGGACGCAGAGATGTACAGAGTCTGACATTTCATCTGTTCACCTGTCAATAATTTTGTCCCCTGAAAGATATTCCCCGCCTCAGCGTGGTGTGGGTCCCGGTGTGCTGGATACTTCCCCATGTCCCACGCAAGTGGCTATTATCCATGTCGGAGCCTCAACAGTGAGTGATAATGGGCTATTCAATAGGGGAAGACTCGAGGATTTCCAGATGGTGATCTGCAGGGATAAATGGCGGGTCTTTTCATTTCCCCAGCTTTCTGCTCAATTGTACCATCTGTACTAGAGTGGAGTGGAGTGGAGGCCGAGACGGACTCAGCCATAATCGTATTGAATGGCAGAACAGGCTTGAGGGGCTGAATTACGACTGCTCCTAGTTCTTATGTTCCTACTGTTACCCACCAGACTGAACCAATACCGCAGCTCCCCATATGTGGGCAGCACGGTAGCATTGTGGATAGCACAATTGCTTCACAGCTCCAGGGTCCCAGGTTCGGTTCCCGGCTGGGTCACTGTCTGTGCGGAGTCTGCACATCCTCCCCTGTGTGTGCGTGGGTTTCCTCCGGGTGCTCCGGTTTCCTCCCACAGTCCAAAGATGTGCAGGTTAGGTGGATTGGCCATGATAAATTGCCCTTAGTGTCCAAAATTTCCCTTAGTGTTGGGTGGGGTTACTGGGTTATGGGGATAGGATGGAGGTGTGGACCTTGGGTCGGGTGCTCTATCCAATAGCCGGTGCAGACTCGATGGGCCGAATGGCCTCCTTCTGCCCTGTACATTCTATGAACTCTATGAACTATTGCTCCTTCTTGATTGGCTTTTATGACTGTCACAATGATAGCGGCGTACTCCTGTCTTCTATCCTTTGGCATTTTTATTTGACCTCATTCTCAGTGCCTCTCTTGCCCTTCTCCTTCCCCAAAGTCATCCGTAGAATAGAATCTCTACCGTGCAGAAGGAGGCTATTCAGCCCATCAGGTTGGCACCAACCCTCTGAACGAGCTCCCTACCTCGGCTCAA
This sequence comes from Scyliorhinus canicula, assembly GCF_902713615.1. Lineage (NCBI taxonomy): Eukaryota > Metazoa > Chordata > Chondrichthyes > Carcharhiniformes > Scyliorhinidae > Scyliorhinus > Scyliorhinus canicula. The sequence continues at coordinate 19,342,602 of NC_052167.1, forward strand.
TCTCCCCCATCCCTGTAACTCCACCTAACCGACTCATCGCTGGACACTAAGCAGCAATTTATCATGGCCAATCCACCCAACCTGCACATCTTTGGACTGTGGTATGAAACCGGAGCACCCGGAGGAAACCCACACAGTCACGGGGAGAACGTGCAAACTCCACACAGACAGTCACCTGAAGCCGGAAGCGAACTCTAGTCCCTGCCACTGTGTCAGCGTGCTGGCGCTGAGAGGCAGCAGTGCCGCCCCATTGACACACTTTCATCCTCAGCTGTTATGTTCTCCCCACCCCACCCCACCCCAGCCCAGACGGATTGGACCCAGGTCCTCTCCAACTGCTGATCCCGGGAACGGGGCATCGCGGCAGTGAAGGATCGGAAAGGAATCAGAAGAATTCCACAGGATGGGCTGAATAGTCAATCTCCTGGAGCAGGTGACAAGACTGGCACTGAAGGGTGAAGCTGGGAATGGGACTGCTCTGTGCCTGCGAATGCCCATAACCAGGCGCTGGGGCTGTACCACTAACTGCTGACGGGAAGTGGGGGTGGGCCTGGTACTTAGGGGACCAAGAGTTCAGTGTGGGTTCTTGCTGGGTCCACAACCTACCGCACCGGAGGTGAGTGAACACATGAAACGGAGTTGTCCTGAAGTACATGTGGTGAATTATACTGTATTGTAATTCACACTGTTGCATTGCATTGTATTATGTCCTTGTGGGCTCTGTATGTGAGCCGTTGCATGGCTCTACCCATAGGGGGAGATGAGGAGCTTGTGCAGGGCTTCACCCTTGGCTCCGCCCATGGCCCTTCCCACTACCGGAAGTATAAAGTGCTGCAGCCATAAGCCTGCTCTCAGTTCCTCTGGTTGCAGGCAGGCTCAGTTGTAAGACTATTAAAACCACAGTTTACTTCCAATCGTGCCGCTAGTAAATTGATGGTCACATCAGTACACAACGTCCAAGGCCATTAGGGTCAGGGTGGGTGGGTGGGGGTGGTAGTGGAAAAGGTCAGACAGACAGAAAGTCAAGATGCAAGTGTCAAATAGGTGTTTGCACGTTTGATGCAGAACCCAGGTTCTGTATGACAGAAGCAGATAACAACCAACTCTGGGTGGCTCTACTCCGGGAGATTTCACCACAGGACCTCTGTACTCCACTCACCTCACTACCACACTCCGACCACCGGTCGGCCAACTCCGTCCATCTTGGGGGAAATTGGAAAGCAAATAATCATTTCTGACATGCAATTTGATGCATCTTGGCTTGCCTGAACAGCACTTTGATCCCATCTCTAACAAGTTCCTTTTTTTCAAATTTTAAAGTGCCCAATTATTAGTTTTTTCCAAATACAGTAGTGGCCAATTTAGTGTAGTCAATGCCCTGCAGATCTTTGGGTTGTGGGGGTGAGACCCACGCAGACATGGGGAGAATGCGCAACCTCCACACGGACAGTGACCCGGAGCCAGGATCGAACCCGGGTCCTCGGCGCCATGAGGCAGCAGTGCTAACCACTGCACCACTGTGCTGCCCCTCTAGTACATTTCTAACTAATTAGCTGGCATAATTAAAAAAAAAATTTTTTTTAAAGGCCTATGGATATTTTCTCAGATTGGCCACACGTGTCCTCCAGATTGACCTTTAACTCCTGGAGACTTTAGGGAAATCCTGGAGGGTTGGCAACTCCCCAGCTACAGTGGTATTGACTGTCTCAGATGTCAGAGAATGGGGGGGGGGGTCTCCTTGTGAGAGGGGATTGACCCCACTCTCCCTCTCCCCTCCCCCGAATGTGAATTTGATCAGGGCAGGTTGATGTTTTGAGCAGGAGTCTGCAATGCCACACTGTCGTCTTGCTGTGTTGCAAAGCAGGCAGGCTCGCATGCACAGCTGCCACTTGGGTCGGGGACAGGTAGGGTTACGAAAGTGGTCGTTCCCCTGTCTGAAATCACCACCACCCCCCACCACCCCCCAGCCTGCATGCAGTTGGCTGATCATACCAGAGCGTGAGGCGGGGCGGTGTGAGAGAGAGACACTTCACTGGGAGGAGATTCACTCTGCGCTGGCTGGTTGAATTCAAAGCCAGTCTGTTAGCCCTGCAGGTATTAGGAGAGACATCTGCGAACTAACGCGGACTGAATTTCCCCCGTAGGCTCCCCCTCCCCTCTTCAAAAGCCAGGAGGCAATAATTAATAAGCGACCGGATTCAATGGGGAAATTGACATGGGGGGGATTTCGCTTGCAACAGACAGAGGGAAGGACAGACAAGTGAAAGCACATGTGTCTGCCTCTTGGCAACATTACAATCCACTCCTTCCACAATTGATTAGCTGAGCCTGCCTGCAGTTTGGATTGTGTGCAGTAATGATGAGTTGGACTGCACATCCCTGAGAACTGAGAAAGGCTGAAGAGTACATGATCTCCAGGGACTCGACCAAGGGGGAGGAAGAGGTGAAATTGAAGGTTGGGCTGGATGAAAGGTCCCTCGCTGTGTGCAGAAGCCTGGGATAATGCTGGACTGGAATGCCCCAGCCTTGGCACAGGGCTGCCTGGACGTAGACGTTGCTACACGTGTGAATACCTCTCCGGGTGAACACTGGACCCTGCCAATGACATCCCCGGAGTGACTCCCCGAGCGGATCAGCAACATGGGACAGTGCTGCTGTTGTAGAAAGGAGGTCAAGCCACCTCAGCAGCTAAGAGGTACCTAACCTTAAGTTTAAAACTCTCCCACTTGCTTAACGAGAGAAACGAGCAAGCGTATCACTGACACTGCATTGCATGGCAGAGATCATTGCTTTTTACAACAAAAAAAAAGGCTTTCTGGTCTACTCAGCTGTTCATGTCACCCCAAAATGAACCTATTGAGAAATGCTTGTGAATCGAGTTTAGTAGAGTTCAAAGGTTTCCCCAGCATCGAGGTGAGCTCATTAAAGAAATGCCTTATCATCTCCGAGGTTGCACTCATTAATGTGTCACCGGGGTCAGGATGTCTGCGCCCCAGGAGGTTATTTTAACTGTCTTTGCAAAATGAAAATGTTTGGCATTGTCTGATCCAGTGCTTCAGCCGGGATGGCCATTGTTTCACAGCCAAGAGCCTTCAGGAAAACATAGCAGTGATTCCTTATCCATCCCCATCACCCCATTTAAAAAAAAAGGAATCTGCTTCTCATGAACCATAACCCCCTGACCTTGGCTGAGCTGAAACAGAAGTTCCTCGCCTCAGCGTTGCAGCCAATAGCAAAATCAAAGCAGCTTTTATTAAATCCCCATCTGGGTTTTTTTTTTAAAGCTTCTTTGTGGTATTTGTGTGATTGTTTGTGTTGCTGCAATCTGTGAATTAATTGCACGGTTCCCTTAAGGTACTGTGTGGACCCAGGTTGCGTTGGGCTTTGTGCACCCACATAAGAGTGATGATGTTCGGCTCGCCATCACAGGCACGTCAAGAACGGTGCAGGACATAAAGACGGCACAGCGGTTAGCAGTGCAGCCCCACAGGGCCAGTGACCGGGGTTCAATTCCGGCCTTGTGCGATTGTGTGGAGTTCGCACGTTCTCCCCGTCTGCGTGGGTTTCCTCCGGGTGCTCCGGTTTCCTCCCGCAGTCCAAAGATGTGCCGGTTAGGTGGGGTTACAGCGGTAGGGTCGGGGAATGGGCCCAGGTAGAGTGTTTGTTCAATGGCACAGTGGTTAGCACTGCTGCCTCACGGCGCCGAGGTCCCAGGGTTCGATCCCGGCTCTTGGTCACTGTCCGTGTGGAGTTCGCACATTCTCCCTGTGTTTGTGTGGGTTTCGTCCCCACAACCCAAAGATGTGCGGGGTAGGTGGATTGGCCACGCTAAATTGCCCCTTAATTATGGAAAATAAAGTGTTCTTTCAGAGGGTCAGTGTGGACTTGAAGGGCCAAATGGTCTCCTTGTGAACTGTAGGGATTCTATGATTTTAAAAACATACAGATTGTACCTTGTTTCACCCCAACAAGTGACTAACTACTCTGCAAAATCTGCCTGAGTACATTGATCCTTGATGACCATAAATTTCAGGAATTACGCCAATTTTGTTTCCGAACCGCTTTCATTCTGACCTTCTGGGAAAAATAAGTTCCCACAGTGCGAAAGACGCCAATAAAATAATCTTATAGTTATGATGACACAGAAGGAGGCCGTTTGGCCCACTAATTCCATGCTATCTCTGTGGAGCAATCTACAGATGTAATCCAGTCTAGCCCGTAGACCTGCAATGTTATTTTGCTCACGCGCCCATCCAGTTTCCTTTTTCCGAAATCGTTCGTCATCCTCCTTCTTCTCCCATCGTAGGCAGGGAATTCCCATTTTACATATCCCCCATTTCGTTTCTCTCGCCCTCCCCTTTTGCATCAATCATGCGAAGGTGGGGGCAGACTGGACGATGTTTGCCTCAAGTGCTTGTTGGTGAGGTTAGCGCCATAGCTGGTGATGTTGTACAAAGGCCTGACACTGCCTCAGAATCTCTCGGTCACTTCTGCTGGGGGGAGCGGGAAGATCACCATCCCGACCCGCCTTCCCCCTTCCATCCCACTATCCAATATAGCCTTATTTTGTGGAATTTGATCAGTTTATTGACACCGTCCACATTTGCTTGCTGTGAACTTTGATGTGTGTTCAGCCTGGATCACTAACAGACAGCAAACAACAGCACCTTGGTGCTAAATAAGACACCAGCAAACACAAACTGTGAGGAGTACATATGGAAGAAAGAAATTTTAAAGATTGGTATTTGTATTGTAATTGCAACAAGGGGAGTTTTACTCTTTTTAAAAGTCTTTTAAATTCCTACAGTAAAACATTTCAGAATAACCCTTCATCAGCTATACTCACTTTTGGATGTCCCGAGGGGCTATTTAGGCGAAATAGGCACTATTTCTTTCCATAATGCGAACCAAGACTGTGAGAGCCAGCAAAATCATAGACTCTGCTGCAACTTCACATTGAGCTTTACCATCGAAGAGCATCACCAGCAGCCATCCCATTACCTAGCAACCCACTTGAGGTGGGGTTGGTGTCGGGAACTGATTCGAGTCAGTGTTTTTTCTACATAGAATTTACAGTGCAGAAGGAGGCCATTTGGCCCATCGAGTCTGCACCAGCTCTTGGAAAGAGCACCCTACCCAAGCCCACACCTCCACACTATCCCCATAACCCAGTAACCCCACCCAACACTAAGGGCAATTTTGGACACTGAGGGCAATTTATCATGGCCAATTCACCTAACCTGCACATCTTTGGACTGTGGGAGGAAACCAGAGTACCAGGAGGAAACCCACGCACACACGGGGAGGATGTGCAGACTCCGCACAGACAGTGACCCAAGCCGGAATCGAACCTGGGACCCTGGAGCTGTGAAGCGATTGTGCTATCCACAATGCTACCGTGCTGCCACCTATAGTAAAAAGGAGTAGCAGAAAATGATGGACTACTTCAGCCAGCAACCCAAATGCTTGGCTGCCCATGAGGTTCCAATTGAGCCGTTGGCCAAGGCGGGTGTGGGGGGGAGGGGTGGGGTGGGCCCATATTGATGGCCACTTCACTCGCTTACTTGCTTTCCCAAGCGTGCCACACCATTGAGGTGTGCAGTCTGGAATTGGATCAAATTGGATGGCCGGCTGAGATAGACAGGCTGAGGGAGGTGGAGAGGAAATATTTGGGTTTCTGGAGCCCTGGTGGGGGTCTCTGATTGAAGCAGTGTTGTCTCGTGGATTTCTGACCTGTCGCTGGCTACACATGAAATAATGGCGAAGATGGGAAAATACCTTCCAATTGACATTAATTTGCATTTTAAGGGCCTCAATTGGTATAAGAGCAGGACGGTCACCTGATGCCTCCCCCACCACTCGTAGCGTTGCGACGGCGACAGGGGTGGGCTGGTTGGTGGTAGGATACGCCGCCATGACATAGAACATACAGTGCAGAAGGAGGCCATTCGGCCCATCGAGTCTGCACCGACCCACTTAAGCCCTCACTTCCACCCTATCCCCATAACCCAATAACCCCTCCTACCCTTTTTGGTCACTAAGGGCAATTTATCATGGCCAGTCCACCTAACCTGCACGTCTTTGGACTGTGGGAGGAAACCGGAGCACCCGGAGGAAACCCACGCAAACACGGGGAGAATGTGCAGACTCCGCACAGACATTGACCCAGTGGGGAATCGAACCTGAGACCCTGGTGCTGTGAAGCCACAGTGCTAGCCACTTCTGCTACCATGCTGCCCACACCGGCCCCTCTGTCTGCAAAACCATCCACCTGAGTGCGTAAAATTCTGTCCTCCGGGTGCTCCGTTTTCCTCCTACAAGTCCCGAAAGACATGCTTGTTGGGTAACGTGGACATTCTGAATTCTCCCTCTGTGTACCCGAACAGGCGTCGGAGTGTGGCGACTGTGGATTTTCACAGTAACTTCATTGCAGTGTTTAATGTGAGCCGACTTGTGATAATAAAGATTATTATTCTGAAGGAAATCCCCAGTTAATGGCCATCCCCTGAAAAACATTAAAATACCCAATTAATATGCATGTTAAAGCTGTCAACACCATGTGGGCAACTGCAACAGCCAGGGTGTGTAGGCCTGTAACCTACTCAAGTTTCAGAGTATTGGACCCTTCTGCAATGCGGAGAGCTTTAATAAAACTGTACTGTTAGAAAGCTTTAGTTGGCGAGTTTTGGAAAGGGCTTAAGTACACAGGTAGGCGGAGGGGAACAAAGCAAATACAGTTTGACTACTTTATCTCCACGCTACAGCTACATGTTGTAGGCCTCAGCGTGTGCTCTGCTCAGCTTGTTTCATTTTTAAACAAAGGCTGCGTCAATTTTTAACGCAAGCGGTCTCTGGGAAAGGTTGGCAAGGGAGCACCGCTCAAAACTGGCCCGTCATCCTGCCTCTCGCCGGTCCTGTGGGTGAAATGGCACCAGCTGGATAAATATCTCACCTACGTGGGTGATTTTCAGTGATAAGTAGAAAGGAATTTCGTTGAACTTTCGGTTTTGCAAGGGCAAACACTGCCCCGGACTCGCACACAATTTGCGGCATTAATGTGCCCCAAACGCCAAACAACAAAAAAAAAAGCACAGACTTCACAAACACCACCGGCAACGGGAAAATAAAATGTCTGGTTCATGAGGTCGGTGAGCTGCCCAACACACTCTCGCGATCAGCTTTTATCTCCGTGATTTGCAGCAGGGATGATTTCACAACCCCTTGCAAGATACATTCACAAGTGGCACCCGGGTAATTTCTGATTGCTGGATGTCTATTCAGTCGAATAATCGGTCAGGTTGGTCAAAAGGATCAGCGAATGCGTACCCCAGTTCATTAAAGCTTTGCTCTCATATTAAAACTTGAGGTTGCAAAAAGGCACCTCACCAGCACCGTTTCTAGGGCCATTAGGGATGAGCAACAAATGCTGGCCTAACCAGAGAAGTCCCCGTCCTGTTGGGAGGGAAAAACAGGAAATTTGCTTGAGGTTCCACCTTGTTAACATATAAGAGAGCAGGGTAGGTGAATCAACTCTGTAGCCCATCAGATCAGCTTTTTCCGTGATTATATAAAGCACTATCTAACCATTTAACCAGCTGAAGGTAAGTATTGTTTATATGCTCCCTCTCTCCATAGGAGGAATGCAACCACCTTTTTCCTGTTGGATCACCTCAATCAATTGCCAACTCGATATCCTCCAGTCCTCTTGCTGGCCAGGGTGACTTGCGTCTGATGGCATGCCCCAATTCGGCAACATGCAGTTGTGACATTCTGCAGTAAAGAACTGAATTGACACCAGCTAAGAGTCCAAGAACTTGGAAGAAATGTTTTTTTTGTTTTTCTCGAAATTTTGTGAACTTTGTACAAATTCTGAAGGGCCAATTTTCTTTGTCTCCATTAAACACCATTGTGAGTGGCATTAATGCCCTTTAACAGGGCAGAGATGCTGAGTCCAACCTGAAGCCCATTCCGTCAGGAATGATGCGGGTAAATACCAGCTCATAAGCCGGCCCGGTGGTTAGCACTGCTGCCTCATGGCGCTGAGGACCCGGGTTCGCTCCCGGCCCTGGGTCACTGTCCGTGTGAAGTTTGCTCATCCTCCCCACGTCTGCGTGAGCCTCACCCCCACAACCCAAAAAGATGCGCAGGGTAGGTGGATCTGGAGATGTCTCGAGGCATAATGGGCTGCCATTCTAATCATAGCCTCTCCACACATTTTCTCTCATTTTATTTTGCGGCCTTGGGATTATCCCAGGACCAGTCCCATGTTTACAAAATGGCGGATCTCCGTCCCTTTCCGAAGCAGAAAGCCTTAAACCCTGGACAATGAGTCTCCCATTCTCTCCTGGCAAAATAGACCCTCTCGGTTTGGGAATCCTAGTCCGCCGCATATTATGGGCACAAAATTCCTAAGCCACCGATGGCTGGATCCCCGGAAGGAGTCGGGAATGTTGACGAGTCACTGCTCCAAGGAAGGAGTGTACTCCGATCAAGAGGGAGAACAGAGGAAGTCTTTCAGTGAACTAGATGGGGGAAGTGAGGGGAGGAGGGTCAAAGAATGAGCGTGCCTCTGAAAACTGGACGTCGGGCAGGGCGAGCGAACAGCCGCGCCCTCGATCACAAGACCCTCGTGGATCTGATTTTCCATTGGCAGCTGGACTCGAGCGACCAGCTGCGAAGTCAGGCCAGACACTGGTCTACTTGTGCAGTCAGGGTGACCTCTGGTTAACTTCATTAGCGAAGCAGCATCATCAATTTTACTTGAATCGAGCCAAGAGGAGGGCATCATTCGACAGTGCCAAGTATGTTGGGGGAACTGAATCAGGTCAAGGTTACTGAATAAATCAAGCGTTTCGTGAAAAACTATGCAAAGAATTGCATTCACTGGCTCGCCTGTGGAAGTCTAGTTTACATGGAGTGACCCATTTGGACCTTGGAGAAATTCTTTGGGATTTGCTTCGAATTAGTTGCTGCTGTATGTAATTAATTGAGATGGGAATGTTTTGTCTGAAGCAAGCTGTACAGAGAATGGAAAGCTTCATTGGCTCGCCACTGTAACAATATTTTATGTAACCCTTCAAGTACTAAATTTTGGTTATTAAAAAATGATGTGTATTAAAACGCAGCTTTCATCCTGTTACACTGTCCCTGTTCAGCTGTAGTAAAACACCACATTCCAAGCTTCATATCTGTTTTACAGTGCTGTGGTCAAGATGTTATCTGATATTTCTCTTTGAGTTGCTTCAGGAATATAGTCATAGTCATTATGTCACAGAAGGAGGCCTTTCGGCCCATTGTCAGTGATTTTAGTGACAAAAAGATTTGAAGACGTTAACACACCAACGTTTAAGAAAATCGTTAATGGGCTTTGGGTGTCGCTGGCATTTGTTGTCCAGACCTAATTGCCCTTTGGAAGGTGGTGGTGAGGTAGCTTCTTGAACTGCTACAGACCATGTGGCATAGGTACATTCACAGTGCTGTTAGGAAGGGAAGCGTTCCAGGATTTTGAGCCAGCGACAGCGGTGGCGCAGTGGTTAGAACCACTGCCTCACAGCGCTGATATGGAGATGCTGGCGTTGGACTGGGGTGAGCACAGTAAGAAGTCTTACAACACCAGGTTAAAGTCCAACAGGTTTGATTCAAACACGAGCTTTCGGAGCGCAGCTCCTTCCTCAGGTGAAGGACCAGGGTTCGATCCCGGCCCCGGGTCACTGTCCGTGTGGAATTTGCACATTCTCCCCGTGTCTGCGTGGGTTTCACCCCCACAACCCAAAAATGTGCAGGGTAGGTGGATTGGCCATATCTTCATTAAAACAGTAAAAAATATATATACAAGGCCAAACGGTACAAACACTAATTTTGTCTTGGAGAAATAGGGTACCCTCCCCTCAGTACCAACGTACGGGGAAGGGGGTGGGGGTGGGGGTGGGGGAGGGGGGGGATACTCTGATTATTAAAACAGTTCACAACACAGTTGTACGAAAAAAAACGGTACAAGCACTAAACCTTGCACTGGAGAGACCAGATACCCTCACCCCTGTACCAACAGAAGGGAAAGGAAGGGGGGGGGGGAGAGAGAGGGGACAGGAGGGTGGTGGTGAGGATTGGCATGTTAAATTGCCCCTTAATTGGGGAAAGAAAATAAATTGGGTACTTGAAATTAATATTTTTTTTACAATTTAATCTTGGATTGTGCCACCCAATGCACATTATGATTATTATCGTCCATTATACCACAAGCCTCTTGCCCCTTCTGAGGAGAATCTTTTTTGAATTCCTACATTTTCTGAGGCAAATTCAGATTCGACTCCAGTTTATCTATTTCGTAATTACACTTTGTCTGTTAACCACTGAGAACAATCACTTGGAGAGTGGCAGTGTAATGAACTCCAATTGGCTTTATTGGTTGGCCAATTGGAGTATGAGCTCCCTCAATGATAGCTCATTGAGGGGGCCCATATAATCACCTGTGTAGGCTTTGTGAGCCAGTCTTAAGTTGACTGGACTGCTAGCAGCACTGTTTGTAGCTGCTCCTGTAATATCGTTATTGTAAATAAATATTGGTGTAGTGACGGAACTCCTGCCTCCCGTGGATTACTACAGGCAGGATTGGAAGATGAGGGGAAAGGAGGGTGACATGACTGCTGCCTCCTTGGGGGGCCCTGAGCTGTACAGTCCTCTTGCCCCCATTCTGCATCGCAGGATTGCCCCCCCTAACCTTGTCAGTAACTCCACATGAAGGGTTGCTAGTCTAGCATTGGGCCTTTCTGGTTTGGGGTGTGAGCCAGCCGAATTGAACTATTTTTTAAAATTTAGAGTACCCAATTAATTTTTTCCAATTAAGGGGCAATTTTAGCGTCGCCAATCCACCTACCCTGCACATGTTTGGGTTGTGGGGGCGAAACACACGCAGACACGGGGAGAATGTGCAAACTCCACACGGACAGTGACCCAGAGTCGGGATCGAACCTGGGACCTCGGCGCAGTGAGGCTGCAGTGCTAACCCACTGCGCCACTGGGCTGCCCTCTAATTGAACTATTTAATGGTATTTTATGGGGATTATACGTTTGGATGGACAAACAGGGATAGGTCATCCGCAAACATCCCGGTTCCAGCTCACTAAACACCTTGGTGATGTTAATTACAAGCCAAGCCACACCCCACCAACAAAGAGTAAACGGTAACAAATACAATGACAATCCCCTTATTAACAACAACGATCCCATCCTCCCACCAACACCCAAAAAAATGAAAATGAAATGAAAATCGCTTCTTGTCACGAGTAGGCTTCAAATGAAGTTACTGTGAAAAGCCCCTAGTCGCCACATTCCGGCGCCTGTTCGGGGAGGCTGTTACGGGAATCGAACCGTGCTGCTGGCCTGCCTTGGTCTGCTTTCAAAGCCAGCGATTTAGCCCTGTGCTAAACAGCCCACCTAACAACATAAGCATCAAATAAAACAAACCCTCCCAAGGAGGAATGCAGAATGGGGGCAAGAGAATTGTACAGAATAGAAAAAGGAATCAGGAATCGCCCATGGTCACCGTTGACATATATAGTCCACACCCCCCAACCCCTCCTAATATTCAACGCCATCCAATCACTGGAAGAGTACCGTGAATGGCACCCACGAATTGTAAACACCACATGCCCGCTCCCAGAATCCTCCCCCTCCCCCTCCACTTCCTCTTGTAAACTCCTCCCCACAACCTCGGTTCCTTCCCCCAACCTCCTCCCCCTCCCACCTCACTCCCGTTCACTGTCCAGCTTAAACCGGCCAGTGTGGAGGCCCCTGCCCAGGTCTCCTCCCCCCTTGCCCGGTCCCAGGAAAATCAAGAAATCCCCTTTAGCAACCCCCCCCCCCCCCGCATACACACCCAAGCCCCAAAGAACCATCATTGCAAATGAAAGTCCCAACTCTTCCCTTGTCCAAATATACAGCGTCGACTCATTTAGTACATACACCAACACGCAGTGTAGAAATAGAGTTACATGAGGCTACATCGGTACACGACCCACTCTCAGTCGTATTTCTCAATTCTGCCACAGTCCTTCTGCCTTCGCAAACTCCTCCGCCGCTTTCGCCGTCCCAAAATAAAAGTCCTTGGATTTGTAGATCACCCTCAACTTAGCTGGATATACTATGCCGCACTGCACCTTGCTAATGTACAGTGCCTTCTTCACCCGGCTGAAGGCCGTCCGCCTCTTCGCCAGCTCCACCGTAAAGTCCTGGTATACACGTATACCAGCTCCAGCCCACTGCACCACCCGCCTCTGCTTTGCCCGGCACAGGACCTTCTCCTTCACGCTGTACCTACGGAAACACACAGTTACTACTCTTGGCGGCTGACCCGCCTTTGGTATCGGCCTCCACGACTGATGAGCCTGATCCAGTTCGTATCGGGTGGGGTCGTCCCCCTCCCCCAATAGCTCCGCCAACAGCATGGCAAAATACTCCATCGGCCTCGGGCCTTCCACCCCTTCGGGCAGACCCACGATCCTCTGATTCTGCTGCCTCTATCTGTTTTCCAGGTCTTCTATTTTGGCTTGCAGACCCTTGTTGATCTCTATCACCTTCCGCCGCGCCTTCCCCATCGAGGTGAGTTGATCGCGGTGCTGCGATAATGCCTCTTCCACTTCCTTCAGTGTCTCACCTTGCTCCCACACCTCCGCCACTGCACTCGATACCGCCACCCTCACCGGGGCAATCACCTCCTCCACCAGCACTTTCAATACCGCCCCCATCTCCTCCTTCAACGCTTCCATGTGCTTTGTGAACCGTTTTTCAAGTTCCAAAGCCATCACCTTGGTCATTTCTTCTGCCGTGAGCAATGTGGCCTCCCCTGGTGATTTCACAGCAAACTTAAGTGGACTGAATCACTTTTTGGTGACCTTTGCTGTCTGGGACTGAACGCTATAAAATGAGATCTTCATGCTCTAACAAGAATCAGATTGCAGGGAAGATGATCGCAACAGTGAAAAATGCAGCGGCAACTGCCTGGAAAGTTAGTTTTCCGGCCAGGATGAAAACTGGCAAGTTCACATTTACTCTTTTTTTTTTAAAAACCAAAATGTTTTTATTAAAGTTTTTCACTTTCGACAATAGAAAATAAACAAATCTGTGGGGACCAGATACAATTTAGAAAAGCCAAACATTGGAGATAACTTCCCTAACCTTCACCCCCCCCCCCCCCCCATCTCGTCCCATCTTTCTTTTGATATTTTGAAATGTTTTTATTGGAATACATAGTTTACAAAAAGTTGTCATGTATTTACATATGCATATTTCTTCACCCGCCGCCCCCTTTGCCCTCTTCCACCCCTGTCGACTGACCCTGTCCTCCCTTCCCCACCCCACTCTTGTTTAGGTGAACCTTTGGAGTCCTGTTCTATTGCGGGGGCAGGGGGGCGGGGGGGGGGGGGGGGTGTCCGTCCCTCGGTACTGGCCGATTCGGCCTTGGCTCTCCACCCTTCCTTCTTTCTTCCCTCTTCCTGTTCATGTTTACTCTTTTAAAAAAAATTTGCCACACACATGTTCCACTAGCCTTCAGGGGCAAATATAGTCAAAGGCTGACCGTTGACTATATGAGCCCCTGAAGGCTAGTGGAACACGTGTGTGGCAGGTAACACGTGAGATTTGCAAGAGTCATGCATTGGAGATGGCTGCCTGTGTAAACTGTATCCTAACGTATGCACCTTCCTTCCACCAATTACTCTTGAAACTGCAAGCTTGTAAAACGGGCAAATAATAGAATTTACAGTGCAGATGGAGGCCATTCGGCCCATCGAGTCTGTACTGGCTCCTGGAAAGAGCACCCTATCCAAGGTTAACACCTCCACCCTATCCCCATAACCCAGTAACCCCATCCAACACTAAGTGCAATTTATCATGGCCAATCCACCTAACCTGCACATCTTTGGACTGCGGGAGGAAACCGGAGCACCCGGAGGAAACCCACGCGCACACACGGGGAGGATGTGCAGACTCCGCACAGACAGTGACCCAAGCCGGAATCGAACCTGGGACCCTGGAGCTGTTAAGCGATTGTGCTATCCACAATGCTACCGTGCTGCCCATCGGATGGTGAACCTCGAGGGTGAATAAGGTGTCCGCATATTCCTTAGAGGAGATAAAAAGACTAAATGTGGGAGAGGCGCAAAGGGATTTGGGGACACGGGCACACATATCATTTTTAAAATGTAGCATCAACAGAACTGTGGAAATCCAAAGTGCAGGGGTTCGTTTCCAGCAGAATCGAATTCAAAAGCTGAGGAGTTATGTTAAATTTATACGGAACAGTGGGCTGGGAGTATTTGGCCCTGCCGTGGTGGGACCCGCCACGGGAGATCTGGCGGCCCAGTCAGAGGTCCATTGGTTCATGGTGGGACCGAACGATCCCGGTGATAGGCGGAGCCGGACAATCCCATCCTTGATCAGGCTACAATTTTCACACTCTGCATGGTTATGGATGTTGTGGTCTCGCTATTATAAAACTGCCGCTGAAGCACTGGAGAGGGTACTCCAGTGCAGTACCGGGGTGGGGGTGGTTGCGGACAGGTGCTATACTGTTGGAGATGCGACACTAAATCCAGATTCCATCTGCTCTCAGTTAACATAGAACATTACAGCGCAGTACAGGCCCTTCGGCATGAGCAAAGGGTAGCTCTCCCAATGTTGTCCCAACAGAACTGAATAAAAATAGGTTACCTATGGGCATTATCCCATTGCAGTTAGTGGGATCTTGCTATGGACACATTTGCTCCAGTATTTCCTACTTTACAACATTGACTCCATTAAACCTCACTCCTCAGAGTTTTACAAATGGAAAAATTATTTGGGATTTTTGTCCGGGATCCGATCAAATGTTGGGGTCTGCTCCGATATGCAAACATTGTCAGATTATAAATAGTGTTGTTACAAGGTATTTGTGTAGATAATTCAAACTGAGCCCCCAATTGGGAGATGCAAATCAAATATGTATCAAGGATTTATTTTATGTTATTTATTAGAGAAAAACACACCTTTTTAAAAAAAGAAAATAGAGAGGGTTAATATAAAATTTCTCCATGCAGGCAGGGAGTGAGATACATGCATACATAGGAGGTAGGAGCAGGAGGAGGCCTTTTGGCCCTTTGAGCCTGCTCTGCCATCCATCACGATCATGGCTGATCATCCAACTCAATAGCCTAATCCTGCTTTCTCCCCATAGCCTTTGATCCCATTCGCCCCAAGTCCTATATCCAGCTGCCTCTTGAATGTATTCAATGTTTTAGCATCAACTACTTCCTGAATTCCACAGGCTCACCACTCTTTGGGTGAAGAAATGTCTCCTTATCTCTGTCCGAAATGGTTTGTCCTGAATCCTCAGACTGTGACCCCCTGGTTCTGGAAACACCCATCATTGGGAACATCTTCCCTGCATCTACCCTGTCTGGTCCTGTTAGAATTTTATAAGTTTCTATGAGATACTCCCCTCGTTCTTCTGAACTCCAGTGAGAACAATCCTAACCTAGTCAATCTCTCCTCGTACGACAGTCTCACTATCCCTGGAATCAGTCTGGTAAACCTTTGCTGCACTCCCTCAACATGCTGCACTCCCTCAACAGCAAGAACATCCTTCCTCAGAGAAGGAGACCAAAACTGCACACAATATTCTAGGTGTGGCCTCACCAAGGCCCTGTACAATTGCAGCAACACATCCCTGCTCCTGTACTCGAAATCTCTCGCATTGAAGGCCAACATACCATTAGCCGTCTTTACCGCCTGCTGCACCTGCATGCTTACCTTCAGCGACTGGTGCACAAGGACACCCAGGTCCCGCTGCACACTCCTCTCCCAATTTACAACCGTTCAGGCAGTAATCTGCCTTCCTGTTTTTGCTTCCAAAGTGATTTGCCGTTAATTTGCCCACTCGCTCAACCTGTCCAGATCATGCTGTAGGATCTCTGCAACGGGATGGCCGGCTATAGGGGAAAAAGAAAGGGAGAAAGATTCTTGAGAGCGTGGAAATGATGAGGAAAGAGGAACAGAGAGGAACGATGAGAGCGAGAAATGGAAGATAAAATGCTGTTTTGTTTTAAATAGATGAGAGTGAACACAGATATTGAAATTTTGTTTTGAGGAAGTGAGGAAGTGAAGGCCCTATTATCACTGAGAGTCATCCCAACGTGACTTGGATTCCGGTAATAGAATCAGTGTGTTTAATCCATGGGATATGGGCATTGTCCATTCCGAATTGTCCACAAGAAATTGGTGGCCAGCCACCTTCTTGAACTGCCACGGTTTCGAACACAATGATTCTTATTCTTTCCTGTAGCATTTTGATCAAACGGTGAGTCTTAGAAACATAGAACAGTACAGCACAGAACAGGCCCTTCAGCCCTCGATGTTGTGCCGAGCAATGATCACCCTATTTAAACCCACGTAACCCGTATCCCAACAATCCCCCCATTAACCTTATACTACGGGCAATTTAGCATGGCCAATCCACCTAACCCGCACATCTTTGGACTGTGGGAGGAAACCGGAGCACCCGGAGGAAACCCACGCACACACGGGGAGGACGTGCAGACTCCACACAGACAGTGACCCAGCCGGGAATCGAACCTGGGACCCTGGAGCTGTGAAGCATTGATGCTAACCACCATGCTACCGTGAGGGTCAGTTCGGAGGGGATAGTTAAGCGTCATCCCCATTGCTGTGGGCCTGAAGTCGTACATAGGCCAGACTGGGTAAGAGGCAGATCTCCTTTCCAAAAGGCCCCGAGTCAACCAGATGGATATTTACGGCCAAGCCAGTAGTTTCATTGCCACCGACGCCAATACTGGCTTCCCAATTCATTTAATTAATTGAATTTAAATTCTCCCAGCTGTCATGGTGGGATTGAACTCTTGTCCCTGGAGTGTTGTTCCAGGCTTCTGGATTACCAGTCGAGTAACATTATCACTGCACTACTAATACTGTGTTACTCAAGCTATGGTTTCAGAGATTTATTTCATTGCATATAGTGGCGAAGTAGCTGATTTTGGGTTATGTATGGGACGGTGAATCTTTTGCTGAATGCTGCTCGCTCAATAGTTCATTTCCCAGGTCGTTTAATGTTCATTCCCGGATATTAAGAGACTGAGGATAAGAATAGCTTAGGTTTGTTCCAGAACCCAGTGATTTATTTATGCAACAATTAAACAATTAAGCAAAAGTATTGTGGGTAAATTTAACCTAATACTTGTGGAAAGCCATGGGAACACCAGCTTCACACTTTGTCCATTTCTGGGCTTCATTGATTTAAGAGAGGAAGGTCGGGGTGTAAAATCAGCGTCGCGCCCAATCACCTCCTTATTCCAGCAAGTCAGCTCAGTTAAAATCATCCCCAGAACGGCTGAGATTTTCTTTTGCAAGAGTAAGTAAGAAAGATGAAAGGACGGCACTGTGGTTAGCACTGCTGCCTCACGGTGTCAGGGCTCCGGGTTCCCTTTTGGCCTTGTCTCTGTGGAGTTTGCACGTTCACCCCGTGTCGGCGTGGGTTTCCTTAGGGTGCTCCGGTTTCCTCCCGCAGTCCAAAGATGTGCAGGTTAGTTGGGCTTGCGGGGATAGGGCAGGGGATGAGGCCTGGGTGGGCCGCTCTTTTGCAGGCCCGGTTCAGACTCGATGGCAAGCAGTTGAAACCTTGCAATCTTGCGCAAATAAACATTGTGCAATTGATGGAAGAGACCATAGAGCCAGCGCTGTCAAGCAAGTAATGTTTTCTCTGGGGCTCTGCTGTTTCAAAAATGTAATGGATGGACTCTCAGTCAAATCTCATTTTGTATTCTTGGCTGAGAGCCCAGACATCCATTAAAATACCAAAACACCTGAGCCCCAAGAAAAAACATTGCTTGATTTAAAAAAGGCTTGTTTTACATATCCAACTGGCACTATAGTGTTTAATACTGCTATAGAGTGAATGGTGGGTTAATGGGCATGGAAGAACCACATCTTGGCATGTGGGCAGTAGGGGCCAAACTGTTTTTTTGAGGATGACATACCTTGGAATGGGGGAATGGAGGGTCAAAGTGGATGGTTGGGGGCCTTACCTTGGAATGGGGACAGGAGGGGCCATAGGGGTTGGGTGGGGGTGGGGGGGGGAGCACATGGGCATGGGGGTGGGCATGAAAAAGATCTTGTGAACTTTCCTTTCAAAAGATTCCCTCGTACTCACTATGATACATGTCACCTCTTTGAGATGCTGTGAACCACCACTCATTGAAAAGCTGGACCGGCTTGGCTCTGTAAGAATTGCAGAGGGCTCAACGATGCCAGCCAGGTCGGGAGTGCAGGATGCGGGCCAGGGACCTGAACTAGCCGGCAACCTTAAAAAGGCACTTCCGAAAATTGAATCCCCGGGAACGGGGTTGGGAATCCTGGAATCTGGTCCCTGCCATCATTTTTAAAAGGGCAACTGAGTCATCGGTGCAAATGCAGGCCATTGATTTCTTGCCTCAATAACATTATTATGAGTGGCAGTACCTTGCTCGGGCATCCTTGATTGATGTGTGAACTTTGGCAGTGAGTTTTACGGCAGCTCCTTCAGCCAAGGGAGGCAGCCCAGTGAGATTCGATCCTGCTCTCCTCTCCCGCTGCCGAAGCTGCCGGTCCAGAACGAGAGGCCCCGGTTTCCCCTTCCCATGAACCCATGCTGCGAAGCGGCTGTGATCAGCAGAGGTCAAAGGTCAGACCCAGAACCCTCCAGGGCCATGTGGGCTCGGCTGCTCCACCAATGGGTGCGCTGAGTCTTTGAGGGAGTGCGGTCTCGCTTTGTAATAGTAACATTTAAGAAGAAAAGAAAGTGATCAGAATATGGTGCGATCTGTGGGTGAGATTGTGGTGTAGGCTGACGTTCCTTTGCCCTTTTGTTTGTTCTGAATAAAAGACGCAGCCAGCATTTTCTGCTTGGAACAGGATATTTAAAGTACTCTGGTTTTATTGTGTGGAAGAGGTCGGTGCATTGGAATCATGCAGGAACGTTTTATCAGGGGAATACAGTGTATCATGCGTGTACTTATCATTGAGCACCTTATCAAAGTAGTCCCAACAACAAAATGCAGACAAAACAATTCATTTGATTTCATGTTTTCTTTTTTAAATGGGAAACAGCAGGATTCTAAACTCCAGGGTCACTTGTTTCATTATTTCACTGTCAGAGCCCGGGGAAGGGGGTTGGGAAAAGACGGTGAAGGACAGAATTCTTGCCCAAGATTGAGATTTAGCACATTCACGAACGGCTTGACCCTCGGTCAGTTGCCGTAGAGACGGCAGATGGAGGGAACCTGGGGTCATGGCTTCCTGTCGGAAATCAGGCGATCCCGGTCGTCCATGTTTTTTTTTCCACAGAAAAAATTTTCAGAAATCCCTAATGCCACAATCCCCTCCTTCGAGCGCAGTCTGCTTTCGCCGGATTGGCTCAGCGACAGAAGTCAGCCTTAATACACACCGCTCTTAATATTCCGATGCCTGAAGCGAACTGGAGGTCGGGGTGGGTGTGACAGGAATTCGGACAACCCAGAAAATGGTTCCTGGCAAGGGGATTTTGAAAAATTCTTTCATGTTATGTGGGCATCAATCGCAAGGCCAGCATTTCTTGCCCATCCCCTTGAACTGAGTGTCAATTAAGACTCAACCACATTGCTGTGGGTCTGGAGTCACATGTAGGCCAGACCGAGTAAGGACGGCAGATTTCCTTCCCTAAAGGACATTAGCGAACCGGATGGATCTTTCTGACAATCTATGATGGTTTCATGGTCACCATTATGGAGACTAGTTTTCTATTCCTGATTTTATTCGTTGAAATTAAATTTCACCAACTGCCCTGGTGGGATTTGAACCCATGTTCCCATGGATGCGGTGACACATTGGTGCCTCACAGCGGCAGGGATCCGGGGTCGATTCTGACCTTGGGTGACTGTCTCGGTGGAGTTTGTGTGGGTTTCCTCCGGGTGCTCCGGTTTCCTCCCACAGTCCAAAGATGTGCCGGTTAGGTGGATAAGTCATGCTAAATTGCCACTTAGATGTTTAGGTGAGGTGGGGTTCCGGGGATAGGGCGGGGAAATGGGCCTAGGTAGGGTGCTCTGTCGGAGTGTCAGTGCAGACGCGATAGGCCCGAAAGGCCACCTTCTGCACTGTCGGAGTTCTATAATTCGTTATCCTGGGCCTCTGGTTAACTCGT
This sequence comes from Scyliorhinus canicula, assembly GCF_902713615.1. NCBI lineage: Eukaryota > Metazoa > Chordata > Chondrichthyes > Carcharhiniformes > Scyliorhinidae > Scyliorhinus > Scyliorhinus canicula. The sequence continues at coordinate 19,362,802 of NC_052167.1, forward strand.
CCAGAGGAATCCCTGGAACAAGGTTGAAGGTGGTGCGGAGGTTGCAGTGGAGGGAAGGCCCAGAGGAGAGGGGCCCTAAAATATCCACCTTGGGATGGAAGGAGCAAACATTATATTCCTAGCCTGCAAGGAACCTTACAAAGATGTAACCTTACCGAGACACATTCCTGCTTACCCTCGGCTCCCAGGCTGGAAGTGATTTGCCCACTTGAGAATAAAAATTGCGTCAGGCTATGAATTATGTCATTAGGCCCCTTCGTGTTCCAATAACTCAGGAGGCCCAAGACAGCTTGTGACGGCAGCTTTCAAACTACCTCAAGTTGAAACACTAGGACCGCTACAGTAAGGGGCCAGCCCGCACTCGGGCGCGTTAATCTGACATTAAATTGCCCATGTGGGTATAGCCCTTGGCGTGTGGGGGGTGCAAAATGCCAACGGGTATTGAACTCTCTAACATTGGCGTTGTAAAGCTCAAAAGTATAGTTACTGACAAACGATGAATAAAACCATCAGAAACGGATACTTTGTTATGTTTAGATGGAAAGCGACTCTAGACCACAGAAATAATCTGATTAAGAGCAATAATGGGTTCAGTCTATCTGTTGTCTTCCTGGTAATCGGTTGTGAAGGCTGACGGACTGACACAACTTCGGGTCTTGACCTTTCAGTCTTGGGAACATATCCCTTTTTCGTTAATCGTTCTTTAGCTAAAATGAGCCGTTGTCATCCCATCGATCTATTCAATAATTGCTAGATTCCGTTGGAAGGAAAGGTGCAAAATATAGAGGGAATTTGCAGTACATGAATCCCTTGGGCAGTCCCCCAGGAACGAGGATGGTTTCCTCTCATTCTGGTCGATGGTTTCCAAGATGGCTGACACGATCTGCGGACTCTGCCATATGTGAGGCAGTTGCTGCTTGAATAACTCGGTAGTTGAGGTGTTTTAAGCTTTGTTCCCTCCCTCCAATGCCACAATGTCATCTCTGCACTTTCCCGATGAATTCTCTTCTCTTGTTCAGCTCCTTCCCGAATAAACCTTCTCCATTTTGGTGGGTCACGAGCCAGGCGGACCTCCGTGAGTCTCTGAGGTTGAGTTGACCACTGCGGGGATGTTTTTGAGGCCTGAACCGTGACCTCTGCCTGGGATTTGAGGCTCATGAGCATACATAAATGGCTACTTCACAGTACGGACTTGCATAGAATCATAGAATCCCTCCAATTGTTGAAGGAGGACATTCGGAATAGTGAGTCTGCACTGACCCTCCGAAAGAGCACCCTAGTGGAGCCCAATTTCTCGCCCCATCCCCCCATCCCCGTAACTCCACTTAACCATGGGGAAATTTAGCATGGCCAATTCACCTGACGACGTGTGGAAGGAAACCGGAGGAAACCTACAGAGAAACGGGGAGAATGTGCAGACTCAACAAGTACAGTTACCCAAGGTCAGAATTCGAACCCGGGTCCCTGGCACTGTGAGGCTGCAGCCCAATGTATACAACATTGTGGGAGCCTGGCTATTCAACGCAAGTCGCATTGAATCAGGGGCCTGAACAGGGAACACGTGGCCGAGGCCACGCATAGCCCCGTTTTGTACAGTGTGGAGCTCCACTCGCCGGAACTCCCCTTTTTAAAAAAATAATTTTAGAGTACCCAGTTAATTTTTTCCAATTAAGGGGCAATTTAGCGTGGCCAATCCACCTAACCTGCACATCTTTGGGTTGTGGGGGTAAAACCCATGCAGGTATGGTGAGAATGTGCAAACTCCACACGGACAGTGACCCAGAGCCGTGATCGAACCTGGGACCTCGGCGCCTTGAGGCAGCAAGGCTAACCACTGCGCCACCACGCCGCCCCTGGAGCGAGAGATCCATTTTAAAACGGCGTCCCAATCTCCGAGGCCATGGAAGCAATCCTCAACCTCCCCTCACGGCCCCCTCCCGCCCAAATGCACTACGGAAGGGTCCCCAGCCAGCTAGGTGGCACCAGCGATACCAGGGAACCACCCTGCCAAAAGGGCATGCAGCTGAGGGCCTCCGATCCCCTGGGACACCCCCATGAGTGCTGTTTCGCCCGGTCCCTGTTGGAGGGGACCAGGACTGAACGGCGCTCGCCCGAGGTCACTGAGGGAAAGGGGATGTATCCCAAGGTCTCGGGTACCTCGAGAATCTGCACATTAGAGTGTCTCATGAGATCATGTTGGACCTTGCGAGGCGTTGTTATCCGGGTAGATCCTGGAAGAGTGGTCTCACCGCTCCCAACGGCCAACCTGTGCCGTGGCGAGCAGCTTCGTAATATGCAACAGATTAAAGGGAAGTAAAACATTTCAGTTTTAAAAAAATATGAACATAGAACATAGAAAAATACAGCACAGAACAGGCCCTTCGGCCCACTATGTTGTGCCGAACCTTTGTCCTAGATTAATCATAGATTATCATAGAATTTACAGTACAGAAGGAGGCCATTCGGCCCATCTAATCTGCACCAGCTCTTGGAAAGAGCACCCTACCCAAGGTCAACACCTCCACCCTATCCCCATAACCCAGTAACCCCACCCAACACTAAGGGCAATTTTGGACACTAAGGGCAATTTATCCTGGCCAATCCACCTAACCAGCACATCTTTGGACTGTGGGAGGAAACCGGAGCACCCGGAGGAAACCCACGCACACACAGGGGAGGATGTGCAGACTCCCCACAGACAGTGACCCAAGCCGGGAATCAAACCTAGGACCCTGGAGCTGTGAAGCAATTCTGCTAACCACTGTGCCACCGTGCTGCCCAAATATGATTTCAAAAACAATTGTTGTGGTTGTATGAAATATGTGTGGTTAAAAATTTGTTTCTGCCATTTATAAAAGTATATTTGACTCACAAAATTATGGAATTTACATTAAGTTTTCTTTGGAGGATAAAATATAGTGCATATTTAATTAGAAGTTTAGAAATTTAGGTCAGTGTTGAGGATTTGAAAGTAGGACATCATGATCTTACTTACAAATTATCATAATGAATGGGGACTATAGATCACTCTCCGGAGCGCAATCATATTTCAGACTCTTCAAAGTGATTCCTTTCTCTTCAAGCTCTAACCTAGCCTTCCACTGCATTGAGAGGAGACACCACCGCCTAGAAGTTCCCCTCCAAACCACTCACTATCCTGTTTTGGAAATATATCGCCGTTGCTTCACTGTCATTGGTTCTAAATCCACTCCCTCCTGGACAGCACTGTGGGTGTATCTACACCACAGGGACTGCAGCGGTCCAAGAAGTCAGCTCACCACCACCTTCTGAAGGGCAATTAGGGATGGGAAATAAATGCTGGTCTAACCAGTGACGCCCACAACGAATAGAAAATAACTCTTCCTTGTTCCAATAATATATGGCATTTGGAAAGCGTTGGACTAAGGCTAAGAAGCCTTACAACACCAGGTTAAAGTCCAACAGGTTTGTTTTGAATCACTAGCTTTCCTCACCTGAGGAAGGAGCTGTGCTCCGAAAGCTAGTGATTCGAAAGAAACCTGTTGGGACTCTTAACCTGGTGTTGTAAGGCCTCTTACTGTAAAACATTGATAATCCGGTATTAATGTTTAAATGGTGTACTTACCAGAAAGGTCTCCCATCGCCAACCCTGGTAGTATAGTTACACAGCTTAACATTATAATACCATAGAGAGGCAATGTAATCACTGCTTTCTCCTGTCTGAAATCTGAGGCGCGATCGAACAGTCTCACTCCGCCTGATTCTGTCCCACGACCAGGCCGTTAAATTTTGCAAGATTTTCGACGCTCTGAAGGCCTCGCGGGATCTGGATCTTGCCCTCACTGGGTGAGATCCTGATTAACATATTTAAATTTGTCACTGGGCTCATTTAAATATACATGCACCTGATTCTCCCGAGGCCCGGGAACTAACTGCTGTGCCTGGGAGACCTCCACCATAGCGCCGCTTAGTACGTGGACCAGGCGTCATGGCACCTGGGGGGTTTTCTAGATCACCGAAGACCTCCGAGTGGTCGGGGACAGAGCAGGGTGGCACCCTGGCTCTCCCTCTGGCACCCAGGCACCTTGGCAGTCCCAGGCTGGCACCTTGGCACTTCCACCCTGGCACCTGAGTTCTGCTCGCCAGATGCACATCGTTGCGGACCTGCCATGATTCACGTCAGCGTGAAGGCACGGTGACGTGAATGGATAATTTAACAGGGGGATATTATCTGGCGTGAAGGCCTGATAATGATATTGAAATTGTTGCAACTGGGAGACTTTTGATGGGGAAGGGGAACAATCAATCGGAGATGTCCGCAGGAGTAAAAACTGCTTTCATAGAATCCCTACAGTGTAGAAGTAGGTCATTCATCCCATTGACTCTGCACCAACCCTCCAAAAGAGCACCCTACCTAGGCACACTTCCCCACCTTATCCCCATAACCCAGTAACCCCACTTAACCTAACCTAGTGCCTTTGGACACTAAGGGGCAATTTAGCATGGCCAGTCCACCTTTGGACATCTTTGGACTGTGGGAGGAAGCCAGAGTACTCAGAGGAAACCCACGCACACACGGGGAGAATGTGCAAACCCCACACAGACAGTCATCCAAAGTCATAATCAAACCCGGATCCCTGGTGCTGTGAGGCAGCAGTGCTAACTAATGTGACACAACTAATGGGAGGACACATATTGGAGCATAGGCATCAGTGCAGTCAGTACAGACTAATTGGGCAGTTTCTATGTGGTATGTTTCATATAAGTAACAATTGCCCAACTAAGGGGCAATTTAGCGTGGCCAATCCACCGATGCACATCTTTTTTGGGTTATGGGGTGAGACCCAGGCAAACACGGGGAGAATGTGCAAACTCCACACGGACAGTGGCCCAGGGCCGGGATCGAACCTGGGACCTTTTCGAGCAATAAATAGTGACAGGAATACAGAAGCAAATTACTGGGGATGGTGCAACCTGAAACAGAAACTGCTGGACAACCTCAGCCGGTCTCAGAGTGCCTGTGGAGAGAGAAAACGGAGCTGACATTTCGAGCCTGGGTGACTCTTTGCCAAAGCTGACGGGTAGACTTGTGTTGTTTTTAGGGATTCCGGTGTGACTAAGCTGACCCTCCCCTGACCTTCCCGATCACTGGAATTGCACATTTCTGTCCCCAGTCAAATGGCTCCAAACCGCTATGGCTTCAATTAGACTGGCGGTCAACAACCTAACCTTCTAAACAACAACAGGCAGGCCTTGAATGATTGCCAGATATTGAGAGATGCCTTTCTTCAGAGCTCTTTAACTCTCCTTCAGAACTCTACTCAATGTAAAGCAAAGTCCTGAGGTATGGTAATCCAAATATTCCATGACACTGTTTTGAGGTGTTGACCACATCCGCATTGAGCAGGCGAGTTCTCCCCAGTGTTCAGGTCAACATATCTCCTTCAATCAACACCACAAATCGGATTATCTGGCTATTTATCTTGTTACAGTCTGTGGGACCTTGATGTGTGTGGACTGTCAGGCTTCCCTTCAGCGACTGTGCTTCAAAAATATTATCTCACGGGCTATAATGAAACTTTGCAGCATAACAGTGTAAGTTTTTTTTTTCCTCTTTCTTTCTTCGCTCTGTTCGTTGATTGAGGAGGTTACTGCAGAGGGGAAGAGGCTTTGTGGCCTCCTTGCCCGCAGAAGACTGCGCTCTACTTGATGTGGGGGAAAATTGCTCCTTCGAATTCGAACTATGCCCTAGGAACGCATGGACGGGACATAAAAATATTCACAACCTGATTATTCTTGACCGTGGAAGGAGTCAATCAAGGTAGTGACAGGGAAAAGCTGGTGCCTTGCCCCACAAGCTTCAGATCTTTTTCATCAACCAAGGCTGGTGAGGCCTTCTCCAGCAGGCTTACATTTCCATCCAAAGATTGTCATATTTTTCGATAGTACTCGTTCGCAAGTTTAAGGGTGTGGCTGGCATTCTTTCATGGGTTGTGAATGTCGCTGGCAAGGCCCAGCATTTGTCGCCCATCCCTAATTGCCCTTGAACTGAGTGGCTCGCTCGCTCGCTCGGCCCTTTCAGAGGGGGCCATTAACCGTCAACCACATTGCTGTGGATCTGGAATCACATGTAGGCCAGACCAGGTAAGGACGCCAGATTTCTGTCCCTGAAGGGGTATCCGTGAAGCAGATGGGTTGTGACCACAGTCACAAAACCCATGACAAGTTTTGTGGTCACAATTACTGAGATGGGCTTTCAATTCAAGCTTTTATTCAGTGAAGTTAAATTCCACCAGTTGGCGTTTGTAGGATTCGAACCTGTGTCCCTAGAATATGAGACTGGGCCTCTGAGTTATTAGTTGAGTGAAAGTCCCATTTCGCCACTGTCTCCAGATGAATAATATTAAATATGGCTGACCGCAGTTTCCAACATAAAGATTTTCTTTTTTCTTAACTTAACTTTCTTAACCTTGGGGCAGCACGGTAGCATTGTGGACAGCACAATCGCTTCACAGCTCCAGGGTCTCAGGTTCGATTCCGGCTTGGGTCACTGTCTGTGCGGAGTCTGCACATCCTCCCCGTGTCTGCGTGGATTTCCTCCCGGTGCTCCGGTTTCCTCCCACAGTCCAAAGATGTGCAGGTCAGGTGGATTGGCCATGATAAATTGCCCTTCGTGTCCAAAATTGCCCTTAGTGTTGGGTGGGGTTACTGGGTTGCGGGGATAGGGTGGAGGTGTTGACCTTGGGTAGGGTGCGCTTTCCAGGAGCCGGTGCAGACTCGATAGGCCAAATGGCCTCCTTCTGCACTGTAAATTCTATGATTATAACTATCTGTCAAATCCATTTGCTCATTAACTGATGTCTATGTTTTTGCATGGACACATGTGGTAATAATTAAATTGTCCCCTCTCTCCAGCTAATTCAAGGCAGGTGCAATTAGATACAACACAATGATTTAAACAATACAATGTGTGAGATCTCTGAAACCACCGACCCTTCAAAGAATAATTGCTGTCAAAAAGAGAGCATTTTCTGTGTTTGTCACATCATCAGGATATTACTGATCTATTTAGCTCTGCTTTGCTAGCCCACTCACTGTAGAAACACTTGCCAGATCGTGTAAAGATGGGAAGAACCTCAACCTGCTATTACTGCACTAAGAACAGGCCTTCTCGAGCTTCCTAATTACCCTGTTCCATGTACGTAAACTTGCTCTTGGCTGCCTGAACAAGTGCATCGCCGCTGTTGAAAAAACACTTGAAATTCTGATCTTATTGTTTGACACGTGTCTGGACTCGCCAGATTCTCTCACATCCGTCAGTCTCCGAACCCTTTTTTAAAAAATGCACATCAGCAGAATGCACAATCCATCAAAGCATAGTCAACAGTTTGTACAGTATTTTCCCCTTTTAATCAACAACCCCTACCCCACGACGAACAACTCCACAAATAAGGTCACGAACGGCCTCCCAAACACCTCAAAACCTTCTTCTGACCCCCTCAACTCGAACTTGATCGTCTCCAGCCGGAGACAATCGGACAAGTCGCCCAGCCAGGCCGCCACCCCCGGCGGCGTATCCAACTTCCAATTCAACAGGATCTTTCGCCGGGCAATCAGAGAGGCGAAGGCCGGAGCATCGGCTCCCCTTCCCCTCCATCAGCTCCGGCTCCTCCGAGGCCCCAAAGATCGCCACCATAGGCTCCGGCCTAATCTCCACCCCCACTATCCTGGATAACATCCCAAACACCGCCTCCCAAATGCTCTCCAGCTTCTCGCAGCCCCAGGACATGTGGGCATGATTCGCTGGCCTCTGCCCGCATTTCTCACACCCATCGGTCACCCCCTGGAGAAACCGATTCATCCTCGCCCGAGTCATACGTACCCCGTGCACCACCTTGAACTGAATCAAGCTCATCCTCGCACAGGAGGAGGTTAAGTCCATCTACCACATCGCCTCACACCACAGACCCAATCTGTTTCCCTCCCCAACTCCTCCTCACACTTACAATTTTCCTTTTTAAAAAATAAATTTAGAGTACCCAATTCATTTTTTTTCCAATTAAGGGGCAATTTAGCGTGTTCAATCCACCTACCCTGCACATCTTTGGGTTGTGGGGGGCGAAACCCACGCAAACACGGGGAGACTGTGCAAACTCCACACGGACAGTGACCCAGAGCCGGGATCGAACCTCGGCGCCGTGAGGCAACAGGGCTAACCCCCTGCGCCACCGTGCTGCCCTACACTTACACTTTTCCGATGGCAATGCCTGCATATGGACACCAGGGCTCCCACTCCAAACAGAAATGCAGAAAGTTGGGAAAGAAAAAAAAGAGAGAGAATTGGATTCATTTCACATGCTTCCTGACCACAGAGATATCTCAAAGTGCTTCAAGAGAGCTCCCAGCTCCCTGGTCAATCTGTATCCCTCGATCAACATCACAGACGAACTGGCCATTATATCATTGCTGTTTCTTGGACCATGGCCTGAAGTTTGTGGTCAACAGCATTCCCCTGTGAATGAGCAGAGCAGGGGCAGCACGATAGCATTGTGGATAGCACAATTGATTCATAGCGCCATGGTCCCAGGTTCGATTCCGGCTTGGGTCACTGTCTGTACGGAGTCTGCACATCCTCCCCGTGTGTGCGTGGGTTTCCTCCGGGTCCTCCGGTTTCCTCCCACAGTCTAAAGATGTGCAGGTTAGGTGGATTGGTCATGATACATTGCCCTTAGTGTCCAAAATTGCCCTTAGTGTTGGGTGGGGTTACTGGGTGATGGTGATAGGGTGGAGGTGTTGACCTTGGGTAGGGTGCTCTTTCCAAGAGCCGGTGCAGACTTGATGGGCCGAATGGCCTCCTTCTGCACTGTTAATTATATGGAAAAAAAATCCTTCATTACAGATCTTTTGAGGAACAACTGAATGTGATCAGCTGTTTGACACACTTACAGCACCCTTAACAGGGGTTCTCGTTGCGCAGCGCAAGCAATAGTGTGGCTCTTCCCATCAAATTGAAGAACCTGACTGAAGCACGTAGAGGCTAAACCAGTGGTGGGCAACCTGCGGCCCGGGGGGCACGGCCCATCTGGATTCTGAGTGGGGCCCACGAGACATTTTATTGACCGTTGCCCGCGCGCAGGGTTGCCACATTCCGCTGATTTGCATCCACATAGTTTTCTTTCGTACCCGTATGGCTGAAGCGATTCCCACGCAAAGCGAGGGCGAGTGAAGTGAGGTTCATGTTTGCTCACAACATTAACTGTGAGAGCCGTGCGCTCCCTCTGCACCCAAAGTGTAAATATTTATTTAGATTTTCACCTTTTGATAACAGTTCTATTAATATATAAATGATTAAGCATTTCTATAACTCATTATTAAATACACGGGGTCATGGTGAGGGAACAAGCCAGATTTGAACCATGCGGCCCACTGAGATGAAGGAGGGCCACTCATGCAGCCCACTTACTAGCCCAGGTTGCCCACCACTGGGCTGAACCAAAAAGTGATAATACAATAAATTCAATGTGAAATCATGAGCTGCAAGTGTGATAAAGGCCTGGATTCTTCCGCCCCACCCGCCGTAAGATCATCACGGGCGGGACATGGACCATGTAAAGACCTGTTGACCTCGGGCGGGAATTTCTGGTCTCCAGGCTGGCTCGGTGTAAAATCCAGCCAAAAAATGAAAGAAAGATGGGATTAAGAGAGAGAGAGAGATATAAAAGGAAAAAGGAAAGAAAATGACTTTCAAAATCTTCAATAATCATTAAAATCTAAAAGAATGAGACTCCACACTTGTAAAAGTTAATTTTTAGTGTCAATGAGGTGGTTAGGTAATAATTAAGACTGTTTTGTCTTTAAAAATCCACTTGAACGCACGAGCCTTAACTTTTGCAAGTATAGTTTGTGGGTAGATAGTGTGCACAACTTCACACCCGTACATTGATTTCAAGCACATTGGTGAGGTACCATTGCAGCAAAGCAGCAGGGGGAACTTCTGAATTTCGGCTTTTAATTGGGCACATGCCAAAGCCAGAGGTTGTTGTCCCACCAGCTCCATAAGAACTGCGAGCACTGACAGCCTCCGATTCTTCTTGCCGCAACATCGATCCCTTACTTTTCACGGATTGCATCACTAGCGGTAAAGCACTTTCGGGATAACCTGAAGCCATGAAACACGCTCATTCATGAAGCAATTGTTTGCAAGATCTTGTCGGAGGAATGCTCTGACGTGTTCAGGGTTAACCCTGGAAGCATTGCGGATCCAGGAATTGAAGAATGACATCTGGTCTTGGTTCCTGCAAGATTCACCTTTTTTTTTTGGAGAAAATGGAGATGCAGTGTGAACAATGATATCTTGTTACTGATACAGCCAAAGAAACTCATGTACTGTCTCCAGTCTGTCTAGATTCAGCTGAAGAAATTGGTCTGGTGTGTCTTGTCTCTGTTGCAATATGGTTCAATTTTCAAAGCAGCCTGACTCATAACATAAGCTGCTAGTTCTTTGATGGTCCATGTGACTTTTCATGTTGCCTACTTTCCCTTGCAAATTTGGGCACTGTCTTCCTGTTGGTGTTAAGACCATAAAGCCACAAGACGTAGGAGCAGATTTAGGCAATTTGGCCCATCGGGTCTGCTCCGCCATTCAATCATGGCTGATATGTTTCTCATCCCTATTCTCCTGCCTTCTCCCCATAACCCCTGATTAATAAAGAACCTATCCATCTCTGTCTTAAAGACACTCAGTGATTTGGCCTCCACAGCCTTCTGCGGCAATGAGTTCCACAGATTCACCACCCTCTGGCTGAAGAAATTCCTCCTCTTCTCAGTTTTAAAGGACCGTCCCTTTAATCTGAGGCTGTGCCTGCAAGTGGAAACATTCTCTCCACATCCACTCTATCCAGGCCACGCAGTATCCTGTAAGTTTCAATTAGATCCTCCCCCCTCATCCTTCTAAACTCCAACGTGTACGGACCCAGAGTCCTCAACTGCTCCTCATATGACATGCTATTCATTCCAGGGGTCATTCTTGTGAACCTCCTCTGGACCCTTTCCAAGGCCAGCACATCTTTCCTTAGATAGGGGGCACAAAACTGCTCACAATACTCCAAAATGAGTCGGACATCTGCAGTACATCCCTGCTCTTGTTTTCAAGCCCTCTAGACATGAATGCTAACATTGCATTTGCCTTCCGAACTGCCGACTGAACCTGCATGTTAACCTTAAGAGAATCTTAATCTTAATCCCTATGTGGTTTCCCTTCAGGACAGGTCTACTAGGTGTATCTAAGAACATCATAAATTGGCCATCTAATTGGCCTTGCACCCATGATGCTCAGGGTGTCATTCACTCCCACCGCGCTCCTTGCATAATGTGTTCACCTTGGTCAATTCCATTATTGGTCAAAGGATCTACATGTCTGATCTCCTTGCTGTTTGAGGAGAGATGCTTACCTGATTACACCGCTACATCATTTCCACTGACTGTAGATTTTAGTGATTCAAATACTTAGAAAAGAGCGGCCCAGTCGTAAAAGTCTAATCAATAAACATATGCTTCCTTTGCAGTTATAAAAGATGGTATCACTGAATAAGCTGATAGGCAATGTAAACAGTTACTTCTATAATCCAGCTGGACAAATAAATGCCCTTATCTCCCTAACAACTATCTCTGCCAGCCTTGCCTGCAGATTTTGTGTGTTAAAATAAATTCAAATGATGGCTTTTTCGTGCAGCAGATTCATTTTTCTTGAACAAAGGGATCTGTCTCAAATTGCGAGCATGAAGTTTGGAACTCTATATCTGCACAACATTTGTATTGATGAAACACAGATTTAAGGGATTTACAATGTCTATTGGAACCAGAAACTGCAAGGTTAGGAACTTCTCTGTAGAACCACGATGAAAATGTTAATATAATTAGATCGGAACATTCTTCCCTCAACCAATACCCCCAACAATCGGATAATCTGATAATTTGTCATTGGTGGGACTTTGATGTTTGCAAACTGGCTACCAGATTTTAATCATAGATCATAGAATCCCTACAGTGCAGAAGCAGGCCATTTGGCTCATTGTGTCTGCATCAACGCTCTGAAAGAGCACCCCATCCTGCCCTATTCCTGTAACCATGTACCCTAACCTGCTGGGCATGAAAAGGCAAATTAGCGTGGCCAATCCACCTAACCTTTTCCTTAAATAACATTGATCACACTTCAAATAAAAAATCTGTTGATTGCTCGTGAAGCACTTTAAGATGTCCTTTGTCACGTTAAACCTTGTCCTCTCACGTGGTCTGGGAGTTCCAATGTAAAGTTAACCTTCGCACAGTTCGGTGAAGACAACCAAATCAGATTCACCTAGAGATTAACCTCTACAAAGTTCCGTTAAATCTGACCAATTTATTTGGATCCTGTACAGTGGTCGCACAGCAGCATTTCACATCCTGTGTCTCACGGAAGGTTTAAAGACAGTTTAGCACCTGTGAGTTAATAATGAAGGCTGAATCTTTCTCCAGTTTTCAATTGCTTGCACCTTGATACACCAAATTTACAGTGCAGAAGGAGGCCGTTCGGCCTTTGAGTCTGCACCGGCCCTACTTAACCTTACAATTCCACCCTATCCCTGTCACCCACCTAACCTTTTTGGACACGGGGGTAATTTAGCAAAGCCAATCCACCTAGCCTGCACGTCTTTGGACTGTGGGAGGAAACTGGAGCACCCGGAGGAAACCCACGCAGACACGGGGAGAACGTGCAGACACCGCACAGACAGTGACCCAGCCGGGAACTGAACCTGGGACCCTGGAGCTGTGAAGCAACTGTGCTAACCACTGTGCCACCGTGCTGCCCACATGGACGGTTATACAGAGTGCTGGCAAATTGATGACATCTCATGATGCAGGAGATATTAAAAAGCCATTTTCTCTCCGGGTCGGGATCACATCGAAGAGGGGAGAAATGGAATTGCTCTGCAATGGCCTAAATTTTGCAGCATCATTCTTTCCACACTTGGCAGGGATCCAAATTTGATTCTGACCTTGGGTGACTGTCTGTGCAGAGTCTGCACCTTCTCCCCTTGTCTGCATGGGTTTCCTCTGGATGCTCTGGTTTTCTCCCACAGTCCAAAGATCTGTAGGTCAGGTGGATTGGCCATGATAAATTGCCCCTTAATGTCCAAAGGTTAGGTGTGGTTACAGTTTATGGGGGTGTGGGCCTTGGCAGGGTGCTCTTCAGAGGGTCGGTGCAGATTCGATGGGCCCAAGGGCCTCCTTCTGCACTGTAGGGATTCTCTGTTCTATGTAATTGTTCTGAATAAGGCTCGGAGAGGAGTGAAAGGATAATTATTGAAGGTTCCCCTGCTGGAGAATGCATGGATGTTGAAGTTGGAGTTGGAGACTCCCCTGTTGTCCTTTGCCAATGCTAGCGCAGCACTGAGGGGCTGCAGCACCTTCAGAAGTGATGTCTTTTGGAAGAGATCCAACGGTGAGGCCCCATCTACCCTCTCGTGTGGATGTAAAAGATCCCATGATGCTCCGTATCCTGGGAATTACCATTGATCGGAAGCTGAGCTGGACTAGCCACGTTATACTGTGGCTACCAGGGCAGGCCAAAGGCTAGGAATCCTAAGATGAGTATTTCACCCACTGACCCCACAAAGCCAGCCCACCATCTACAAGGCATAAGTCAGGAGTGTGATGGAATACTCCCCACTTGCCTGGATGAGTGCAGCTCCAACGACACTTAAGAAGCTCAACACCATCCAGGACAAGGCAGCCCTGCTTGATTGCTCCCCCACGCAGAAACATTCAATCTCTCGGCCCTTCCTTCACTGTCGCTGGGTCAAAATCCTGGAACTCCCTCCCTACCAGCACTGTGGGTGTATCTACATCTCGGGACTGCAGTGGTTCGAGAAGGCAACTCCCCATCACCTTCTTGAGGGCATATAGGGATGGGCTAGCCTAACCACATCCTGTAAATTAATTCTTTTAAGAGTATATGAAGAACAATGGTGGCATTCTCCTGAATTTCTGCCCAACCGTTATCTGGTCAGCCAACATCAAAAATAGATTGTCACGTCAGTACTTCCTGTTTGTGGGATTTTCTGTGGGCGATTGACTGTGGCATTTCCTGCATTAGAGCACACGCCATATTTGACCAAAGGTTATGAAGTGTGTTAAATAACTGCAATTTATTTTGCTTACTATGGAGGTTTATATATATAGGGTGGGATTTACCAGTCGCCCATAATGTGGCTTCTGGTGGTGAAGGCGGCTCACCGGCAGAGGGCAGCACGGTAGCATGGTGGTTAGCACAATTGCTTCACAGCTCCAGGGTCCCAGGTTCGATTCCTGGCTTGGTACACTGTCTGTGCGGAGTCTGCACGTTCTCCCCGTGTGTGCGTGGGTTTCCTCCGGGTGCTCCGGTTTCCTCCCACAGTCCAAAGATGTGCAGGTTTGGTGGATTGGCCATGCTAAATTGCCCCTTACTGTCCAAAATTGCCCTTGGTGTTGGATGGGGTTACTGGGTTATGGGGATAGGGTGGAGGTGTGGGCTTGGGTGCTCTTTCAAAGAGCCAGTGCAGACTCGATGGGCTGAATGGCCTCCTTCTGCACTGTAAATCCTATGATTGTATGACCATTAGCCGTTGGCAGGGTCTCCCAGTCCCGTCAATGTTCACGCCGTGTTGCGTGGCTCGCCTGACGCTCCGTCTTGCTACCCACCATGGGCAAGGGGAGGGGGTCACCTTTGGCGGGACCGGAATATCCCACCCACTGGGCTGGATTCATCTGTCCCGCTCCACCACAAGATCGCCACGGCGGGACGCGGACCATGTCAAGGTCTGTTGACCTCGGGTGGGAATTCCCCGTCACTGGGCATGGCCGGAGAATCCCACCCATAGTATGGTTATGGATAATGTGAGAGGACTCTGGTGCACATCGCATGATACATAAGAGGAGGACAAATGGGAACAATTATGTGATGAGGACCTATCTGTGCGTTCTTCCCAACCCGTGCGCTAACTAATGAGGTAGTGATGTGGTTAACATCAGTGTTTTTCAAACTTTTTTTCCGGGGACCCATTCTTACCAACTGGCCGACCTTCGCGACCCATGCCGGCCGACCTTCGCGACCCATGCCGGCCGACCTTCGCGACCCATGCCGGCCGACCTTCGTGACCCACGCCGGCTGACCTGCGCGACCCACCATTTTCTCTTATCTTGTTTGTTGCTGACAAAAATGGAGGAAATGGTTTTCGGTCCTTGTGGCCCCAATGGTCCCTTTGTCCCCCCGAACTTGGGGAAAAAAAGGCTGCGACCATATTTTTTAAAAATGCGGCCGCACTGCGCATGCGTGCCCTGACCATTGGTGCACATGCGCATAGTTTTGCACATGCGCACCGATGATCGGGAACGCATGCACAGTGCGGCCAAATTCTTTTATCTGTTCCTGGCCATTTTGAAGGCCGCTTGCAGCCGGCATTATTGAAAGCCGGCTGCTGTGGCTGCTGCGCCCGGATTTGTGCGATCGGGAGCGCCGCGACGGATGGCTCCGCGACCCTCCCGACACCCCACCCGCGGGGTCACGCCCCCGAGTTTGACAATGCCTTGTTTACATGACATTACTCAATTGAACATGTCACGAAGGCATTTTAACCAGTCCTGAAATAGTAACCAAATTCACAGGTTTGTTTTCAAAATGGAGTCTGAAGTGAGCAGTGCATTGGGCAATTGAGTGCCCACACCCTCTTGTAGCTGCTGAAAGTACGTCGCACTGACTGGAAAGGTGGGTCACCAAGGCTCCTATCTCTGTGCAGGTATGGAGCATTCATATTGGGCCCAAATGTTTCCCTTTCCACAGATGCTGCCAGACCTGTTGGGTTTTTCCAGCACTTTCTGTTTTTAAGGTGAAGGGGAATCAAAGGATATGACGGGTAAGCGAGGTTAGGCTATAGAGTTGGCTGATCAGCCACTATCATAATGAATGGCGGGGTTAGCCCTGCTGCCTCACGGCGCCGAGGTCCCAGGTTCGATCCCGGCTCTGGGTCACTGTCTGTGTGGAGTTTGCACATTCTCCCCGTGTTTGCGTGGGTTTCGCCCCCACAACCCAAAGATGTGCAGGGGAGGTGGATTGGCCACGCTAAATTGCCCCTTAATTGGAAAAAATTAATTGGATACTCTAAATTTCTAAAAACAAAATAATGAATGGTGGACCAGGTTCGAAGGGCCGAATGGCTCTTATTTTCTCTGTTTCTATGCGATCGTTGTTTATTCTGTGCAAAGGTCCAGACTTCAACATGGCTGACCACAGTTCCACACATGGAGATTTTTAAAAAAGTAACGTGACAATCCAACCCTTTTATTCTTGTTTTTGTGTCAATTATATTCACACGGACGCATGGTATAATTTAAATTGGCCCCTCCCCTGGGGATGAAGTTAGATACAACAAATAATGCAATCTATGGAAATGCACCCATTTGTAAGGAGTAAGTACGCTTTTAAAAAAAGAAGCTGTTTTTGTAAATTTCTGGGTGAATTACCATAATGAGGCCTCTCGGAGTTTGTCGCATTGTCAGAATACCACTGAGCTAATTAACTCCGCAGTCAATAGTCTTGCTATCCAATTTCCTGTGACTGGTTTAAAAGCAGTAGATGATAGTTGGGAGGAACTGAACCATGTATGACTGCACTCGGATCAGTCCTTCTTGATTTTGTTGATGACCCTGTTCCATGGACGAAAACGTGCACTTGGCTGGAGAGGCTTGGAACCCCTAGAGTGCAGAGGGAGGCCATTCGAGGGCGGCATGATGGCGCAGTGGTTAGCACTGCTGCATCGCGGGGCCGAGGACCCGGGTTCGATCCCGGCCCCGGATCACCGTCCGTGTAGAGTTTGCACATTCTCCTTGTGCCTGCAAGGGTCTCGGCCCCCCGCAACCCAAAAACGATGTGCAGGGTAGGTGGATTGGCCGTGCTAAATTGCCCCTTAATTGGGGGGGGGGGAAAAATTGGGCGCTCAAAATTTATTTTTAAATAAAGGAATTATTTATCCCACGGAGTCTGCACTGACCCTCCGAAAGCGTACCCTCCTAGGCCCAGTCACCTGCCCTATCCCCGTAACCCTACCTAACCGTTGGACACTAAGGGGCAATTTAGCATGGCCAATCCATCGAATACTGCACATCTTTGGACTGCGGGAGGAAACCGGAGGAAACCCAGGCAGACATAGGGAGAAGGTGCAAACTCCACACAGGCAAGTCACCCAAGGCCGGAATCGAACCCGGGACCCTGGCGCTGTGAGGGAGCAGTGCTAACCACTGTGCCACCCTGCCACCCATTAGCCGTGCCTAGCTGCTGTTGAAGAGGTACCTGAAATCTGATTGCGCTGTTTAACGCTTTGAGTGGACCCACCATATCTCACACACCCTTCAGTCATGGAGCTCGATATGTAATGAATGGCACTTGGAAATTCGAGTTCGCGCTCCAAATGGAACAAGATTCCCATCAAGTGCAGCCACTAGTTTGGAATAATTCTGAAATTGCCACAACCCCCCCCCCCCACATTATTGTAAGCTCTCAACATCTGACACTTCCATTCTTTCAAAGAAACGTGAAAACCAACCACCATCGCGACACGTCCCGTGCAATACGTATAATTTGCAGCACGTGAATCAGTTGAATGATCCTCGACACTTGTTTCAATGTGGACGTCAACTTTTCCACCTGATAGGAATTTTCTGCCCATTCTCTCCTGGAGGAAAAATCCTCACAATATTCTCGCTCTTCCATTATTGCCACCATTTTATCTTGATCACCCATGGATTGGGAGCTAACGTCTTCAGTCTGGCAAGTTGTTCCGTAGGCTGTCCTCCGACTTGCGACGCAATTGGTTCCTGAAAACCGCATCTTAAATTGAAATGTCCAAACTCGGAACCGATCTTCCCACAAGAACGATGTTACAGGAACGATTCACTGGCAAAATTTCCAAGTGTGATTTCGGGCATTAATGTTTTGCGACGGCTGCGATGGCGAGATGGAGCACTTGACATTTCCTTGGGGCCTTCTCCCCACCGAGGCCACATGGTGAAATTTTTCCGGCACTGGGAGGGTCAACACACCGGTGAGATCCGCTTCTCGGAGATCGGGACGCCATGTTGAAAGGCTCTCCCGATCTCCACCACCTTTTAAGGCCCCGTCATACCCCTTCAACCAACCACCCCCCCCCTCCCTGTTCTTGGGCACGCCATCCTCAGGGCAACGATCTTTGGTGCCACCCTGGTACCTGGGCACCTTGGCATTGTCAGCTTGGCTCCTGGCACCCTGGCAGTTCCAGTTTGACACACTGACATAGCCTAGGTGCCACTGAGTGCATTGGTATTACCCTACCCTGTCCCCGACCACAAGAGGGGCTCTAATGGTCTCCAAGAGCCCCCCCCCCCTCCCCGGAGTTGTCACCACACCTGATCCATACTTGTGGAAACCAGTACGATTCTGCGCCCTGTTGAGGCCTCAGCGTGATGCTGACTCCTCAGCACGATGCTGACTCCTCAGCGTGATGCTGACTCCTCAGCGTGATGCTGACTCCTCAGCGTGATGCTGACTCCTCAGCGTGATGCTGACTCCTCAGCGTGATGCTGACTCCTCAGCGTGATGCTGACGCTTATCTTCAACAACGGGGCAATTTTCATTCCCGCAGATAACCGGTTCGCCACCGAAATAAATCTGTCGTACGTGTGGCAATCCAGCGTGGACGGCTCAGAATCTGGCCCAACGTGAAAGAGAAGTTATCATCAATTCACCACTGTCTGCAAAGCTGTTGACGTATAACGGGCTGGCACGCAATAAAACAGACAGTAATAAGGAGTTGCTGTTAGACTGGATGAATACGAAATGTGGAAGGCACACTACAACTTGGTTCTGAATAAACAATGCAACCGCTCCAAGGATAGCTCTGAGTCAGCACTAAGATTCCAGTGCGGCGTTCCCACTCCTACACTTGGAGAGATCTCGATCCAAGCATAATCCTGATGTGTAAGAGCTTACAGAGTGAACCCAACCTTTTTCGGTCCATTGGTTCGTGATATTTTGATGTGCAGGCTTTAACCATTTGGTTAGAGCTGCTCAAAATGATGATTGCATTGACCACTAGGATGTTACCAATGGTCCTTTTTTTTTTTGCCTCGGGATCACCTCCTCTTCCCTTCCTGACTCACCCACCCAGCTCCCCGGACCCACCATTCCAAGTAAAGCATTTCCTGGGGCTGAATGTCGTCTGTCTTTCTCGGCAATTCAACTGCATTGTTTTACGAGTGATTGCGTTTTAGCATCAAACCGCGGTACTCATTCCCAGTTCTCTCTTTGGCCTCCCGAGCTACTGTTTACAGTTTTATTTTAAGGTTTCCTGTATTCTTTCTTACCGTTTCCAATACCTTTTTTTTTTCTCAAGGGCTCTGTGCAGGTTATTTATTTTTTCTGTCCTATTCGTTTCATTTTGTCAGAGTCAAAGGGTTTTACCTAACAGCAAAAAGCCCTTCGGCCCAACGTGTCTGCGCCGTCCGTCACGCACCTATTGTACACCGAGTGAATGTGTGTTAGGTCTGCACTTGCGAATCTTTGACAGGTCAGTTATGTTGTCCTCAAGCTGCGATTGGCTCGATTTGGTGCTCTTCACTGAATGTGTCGAACCTTTCCCCTCATCCCTTTGAAATTGGTCGTACGACCATCAGACATAGGAGCAGAATTAGGCCATTCAGCCCATCGAGTCTGCTCCGCCATTCAACAATGGCGACATGTTTCTTATCCCCAATCTCTTGCCTTCTCCCCATAACTCGTGATCCCCTTATTAAGCAAGAACCTATGGGGGCAATTCTCCGCACTCACGACGGTGCGGAGAATAGCGGGGGTCGTAAATTTTTACGGCCACGCTAGTCTGACGCCCTCCCGCTATTCTCCCCCCCCCCCCCCACGCCCGCCTCCCCACACGAAACGCTGCCGCCGTTTTTTTACGGCGAGCAGCGATTCTCAGCTGGCCAATGGGCCGAAGTCCAAGCCCTTTACGACCGTTTTTAGGAACGTCAAACACACCTGGTCTGACCGTTCGTAAAAACGGCCGTAAAGTTGGGAGTACCACGGCAGTACCACGGCCGTGCCAAGGGTGCCATGGGCCCGCAATCGGTGGGCACCGATCGCGGGCAGTGGGTACTTACCCCGCGCACTCTTTATCCTTCCGCCGCCCCGCTGTATCCATTCGCGGGGCGGCTGAGGGGCATCCCAGCCCGCGCATGCGCGGGTTTCACGCAAATGCGTGATGACGTCATCCGCGCATGCGCGGGTTGGAGTCTTCCAATCCGCGCATGCGCAGCTGACGTCATGTGACGCGTCAGCCGTCGCAAACTCTGGCAAGCGGGCTTAACGAAATTCGTTCAGCCCGCGATGCCGGAGTTCACGGCCGCGGCATGCTAGCCCCAACCGGGGACCAGAATCGGTTCCCGGTCGGGGGGGCGGAGGCTGGCGTCAAACCCGCCCGTTTTTGACGCCATCCTCACGATTTCTCCCGGTTTGGGAGAATCTCTCCCTATGTATCTCTGTCTCATAGATACTCAGTGACGTGGCCTTCACAGCCTTCTGTGGCAATGAGTTCCACAGATTTGTCATAATATACACCAGTATATCATGGTGCAGACACACACTGATGGACACACACAGGGACCAATCAACATGTACAAACACCGCAGCCAATCACCAGTTAGAATACGCACACTATAAAGGCAGAGGGTACCACGGTTCCCGCTCATTCTGGGTGCTGCCTCTCAGTGTAACAAGAACTCATCCAGCCCAGCACAGACTCACACCACGTGCTGAGAGAATCAACTGGTTCGGACAAGGCTTAGGTCTCTAGTTTAAGTTAGCATCATTTAGACCCACAGTCATCGTGTGTTAGTTAGTTAGAAGTAGTTAATAACATTTAGTTGAACCTTCATTAGTGTTGGAAGTGTCTGTTCATCTCTCAAGTCCACACTAGCCAACACTTCAAGATTCACCACCCTCTGGCTGAAGAAATTCCTCCTCATCTCAGTTTTAAAGGATCGTCCCTTCAGTCTGAGGATGTGCCCTCTGGTTCTAGTTTTTCCTACTAGTGGAAACATCCTCTCCACGTTCACTCTACCTAGGCATCTGGGTGTTCTGTAAGTTTCAATAAGATCCCCCCCCCCTCATCCTTCTAAACTCCATTGAATACAGACCAGAGTCCTCAACCGCTCCTCCGCCATTTGTAAAGGTGTGCACTTTTGGAAGCGGTTTGCGATACTCTCCACGGCAACGTCCTCTTTAAGCTGAGCGGGTGCCCTGAAGCTCAGCAGGCCAGCACTTGAGGTGCAGGAGACCTACAGACCACATTCAAGAAGTGGCCCCTTTAAGAACTCTGCACATGTGGCTGTATGGCATACTTAAAGGGACCTTGCAGAGCATAAAAGTGCATTGCGAAGGCAAACCTGGAAGGCACGTTGGTCCAAGTCAAATGTAGTCGGCTCCAAACGCAAAGTACGGCTGATGCGGGGAAATAAAAAGAAAAAACTGCTCAGCAGGTCTGGCAGCATCTGTGGAAGAGAGAGGTAGAGTCAGCAGCCAAAACCTTCCGTTCTGGACACTCCTTCACCCCGAGGCTGGTAGATCATTGAAATTCTGTAATCCCCGAGAGGTGTGATGCTCGATCTTTAAAATATTCAAGACAGAAGATGATACATTTTTGGAGACTGGGGGAATACAGAGACGAGGACAGAACGCAGGAAGATGGAATTGAGATAGAAGATCAACCAGGATCGGGTTGAGTGGTAAAACAGACTTGGAGGGGCCGAATGGCCGACTCCTGCTCCTGTTATGTTCTTCTGAGACTACAAAGTGATGATCTATTTGGTCCGCACATGACTGGTAGATTAACAGTTCATGGCCACAGAGCTGTATAACACCAGTAAAGTCAATGCCGAGATTATTTCTGTTTGCGGTAAGCAGGTTGCAAACGGGTTTACAATCTGACCCTGTCCTCAGCACCTGGCCTCCAGCTGCATCTTGTCCCCTCGAAATTTGTTTTTCCCACTGCGACACTGAATCAGTCGGCCAGAAGACCACAGCTCCCCTCGCTGACCTACCCATTTCGGTGACCGCAGGAAAGAAGATGGTGTCACAGTCGGTCATAGATCCCTGGAGTACCGAATGATTTCAGCAGAGAAGGAGTCCATTTGGTCCATCGTGTTTCACTCCCCTGACTTTTCCCTCGTAATCTTACAATTCATTGGTTTATTTTGTGTCGTTCGCCTCTCTCTCCCCCCCCCCCCCCCCCCCCCCTCTCCCCCCTCCTCAATGTTCTTTGCCCTGCTGATCATCATTGACATCTCCTTGAAGACATGCATGTGGACTTCAGGTGAGGAAAGCTCCTCTGCAATTAAATGGCCTTCCAATAGCTCATTGTCCAGGTGCGGTATGTGAAAGAGCGCAAATTGGGAAAGGCCCGAATGATTGGATGATGCCTGTGGAACCGTAAGCCACCATGAATCGTGTCATCCACTCTGGAAAGGTGGGAAGAAAAAGGAGGAGATCATTCCCTCCTTGAGTGGAGTTTTCCGCTCGGAAGTCGAAGTTGGGTGGTGGAAATAGAAGTGGGAATGACTCCTGCTCCTCCAGCTGAACGCATGCAATCTTCCGCTGCTCACTACTTTCTAACATCGCGGCTTCCCGCCACCAGTATTTGGCCCAAGAAGCACCCAGACTCCCCAAGGCCTGTGACGACGCCTCTTTTACTGTTCACCCGGCAGGAGTTCAGGTACAATTAAGACACAGCAACTGATCCTCCATCTGGAGCTGCACACCGGACACACAACACACTTCCAAATCCCTGCAAGGTTGTCCAGATATCTCTGCAACTGAGCGAGATTCTGAAGAGGACGGCAACTCCTTCCTTGGCGCATCATCTTCGGCCACACGTCTGTTTTTTCAGTTTGCCCTGAACTATTGGGATATTTGTACATCACAATGAAAAATCCACGTCTGCCCTTTTGGGCCACGTACAAATTTGAACAAAAAGTTAAATCTTCCTGCCGATCGGAACAAAATGGCCACGTAATAAAATAAAGTTTTGTTCAATAAAGGCTGAGGGGCCAGAAACCACCCCCCCTACAATGTCCACAAAGACGCAAATTAAAATTTATGCTCAGACCAAGCATTTGAGAGCCATAATAGCTGAGATTTAAAGCTGGCAAAACATCAGAAATGCTACGGGGCAGGAGGTCGGGCAGCAAATGGTCCTCTCGATTGCCGGAAGAAAATCTCCATTAAAGAGCCAAATTTAAAAAGTCCATTTCGGACAGCACGGTGGCGCAGTGGGTTAGCCCTGCTGCCTCACGGCGCCGAGGTCCCAGGTTCGATCCCGGCCCTGGGTCACTGTCCGTGTAGAGTTTGCACATTCTCCCCATGTTTGCGTAAGTTTCATCCCCACAACCCAAATATGTGCAGGTTAGGTGGATTGGCCACGCTTAAATTGTCCCTTAATTGGGAAAAAATGAATTGGGTGCTCGAAATCTATTTTTAAAAAAGGCCATTTTGTTATTGGAAATAAAATGGCGGTGATGGCCCATGAGGCCGGGCTGTGTGTGAAAGGCTGCTGAAGCTTGTAACCAAACAATCTATGTCATTGAAGAGGATTGGAAAAGACTGGTCACCCACCCAAAGAAAGGGGGGAATTCATGTTACATCATTGGCGGGAGGTGGGGGGGATTGATTGAGGAAATCCTGCCGGCGTAAAAGCCTCTTTTGCTCTGCCTCAGGATTTTCTGTTCCCGCCACCACTCCACCCCCCCTCCCCCCCCCACACACAGTTAAATTGGAGCAGAAACCCCCACCCCCACCTCGCCCCAATATGCAAAGTTGATGGGGGGGGGGGGGGGGGGGAGATCTGGCTGGGACTTTCCAGTCCCGGCCACCACCAGGATCTTCCAGTCCTGCCGAAAGGGACTGGACATTTGGCTGGTCTGCCACTTTTCCTGGCCAGAGGCTCTGTAAATTGACCACGACAGTGACATTTAATGGAATGGCCCCTCCAGCTTTAACTGTGACATCTTTCTTGTCGGAATACTGCCCTCGCAACCAAGACCGGTGATTGCTATGGGGGACTCCACGTTCAAAGCTTTCGTGCTAAGAAGCAAGAACACCTTTATCGACAACTTAGGGGCAGCACGGTAGCATGGTCGTTAGCATAAATGCTTCACAGCTCCAGGGTCCCAGGTTCGATTCCCGGCTGGGTCACTGTCTGTGCGGAGTCTGCACGTCCTCCCCGTGTGTGCGTGGGTTTCCTCCGGGTGCTCCGGTTTCCTCCCACAGTCCAAAGATGTGCGGGTTAGGTGGATTGGCCATGATAAATTGCCCGTAGTGTCCTAAAAAGTAAGGTTGGGGGGGGTTGTTGGGTTACGGGTATAGGGTGGATACGTGGGTTTGAGTAGGGTGATCATTGCTCGGCACAACATCGAGGGCCGAGGGGCCTGTTCTGTGCTGTACTGTTCTATGTTCTATGTTAACATTCTGATCCGCAGAACCTTAACTTTGTACACTCCATTACTGCTGATAACTAACGATTAAAATAATTTTTGGGAGTGTTAAGGATGGATCTGGGATGTCTACTTCGATGTTCGAAGTACTTTACAGTCCTTTTTCAGTGGACCTCCTAAACCGGAGTTAGTATGTTCAACGATTCGGACAAGCCAATAGATCACTGTATTGGAATGTTTGCTCTAAGCAACTTGAAATAAAGAACAAAGAAAATTACAGCACAGGAACAGGCCCTTTGGCCCTCCCAGCCTGCGCCGATCTAGATCCTTTATCTAAAACCTGTCTCCTATTTTCCAAGGATCTACTTCCCTCTGTTCCCGCCCGTTCATACACCTGTCTAGATGCCTCTTAAATGATGCTATCGTGCCCGCCTCTACCACCTAAGAAAAACCTAAGACGTGACCAAAACAATTTTACTCTTGTAGCAAAGCAGATTTAGAAAAAAGATCTATAGATTTCTGTATTCATTCACAGGATGGGAGGATTGCTGGCACGGCCAGCATTTGTTGCCCATCCCTGATAGCCCTTTCCGGGAAATTTAGAGTCAGCCCCATTGCACGTTTTCCCCGTGTCTGCGTGGGTTTCCTCCTGGTGCTCCAGTTTCCTCCCACAGTCCACGTGTAGGTTAGGGGGATTGGCCGTGATAAATTGCCCCTTCGCGCCCAAAGATGTGCCGGCTAGATGGGTCTATAGAGATAGGGCCGGGGAGTCGGCCTTGGTAAGCTTCTCTTTCAGACGGTTGGTGCAGACCCGATGGGCCATTCTCTGCACTGTAGGAACTCTAAGGGTTTTAGAGTCACATGTAGGCCAGACCGTGTTAGGAAGGCAGAGTTCCTTCCCAAAAGGGACATTACTAAACCAGATTAGCATGTACGACAATCATTATTAATGCCACACTCACCATTATCGAGGCTAGCTTTCAATTCCAGATCAAGTTTAAATTCCACCACACACCATGGTGGGATTTGAACCTGTGTCCCCCAGTGCATTAGCTCTGGATATTAGTCCAGTGACTCTGCAGCTATGTCACTATCTCCCCCTCGATGCTATGAAAATGATTTTCTCCCCAAATTCAGTGATGTTTTCCTGGCTGGGATTGGGAACCTGTCATTTAAAAAAAAACGCCCTTTTAAATGTTTCTGTTTAAGCATCCCAGTTTGTGTAGATTGACGTCAAAATCCATTTGTGTTCAATTTTGGCACTTAATTGTGGAGCAGGTATATTCATCTGAAACAAAGCTGGCATTGGGGGAATTGAATACCACAGACAACCCTCAACTATCTACTTTCTCAACAAAACATCCTAAGGGGTAAATTAACAATTGTAGTGTAATATAATCCACACGGTGTTTAAGAGCAGTGCCAAAATATCTCATTGTTTGCTGTGGTCTTTCCTCAATGATTCACTATAATCCAATTATATATTTAACATGGATACTTAAGCCATTTAATTTTCTGACTGGGTGGAGAGGACATGTAAGCTGCCTGGGCTGTGTGCGGTAAAGAGATTATCTCCTGATTTCCTGACCACCCCAGCAGGCTGCTACTCCCACCTCGCCGGCGCACCTTTGTTTTTTTTTCTCAAGATGAAAATCCAGAAGGCACGATAATTAATCTCTCTGAGCGAGAAGAGATGACCACCCAGACTCTTTCGATAACTAGGAAGGTGAAGGTCTTTTACCTCAAAGGCAAGTTCTCTGCTTCTGTAGTGTTTATATTACCCATGCGGAAAGCTAAAAGGACAGGCCTAACAGTGCCTAATGTTAGCAGTCCTATTTAGTTTTTTTTTGGGGGGGGGGGGGGGGCGGAACTGTGCAGAAAATGGACTGGACTAGTGTTTATCAAACTTTTTTTCTGGGGACCCATTTTTACCAACCCGCCGACCTTCGTGATCCACGCTGGCCGGCCTTCGCGACCCACGCCGGCCAACCTTCACGACCCACGCCGGCCAACCTACGCGACCCACGCCGGCCGACCTGCGCAATCCACCATTCTCTCTTACCTTGTTTGCTGCTCACAAAAATGGAGGAAATGGTTTTGAGTCCTTTTGGCCCCAATGGTCCGTTTGCCCCTTTGCCCCCACACCCCCCCGAACTTGAAAACAAAAGTCTGCGACCATCTTTTTTTTAAAAAATGTGGCCGCACTGCGCATGCACACCGATGATCAGGCACGCATGCGCAGTGCGGCCAAATTTTTTTTATCTGTTCCTGGCCATTTTGAAGGCCGCTTGCAGCTGGCACTATTAAAAGCCGGCTGCTGCGGCTGTTGCGCGTGGATTTACGCGATCGGGAGCGCCCCGACGGATGGCTCCACGACCCTCCCGACACCCGCCCGCGACCCTGAGTTTGACAATGCCTGGCTAGACAATCTAGACTTTGTCAACATAGCATGTCATCATCAGCACTGACTGGTGAACTCGTTCTTCGAGGGATAACCTATAAATACAAGGTTACAGGAGCTAAGTTGTGGAATTCACTGAGGGACTAGTATTGTTGACACATCTGTGCTGACACCAAGATCCATCCCCATAAGGCAGTCATCCTCCCAACCCTTTTGTACGGCTCAGAAACTTGGACTATGTATAGATGCCACCTCAATGTCCTGGAGAGGTACCATCAATGCTATCTTGAGACGGATTCTTCGCCTCAGCTGGAAAGACATCAGCATTCTTGAAGGAGCCTAGAGCACCCACCTTGAGGCTGTGGTCATCCAAAACCAACTCCTCTAGGCCGGCCATGTGCTTAGGATGACAGTGACCTGACTGCCAAAGCAAATCTTATTTGCCCAGCTCAAGTAAGGTTCCTGATCAAGAGGAGGACAACGGAAATGTTTCAAAGGCACCCTGAAGGCTTACCGCAAGAAATGCAACGTAGACATCAATGCCGGGGAGACACTTGCTCAGAAGAGACCTGCTTGGAGGAACGTCCTGATTGAAGGGACGCAATTCTTCAAGGACACCCAACAGCAGGAGGAGGCTTCCTGGAATAGGCGTCTGAGAAAGGAATCCCAGCGATCTAGAGCCTAAGGCCCGATCCCACCTCCTGGTAACACGTGCCACGTGTGTGGTCAAAGATGCAGCTCGAGGATCGGGCTTGTGAGCCGTGCAAGAATCCAAGACCAGTAACACGGAGTTTCTGAGGTGGACAATCACATTCGTTAGAGTATTGCTGTCATACGTTATCTGCGCACACGTAATTTTCACTTGTTGCTACTTGGGGCAGCACGGTAGCATGGTGGTTAGCATAAATGCTTCACATCTCCAGGGTCCCAGGTTCGATTCCCGGCTGGGTCACTCTGTGCGGAGTCTGCACGTCCTCCCCGTGTGTGCGTGGGTTTCCTCCGGGTGCTCCGGTTTCCTCCCACAGTCCAAAGATGTGCGGGTTAGGTGGATTGGCTATGCTAAATTGCCCGTAGTGTCCTAATAAGTAAGGTTAAGGGGGGTGTTATTGGGTTACGGATATAGGGTGGATACGTGGGTTTGAGTAGGGTGATCATTGCTCGGCAAAACATCGAGGGCCGAAGGGCCTGTTCTGTGCTGTACTGTTCTATGTTCTATGTACTGCAATCCCTGCATGCAGAACTTAGTTACCTGGCCTGAACTAGAATTCTCATTGCCTCACATTGTTGGTGCTTACTCTCTGGTGGAAGGCTAAAGGTGACCAACTTTTTTTAAACCATCTCAAGAATCTTCACCATACCGGTCATCCTTTGTAGAAATGAAAGCTAATTCATTAAACTGAAAAGTTTTAAGCACATTTTATCCTCTCTCAAATGCGTGTGAGGAAAGATTAACAAGGTGACTGATGCAGACCTTCCGCTGGACAATGTGCAGATTTATAAACACTGCCCAAATTATTCCGTCTCCACAGGTTTTCAAAAATAAAGTCGGCAGAAGTTTATAAAAAAAACCTACCCAGGCCCCTGAAGGTAGTTCAGGAAAACAGGACATCAATCTAACATTACAACCCAACCCCTGTTCCTGAATCCCCTACCACCACATTCCAGAGGTGGCATCAGATGATCTATGACATGCTTGATCTTGACAACACCTCCAGTAAGGAGTCAAATCTGAATTGACAATGATAAAATGCAGACAAAAATGGCAAAAGGGCCAAGGTTTAGAGGAGGAGAGTTGTTTTTATTAAACATAGTTGTTACCATCTGGATTGCACTTCCTGAGAGGTTACAGTAAGCGGAGTCGATAATGAATTTCAAAAAGAATTTTGGGGAAATAGTTGTGGAGGAAATATTTGCAAAGTTACGAGGAATAGGACTAATTGGGCAGTCCCTTCAAAGTGTTGCAAAGCATTATGGGCTGAATGGCCTCTTTTATCCGACCAAGTGTTCAGAATGAAAATACTCTTCTTTTGTGCAACTGTCCATTTGGTGTTGTTGGCAAATGCTGCAGGGCAGATTCTTTTTTTTTCCTTTGGGAGATGTTTGCATATTTACATAATCTGTGCTGAATTAGCTGTGGTCCGATACGAATGCCTTGTGGTTTGTTATGCTTCCTGCAAATAAAAATGTATAAATTACAATTATGAAAGAATAATACTTTGAAAATGAAACTGGATGACCCTGCTAGCGGTGCTCGATGTCACCCAGACCTGGACTGACCGAATACTCGAACCCTTTCAGGTAGATCTTCCGCAGGCCTTGGGCTCAATTTTCCAGCCCGTTGCAACGCTGGGATGTTCCAGTCCTGCCGTTGGTGATTCCACCACCCCCACCCACTGACGGCAAATAATGCAAAACGTTGTAGATAACGGTGGGACCAGAGGATCCCGCCAATGTCACGCCACCTCCGCGACTGGAAATCACGCCTGGGGGATGGGTGGTGGGAGCCCCGCCCTTTGTGATGGAAGCTCAATCCATTCACAACCTTCTGGGCTTCAAACTACCTTGCAGGGCATGGAGTTCAAACTCGACAAGGGTGTGGTGATATGCATCACTGTAGATACACAAGGGGTTAATGTAAGTACATGTAGACTAGCTAGACACTAGAGGGAGCACCAGAGACATGTCACACAGACACTCAACCAATAGGTCAGTAAGATAGGACACGACCAATGGGCATTCACGATACACACAGAGGTGACACTACCACAGGGGGGTATTACACCAACCCATATATAAAGGACACAGCACACATGGTCTTCCTCTTTCCAGTGGAGACACTCAGTGAGTACAGACACAGGGTTGACTGAACATCACACCCACCACGTGGATTGTAGCAAACTGGTTAGCCAGTCTGAGTAGCTATAGAAGGATTAACAGTAGAGGCGAATCCGAATGGGAGAATTGTAAATAGTTTAATAAATGTGTTGAAGTTATCTCCACGTCTGAACCTTCCTTTGTCAGAGTGAACATCAAGGAAGCAGCTTATGCTACGCCAAGAGCATAACGAGACAAAGGGAAGGTTGTGCGTTCCTGCCATTTCCCCTTGGTTTCATTGGTGCATCAGAGTACAGACATGCCATGCACACTCCAACACCTCCGCATTACTGAATGAAAGGGGTAGATTCCCCCCAATAGAAAAGGCATGTCAGCGGAATAAAAGAGGAACTCACCCCAGGAGTTTTCCAATGGTGGGTTATCCTGAATTAATGGAATCCCCTCTCTATAGCGGCCCAAGACCGTAGAAAACTACAGAGAGTCGTGAACACAGCCCAGTCCATCATGTAAACCCGCCTTCCATCCATTGACTCTGTCTATACCTCCTGCTGCCTTGGGAAAGCGGGCAGCAGAATCAAAGACCCACCCGGGTCTCGTCCAACCTGAGCCATGCAGTGAAGGAGTAGAGAATTGCATGAATTTATCACCTTTCACATCCCTAGCACATTCCAGTGAGCGTCACCAGTCAATGAGCTCCTCCTTGCGGTGTAGTCATGGCCATTGTGACTAGGCCAGTACATGATCTTCATCCCTTTCACATAGCTCTTGAATCGAGCCCAGGTGATAGATTCCGCCCTTTGACCATCAGACGCTCGCGTGTTAAGTTCAGTTTGGATGCTGCCACAGCTGTCAGTATAAAACAACCCGGAGCTAGCATCACACTTGGTGGGGGGGGGGTGCTGACCGATGGTTAATAGGGGTCGGGGAAATGCACAGGTACATTAAACAAGCTGGATAAAGGGATGCTACACTAACCAAAGAGCATATTCACCTGTACATAAAGAAAGTGCTACATTTCTCCGTAGCACCATATCTTACCTTGGTAAGCACCAAACAAAAAGTAAGAAATGCTTTTTCTTGCATTGTTCCAGAACTCCTAAATGTCTCGCCGCTATTGGACAGTATAAATATCAGTGCGCACAGAGGTATTTGGAAATGTAAAGTCAAGTGATGTATCACTAATATGTTTCAACAAGTGTAAAAGTCAGTATCCTTCCCCTGTCATGAGATATGTTCAGACTGTCACCTACCGATATGGGCATTCGCTTTTGACTGAATTGACAGCAGAGCGGTTAATTATGTCCAGCGCACCTTTCAGCCTCATTTTCCATTTCTAAGTTGCAACTTGGAATGCGTGAAGCCGTTGTGGGGGAAACACCCTTGTCTGTCAGTCCCCACCTTCTGTTCCAGCAAGTTTCCGGTGAGTTCCACAGTGGAATTGCTGCCTGAAAGCATAGAAATATGAGATGGTCATTCACCTCAGCCCTCAGCACCACCTGAACCTTGGGTGAAATGACAAAGAGCAGATGAGATGATATTTATGTTTTATTTTAGTGTGATGGCAGGGCGAGACTGCACATATTTTCCTGTGGTGGAAAGGATTCATTGGGTAATCTAACTCTTACTCCAGGCTGGTTTCTGGGACGCCCAAGGTCACACTGGAACTTGCAGAGTTAAAGATATCTTGAGTAGCAATTGAGTTTAATGCCTAAATACAGGCTACAGACTGAAGTGAATCTCACTAGGTTGGTATGAAGATGTATCGGTGGATAAGTTCAGCACTGGAGTATGGTCGAAACACCTGTAAACTTGTAGTGAATCCAAGTGAAGCTGACTGAGAGTTATGGCCTCCAACGAGTCCCAAGTTGCTTCATTCTGATACCAGGTTAGAGTTCCCATTGGATTCAGGTTGCATTGACACGAAAACAGCTAGGGTCAAGCAAGAGCTCCTTGCGTCGTAGGAATGCTAAGGTTATGCCCCTGAGATACATTTGAGTAGCGCAGACACGGTTCAAAGGAATTCAAAACATTCCCCAGTGTACCTATGGCTGGCTTCTCGGAGACGTTGGTTCGAGGCCAGCAACGAGGAGGAAGAGAAGAAAACGAAAAAGAGGAAGAAAAAGAGGGAGGATGGGGAAGAAAAGCAAGATAAATGAGGAACCAAAGGAATGCGCAACCAGGTGGGGGGGGGGGGGGGGGGGGGGGGGGAAGAGAGGAGGAGGAGGAGAAAGAGGGAAGGTAGGAAAGCCACAAAAGAGGCGGGGGGGTCTAACCCTTTCCCTCCCTGAACACAAAAACAAACACAGCCAAAGTTGATGGTGGGTGGGGGGGGAGAGAGAGAGAGAAAGGGAGGGGGGGGGGAGCACGCAAGGGAGGGGGGGGGGGTAGGGAGGGGAGGGGGTGGGGATAGAAGTGACCATAGACCAAGCCAGAAGGTGGCAAAATGTATATAAAGTTAATTAAAGGAAGGACAGGCTAAACATTTCTGTTCAATAAAGTAAATTAACGGCGTTAAGAAAAATGTATACAATTGTTTATAAATATGGAAAATGCCAATAAAAAGATTTTTTTTTTAAATGGAAAAATGCAGCAGTAGAGGAAGACAGGGCTCATGATTGGGGCTGAGACCAGAAATGTGATAACTCGAGAGCACAAAGGAAGTAATCAAAAGTGTCGCTTAAAATAATTTATATATAATAATAAATTGCTTATGGGCCAGGGTTTAGAGAATCCCAAAGTGTATCATGGAGTTCACATGACCCACAACTTTTAATAGATTGTGGTATGGGGAGTACACGGCCCACTCTACAGGTGTGAGAAATGGAAAAATATTTTTTTAAAGCAAAACAATGTTTATTCTATGAACTCAAGTTAACCTTTTTAATAGGGCGGCACGGTGGCACAGTGGTTAGCATTGCTGCCTACGGCGCTGAGGACCCAGGTTCGAATCCCGGCCCTGGGTCACTGTCCGTGAGGAGTTTGCACATTCTCCCCGTGTCTGCGTGGGTTTCGCCCCCACAACCCAAAGATGTGCAGGGTAGGTGGATTGGCTACGCTAAATTGCCCCTTAATTGAAAAAATAATTGGGTACGCTAAATTTATAACAAAAAAAAAAGTTAACCTTTTTAAAACATACAGTGAACATCTTAGCAACCATTAATTCAAATACAACCCCCAAAGAACACAACACCAAGTGATCCTTTAAGCTTTCCTTTTAACATCCATAAGACTTAAAACACCTTTGACCAGAAGCACATCAGGTTAAAGTCACTACTGTTATTAGTTTTAAATCACCAGGATTGATTTACAGTTTTTAGATTAAAGTGAGAGATTCAGACACATTCTGGCTGTGACTGCAGCTATCCAGCTCTGAAAACGAAACTAAAACACATCCTGCAGCAAACAGCCTAAAACAGCGGTGGGAAAACTACGGCCCGTGGGCCGCATGTGGCCCGTCAAAGGTCTTTATGCAGCCTACCAAGAACAAGTCATAAAAAAAAAATTTTTTAAATTTTTTTTTAAGGTTAATGGGGGGGGGGGGGGGGGGGGGGGGGGGCTGTTGGGTTACTTACTGGTATAGGGTGGATACGTTGACTTGAGTAGAGTGATCATTGCTCGGCACAACATTGAGGGCCGAAGTGCCTGTTCTGTGCTGTACTGTTCTATGTTCTATATGAGGCGCCCAGAATCATAACCGGGTGAAGTAATTATTTTACTTAATATACTATGCGGCCCTTTAAAATTGTGAATTTCTGAATGTGGCCCTTGCACGGAAAAGTTTGCCCACCCCTGGCCTAAAACGAAAGTAAAAAGCCGACAGACAGCCCAGCTCCACCCACTCTCTGACATCACTGCAGTAATAAACACTCATTTCTTAAAGGCACTCTCACTACAGATACTTATTTCCACACCCATTTATAAACACCCATTTCTTAAAGGTACTCTCACATGACAAAATTAATAACAATGTTTAACAATAACAGTAATTCAGCAGAACAGTAATAACTATGAAAACAGGAGCTCTAATAAAACCAGCCTTGCTCACAGGTCACTCCCATGCTGACTAATAATGCCCGCACGTGCTCAGAACCCTCAATGGACGCCAGTAAAACAATTGCCCTCTTTTTCCAATTGAGGGGCAATTTAGCGTGGCCACTCAGCCTACACTGCACGTCTTTGGGTTGTAGGGGTGAGACCCACACAGACACTGGGAGAATGTGCAAACTCCACACGGACAGTGACTCAGGGTCAGGATCGAACCAGGGTCCTCGGCGCAGTGACGCAGCAGTGCTAACCATTGCGCCGCCATGCAGTCCCGTAAAACAGTTGCATAGGTTTATAAGAACACTCTATGCATGATAGCACTCTACATAGGTTTTTTTAAGAACACTCTGTACACTTGATGGCAATCTGTAACAAGAGTAAAGAGAGCTTCACTCTGCATTTAACAATGCAATACTTGACTTTGAATTGCTTGATGCTGAAGTTGGGTACCTGAAATCAGAATATTACCCATTTCCTGGGCACACCCCTCACTAGGACATACTGGCACCATCAAAAACGGAATCTTCCGTTGAAAATTGTCTCAATAGATCCTTTTTCAGTCATAAAGGGTGGGTAAGTATACTTTTAAATGAGAGGATTTGTCAAATTTTCATCCTTCGCGTGAAGATGTGCCTTGAAGAAAGAATTCATCAACTGTATCTCTGGGTGCGAAACTAGGCCAGGTATTTAAATGTCACAATTAAGCGTTTGCTGGAGAACATTGCACAGCCCCATTGAAATAGGGGATGTTATTTTGTACTGATGTGTTTTGAATGATCCCTGATGTTGGCTGACAGTCCCAAATGATGTGCCCTTGATCTTCTGCAAGCACTAAAGATACAAAATGAATGTAGTTGGGTCAGGGGCAAATCGAGTTAGCCGTAGCTAATGATGTTAAAGTAGCCATTCTTCGAAGATGCTGGCCTTAGGAGTGCTTTTCGGCAACATCAGCTCCGGGTTGAAGCCATTCATAATCGTCAAAGGATTCACTAATTCAATAGAACTAACATCACCCCGCGTCTTAAGAGAAATCTATTCGAGCAAACAAAAAAAAAAAATCAATAGCAATTACTAGCTTCAGGCTTTGACAAGACCGTGAGTGTGTTCTTCGCTCTCCAGCGGGTCAGAAGTGATGGATACAAATTGGAATGTGTGTAATGGCATTAATGTAACGATGAAAGAGTTATGAAGTCGTGGTCAGGACAAACTTGACTGAAGAACTGTAAAACATCGAGAAGACGTATTGTCACCCAAGCATTGCCTGAGAATGCCACTTATGTCAAAAAGCTTCTTCAACAGCTTATAAGGATTATCCTGTTGTTTGGAGCTTTCCAAAATCAAATCAGTTCAGTATTGCATAATGCTTCGGTCTCCGGCAGCTACGCAGAGCCCCAAAGCACAGACGGAGCTACTGAAGTCTTAAGTAGCTGAAGCAATGCCGATTAAAGGTGGGATTTTCCTCGATGTGGGCCCAGTAGGAATTTGACGCTTGTGGCGCATCGAGTGTCAAGCCTTCAGTTGCGCAGTTATAGGGCTCTCGCAATTGAAGCACGTGTGAGCCTGTGGTCGAGCGCTGCCGAGGAGATGGGCACGGGGGAAAAGGGATGGCTGGCGTTTCTTCTAACACGCTCCTTCAAGGAGGGCAGCCGCTGCTGAGACGTTGACCCAAGGGCCCCATCTGCCCTCTCAAGTCAACCAACGATCCCATGGAGTGATGTTGACCATTTAGCTCAGTTGGCTAGACAGCTGGTTTGTGATGCGGGGCACGGCCAACACCGTGGGTTCAATTCCCTCAACAGCTGATGTTATTCATGAAGGCCATGCCTTCTCAACCCTCAGGTTAAATCACCACCAGTCAGCCCCCCCCCCCCCCTCCCCCCCACCCCTCAAAGGGGGAAAGCAGCCAATGGTAACCTGGGACTATGGCCACTTTATATTAATGGGCTAAATTGTATGGTGTGCGATGGGTTCAGCAAGCGCCCCCAGCATATTTCTAACGCAATTCCACACACCTCTGGGTCTGGCGGGTACACGCCTGATCAATGTGAGATTGTGGCCTACGTCCTGGTTATGAATCTGTTGATGCTGTGTGCTTTATTAACCGTGACAGAGTTTGCAACAGTCTTTTATATTTAAATTAAATGTACTGGTGCGAATCTAACAAGTACAGTGTTGCGAAGATGTTATTAGCCATGGTTCAGTGGAGAGCACTCTCCCCACTCGAGTCAGATAGCTGTGGGTTCAAGTCCCACTCCAGGGATATTTCAACTCCAATAAGTTGACATTCCAGTGCAGGGAGGGAGCCCTGGACCAGTTGGAGGACCCACCTTTAGGACAAGACCTTAACCCAATTGTTATGGGCCAGGGTTTAGAGAACCCCAAAGCATATGGAGTTCACCTGACCCACAACTTTTAATAGATTGTGGTATGGGGAGCACATGGCCCACTCTACAGGTGTGGTATAGCAGAAATGGAAAAGTATTTTTTAAAGCAAAACAATGTTTATTCCATGAACTCAAGTTAACCTTTTTAAAACGTACAGTGAACATTTGTTTTTTAATAAAGTTTCTTTTATTAACAAAATACAAGCAAGAACAGTTTTAATCACTATCAAACCACATATGGATGTCATACTTTAAACAAGCATTCACAAATAGGATGCTGGTATCTCCATGCTTTCATTTTCTTGTCTTCAACATTTTGTTAAACCGACACTGTCCATTCTTGATTGGTATACTGATGGTCGTTTCTCTAGGTTCAGCAAGCGGACTTCCTGATAAGCTGAATATACATTCTCCCCCGCTTTTCGTAAGCGAGTTGATGTTTTCAGCAACCTTTTAGGCCGAGTACCTGTGGCACATGCTGATTGTGGTCCACCGTTTTTAGCCTTTCTGGTCACAGGAGGAAGATTTTCATCTTCACTTTCAATTTCATCTTCACTTTCAATTTCATAACAGGCATTCCTTGCTTTCCCTGACCTTAGCAAGTTCCTGGGCGTCTACTCTGTCCTTAACTATGGCAAGAAAATTTTAACTCACATTTTCTACATGGCGCTATGTCAAAGGTGACATGCATTACCAATAATTGGGAACCTCTACCTATCACAATTCCTACTCTCATCTTACTTTAAACATTTCATCACAGTCTAAAGCCTTATCCATTCACACCACAGTACATAGAACATAGAACATAGATCAGTACAGCACAGAACAGGCCCTTCGGCCCTCGATGTTGTGCCGAACAATGATCACCCTACTCAAACCCACGTATCCACCCTATACCCATAACCCAACAACCCCCCCCTTAACCTTACTTTTTAGGACACTACGGGCAATTTATCATGGCCAATCCACCTAACCCGCACATCTTTGGACTGTGGGAGGAAACCGGAGCACCCGGAGGAAACCCACGCATGTCGCTTTCTGACTCGGCAGTCGAGTTCAGAACCATATAATACATCAGTGTCTCATTTTTATTTACATATCGCTATAAATAAATTTCCTAGGCATCAAGGGGTTGGGGGAATTGGTGAAAACCGAAAATAGGGGATTGAACTCCGAAAATGGCCTAATTGACCACAGTTGTAGCATTCCTGCGACTTCTGTGGAGGGCTGTTCTTCCCTTCGTTTACCCATGTGGGGCTTTGGTGCGCTCTCACTGCCTGAATATCCGCTGCAGCCTGAGCTTCCTCTGGGGTCTTTACCTTAACTTTGCCCTGAACCGATTGTTCCCAAGCGCGGGAGAATCTTTTCAGAACCCTTTTCTCATTATGGGCCTCTTCTGAGGGGTCATAACTATTGCAAGCATTCTGTCCTGCATCTGTGGCATGGGAGATTATGGTGCGGGTCCATTTAACCATGTTGTCACGGTTTAAATGCGCTCGGTTTAATTCGCCAAAAACTGCAGTGAAGTGGATCCACAGCCTTCCTGCGAATGCTGTGGGGTGCTCTGTCCTCTTTTGCCTACATCTATTTAGGCCTTCGACTGGGTCTCCTCTGTTATACCCAATCGCATCTAAAATGGATGTATGCATCTCTTCGAGGGTGCCTCCTCCAACGTTCTGTGGGTTGGGGAGGGCTGCTACTACGGATGGGTCTAAGCTCAGAACCGTGAGCTTAACCTGCTCTCTATTGTCCAGGCCGTACATGGTAGCCTGCTGTTTAACATTTGCGAAAAATTGGTGGGGGTCTGCGGTGGGGAGAAACGGAGTGATTTTCTCACACGCGTCCCTGAGTTGCGTTACAGTTAAGGGGGTGGTATAGGTGATGTCGGGTGCGGCGTCTGTGGTGGCCTTTCTTTGGGTGGTGACTGGGTTCATAGGTGCGGGTGCTATCTGATCTGTGGGGGGTTGGGGTGCTTTCCTTTTCTGCTGCACTGCTAGCGCACACGTTCCCTGAACATAGCGCTGCGCTGTCTCACTCAGTTCCTGCCAGTCTGGGGCATTCTCCTCATCTAACTGTGTTCCAAAGGTGCTTTGGAACCCATTCTGCACTGAAAGCAACGATTGCAGCTCCGCAATCTGCTTCCTGCATTTTGCATGGTCTACTGTGCTCTGTCTTTGCTCAGTGGTGGCAGCGTGGAGTGCTCTTAAAGCTGTTTTTAGGTCAGAGCATTGCCTCTGCAATGCCTCTACCTGCTTTTCTGATTCCTCTCGTATCAGGACTGCACGTTGCACATCTTGATAGGCTTTTTCATATTGGGTCTGGGAACTGCTCAGATGGGCTAGACACCACTGATGTGCCCTCTTGGCATCATCCACCTCTCTACCTTTCTCTGCCAGCTTCCCTGTCAGTTCTAAGTTTTCCTTCTCGATGTCCCTGACATCCACTTTACTCATTCTATTCCTCTCCTCTAACTCTGCTCGGAGCGTCCGAACAACCTCCTCAGTGCCTCGCAATTGTGCCAAACAGGACACGATTGCTATCGGCTTGCGTGCTTTACTAGGATTTTTCTTATGAATTTGAGAGAGGTTCTCCCACCAAGTATGTCCTATACTCCCGGGACCTGTCTCCTCATTCATGCAGAACTCATTCCAAAGGGGCCATCCCTTCCCTTTTAGATACTTGCGGAGTTCCAGCTCCCACACGGGACACTGGCCTACTCGGCTACTGCTGGTCGCTGCGACCACGAACTGCTCTGGGTTCATGAGGCGTTCCATTGCCTGCATGGCCATTTCCTCCTTCTGTCTTAATTTGGAACAGGGGATGTTCTGGTAATGTTTTAAAAGACGGGTAAGGCTTTCGCTATGTTCCGCTTAAAAAAACTCCCAACAGTTTGTCACAACAAGAATCTCTCAGGTTAACCTTACAACCCTGTTAGTTACGCATGCACAAAACACACTTCCGAATTATCGTTATTGGTTTGAACTCCTTGACCACCTGTGATATTTCCTTTTTCCCAATTAGATTTCTAATTCAAATTTCTGGGTTCTCTCGGAGTGGGGGTGCCACTTCTGATCGAGTCCCGGCTGAGTTCGCCACTAAATGTTTGTCGTTCTAAGTTAGTGTGATTAACACGCCTCCAATAAAGGACATGTGCTTAACACTGGCTTGGCTCTGTATCTGTATCTATGCTCTGGAGTCGCCAGGTGCCGTAAGAGACACCGTCACAAGTTATCAAGGTCAAGTTCAAGTCAATAAAGTCATACACCGATTAGTAAGTCCAAAACAATTAGAGTTTATTATAACAATTATAATAAATACTCATGCACACGCTAAAAGACTAACTTACTTCTACTATTAACGACTAATACTTATCTAAGTAGGAACAAGCAAGGTCAGGGGAACAAGGCCTTTGTTCCTTTCTGGTCTGTAACTTCTGTTCACTAATAGTCGACAAGAGTATAAGCAATGCCTGGGTCACGTAGCGATCGTCGTTGGCACTTACTGATCGATGGCTGCTACTCGATGGCTGGTGTAAGCAAGGGTCTGGAGGCTGAAGACAAACAGGAGACGGCAGACCGGAGACAGCAGCAGACCGGACCATGTGCGGGACCTTCTTTTTATAGGTCCCCAGAGGTCCGTGCCCCTTGGGGCGCGCTCTCTCACCTGCTGGGTCTTTCACAATCGATATGATTCGAACCCCCCTATCCTAGGGTCGTTCCTTGATGGTTGGGGCGGTTCTTAGGGCTCATTGTTCTGGTTTCTCTGGCGGCATCCTGGCTGGGTAGCTATTGAAAAGTATCGATTGATACTTAAAATGTTTCTATTGTATCTGGGACTGGGCCGGTATCACCTCATTAGTATGCAGATCGTTTTCCTATTTGCACCTTTGGCTGAGTTTCTGCAGCTGCCTTGAAACCGGTTTTTGTACGTGCTAAATGCTAAATGCTTCTGCAAGCTGTTTGCTCTTTACTGTCCGTTTTTCCCTGCAGTCTTTGCAGTTCTCCATTTTGTATACCGGTGTCCATTTTAGATGGCTACACCATCTGCCCTCAAGTGGATCAACGATGCCATGGCACTATTCTGAGGAAGTGCAACGGGAGATTTCACCTGTATACCTGGTGGGGGGAGAGGGAGAAGAGAGAAAGACCCTCAGTCAACATCACAGAAACAGTTTGCCCGGTCAGTATCACATTACTGTTTGTGGCAGCTTGCTGTGCATCAATTGGCAGTGACTACACTTCAAATGTACGCCCCATTAGCTGTGGAGCTCAGACTCCTGAGGCTGTGGAATAGATATACGTAAATTATTTTCTTTTCTTCAGGCGTTACAGTCGAGTGCTGATATCCTCCACTCTAATTCGTGGCTGGGGCCTTCCGGTGTCACCGAAAAGTGAACAGAGTTTTGGCTGGAACACCAAATTTCCCATTCTGGCTCACAATGCGTCCTGCCCCGGGCGAGCACGGAGAATTTGGTTGAAAATTCATTTAAGGGATGTGGGCGTCGCTGGCTGAGGCAGCATTTGTTACCCATCCCTAATTGCCCTTGGAACTGAGTGACGTGTTGGGTATTTAAGAGTCAACCGTGAGTTTGGAGTCACATGTAGGCCAGACCGGGTAAGGGTGGCCGATTTCCTTTCCCGAAAGGACATTAGTGAACAAGGTGGGTTTTTACAACAATCGACAATGGTTCCATGGTCACCTTTTGACTTTTAATTCCAGATTTTTATTGAATTCAGATTTGACCATCTGCCCTGGCGGGATTTGAACACGGCTCCCCAGAGCATGGTTCTGGGTCTCTGGGTTACTAGTCCAGTGACAATACCACTACGCCACCGCCTCCCCCTAAATCCCACCCAAGCTCTCCAAATTGGTCCCAAGGGAAACGGATCATGTTTCCTACTGGGTATGATCTTGATGCAATTCAAAATCAAATTTGTCATTGGATTCTCCATCCACAAAGCAACGTGGAAAACTGATTGTCACAGTGTGTCCGAAAACAACATTTAATAAACAACGATTTTGTGTGTGTGTGTGTATGTGCGTGTGTGTTGTTTGAGTGTGTGTGTGTGTGTTGTTTGAGTGTGTGTGTGTGTTGTTTGAGTGTGTGTGTGTCTTGTTTGAGTGTGTGTGTGTGTGTTTGAGTGTGTGTGTGTGTGTTTGAGAGTGTGTGTGTTGTTTGAGAGTGTGTGTGTTGTTTGAGTGTGTGTTTGAGTGAGTGTGTGTTGTTTGAGTGTGTGTGTGTGTTGTTTGAGTGTGTGTGTGTGTGTTGTTTGAGTGTGTGTGTGTGTTGTTTGAGTGTGTGTGTGTGTGTTTGAGTGTGTGTGTGTGTGTTTGAGAGTGTGTGTGTTGTTTGAGAGTGTGTGTGTTGTTTGAGTGTGTGTTTGAGTGAGTGTGTTTTGTTTGAGTGTGTGTGTGTTGTTTGAGTGTGCGTGTGTGTTGTTTGAGTGTGTGAGTGTGTGTGTGTGTGTGTGTGTGTGTGTGTGTGTGTTGTTTGAGTGTGTGTGTTGTTTGAGTGTGTGTTGTTTGAGTGTGTGTGTTGTTTGAGTGTGTGTGTGTTTGAGTGTGTGTGTGTGGTGTTTGAGTGTGTGTGTGTGTGTGTTGTTTGAGTGTGTGAGTGTGTTGTTTGAGTGTGTTTGTGTGTGTTGTTTGAGTGTGTGTGTTGATTGA
This sequence comes from Scyliorhinus canicula, assembly GCF_902713615.1. Lineage (NCBI taxonomy): Eukaryota > Metazoa > Chordata > Chondrichthyes > Carcharhiniformes > Scyliorhinidae > Scyliorhinus > Scyliorhinus canicula. The sequence continues at coordinate 19,404,637 of NC_052167.1, forward strand.
GTGTGTGTGTTTGAGTGTGTGAGTGTGTGTGTTTGAGTGTGTGAGTGTGTTGTTTGAGTGTGTGAGTGTGTTGTTTGAGTGTGTGTGTGTTGTTTGAGTGTGTGTGTGTGTGTTGTTTGAGTGTGTGTGTGTGTGTTGTTTGAGTGTGTGTGTGTGTTGTTTGAGGAGACCAAGGATCCTTTCAACCTTCTGCATCTTGACACATGGCCATCAGTTCAATGTCCGCACACCAACTGAGAGCCGATTTAGTGAACAACTTTTTAATGATGAGATTATCTCTTCAGGGCAGCATGGTAGCAGAAGTGGATAGCACTGTGGCTTCACAGCGCCAGGGCCCCAGGTTCGATTCCTGGCCTTGGGTCACTGTCTGTGCGGAGTCTTCACGTTCTCCCCGTGTCTGCGTGGGTTTCCTCCGGGTGCTCCGGTTTCCTCCCGTAGTCCAAAAATATGCAGGTTTCGGTGGATTGGCCATGCTAAATTGCCCTTAAGTAATCAAAAAGGTTAGAAGGGGTTATTGGGTTATGGGGATTGGGTGGAAGTGAAGGCTTAAGTGGGTTGGTGCAGACTCGACGGGCCGAATGGCCTCCTTCTGCACTGTATGTTCGATGTTCCATTTCATTTTTTTTAAAGCAGGCTGAAGCCAAAACTTTAAGCCTGGAAAATTGGGAGGGAACAGTATTTGGCAGCTACTGCACAGATCTGAAATGAAAAAAAAATGAAATGAAAATCGCTTATTGTCACAAGTGTAGGCTTCAAATGAAGTTACTGTGAAAAGCCCCCTAGTCGCCACATTCCGGTGCCTGTTTGGGGAGGCTGGTACGGGAATTGAACCGTGCCGCTGGCCTGCCTTGGTCCGCTTTGCATGTCAGCTCTTTAGTCCTGTGCTAAACCAGTCCCTTGGAACAACAGATTTTCCCTCGACTTTATTTGCCCAACATTTTTCAAAAACTTTACACCATAAAGGTCACTGAAAAGAGGGTAAGCGTGAAGCATTGCGGTTTGAAAATTCACCTTTCTGGCACGGCTTTTGCCATTTTCTTAACGGGACCGGCCGTTGTAAGAATAATTGCGTGTCACGACGGGGCGTCAAGTGAGAATCGATTGTTTGTGGGCCCGTTACACTGACAGCCATTCATGTGTATTTACACACAGCAGCTGTCAGCTTGGGGTCTACTCATACAGAACGTTCTTAGTCGCTAACACTGTGGGTAAGAACTTGGGCTTGTTGGCGTCTGTTGTTTTGGGTGCTCTCAAAGCTCCAAAATGGTATCTGTAGTGCATGCGCACACTTGTCAGTGTGAAACCGCTTGATGCCACTGTTGGCACGGTACGATAAACAGCTGCCAGGAAAAATGCCAAGTAGACAGATCATGATGTCAATCAGCACTCGAAGTTGGTATGGTGCCAGCACTGCCACTGTCATTTAAGCATACACAGCTGCACATGTGCAGCAGGAGATCTGCACATATATCTCCACCATATTTAAAGGGGCCATCAACTACTTATGGTTTGTCTTTGTTGTCTTTTTTTGACTTTGCTACAATTCTACGCAGTTCGGTGCTTTGGAAACTGGCTTCAAGTTTCAAAACTCGAGGCCTGGGTGACGAGTGCTGAAAGAAGTACTTGTCGATCACTTCAAGGCTTTTGCACAAACTGATTGCTCCAAGACATGGGTGCACTGGGAGGCTATCCTGTTGGAATACAGCACAGTGGAGTGAATGAGCAGAGGCCACGCAGAGCAGGACAAATTGTTGGAAGAGGGAGGAGGAGTGGTGGTGGGGAGGGGGGCGGTGTGCACAAGACATTTTCGGCAGGAGACCATGACGACCCAGAGTGTTCAAGGATAAATTCTCCTTCTCGAATTTCAGTGTGGAACATTGTGTGAGATGTCAGGTGTCTCATCTAAGGGAGTTAGAATCATCATAGAACTGCTATGCTGCAGAAGGAGGCCATTCAGCCCATCTGATCTGCACCGACCCTCTGAAAGAGCAGCCTACCTAGGCCCATTTCCCTGCCCTATCCCCGTAACCCCTCCTAATCTGTACATCCCTGGACAAGGGGCAATTTAGCATGGGCAATCCACCTAACCTGGGCATCTTTGGACTGTGGGAGGAAACCGGAGCATCTGGAGGAAACCCACGCAGACACAGGTAGAACGTGCAAACTCCACACAAGGGGTGGCGCCTTGGGTAATCTGTTGGAGGGCAGATCACGGACTGGTGCGACACACCACTTGGAGCATGGCGGCAGCCTGTGTGATTTCAGCCTCTGCTTCCATCGGCATCGCTCAAACCTTTGGTGGAAGTTGCCCGTTCCACAAAGGAAGCAGAGACATTGGCCATCAGTGCTGCATCATGGGTGGGTCCTACAAGTGCCTGAAGAGCATTGGTCACCGGCATGCTTTGGAGAATGGACTGTGCCACATTGATGCGGTGCTTCTCCATGTTCCCTGACAGTCACCACCAGGCTTTCTGACGGATTTCCCAATGCATCAAGCATTCTGTAATGCGTGTCTAATCATTTTCTCCTGCAGCTTAGCCCATCGAAGTCCACATCAGAGTCCTCGGCCATGGGTGTGTGACCTTGACCCCTGACACGCTGGCACCTGCATCATCCCCACTCCTTGGCCTGGTGGCTCTGCCCTGCCCAGAATCTCACCACACGCAGATCCAGCCTCTAAATCAACCCTCTAACATACACTGTCTCAGCTGGTGGCTGGGAGTGTCAAATCCAGTGATGGTGTCTTTTCATCCTCTGTTTTTCCCACCCTCCAACCCCCACTCCCTCTCGGCTGCTCCTCATGGGGATCTAAAAGGAGAAAGGCACAGGGTAAGGTTGTGGTGAGGTAGGAGGGCAGTCAGAACAGCTCAGTCCATACATCAGAAAGAGACGGGTTCGTGAGGAGGAGGATTAGGTCGGAGGAAACCATCATCTTTGATTTCAGCCTTGCCACGAGTTGCACCCTCAGAAATGGCCATTTCCAATAATGGTAAGGACAGTCTCTCTCTCTCATTCTCTCTCTCTCCCTTTCTCCTCTCTCTCGCTCTCTCTCTCTCCCTTTCTCCTCTCTCTCTCTCTCATTCTCACTCTCATTCTCACTCTCTCTCTCATTCTCATTCTCTTTTTCTCTCTCTCTCTCTCTCTCATTCTCGCTCTCTCGCTCTCCCTTTCTCCTCTCTCTCTCTCTAACATTCTCTCATTCTCTCTCTCATTCTCTCTCTCTCTTTCTCACTCTTTCTCCATTTCTCTCTCTCTCTCTCTGTCTCTCTCTCTCTGTCTCTCTCTCTCTCCCCTCCCTCTCTCTCTCCCCTCCCTCTCTTTAAATTCCAGTCTGAATTCTTGGGGTTTTTGACTTTCAACAGGGCCTTTTCAGAGCTTGACACCTGACCCAGCCCACGCCCTCCATTCCCGACCTAGATAGCTCCATTTTGAGGATGGACTTGTCCGACTCCAGCAGTTTCCATGGAGTCGGGCCAGGTTTCAAGGCAGCTTAAGAGGTGCCGTGAATCATAACCTGCATGATGGAACCTTTTGGAAGGCAAGTTCAAAACCTCGTGCCCTGCCCCAGTGCCAAGGAATGACCCCCACCCATCTCCTATTGTCCCTCATGCATCCCATCCTCCACTTTATGGCCCTTTATGTACCCATGCCAGGGTATGCCCCCCCCCCCCCCCCAACTATGGCCTCATGATCTACCCGGCAAGCTATGGCACCACCATGCCCCTTCACCTACTGCACACTTTAGAGAACCAGTGAACCCTATAGTGATGCCAACATGATGCCCATGATGGTCAACATTTTGTCAAGATACCCCTGATTCCACATCCTGGCAAAGATATTGGAGATGTCCAAGTTAATGATGAATAATTTACCGGAATGTAGGAAGACAGATTTCATGAATGAAACTGAAAGAATTTGAAATGAAATAAGAACAAATTGGATATTTCCTTCATGCTTATATTGCCCACGTACATTGGGGCTAATTTTAAATTTGGGCAAGGGTACAACGGGAGTCTGCAATTGACTTAAATGACAGGATCTCTAATGGGGAGAGCACAATATCTCCCTTATATCATCCAAATTTGCCCCCTTAATCCAAGAGTTAAAATTCAACCAATCCTCTGTCTTTGGTTGAAGATTTACTGACAAAAATATTTAACTGAAGTGGAAAACGGCTTAGGCAGATTGTACATTAACATTGTTACATTTACACCGTCTTTGAAAATAGTTTGACTTGCAGCGAGTGTGATAATCATGACCAAACAGTTCTTGTGTTCAGAGTGAAATCCTCTATCTTTGATGCCGGCAGTCATCTCTTTATTTTAGCAGAACCAGTTTAAATAATGGGAGACCACGTATTATGTAAATGACACGAGGCATCTCTCCACCAGTCTCCGGATCAGTCATTTCCAAGCTGAAGAACGTTAACCACAAGTCACTCATCTGCATTTCTGTTCCTTTAATCTGCTGAAAGGGAGACACGCTGATGAAATGCCAGCCTTGTAAAGCCTTGACACCTGGGGAGACGCCAGAGGGAAAGTTGCTGTTCCATGAGCAGTAGTAGGATGCGAGTGAATTTCTAAATGAAGAATGTTGCCGTCTAATCGGCCCTGGAATGTGGGCCTCCTGGATTTCAACACCTTCCATAAATTGAGCCAAGTCAGAAGTTGTCTTTTTATGACTGTCGGTTTTGTGTGCGGACGCTGAAAAGTTATTTCGCCGTCGGCCCACATTCTCGAGTGTGATCTGTGAACTGTAATTAGCCGCCAAAAACAGGAGTTAAAAGTGTCAGACTTTGACGAGGTATTTGGCACCTTCACCGGTGGCCTCCAGCAAGCTCCCTCTCCACCTGCCCGTCGCCATGGGGATGCAGCACAGAAACGGGCCTTTGAGCCAGCAGGCCTGTGCTGGTGATAATGCTCCACACGGGCCTTCTCTCGCCTCACCCCAAAAGCGTTATCCTTCTATTCCTTTCTCCCTCATGCACTCACCTAGCTTCCCCTCAGATACATATCGTCCTCGCCTCGACTACCCCACGCGACAGCAGGCTTTACGTTCTAACCACTCTCTGAGGAAATACTTTTCTCATTAAATCCGTATTAGATACATTGGTGACTATCATATTCGTGGAGCCGAGCTTTAGACTCTATTCCCCCTCTCCCCCCGCCCCACACACACACAAGTGAAAACATATTTTCTGTATCTAGCCAATCAAACCCATTCATATTTTAATGAATAGATAATGAGGACGGAGTTCTGAACTTCTGCCAAGACTCGGATTGGAGGCTAGGGGGAGCTAAAAAATATTCCCGCCAGCCAATATCCCAGATCTCCAGCTCCGTTCTGCTGCCGAGTCATCTTTCTGGAGGCTGCATGAGGGTTGGGGTGGGGGGGAAGCATACGACACAACCCATTAAGAGACTATTGCCGCCAATGTAATGGAGGCCAAGTGGCTTTCTTCAAGCAGCCTCCAGATTTTCACAAGCGGCGGGGCCTAGTTTAGGGGCCTGCTGGTGGCAGACCAGGAGGACTGGCACTCCAGGCAGGCTGAGAGGCCTTGCCCTCCCCTGCCTGCCTGCCTGGGTGCAGGAGCAGCTACAGGCCAAGAGGGCCCTCCCCCCCCCTCTCCCCCTATCCCACCTCTCCCCCTATCCCACCTCATTGATGCCTTGGCTGCAAGGTCAGTCTTTAATCTAGGTTTAAAAAAATTGGGGGGGCAGAGTGCGTCCATCATGAAGCACCCTCTCTCTTATTTGCTGTCCATTGCAGCCTGCTGTCACAAGCTAGAAGACCACCGACTGGATCGCCAGCTTTGAGAAAGCCCCCCCCCCCCCCCCCCTCCCCTCCTGCTTTGAGCACGGCCTCCCCCCCATCATTGTTAATGAGCGGCCTGGTTTCTAGTCCCAACTTCTGCTTCCTGACCCGTGTCACAGATCCAAGTGTTGATCTGCTGATTGTCAAATATTTGACGTTGCTATCAACAAGAGTCTGAAATAAAAACAAACGGTGTCAATGGAAAAAGCTGGCCACCAGTCTGCTGGAGTACAAATTCTAAAACAAATGGGGGAAAACAACAAAAATGGCCACTGGGGGTGGGGGGGGGGGGGGGGGGGGGGGGGGGGAACTTGCAAACCAGAATAGAACCTTTTTAACAGAGACGAACGTCCCGAACAGAGATGTATGGAAGATGCCTTGGTCTGCTTTAAAAGCCAGCGGTTTAGCTGCTCCAGCTGCCAATACGGGCAGTTCGTGCATGCACGTGGGTTGCCTTCTCTACGCCGGCCCCGACGCAACATGGCAGAGAGTTACAGAGGCCCGGCGCGGAGGAACATAGGCCCCCACTGGGATAAGCCCGCCCGTCAATCAATAGCCCCGATCGCGCGCCAGGCCACCGTGGAGGCCCCCCCCCGCCCGGGGTCAGACCCCCCGCACCAGTCCGCCCCCCGCAACATGAACCCGAGGTCCCGCCGGATAGGACCATACAAGAACGGCACCGGCGCGGGACTCGGCCCAACTCGGTAGGCACTTGGCCCATCGCGCTGGGAGAATCACCAGGGGGTGGGGGGGGGGGGGGGGGGGGGGGGGGGGGTGGCCGCGTCAAGTGACCACCGACTGCACTGGTGAATCAGCGGACCGGGGGTAGAGCGGCATCGCGTGATTCGTGAAAAAAAAAATTTGTTTTTTTTAAAAACTTGTTTCAGAGAGTGGCATGTTTATATTCCACTTCTCACATAGCTACAAACGCCAGGTGGTCTGGTATGAATGTTAAATATTTTATTAGGCGTTTTAACATGACAGAAACATACTATAAGCCATAAAAATGTTGAAAGCCTTATCTTGAAATATTAGTTGACATGTCTTCCTTTTGTAATTGAGTTATGTTGACTGGCAAGACATGATTAAGTCGGACATTACACAATCATTATTCCAACAATTCTTGATAGACATCCAGAAGGGCTTTTTTTTATGGTTTATATAAAGATCTTGTGGTGCGTGCCAATGTGAAAAGTAGTTTGATTTTTGACTTGGGGCTGACTGCTACCAGGGATGATCTTCAAAGTCGTTTCTACATGCCGAGTAATTTGACTGCCAAATCTAAACCCTTCAGATCTGCTTCCAATTTGCACAGCTCAATCCGTAACTGCTAGCACCACGGAGATAAAAGCACTGGTTAGATATCATAGCCGAAGACTTGGTTCTTCCATTGCTGTTCCCATTATCCTGGCCACACGAGTGTGGTACTGCATCGTTTGTTGGACAATGGGCATGTGAGGCACACTACACTGGGCTAGATTCTCCATTTCTGAGATTAAGTGTTGACGCCAATGGAGCATGTGTCGTCATTTACAACCAAACATTCTGGGCAGAATTCTCCCAACGGGAGACTAAGTGCCGACGCCGGAGTGAAAACCGGAGTGTTTCACTCCGGTGTCGGAGGCTGCTCCTCGCCCACTATTCTCCACCCCCAGGGGGCTAGGAGCGGCGCTAGGTGCGTCAATTACGCACGCCGGGCCTTGGCGCCGTGTCAAAGCGGCGCCGCGTAAATGACGTCACCCGCGTATGCGCAGGTTGGCCGGCACCAACCAGCGCATGTGCGGTTGCCGTCCTCCCCGTGGGCGCCCCGCAATACAGGGAGCATTGATCTTGTGGGGCGTCGGAGGAAAAGAGTGCGTCCTTTAGAGATGCCGGCTCGCCAGACCCCTACTGAGCACCCCCCTGGTGCTCGATCCTCCCTCTTCCTCCCCCCCCCCCTCCCCACAGACCGCACACGCAGTGTTCGCGCACTGTTCACGCCAGCAGCGACCAGGTGTGGTTGGCGCCGGCGTGAACCCGTCTGATTGGGCCGGCCGCTCGGCCCATCCGGGCCGCAGAATCACCGCTCGCCTGTTAGAAACGGCGAGCGGCGATTCTCCGAGCGGCCTGTCGTGAAACGCGGCACGCCGTTTTGGGGGGTGGGGGGTGGGAGAATCGCGTGTGGGTGCCAGGGCGGCGTGGCTGGAATCGCCCGGCACTCCCACGATTCTCCCACCCAGCGTGGGGGTCGGAGAATCGCGCCCTCTGTGTGAAACCATCACCGATTCTGGTACCGGTGAGGGGTTAGCAATGGCGCCGGGTGAAATTCCCATGTCCCGCGCATACAACGACTGGAGAATAGTCACTGGCCACGCATGCGCATGGCTGATGACCTGCCGTCCGCGACACCAGGGCCCACCCCCTGGCCAGCAGCAAGGATTCCGGCCAAGTGTGGCGTCGCTGGACACAGACGGCAGCCACAATGCTGGGTTCCCGACCGCTGAGAACACACGTGCGTCGGGAACTCAGCCATCGCAGGAGGACCTGTCAATGATGCGCCAATGCCATTGCAACGGCGGGCGACACTATTATGCCGTTTCCGAGGGGGCGGAGCGTGGTGGACTGATGTCAAACCGGCGCCGGCCCCGATTTAGGCATCGGAGTCGATTCTCAGCCCAATCGCCGATTACGATATTGGCGTCGGGCAACGGAGAATTCAGCCCACTATGTTAGTTGCTTGTACACATCCCCTCCTCAGAGAAGGGTTTGGGCAGCACGGTAGCATTGTGGATAGCACAAGTGCTTCACAACTCCAGGGTCCCAGATTCGATTCTGGTGTGGGTCACTGTCTGTGCGGAGTCTTCACATTCTTCCCGTGTGTGCGTGGGTTTCCTCCGGGTGCTCCAGTTTCTTCCCACAGTCCAAAGATGTTCAGGTTAGGTGGATTGGCCATGATCAATTGCCCTTAGTGTTGGGTGGGGTTACTGGGTTATGGGGATAGGGTGGAGGTGTGGACCTTGGGTAGGGTGCTCTTTCCAGTGCAGACTCGATGGGCCGAATGGCCTCCTTCTGCACTGTAAATTCTATGAAACTAGAGATTTGCATGTGCCGTGTTTCACAGATCCAACACCGGGTGGGACTGAATAGGCCGATGAACATATCAACTTCCGTCAATTAAGAGAAACCTTTAAGCAATGTTCCATCCTCATCGCTGAATTTAGGTGGCATCCATGTTCAAAGCTTCATAAAGCTTCACTTAAACCATCACTGAGGCTCCAATAGCTCAGGCTAACTCAGCACTCACAACATATTCACTTCTTGAAAAAGTTTGAATAAAATCAATCTCCAAAAGAAGTCATTGAGAGAAAATAGAATTCACACTCCTGGTTATCTCTGATGCCTACTAGATCAAACCTCTGGGATTTTCTTTGCCTTTTCTTTTTAATGTCTCGATATTTTTGGCTTCAGAGTAGGGGAATCGTAGCTCCTTATACCTGTGAGATGGGTTAGCACTGCTGCCTGCACGGCGCCGAGATCCCAGGTTCGATCCCGGCTCTGGGTCATTGTCCGTGTGGAGTTTGCACATTCTCCCTGTGTTTGCGTGGGTTTCACCCCCACAACCCAAAAGACGTGCAGGCGAGGTGGGAAATGAAAAAAAGAAATCTGGCCAAGTTTTAGTTAACTGATATCTCATGACAACTGCCTGGATGTATACAGTGTCTTTAACGCATGAGGAAACTCGCGAATTTTTAAGATGCCACGGAGAGTCCACACCAAGTTGTGTCACAGAAACTTTGGATTATTGACATCACTCCCGGTAGTTCCCAACTGGGTCTTAACAGGCCGGTGCCAAAGTGGCCGACCTTACGTACAACATAGATTGAATTTCCCCCTGTCCTTAATGAGGGAGGTTGTACTGCAGAAGGAACAGTGGGAAGACTATCATTCCCACCCCATAAGTCCCGTGCGGGCTATGACAGTACCTCACAGGGAATTGGAGGAAAAACAAGATTGGCCAAAGGAGGGAATGTTAGGAGGAACGATCAGAAGCTTGGTTGAAGAGTTGGGCACTAAGGGAGCTCCTCAATGCCGAGAACAAGCTGGGGAGATGAAAAGGTTTTAAAGGTTAGATTCCAATGCTTAGGATATCGGTGGCTGAGGGCATGGCTGCAAAATGGTGAAGCTGTGCGTTGGGGGGATGCACAGACACGGAGAATAGGAGCAAGACTAGGCCATTCAGACCTTGAAGCATGTTCTGCCATCCAACATGATCATGGCTGATCCTCTTATCTTGGTGCCACACTCCAGCGCCCTTCCCAAGAGGGAGGAGTCAAAGAAACAGCTCGGGGAGGGACTGGAGGAAGCTGCAGTATTGAATGAGCTCACGAATGGTACGGGAGCTTGAGACAATGAGGGAATAGCAGTATAAGAATTAGAATTTTAAATGATCAATCAGGGGCCAACGTGATGGACGAACAGGGTTTGGTGCAGGATGGTAGGTGGACAGCAGAGTCTTGGAAGAGCTGAAGTTAGCAGAAATGAGAAGCTGGTTGGGAAAACATATTTCAAGTCGAGTCTGCAGTTGGCAAAGAAATAAATGAGTTTCCATCAGCCAGATGGGTGAGGCCGGAAGCAGGCAAGGCTGTTGAACTGAAGATAGAGGGCGGGATTCTCTGATGCTGAGGTGAAGTGATGACGCCGCCGTCGTGTTTCTCGACGGTGTCAACATGGCCTCGAGAGCAGCAGTTCTGACTCCTACATGAGGCCATCAAGGCACTGGAGCGAACCACGCCGCTCCAGCTGCCGATCCCCGGGGTCAGATGGGCGGCGTGGGTCTGCGCATGCACAATGGGACCGGCTCCCGCGGAACAAAAGAGGCCCCCGGCCCGCCGATCGGTAGGCCCCAATTGCGAGCCAGGCCATAGTGGAGCCCCCCCCCCCCCCCCCCCCCCCCCCCACACAACCAGGCCGCATCCGGATGCATCGACGCCGCCGTCCCGCCGGGTAAGAGCACGTGTGGATGGCGCCGGCAGGACTTGGCTTTTTCGCGTGGCCGTACAGCCCCCAACCTGCGCTGTGCCGGCGCCAAAGGTGCCGATTCTCCACCCTCCGGAGAATCGGCCGACCGGCGTCGGGGTGGCATGGCTCGATTCGCACCGGTCCCGGCGATTCTCCAGCCCCGGGGTGAGAGAATCCCGCCCAGAGTCTTTGTGATGGACAGTTTATGGAGTCGGAGTTCCAATCCGAATTGAATAGAATGCCAAGATTGTCATTCAACGAGAGACAGTGGTCAGTAAGATATAGTACTGACAGCAAAGTATCGAGTTGGTGGAGGAAGTTTGAGATCACAAACCAACTTGTTCGAGAACGGCTTCTTCCCCACCCTTACCAGACTCCTGAATGGTCCTCTTATGGACTGAACTGATCACTCCACACATCTTCTCTACAATGTAGCACTACAATCAGTAGGCATTACCCGTTTTCTCTGTGCTTACATTGTGGATCTATTGTATGTTTTTCATGTGTGGAACGATCTGCCTGGACTGAACGTGGAACAATACTTTTCACTGTACCTCAGTACACGTGACAATAAGTCTAAATATTGAAGATGATGGCGAGCGCGTCCAGTCTAGAGAGATTGAACCCTCCGGCTAATATGAAATTTAGTTTTGGAAATACTTGCAATCCTGCACCAACTAATTTTGGTCGTCAGGGCATGTTGATACAGTTTCCTAATTGTGCTAGGCCCAAGAACCACAGCTTCATTCAATATATTTTCAACAATGCCTTACTTCAAATATAATGATTTGTGCTTGAGTGTGACATTTAGATGCAACAAACAAGATTCAGTTCAATCTCTGGTTCATTCTGGGAACTTCCCAGAAGAGGCCCTGGTGTAAGACTGAGAGCTGCAAATGAGGGAAAGCACATCAAAGAGACTGTTGTGTATCGCGTACTTATTATCAGCTTTTCTATTCTTGAAGTTAGTGTGTTGACCCTTGCCGATTCTGGCACAGTGTCAAAACTCTCACAATACCCTTAAAGTCTGGTCAAACATTGGGCAGAAGCATTGGCAAAATTATGCCGATGTAAGCAACTAAATACTGTAGGAGCAGATCTCAGTGACCAAGGTCAGCCCTTGCACTCTGTATTTACACTGACGAAAATGCATTAATAAGACTCTGATTTCCAACGGGACGTTTCTGAAAGGGCCACTGTCTTTGTATAAGAAAGGGCTTGGCAGAATCTCGTTCTGTTTGAGAGTCGGAGGTCCAGAAATCTGCCACCTTGGTCACATCGACATAAGGAGCAAGCGATTCGAGGATATGGTTCAACATAATTTACGCAGGCATGTCGCGTGCTTGGAAAAGGATAAATGAACTTTAAAAGACATTTTTTTCCCCAGGAATAAGTTGCTTCATTGATGTCTTATGACCTGTTTGACCAGCTGTTTGGCCTTGGCTGGGTTCATCAGATTAATGCTGTTAAATTGCTCTTTTGTGAGCCTTGCTTCATAGTAATTTTTGCGAATCAACTTCATTTAACAGTCTCGGTGCTGAATGAAGGCATACAGCTGAGTTGGTTTTGACTGCATTGTGCCGTTTCGCAACAGGCAGAATCTTATGCATCGAAAATAGAAGCAAGGGGAGGCCATTCGGCCCTTCGGGCCTGCTCTGCCATTCATTATAATCATGGCTGATCATCAAGTTCAATTCCCTGATCCCACCTTCCACCCCCCCCACACCCCCCCCTTCCATATCCCTTGAACCCTTTAACCCCAAGAGCTATATCGAATTCCTTCTTGAAATTACACAATGATTTTGTCCTAACTACTTTCTGTGGTAGTGAATTCCACAGATCCACCGCACTCTGGGTGAAGAAATCTATCCTCACCTCAATCCTAAGAGGTTTACCCCCTTATCCTCAAACCATGACCCCCCCTAGTTCTGGACCCCCTCCCTCAACCATTGGGAACATTCTTTCTGAATCTACCCTGTCTATTCCTTCTTGAAATTACGCCACGCTTTGGCCTCAACTACTATCTGTGGTAGTGGATTCCACAGATTCATCCCTCTCTGCGTGAAGAAATTTCCCCTCCGCTCAGTCCTTTAAACTTTAGACTCCCCCAGGATGGGGAACATTCTATCTGAATCTCCCCTGTCTAAATCGGTTAAAATTTTGTAAGATTCTATGAGATCCCCTCACACTCTGCTAAACTCCAATGAATATAATCCTAACCGATTTAATCTCTCCTCATATGACAGCCCCGCCATCCCAGGAATCAGCCTGGTAAACCTTCTCTGCACTCCCTCCAGAGCAAGAACATCCTGCCTCAGATAAGGGCACCAGAACTGCACATACTGCTCCAGGTGTGACCTCACCAATTCCCTACACAACTGGAGTAAATGTAGCACATGCATCTCCCCAGATGGCAGTTCAATTTGTAGTCAGTTAAAAATTCCAGTTATAGTGCGCAAACTAAATGAGAGAAGAGGTTATGCCAGAAATTGCATTCGAAAATACTGTTTAATGAGTGCATCTGTATTGTTATCAAGTCTTAAAGATTGTGACGTCTTAAAGTAATGTGTCCATTTGCTAACAGTTGGACCTCAGAATCGGAAAATTATTGGTTTACAATTCCGTTCCCAGTCTTGAATCCTGAATCTTAGTGGGCACTCCAGCATTGCGGGTGCCTTCGTTTCGGCTATACCTGCTTTGGTTGTTGCTGTCCATCTTCAAACAAAAGAATCCCCATGTCCTGGCCAAGATTCCTCCTTCGAACTCCCCATTCATCCAAGAAGTCAGCTCATCTCATTAGTTATATGTAGGGATTTACAACTGGCATTGCACTTGAGCAGCAGATGTGAAATGTGACTGAGAATCTGATGAGGTAAGTAATGTATTACAGATGTACACTTGCTGTGGTGAATGTAATATGATAATTCACACTATGTCTTTGTAAGCGCAGTAGCGTTATCCGACCACTAGGGGGAGTAGCTCTGGGAATGCTCAGGAGCTTGTACAGGGCTCCACCCTTGGCTCCGCCCATGACTCCTCCCCCTGGTGCTGCTGTATAAATACCCTTGTCCAGAGTCAGCCTGCAGTTCACTGAGAGTTCATCAACGGGTAACAGGCTGGCTCTGTAGTAAGTCGATTAAAGCCTCGATTCATATCGGAAACACGTGTCTGGTGAATTGATGGTTCCATCACTTGCTTCATTGAGTCGGGTATTTTTGGGGTTCAAATCCCTCTCCATGCCTTAAGCACGCAATAGGTTAAGACACATGAGGAGGAATTTCTCCTCTGAGGGTATGAACTTGTTGAATTCTTTACCGCAGAGAGCTGTGGAGGCTTTTTTTTTCATTCGTTCATGGGACATGGGCGTCGCAGGCTGGGCCAGCATTTATTGCCCATTCCTAATTGCCCCTGAGCAGTTAAGAATCAACCACATTGTTGTGGGTCTGGAGTCACATACAGGCCAGACTAGGTAAGATTTCAATCCCTAAAGGACATTAGTGAACCAGATGGATTTTACAGACAACCGACAATGGTCCCATAGTCGCCATTAGACTTTTAATTCTAGATTTTTATCGAATTCAGATTTGACCATCTGCAGTGGTGGGATTTGAACCTGGGACCCCAGAGGACTCTAGGTCTCTGGATTACTAGTCCAGTGACAATACTACTAAGCCAGCGCCACCGCCTCCCCGGCTGGGTCATTAAGTATATTGAAAATAGGGCGGCACGGTGGTGCAGTGGTTAGCACTGCTGCCTCACGGCGTCAAGGACCTGGATTCGATCCCAGCCCCGGGTCACTGTCCGTGTGGAGTTTGCACATTCTCCCCCTCTCTGCGTTGGTTTCACCCCCAACACCCCAAAGATGTTCAGGCTCGGTAGATTGGACACACTAAATTGCCCTGAATTGGAAAAATAGGATTGGGTACTCTAAATTAAAAACAAATTGTTAAGTATGTTGAAGATAGATATTTTTAATTAGTAAGGGAATCAAGGTTTAAAGAGTGTTGAAGATTATTATATCAGATCTGTCATGATTTCATTGAATGGTGGAGCAGACTCGATGGGCCGAATGACCAACTTCTGCTCCCACAGCTTCTGGTCTTAGAATCACAGAATGTCTACAGTCCAGAAGGAGGCAATTCAGCCCATCGAGTTTGCACCAACCCTAAAAGAACCACCCTACCTAGGCCCACTCCCCCATCCTATCCCTGTAAACCCACCTAACCTGCAGAAACCCGGACACGAGGGGCAGTTTTATCATGGCCAATCCATCCAACCTGCGCATCTTTGGACTGTGGGAGGAAACCGGAGCACCCGGAGGAAACCCACCCAGACACGGGGGAGAAAGTGCAGACTCCGCACAGACAAGTCACCCAAGGCATTGAACTCGGGGCCCCTGGTGCTTTGAGGCACCAGTGCCAGCCACTGTGACATTTACCAAACTAAGAGTTCAGAACTAATCAATTGACTGTGAAGTACCAAGGGAATGCCCTGAAGGGGTGAATGATGTGGCATAAGTGGAAGGTTTTTCTCTCTAATATTGGTAGGCATGCAGACTCGTCAAACTCAATAGAAAATGGAAGGCAATCTCTGAGAACTGTCTCTGATTAGCCTTGTGGGCTTGCTGTTTTTCTCAAATGCCGCCAACTTCACGGAAACCTGGCGCTACGAAGTTTGAA
Source organism: Scyliorhinus canicula (assembly GCF_902713615.1). NCBI lineage: Eukaryota > Metazoa > Chordata > Chondrichthyes > Carcharhiniformes > Scyliorhinidae > Scyliorhinus > Scyliorhinus canicula. The sequence goes on from NC_052167.1 coordinate 19,420,128, forward strand.
CAAGTATGACAGCTGAGGAAACCTTTCAATTGTCAAGCAACTTCCATTTGCAACCTCCGGCAAGACAAAATGTAATTTCTCTCCCGTTCATTTGCATCATAGTGCTGAAATAAGGATGCGTTGTGTCATGTGAGAGTACCTTTAAGAAATGGATGTTTAAGCAATGTACCTTTAAGAAATAGAGCAGCTGATATTATTGAAGTGATGTCAGAGGGTGGGGGGAGCTGAGTTGAGCTCACTTCTGCTTTTAGTTTCAGTTTGAGAGAGCAGCTGAAAAGTGCCTGGCTGGTTTGCTGAGAGCTGCATGAAGAAAAAGAGCTTGGGTGTGTCGGTGTTTGCAGTGAGCTGGATCTGCTGTGATCTCTGCCAGGAAAGACTATCGCTGAATTCTGGTTCTGCAAACGCCGCTCCCATAACATAGAAGTAATAACGAAGTCACATTAAATGGCCGAACAAATGCATCATGTTTTTTTTTAAATGGCGGAATTTCCCCGGCCTCCCAGCACATGTTTCTCGGCGGTGGGAGTAGGAGCCCAGTTCCCTGGCGGCGGGATTCCTTGCTCCTGCTACTGTCAATGGAAATTCCCATTGAAGCCACGCCATGCCGCTGGGAAACACTGGGTGTGGGGTCACTGGCGCCAGGAACAGAGAATCCCGAATGACCGGAGAATTCCGGCCCAGAACTCCTCCCTTTTCAGAAAGAAAAGAAAGGGATAAAGAAGAGGAGAGAGGAAGGGAGGAACACCAGGGATGAAGTTGCATTTGTATAACGCCTCCAAAGTGCTTTGCAGGCAATTAAGTACTTGAAGTGTAGACTGCTATTATGTGGAAAACACTGCAGCCAATTTTCAGTGTGACAAAGACAGAATGAGCGGTGTTTTTTTTAATACATCTTTTGTGCAGATTCCAACTAAACTGTCATTTGCATCAACTTTTACTTCATGCAGAAGGCTAGTTTTAAATCTTTATTGTTTTATTCCAGGAAGCTAGTCAGCGAAGGATCGAATTGGAGCCAATCTTTACTCACACTTTTATATTTGTTTGCAGAGCTGCACATTACAAGCATACATCTCCTAACCCAATGACCACAAATGGAGTGTGGGTCTATTTATTGGGGGCTGAAGAGTTAATGTCCATCACTTGAATACGACAATATAAAACAAATATTTGCAGTCATTTCAGTAGTTTTGTAGCTATTGGCAGCCATTGTACCTCATAAATACTTCTGAAAATATTATCATTTCACAGATTTGGCTGCTGGGGGGTTAACCTTTAGTGAAATTATTGCAACCTGTTTCAATACGTTGAAATGATTAAAAATGAGATTCCCATGTCAATACAAAGTTCATTCCAATATTCTATCATGTCCATGGGATTCCTGTATGATGCACGTCTATCAACTGAGAGATAATATTCATGTCGGGAATTGCTGAGATAATAATGAATTGCCAGACATGGCCAGGAAATTTAAAAAAACATCATTTATAGAATAGATCATTTTTTCAATTAATCTTTAGATGATGAAACAAAATGCAAGATTGAAGGAGAATACCATTTGGTGTATTGTCCATGAGAAAGCAGATGGCTGATCTTATGTTGGTTTTAATAAAAAATAGTAATGAGCGTAACAATTACGCACACAGAAGGCAAACAGCATAACCCTGAAGCATTGGTATTAATAAGAATCTCCTCTGTCAGGGAGGTTTGTGTCCTAGTCGTACAGTAGATATCACAGAACACTAGCATTGTAATAACACCAAGAGATCCACTGTGATACATGTCATGACATGCAGACATGCACATAATGAGATACGGACAGGCAGCTAATGAACACAGAGAACAGGACATAACCAATCAGCAGGCAGAACACTTGGGGGTGGTTTTCCACTATAAAAGGCACAATGCACTCACACCGCTTCTTTCCACTGGGCACATCTACAGAGTGAGTCAGGGTGTATATACCACATAACACCTCCAGCACGTGGCTAAGAGCTAATCTGGTTCAGTCAGACAGAGTAATCACACTTAGGTTAGCAGAGAGTCAAACTCACAGAGAACTGTGCTAACTGTGTGACAGGTTCAACAAATCAGATTGAACTAAATGAAAAAATGAAATTGAAAATCGCTTATTGTCACAAGTAAGCTTCAAATGAAATTACTGTGAAAAGCCCTTAGTCGCCACATTCCGGCGCCTGTTCGGGGAATCAAACCGTGCTGCTGGCTTGCCTTGGTCTGCTTTCAAAGCCAGCGATTAGCCCTGTGAGCTAAACAGCCCCTTGAACTAACTTCAAGGTCTGGAGTATCTTTCAGTTAAAGCTGCATCCAATTGCAGCCCGTGTTATCTCAGTGTGGATAACACGACAATACACTGATTGATCTCCCTGTGGGACCCGTAGAGTATCAGCTTCCCCGCTGCCTGAGCGGAGGCCCATCCAGCTGGGGCTCGTTAGAACCCTGCATATAGGCCGGCCCTGAATGGGACCGCCATCTTGGGAATATACTGCATAAATAGTTCGCTGCCACGGGCAGAGTTGAGTGCCCTTAAGTAAAACCAACATTCACATTACTGCTTGGCTTCCTGAGTCATTTTTAAAATAAATTTAGAGTACCGAATTCGTTTTTTTCCTTCCAATTAAGGGGCAATTTAGCGTGGCCAATCCACCCACCCTGCACATCTTTGGGATTGTGCGGGTGAGACCCACGCAGGCACGGGGAGAATGTGCAAACCCCACACGGACAGTGACCCGGGGCCAGGATTGTTCCCGGGTACCCGGCACCCTGAGGCAACAGTGCTAACCACTGCGCCACCGTGCTGCCCTGGCTTCCTGAATCTTAATAAGCGTACAGTGGAAAATAAGCAGAGCTAAATGAAGATTAATATTCTGGGAATCATAGAGCCCATATGGAGGCCATTGGACTCAATTTTCCAATTAATCCCACTCCACAGCTCTTTTCCCCATAGTTCTAGAAACATCTTCCTTTTCAAATATATATCCAATTCCCTTTTGAATGTTACGATTGAATCTGCATCCACCTCCTTCCAGGGAGTGCATTCCAGATCATAATTACTCGCTGCAAGGGCAGCACGGTGACACAATGGTTAGCACTATGGCACTGAGGATCCGGGTTCAACGCCGGCCCCTGGGTCACTGACCATGTGGAGTTTGCACATTCTCCCCGTGTCTGGGTGGGTCTCTCCACCCCCCCCCCCCCCCCCCCACACCCCAACAACCCAAAGATGTGCAGGCTAGGTGGATTGGCCACGCTAAATTGCCCCTTAATTGGGGAAAAAAAATAATTGGGTACTCTAAATTAAATTATTTTTTAAACTAATTACTCGCTACATTAAGAAAACATTAATTTCCTGTGGAATTATTTTTACTGATCCTAAAACTGAGTCCTTTGTTCACCGACCCTCTCACCAACAGAAACAATTTGACTTTTAATTAAACATTCGAAGCAAATAATGTTGCGGTGTTCCAGATAGTCAAGATGCACTGTTGCATTCACTGTTGCATTACTGCATAAAAGGGAACCTCATATAATTTGCAGTTTTTCAGGAATGGGTGGGAGACAGGGGGAAGTTAGAAGCGGGGGGTGGAGAACAAGCAATGGAAACAGTGGAGGAAGTTGCACTGGTGGACTCCAGGAGATGAGGGAATTCATGACCTACTCAAACTTGGCGTTGGAGATTGCGATACAAGGCGCGGTTCGAGGGAGTGGTCGGTTAGAGGGGAAAGGAGCCTTGTGCTCTCTGTCTTCCAGGGTGATCCTGGAAAGTAGGCTGCTCTGTTTAAAGCGAGAATGAGACAACTCTGTGCGGCAACAATAGAGATGAGACATGTACAGGTTGAAGCCATCAAAGAGAGCAGTGACGTGGTGGTTTAGAAGGTCTGCAAGAGAAAGGGGATGCCACAGGTGAAAGACCGGAGGTGGAGTGTGGATGTGAGAATGAATTGGCGAAGGAGTGAGGAGGCGAATGAGGGTATTGACCAGTGGCGGGGGAGGGGAGGATGGAAGGTCAGAGCACCATGTGCAGATGAGAAAGTGACACTGGACTGCCTTGCCAAGTAACCAGAACCTCCGGGGTGGAGAGGAAGTACAAGAGGGATAAATAACGTCTGCACAAAAATTCATAAAAGTTTGATCTCCTTCCATCACTCGAAGCTGTGGAATAATATCTGCTTAGGGGGGGTTCAAAGTTGGACCACAGATAGAACATAGAACAGTACAGCACAGAACAGGCCCTTCGGCCCTCGATGTTGTGCCGAGCAATGATCACCCTACTCAAACCCACGTATCCACCCTATACCCGTAACCCAACAACCCCCCCTTAACCTTACTTTTTAGGACACTACGGGCAATTTAGCACGGCCAATCCACCTAACCCGCACGTCTTTGGACTGTGGGAGGAAACCGGAGCACCCGGAGGAAACCCACGCACACACGGGGAGGACGTGCAGACTCCACACAGACAGTGACCCAGCCGGGAATCGAACCTGGGACCCTGGAGCTGTGAAGCATTTATGCTAACCACCATGCTACCGTGCTGCCCCCTTCTTTTTATAAATCAAAGCCATCGCCTGGTGCAGTGAACCTGAAGGGTGGACCCCGTGCAACCTGCTCAAACATCTCACTATTATTCATCCCCTCGTTCTCCCACCCCTGGTGCGCTTCTGAACATTTGGAGAACGTGTAGTGAGAACAATTTGTAGCAGGCTACCCACCATCAGTGATCCGTCAGGCATCTGGCTTATAACAAATTGCTTATATAGGAAATATTTAGTGCGCATAAAGACTAATAAGGCTCACTACTTTGACCTGGTCTGCAGGGTCAGATTACCAAATACCTGTGGTCTGCATTGCATAAATGGTTCAAAATTTGGAACACTTTAAAGCAGGAAGGTATGTTTGACTTGTGGTCTCACCAACTGCAAGCACACGGTCACACTGCCTTCACTTTCAAGCGCTTACATGACAGGAAGTTCCTTTGGGATTCAGACTAAGATTCCTCAAAGTGATTCCGGTTTGTCCGACTTTTTCTAGTTCTTTCAAGGCTTGCAGTTGAGAGGAATTGCTCTCCGTGACTCATAAATTGATGCTGGTTAACCTTCAAGCTCACAAGGGTGACTTCTTGTCGACATCGACATGTTTGCAAAGCTCCGGCCCAAGTGGACAGAAACATGTGGGAGAACATTAGGCACAGGTGCAGTCTTGCCTGTCATAATATCCACTCGTGTATATCATGAGATGCAGACAGGCAGTGATTGACACACAGGATAACCAATGAACACACACGACACAGAACAACCAATCACCAGACAGCTCGGTAGCATTGTGGATAGCACAATGGCTTCACAGCTCCAGGGTCCCAGGTTCGATTCCGACTTGGGTCACTGTCTGTGCGGAGTCTGCACATCCTCCCCGTGTGTGCGTGGGTTTCCTCCGGGTGCTCCGGTTTCCTCCCACGGTCCAAAGATGTGCAGGTTAGGTGGATTGGCCATGATAAATTGCCCTTAGTGTCCAAAATTGCCCTTAGTGTTGGGTGGGGTTATTGGGTTATTGGGGTAGGGTGGAGGTGTGTGCTTGGGTAAGGTGCTCTTTCCAAGAGCCGGTGCAGACTCGATGGGCCAAATGGCCTCCTTCTGCACTGTAAATTCTATGATAAGACACCACCACGATAAAGCCCACAGGGTATTAAGGCTCTCTCTCTCACACAGGACACGGCCAAGGAGATAGCCACAGTGCACAAGCCAGTGAACATCATCAGCATGTGATAGAGAGCTAGTCTGGTCAAGCCAGTAGGAGGTCATCAGTTAGCTTAATAGAGTGTCAACCCACAGCAGATTATGTACAGCAATCAACAGGTTCAATAAAACAGTGTTGGACCATCTCCTGTGTCGGACGCCTATTTCTCGTTTCACTGCATCCAGTTGCAGTCGATGTTAGACCAACACAGATAACACATCATTGCCCAGTGAGGTGGTCCCGAATTCCTGAGTGCTAAACGGAAACACCAGAAATTTGCGAGCTCATGATTTGAGCACAGTGACTAATGTTTCGGATTTCCACTATGTACTTCGATTGAACAGAATCATGCATAAAGAATGCAGCTTTGGAATATTTCACCCTGCCCCTGAGCACATGCTTCAATGATAATTAGCAATCCTAACTACTGCATTCCATTACCGGCTAATAGAGAAAAGCTACAAGACATTTTGAGTGTGAATCACAGGGGTACATTTCCAATTTTGATTTTTATTAGTTCTTTGCCTGCTTCTGGCGTGAAAAGTAAACATTTTCACGTTGGATATGATATGGAGCATGGCAGAGTACTGTGAGCTGGACTTAATTATTGTCGGAAGCGGGGGGGGGGGGGCTCTGCTGTGGCCTGGCCCGCGATTGGGGCCTACCAATCAGCGGGCCGGCCTCTCGGGCTGGGGGCCTCCTTTGTTCCGTGCCGGCCCCTGCAGCCCTCCGCCATGTTGCGTCGGGGCCGGCGTGGAGAAGGGAGCCACCGCGCATACACGGCAATCGCGTTGATCACACTGCGCATGCGCGGACCCACGGCGTCCCATCTGACGCCGGGATCGGCAGCTGGTGCGGCGTGGGTCACTCCAGTGCTGTACTGGCCCCCTGTAGGGGTCAGAATCGCTGCTCCTGAGGCCACGTTGACGCCGTCGGGAAACGTGCCGGCGTTTTCGACGGCGTCAACACTTAGCCTCAGGATCAGAGAATCCCGCCCCTTGATTCTTCTTGTGAGATTGTTGGAAAAGGTGGCAGTGAGGTGGGATATTGTCCACTATATTCTTCTTGTATCATGAGCGTAACCAACCAAAGGATTGGGCATCGGAGGGCAGGCATAGACACAATAGACCAAATGACGGCCTCCTGTGCCGTAACCATCCTGCAGTTTCCTCCAGACGGTGTCACCCTCTTGAGCTGGACCATCTGTCACGTGGTAGATGAAACATCCATGAACAGAATGGCCAGGTTGACCTTTTTGGATGCGGGCGTGAGAGTAGCTAAAATCCAGACACGCGGTCTCAACCACGGTTGGTGAGTCAGTCGATGGCAACGAAACGAGAATTGGGTCAGACGCTTCAGGATAAGACAAAGGTCATTGAAAATCTCAAAGACCCATTGCAACATGCAACTGGTGCGTTCAAAAATAGAAAAAACCCTCATCGTATGAAGCAACTCACGCACGTTATTTATGATAAAGGAGCGTGCTGACTGACTGACTTCCTCTGGATAATTTGCCCATTCCTGCAGATTACATGAGTGACACACTCTCAATTTGGTAGCTCAATGGCAGCCATTATTTTCTACATCAGTAGCCCTGAATTAATAATAATATTTATTGGCACAAGTAGGCTTACATTAACACTGCAATGAAGTTACTGTCAAAAGCCCCTGGTTGCCACATTCCGGCGCCTGTTCGGGAACACGGAGGGAGAATTCAGAATGTCCAATTCACCTAACAAGCACGTCTTTCAGGACTTGTGGGAGGAAACGGGAGGAAACCCACGCAGACACGGGGAGAACGCGCAGTCTCCGCACAGACAGTGACCCAAGCCGGGAATCAAACCTGGGACGCTGGAACTATGAAGCAACAGTGCTGCCCACTGTGCCTACTTTCTCTTGAGGTATTTATTTTTTTTTTAAATGTTTTTTTATTGAGTTTTCATATTTTATATATGACAAATTACAAGTTATTAGAGAGAGAGAAAAAAAAAAAGGAAAACACAAAAATTTAACATGAATATTTACAGGTAAGCATCTTCATAACAATAATTGTGGCCGCCCCCTTTAGCCAGCATACATATTTTACATTCCCCAATATGGCCGAGGCACATGTTTATAGGCATTTATTTATAGTTTGGTTTTGGGCTTTGGCTTGCCATCAAACCCCCATACCGAGCCCGTAGCCCCCCCCCCCCCCCCCCCCCCCTCCCTCCCCCCGGCTACCTTCCCCCGATTCCCGTCCATTTTCCCCTGGTTCTTGGCCACCCGACTATTCTTCCTCCTGTACGTTGGCCACAAACAGGTCCCGGAACAGTTGCATGAATGGCTCCCACGTTCTGTGGAAGCCGTCGTCCGACCCTCGGATGGCGAATTTGATTTTCTCCATTTGGAGAGATTCCGAGAGGTCGGACAGCCAGTCTGCAGCTCTGGGCGGTGCTGCTGACCGCCAGCCAAACAGGATTCTACGGCGGGCAATCAGGGAGGCAAAGGCAAGGGCGTCCGCCCTCCTCCCCAGGAATAGATCTGGCTGGTCTGAAACCCCGAAGTGAGGTATTTATTAATAATGAACCGTAACGGCCGAGGTTAGTCATGAATTCTCAACCTAGTCCCTCGCCTGAGGTCTGGTGATCCTGGGGTTAAATCCCCACCAATCAGCTCTCCACCTCAAATAGGAAAACAGCCCACGGGCATCTGGACTTTAGCGATTTTACTCACTAATAATCAACTGATTACTTGAACATTCATCACCAAAAATAACAGAATGTCCACAGCCTTGCCTCACACCAAAACCATCACTTATTTTATCTCCCATTTTGATCGACCTGCAATCATAGCCTTGAAAGCCCCCCAGAGCTAGCAATTTGAGATCTATAATCTGCCAAGTGGGAAACAATTGCAGAAATTTGAACCTAAGCAGAATGGAAATTTGCATTCTAATTGTATATAGGCAGAGGGAGGGGGTAAAGCCAAACATAACTCTCATTGTTAAGGCCTCAGTGCCGTTTGCATTTATGCTGTTAATAGAAACCACATGAACTAAAGTCGACTGTTGTCTTGGCTCAGTTTAGCGCCTGACAGTGACATTGTTGGGATGCTTGACTGTGGAGTTTCTTTTCCCCCCCCTGTGTGCACTGTCCGTGTAGGCAGGAAACAAACAAAGGCTGCGTTGCAGGAGGGGATTTTAGCTGGAAAGAGGCAAAAGGTTCAGAATGCTGATCTTAAAAGGCAAACTCGGACACCCTCGTGGATGAGGCGATACCCATTCGAGCTTAGATTGAAGAGGGGGGGGAAAAGTTTGTCCCATTCTTTTATCCTCAAACATAAGCTGCGGGATTCTCTGCTTCGCCGGCACCGCACCCGTGCCTGCGGGTTTCCCAATGGCGCGGGATGGCCACGGTGGGAAACTCCATTGGCCGGCTGACGGACCGGAAGATCCAACTGCCTGCGAGGGGTGTGCCGTGCTGGGAAAAAAAAACGGGGCTCGTGGGAGAATCCCGCTCAACTTGCTCGACTGATTGGATGGGAGGGTGCAACAAATTGTGGAAATAATAAAGGGGAGACTGGGAGATACCACTTCCTCTGCTGTTGGAGCAGGGCTGCGCGGTCTTAAATAAGAGCTCGGCCGTTAGGGGACGAAGCACTTCGTCACACAAAGGTGTTATGGGCCAGGGTTTAGAGAACCCCAAATTGTATCATGGAGTTCACCTGACCCACAACTTTTTTTTTTTTTTTAATAAATTTAGTGTATCCAATTAATTTTTTTCTAATTAAGGGGCAATTTAGCGTGGCCAATCCACCTACCCTGCACATCTTTTGGGTTGTGGGGGTGAAACCCACGCAAACACGGGGAGAATGTGCAAACTCCACACGGACAGTGACCCAGAGCCGGGATCGAACCTGGGACCTCAGCGCCGTGGGGCAACAGGGCTAACCCACTGCGCCACCGTGCTGCCCGGCCCACAACTTTTAATAGATTGTGGTATGGGGAGCACACGGCCCACTCTACAGGTGTGGTACAGCAGAAATGGAAAAGTATTTTTTAAAGCAAAACAATGTTTACTCTATGAACTCAAGTTAACCTTTTTAAAAAATACAGTGAACATCTTAGCAACCATCAATTCAAATACAACCCCCAAAGAATACAACACTAGGTAATCCTTAATAACTTAATAACAAAAGAAACACCTTTCAACGGAAGCACATCAGGTTTACATTCACTCCTGAGAACATTTATAATTCTGAATTCACCAAATGATCGAGAGATAGTCTTTTCATGGCAGAGAGATCAACAGTACACCTGCTCTGTCTGGCTTCAGCTCCAACACTGAAAACAAAACCAAAAAAACACAGACACACCCAAGCTTTTCTCAAAGTGAAACTAAAAAGCAGAGCCAGAGCTCAGCTCCACCCACACTCTGACATCACTGCAGTACATGAGCAGCCAAACAGTGAATGGTAGAACCCTCAAGAGTATTGAAAATCAGAGAGATCTAGGTGTATAGGTCCACAGGTCACTGAAAGGGGCAACACAGGTGGAGAAGGTAGTCAAGAAGGCATACGGCATGGTTGCCTTCATTGGCCGAGGCATTGAGTATAAGAATTGGCAAGTCATGTTGCAGCTGTATAGGACCTTAGTTAGGCCACACTTGGAGTATAGTGTTCAATTCTGGTCGCCACACTACCAGAAGGATGTGGCTTTAGAGAGGGTGCAGAAGAGATTTACCAGGATGTTGCCTGGTATGGAGGGCATTAGCTATGAGGAGAGGTTGTATAAACTCAGTTTGTTCTCACTGGAACGACGGAGGTTGAGGGGTGACCCGATAGAGGTCAACAAAATTATGAGGGGCATAGACAGAATGGATAGTCAGAGACTTTTTCCCAGGGTAGAGGGATCAATTACTAGGAGGCATAGGTTTAAGGTGCGAGGGGCAAGGTTTAGAGGAGATGTACGAGGCAAGTTTTTTTACACAGAGGGTAGTGGGTGCCTGGAACCCGCTGCCGGAGGAGGTGGTGGAAGCAGGGACGATAGTGACATTTAAGGGGCATCTTGATAAATACATGAATAGGATGGGAATAGAGGGATATGGACCCCGGAAGTGTAGAAGATTTTAATTTAGAGTTTTGCCCCCACAAACCGAAGATGTGAAAGGTAGGTGGATTGGCCATGCTAAATTGCCCCTTAATTTACTCTAAATTTATTTTTTTTAAATGTTGTGAACAATTAGCAGACACCTCACTTCTGTCCTCGCTTTACGGGCAAATCAGTCATACCGGTAGGAAAAAAAAATACACGGACAGAAATCAGCGGAACGTGGCAACTCTGCGCGTGGGCAACGGTCAATAGAATGTCCCATGGGGCCACACTCAGAATGCAGATGGGCCGTGTGTGGTCTCCGGGCTACAGGTCGTCCATCACTGATCTAATTGAATGGGAGAGGGGTGGGGAAACAGGCTTGAGGGGGCTGAATGGCCTCCTCCTATTCTTCCATTCTTCATTGCTGTTAACTACATAGTGTATTTCCTTGCCGTATCTAATTAGCGCTTTTATATTAATTATCAGCCCTTAAACACGGTACAGAGTTTTCAGAATTGATTTCCACCATTATTGTAGCGCCAAACTGTCCCCTTGGCACCAGGATGTTAGTTCCCCCGCGATACAAAACCAGAACTAGGGCCAAAGGTCAAATGTGCTCTCGTGAACGGCAAGTCCAATAATTGAAAACAAATTTAGTCGTTCTGATTTTGACAGATAAAGGTGAGGCCAATAGTTAACGGAACAACATTCAGAGGTCCCTCGTTGTAAGGCCCTGTGGTTCAAACAACGAAAGCTACTATTTTTGTGTCGACGATCAGCGATGGATTTTAAGACGCTCTTTTAACCTTTTTCACCGGCTAAGCTTTGCCCTACTACTTCTGAGATGTGATATCTTTGTTTTCATTGAAGAGCTGAGAAAAGTGAGAGCGCAAGATAAACACCAGCTACAATGAAGGCTCACCGATGATGGGTTTTGGCCTTCTGCCAAAGGGTGAACAAAGCGCGGTTCTACCCCTTTGATGTGGGCCTAATTCATCTTTATATCTGTTTATTCTGTCAGGGAAAATTGCACAAAATACTTAACCATCTGTTTTCTCCATTGCAGCATTGCTTCACAGTAATTCAGTTGCATTTGGTACACCTTCGTTGAGTCATAGATCTTTACAGCATGGAAACAGGCCTTTCAGCCCAGCTTGTCCATACCATCCCTATCTGTAGCTCAATGCCTCCAAATCCAACAAAGTGGACGGCCGTCAAACTCTTAGAACTTTAGCCTATAAAAATAGTGTTTAAATCCAGCATTCCCATAACACCACACAACGCAGGAGCAGAAGTAGGCCCATTCGGCCCATCGGAACCTGCTCCGCCACTCAAAGAGACCATGACCGGTCTGATGTGATTATCCTCCACTCCAGTTTCCCGCCTTATCCCCATAATCCTTTATTCCCTCACTGATTTAAAACTACGTCTATTTCCGCCTTGGAACATACTCAACGACTCGGCCTCTAGAGCTCTGCGGTAAAGAATTCCACAGATTCACTACCCTCCTGAGGGAAGAAATTCCTCCTCATCTGTTTGAAGTGGGTGACCCCCTCACTCTGAAATTATGCCCTCTGGCCCTCGACTCTCTCATTCTCTTTGCATTCCTTAACTGTGTACGCTGTAATTCGCTGTTTAGAACCAGGGATGAGTGTGAACACAGCGTGAGAACTGAGACTAGGCTTGATAGAAGCACCAATGACAAATGACTCAAGAGTATTCAAAAGCTACTCTCCGGTTCACCAAAATCATTTCAGCATTCACACATGTTACTGCCTCACCGAGCACACAGCTCAAGTGAATGTCACTCTCTCCTCAGAAGGCCCAAGGTCGTAGATTCAGGTGCTTCTGCTTCCATATGGATCTGGACACAGTCTCCGATTTCAGTGCAGGGCTGAGCGAGTGCTGCATTGCCTGAGGTGTTGGCCTTCGGTTGAGAAACTAAGCTAAATCTGCCCATTTTGAGAAGTGCATAAACTCCGTAAGTTTATTTGTAATAGTCGTTCACAGGACGTGGGTGCGGCTGGCGCGTCCAGCATTTGTTGCCCATCCCTAGTTGCCCCTTGAGAAGGTGGTGGTGAGCCGCCTTCTCGAACCGCTGCCGTCCATGTGGTGCAGGTACAGCCACTGTGCTGTTAGGGAGGGAGTTCCAGAATTCTGCCCCAGCGACAGTGAAGTCAGGATGGTGAATGGCTTGGACAGGAACTTGCAGGTAGTGGTGTTTCTATGCATCTGCTGCCCTTGACCTTCTAGGTGGTAGTGGTCGCAGGTTTGGAAGGTGCTACCTAAGGAGGGTATCTTGATAAACTGGACACCATTCGTCCTTCAATCAACTCCGCCGTGCTCTTATAAACAGCATGTGCTGTTTGTGGGAACTGCATTTTCATTTGGTATTCGGTATTGATTGGAAAGGGCCTTTGAATGCTTTCACTTTCCGTACATGATGTGGCGAAGGCCTGAAGAGGCTACTTTGCCATGAACCTGACCTACCAGGTACGTAAAATTGAGAAGCAGCTGGGAGCACCAATCGGAATTTGCGGACTTCCCACAGAGTTGACAAATCCGTGGCCTTTCGCATTATTTCGTAGGGCGACACCCAGTGGCTCCATCGTTGTACTGCATCCTAAAAGCTGTGCAGAGGCACCAGATGTGTTTGGGCCAATAATCCGAGAGTTGCCTTGAACAAACTAAACTAGCACTTGCGCGTAGAAACCATCACTGGCGACAAATTCTATTCCGCGAATGAGGCCCAGGATGTCTGGCTTCTTCAGAAAGTAACCAGGCTTTCGGTAAACCCTTGGCTCACCGTGTAATAATCGTACAACTCTTATTGGAAAATGCAAAGCATCATTCCAAGTGTAAAGTATTAAAACACATTGTTTGATGTGGCAGTTCATGAGACTTACTGAAAATTGGGAGTGAGGAAAAAAAAACAATTTTTGCATTTATAGAGCACCTATCACAACAGGCGTCCCAAAGTGGCTTACAGCCAATAAAAACCTTTTTGAAGTGTAGTCACTCACTGTTGCAATGTAGGGAACACCAATGACAATTTGTGCACAGCAAACTCCCACAAACAGCACTGTGAGAATGGCCTGGGGTGGTGGCAAAGTGGTAATATTATTGGGCTAGTGGTGCTGAGACTAATGGTCTGGGGACACAGGTACCATGGCAGGCAATGGAATTTCAATTCAATTAATTAATGAAACATCTGGAATTGAAAGCGGGTCTCAGTCATGGTCACCGTGTCAACTATCATCTGATTGTTGAAAGGACCCATTAGGTTCAATAATGCGGGAAGGAAATCTGCCGTCCTTACCTGGTCTGGCCTACTTGTGACCCCAGATCAACAATAACGAGGTTGACTCTTAATTGACCTCTGGTGTGGCCGAGTCAGCCACTCAGTTCAAGGGCAATTTGTGACGGGCAGCACCAAGGACGGCCATATCCCACGACAGGAAAAAAAAATGACCAGATAAACCTTTTTCTTTTTGCGATGTCGGTCGAGTAATGAGCATTGCGTGACCAGGATACCCGCAACGACACTGCTGCCCTTCTTCGGAATAGTGTCGCGGGATCTTTGACATGCACACGAGAGAACAGAAAGAGCCACGGTTTTAATGCCTCGTTCGAAAGAAAATGAAAAAAAAATGAAAATCGCTTATTGTCACGAGTAGGCTTCGATGAAGTTACTGTGAAAAGCCCCTAGTCGCCACATTCCGGCGCCTGTTCGGGGAGGCTGGTACGGGAATTGAACCGTGCTGCTGGCCTGCTTGGTCTGCTTTGAAAGCCAGCGATTTAGCTCAGTGAGCTAAACCAGCGCCTTTGACAGTGGAACGGGATTTGAATAGTCACCAAGGCCTTTTTAAAAAGCCAGGAAGGCAGTGGTGATGAAAGTATTTTTTTACTCAAGTGAGCTTTTCTTTATTCGTTCATGGGATTTGGCGTCGGTGGCTGGGCCGGCATTTATTGCCCATCCCTGAATGCATTTAAGAATCAATCACATTGCTGTGGCTCTGGAGTTACATGTAGGCCAGACCAGGTAAGGACGACAGATTTCCTTCCCTATAGGACATTAGTTAAACAGATGGATTTTTATGACAATGATTTCACGGTCATAAATGTTTTTTATTTTTTAATGAATTCAAATTTCACCATCTGCCATGGCAGCATTTGAACCCAGGTCCCTAAAGAATGACTCTGGATCTCTGGGTTACTAGTCTAACACCACTGCCCCCCCCCCCCCCCCCCGTCAGGAAGTCTATGATCATAAAATCATGGAATCCAACAGTGCAGAAGGAGGCCATTCGGCCAATCGAGTATGCACTGACCCGCTGAAAGGGCCACCCTACCGAGGCCCACTCCCCCGCTCTATCTCTGCAATGCACTGAAAGTGGGGCAGAAGCACATTCCAACACCACTTGCAAAAGGAAATTAAAATGTAAGACTTTACACCCCCATGTCAAAGAGCAGGGGAGTGGGACTAATTTACACATCGCTTTCAGAGCGTCGACACTGCTATGGTGAGTCAAATAGCTTCCCTGTTTGCTGGAGATTTCTCTGGCGTCCAGTGACGCTGACTGCCCCAACATCATTGACAGTCTGGCAAGAAGGCACAGCGGGAGAGTTCAGCAGCAATGCAAGCAAACGCTCAGTCTGCAAAGAACAGCAGGCACCGCAGTGGCTAAAGTTTCCCCCCCCTGGATGCAGCCGCTGTGCACTCCGCAGGAGCTGATATTGCAGTTCAGCAAAAGCGACTAAGCAGCGAGCAACGGGAGCCATAAAAGAAGCGGCTTATTGCTTTACATGAGGGGTTGAAGTTTTTATTACTCCAGTAAGTGCTGTTCAACAATATTAGTCGTGGTTTCATAAATATGTAAATTATTGAGTAGTGCTTCTGGTGTTCAGAGCCAGTGAGAGTCACTCTGCCTCACTTCAACAACAACACTGTGCATTTATAAAGCACCTTCAACATTGTCAAATATTCCAACGTGCCACGCAGGAACATAGTCAGAGAAAATTGGACTCCCCGCACATAAGGAAATATTGGAGGGAGTGACCATAAGCTATTAAGAAGCGTCTTCAAGGCAGAGAACGAGAGGCAGTGAAGTTTAAGGAAGGAGTTTGGAGCTTGGGATCTGAGCAACTGAAGACCCAATCAGCAAAGATGGGTGGCTAAAGAGCAGAGAGGTACGAGAGTCGAGAAGTGTGGAGATCTCTGAGCGTTTTGGGCTGGAGGAGGTGACAGAGATTGGGGTGGGGCATGGAGTGATTCATGGACAAAGATGAGAATTTTGAAATGGAGTCATTGCTGAACTGGGAGGCAACAATGCAGGTCAGCGGGAACTCAGGGTGATGGAGGAACGGGACTTCTGCCAGTCAGCGATGTGAGCAGCAGAGGTTAAAGGATTAAAGGATCGAGATTGCTTCCTTCCCTCACGCCCTCATCATAGGATCAGAGAATTTACAGTGCAGAAGGAGGCTGTTCGGCCCATCGAGTCTGCACCGGCCCTTACAAAGAGCACCCTATTGAAGCCCACGTATCTACCCTATCCCCGTAACCCAGTAACCCCCCACTTAACATTTTTTGGACACTAAGGGACAATTTATCATGGCCAATCCACCTAACCCGCACATCTTTGACTGTGGGAGGAAACCGGAGCACCCGGAGGAAACCCGCGCAGGCGCGGGGAGAATGTGCAGCCTCCGCACAGACAGTGACCCAAGCCGGGAATCGAACCTGAGACCCTGGAGCCGGGAGGCAATTGTGCTAACCACTGTGCTACCCTGCTGCCCAAAATTCATCGCATTGCTGCCTCCGCCATTGATCCCAAAGTAAAATGCCAGATCCTTCCATTGGCACAACCAAAACTGGCTAAGAGCAGCACTGCACCACTTTGGATGATGTTAAAACATGCTTTAAGAGTTGTGTGATGGATTTGTCGGTTAATTGGATATGGGGGATTCCAATCAGGTTTATGTTGCTTGATAGCATCCGGGATACTAAACACACAAGGAAAATAAGCAGATTATTTAGATACACAGTGAGATCTACCATCACCTATATCACTCTCAGATATATGTGCATAAGTCATTAGTAGAATAATCTTTTCCTCAAAGGTCAATTGCAAGGTGGGAATGCAGTGGTCCATCCCAGTTTTAATAGAACATTTAAAGGAATGTGAATCGAGGTGCGTTAATAGAATTGTTAAGATACAGACCGCCCCTGGTGTACTTGAGTGGTAGAGTAGGCTTGAGGGGCTAATTGGCCTCTTTCTGTTCTTCTTCTCTGAATACAGAGAGAGTAACACTTGAATCCAAAAGCGAGGTTGAGGGAGTTTTAAAAGCCAAGATGCTGATCCTATTAAGAAAGGTAATAAAATCCGATAGAGCAAGGATTTTGAATGTGCAGTCCTGTGGTTTCACACCAGATTCCTATCTCGCAACAATCTTAGCAGCAGCTCTCCTTAATCCCAGCATCACAGAATTGTTGCAGCACATTATTGCAGTGCAGCAGGAGGCTATTCGGTCTGTCGTGTCTGTGCTAGCTCCCCAGCTGAGCAATTCCAATGCCATTCCCTGCCTTCTCCCCCCCAAGCCCTCCACGTTCTTCCTGTACAGCTGATAATCCAATCTCCTCTCGAATGCCGCGATTGAACCTGCCTCCACCACATTCTCAGGCAGCGCCTTCCTCCAAATCCTAACCACCCCACTGCGCGAAAAAGATTCTTCCTCCAGTCTACTTTTACTGCGACCCTTTGTGCCGCCTTTCTTAAAAATGTATTTTTCTTTGAAATAGGGCACGCATTGAAAAGCTTTTAAGTTCTGAGTAAGAGCCAAAGGACTCGAAACAACCATCAGCTCTATTTCTCTCCCCGATAGATGTTGCCAGACCTGCTGTGTTTTCCCAGCATCCTCTATTCTTGTTTCAGATTCCAACGTCCACAGCGTTTTGCTTATTCTATTTATTGGGAAGCTAATGTTACACCAGCTCAGTGGCCGTTAACCATCAACAGGGAAGAAGTCATTAACGTGGGGTACTTTATCCATTCCTGTCATTTTAACTGCACAGGTTAATTCAGCTCCCCGGCACTGTCCGATTTAGTAACGACTTCGAGCAAAACTCTCCTATGTTATATGTTAAAACCCGTCTCCTTGGATGACAGCCCCTGCTCCAAGTGTAAGGTCACCTTCCAGGTGTCTGGTATCACACATAGTCAAAGTAATACAGCAGGAAATCAAAACGTGTAGAATGCAGCTAAGTAGCAACTTCTTAAGGCCTAGTAAGCAAATCAATCCTGATTGGCTAGTCAGGAGAACCAATAAAACATAAAGATAAGCCAATCACGAAAAAAATGAAATCCATATGAAAATTAGACCATGTCAAATAAGGGGAAATCGTGATCGACCAGAGAATCAAAGTTTATGCCCAAAGCCGCGACGTATCGAGGGCCTCGGGACGTTGCCTGAAGCCCACCCCCCATACTCCGCCCCCGACCGGCCGAGTTCCTGACGGCGTGGGTCTCTCACGGTTTCATCCGCCGGGAACTCGGCGTGGTGGCTGGGTACACAATCTAGCCACGCCACAGTCGGGGGAGGGCTGTTCCGCGGGCAGCGGGAACTTTGCCAGGGGCTGAGGGCACTGTTGGGGTTGGTCTGTGGCTCGTGAGCCAGCCAAAGGTGGGGGGGGGGGGCACTATTTCACAGACCGGGTCCGCGAGTGGCCGGCGCCATGTTGCACGACGCAGCCGCTGCAGGCCGCCGCCGTGCACATGCGCGGCCACAGACCCAGCAATTATACGGGACCGTGTCGGCAGCTGGGGCCGGGTGCTCTACGCTGCCTTGATGCTAGCCCCCAGCCAAACGGAGGATCGGTGGCCGTTTTACGTCACCTTTTCTGTAGTAAAACAGCACCGTTCCCATGCCGACATGGGGACATAGCCTCAAAATCAGAGAATCCGGCCAAGGTTTTAAACAAATTAAAATTAAAAATGACATATTTCACAATAACATTATCTATTGCCTTTTCTGCCTTTTAATATAATTAACGGTTTCACTTCAAGAGCCTGATCAGTGTGTGTGAAAATTCCCCTTGCTGTTGAAAATTGTGGTAAAGCAAACAGAGAGAGACAGAGCGACACACAGACAGATAGGGCAGTTGTTGTGACTATAATTACACAGAACTACTTTGAATATTCAGCACAGAATAAAGCCATTCAGCCTGACTGGTGTGTGCTGGTCATACTGTGCATAGAAAGAACAAAGAAAAGTGCAGCCCAGGAACAGGCCCTTCGGCCCTCCAAACCTGTGCCAATCATGATGTCAAAACTAAAAACAAAACCTCTGCCCTGACTCAGTCTGTATCCCTCTATTTCCTCCCTATTCATGTATCCATCCAGATGCCTCTTAAATGTTGCTAATGTGCCTGCTTCCACCACATCCTCTGGCAGTGCCTTCCAGGCACCCACCACTCTCTCTGTGGGAAAACTTAACCCGCACATCTCCTTACAACTTTTCCCCCCTCGAGGCAGCACGGTGGCGCAGTGGGTTAGCACTGCGGCCTCAGAGCGCCGGGGTCCCAGGTTCGATCCCGGCTCTGGGTCACTGTCCGTGTGGAGATTTGCGCATTCTCCCCGTGTTTGCGAGGGTTTCGCCATCAAAAGCCTGTGGTAGTATGACTAGAGGTACTACGGTACCTGGGAGTGTGAGCTGCTATTGGTGTAGGAGGCTCGCTGCCCATTGGCCCAAGTGTTGTCTTCTCATTGGTCGAGAGGAAGGTAGCTCCGCCTACAAGGCGGAGTATAAGAACCTGTGTTTCCCAGCAGCCATCGTTCTTTCTGTACTCAAGCTGCTGGGTACACTTCTTGTAGATTAAAGCCTTCGATTCGGACTACTCCTTCGTTTCTGTGTTCATTGATCGCGCATCAAACCCAAAGATGTGCAGGATAGGTGGGTTGGCCTCGCTAAATTGGCCCTTAATTGGAAAAAAATGAATTGGATACTCTAAATTATTTTTAAAAAATCTTTCCGTCTCTCACCTTGAACCTGTGCCCCCTTGTAATTGACACTTCCACCCTTGGAAAAAGCCTCTGACAGTCCACCCTGTCTATGCCGCTCATAATTTTGTAGGCCTCTATCAGGTCTCCCCTCAGCCTCCAGCGAAAACAATCCCAATTTATTCAGCCTCTCCTCATAGCCAACACCCTCGAGATCAGGCAACATCCTGGTGAACCTTCTTTGCACTCTCTCCAAAGCTTCCACGTCCTTCTGTTAATGTGGTGACCAGAACTGCTCCAATACTCCAAATGCGGCCTAACCAAGGCTTTATACAGCTGCAACATGGTTTCCCAACTCACCAGGCATGTTCAAGGTTTTCCTACTTCCCAGCTCTTGGCGGCAATCCTGTTCCCCTCTCTGTCTCTCCACGAGGCTCCTGGGAAGCGGGCGGTCGGTCTGACCAGGCCTCAGTTCCCCATCCTGGCATTACCATCACCCTCGGGGGGGGGGGGGGGGGAGGAGCGCACACTGCCTGCCTTTGTCTGGGTTGTATTCTCCCTCGCCTTGCGTTACCTGACTCCATCCCTCAACTTGACAAAGGACCCTCAGGTGCTGGCCAGTTCTCCGGCTTGGTGCTCTCCCCCACTCCCGCCCGAGGCCCTTCCCTCTTACACCTCTGTTAGATTTATCAGCCCCTACCTGTATTTATGGGCCCCAATTGCAGAATCTGCTCCAAGTGGAAACACTGCACATTTACCCTGTCCAATCTGTTTGTTATTTTTAAAGACCTCTATCAGGTTTCTTCAAAGTCTTAAAAAGCCAAAAGCTGTTTCGCTTTCTGTAGTCGCTCAGTTCTATTCCCACCTTAGTCAATCATTTTATTTGATACATTCTTTCGTCCGTTGTTTCAGTGCTATTTTTACAGCACGGAGACCGGCTCTGTACACTGTACCCCAAGTATGGCCGACCAAGAAACTAGGCAAGTGCAACTTAACTTCATCACCTTTGAATTCATCATCATCATAGGCACAGTAGCAGTGGTTAGCACTGTTGCTTCACAGCGCCAGGGTCCCAGGTTCGATTCCTGCTTGGGTTATTGTCTGTGCTGATTCTGCACATTCTCCCAGTGTCTGCGTGGGTTTTCTCCAGGTGCTCTGGTTTCCTCCCACAAGTCCCTCAGTGTACCCGAACAGGCGCTGGAATGTGGCGACTAGGGGCTTTTCACAGTAACGTCATTGCAGTGTTAATGTAAGCTTCCTTGTGACACTAATAATCATAGAATTTAGAATTTACAGTGCAGAAGGAGGCCATTTGGCCCATCGAGTGTGCACCAGCTCTTGGAAAGAGCACCCTACCCAAGCCCACACCCCCACCCTATCCCCATAAACCAGTAACCCCACCCAACACTAAGGGACACTAAGGGCAATTTAGCATGGCCAATCCACCAAATCTGCACATCTTTGGACTGTGAGAGGAAACCGGAGCACCCGGAGGAAACCCACGCAGACACGGGGAGAACATGCAGACTCCGCACAGACAGTGACCCAAGCCGGGAATCAAACCTGGGACCCTGGAGCTGTGAAGCAATTGTGCTAACCACTATGCTACCATGCGGCCCTTAACGTTTATTATTATTATCCCTACAGTGCCGAAGAAGGCCATTTGGCCCATCGGGTCTGCACCGACCCTCCGAAAGAGCCCCCTAACTAGGCCAACGCTGCAGCTCTATCCCCATAACCCCACCTAACCTTTAGTCAATTTAGCACGGACAATCCACCTAACCGACAAATCTTTAGACTATGGGAGGAAACTTGAGTACCCGGAGGAAACCGGGGAGAATGTGCGAACTCCACACGGAATTCTACAACTCTCGAAATGAATCCCTTGTCAACATTAACTCGGCTGCTGTCCTGGAATTATCCCGACTCCAGCAAAATGTAGAAATCTGTGGATCCAGACTGCTTGACCTTTGGGAATTCGGGTCATCCATGAACTTGGGTAAACATTCACAGCATGGGAAAGTTATGGCAGCTCCAATCTAAACTTTTATCTAATGTCCTGCAGGTCACGTAACATGTCCTCGTTCGCAGACTAAATTTGGCTCATGTTGTGCAAAATTCGGCCGAACGGAAAACCGACTGCTCAACAGTTTTATTCCTGTCTGGTTTTCAAGACTTCCAGCAGATGAGATTCCCATCTGTCTCAGCAACGGTCACAAGTAATGCCATTTGTTGTTGGGGATTTGCAGGATTTTCTAAAGGGCCGTTGTTTTCGTGCAGTGCTTGGGATGATGGGTACAGTGCAGGAGGCGCCCATTTGGTCCATCGGGCCTACGTTGGAATCAAAATCGCTTCTCGTTTGTCTTCCATAGCAACCCATCATCTTGTGGAGGATAATTGGGGATGGGCAGCAAATGCCAGAAGAGAAACATAATATTGCACAATCTGATGGAGGGGCAAGTCCATGTCACTTGTGCACGACCTTCTAGACAGGAAAGCAGCAGAGTTTTTACCTTCAACACCCCCCCTCAGTAAATGGAAAGAACTCGTAGATGTGTTTCTAGACAGCCATGGCTTTTTATAAAAGAAACACGTCGGGTGGGTTTTTCCTGCTGCGACGTGGCTCGACTCACTGCGGGGGATTTGATGGCCCAGATAACAGTCTGTTGCATTTCAGCGGGACTGGCTGATCCCGGCAGTGGACGGGGCTGGAAAATCAGGGGTCTCAATGTGGGGGGGTCCTCACATTCAGGACGTTTCTGAGGGAGGGTCCCCTTATTCAGGGAGCCCTTGGTCCCCCTGTTCAGCAGGCCTCTGTGAGGGAGGGGTGTCCCCCTATTCAGGGATCCTCTGTAGTAGGATCTGTCTGTTTAGGAGGGGGGGGGGTGCGGCCTGACGGGTCTCCCCCGTACTTTTGCACAGAACCTGTTGCGATGGTGATTGCTTTTCCGCGTTCCTTTGAGAGAATGAAAGCGTCAGATGTTGAGAGCTTACAATGGGGGGGCTGAATCACGATGCGGGGCTGGGGGTGGGGGGGGGGGGGGGAGGTGGGAGGCTGCTTTGTGATGGGGGAGGGGGGCGGCGCGGGACCTCCGTATAGAGTCGCCCGCTCAAAATGGCGGCCCGATAGCGGGATTCCCTCTGGAATCGCTGGCAATCCTCGCCATGCAGAAATTTGCGTGGCTGAGGATTGGGAATCGTTTATTGATTGGAACGTAAATCAGTCGCAATTCAACTCCAGCGGGAGAACATAGTCTCCCAAAGGGAGGGGCCTGCCCAGTAATGCCAAACCATTCAAGAAAATGACCCATTGCCAAAAACGCGGTGCGAGTAGTGATGGGGGGTTCATTAGCAAGATCCTTATCTGAAGAACGAATAAGGAATATCAGGTCTTTAGCCCTGTTTCATGCTGTCAGGATTTTCAACAGGGGACGACAAGTGTGCTAAAGGAACCGGCTGTAGAAATTCCACATCGAGAGACAATTCAAATAAAGTGACTACAAATTTACAGACCACTCCCTCTCACCCCGCAGTGCCCCAGCGGGCAAATGTACCAAATGGTGTTCTGTTGGGCCAGGCAACCAAATTGTTTTCTCAATTCCTTTTTACTGAAATGGTTTTTGTATTATTTGACAGAAACCTGAGATGCAGCGCAAAACAGTCTTTGCTTGTAATTGTCTCGGCTGAAAGGATATCTGTATCGAATTTTTGATACTTTCCATTCCCGGGGATTATATATAGCACAGTGGTTAGCACTGTTGCTTCACAGCTGCAGGGTCCCAAGTTTGATTCCCGGCTTGGGTCGCTGTCTGTGTGGAGTCTGCACGTTCTCCCCGTGTCTGCGTGGGTTTCCTCCGGGTGCTCCGGTTTCCTCCCACAAGTCCCGAAAGACGTGCTTGTTAGGTAATTGGGACATTCTGAATTCTCCCTGTGTATCCGAATAGGCGCCGGAATGTGGCGACTAGGGGCTTTTCACAGTAACTTCATTGCAGTGTTAATGTAAGCCTACTTGTGACATTAATGAAGGTTACTTATATAGATGGTCCCGGTGATTAAGATTGAGGCAATGACTTGGAATCTATTCTATTGGGTCAAGTAGGATCACACTGGAATAATGGGGGCTCCAGGAGGAGGTTATTTTGGCAAATGCAAGTGTTAAAGCAGATGATCGTACTCAGCTTTTTGTTTGCTTCATTGACCTTGAGCCCAGAACAAGATACTGTGAATAGATTTTTTTAAAGATATATTATAAACCTCTTGGATTGTAGCCGAGATCATGGATTCACAAGTTCCGTGGCTTCGAGTTGCTTCCTTAATCATTTTAATTACAAAAAAAACCTTTTCCTCTTCTGACTCAACTTGAACTGATTGAGATCAGTTGCAAACGCTCGCGCCCTCTGCAAAGATGAAAGGGGTTGAGCAGCGATCCCCATGGAGTTTCAGTCTGGATGCGTTATCTAGCGATGATTGGGAGCTCATAATTACTGTGAGGTCTTAGTGTGTGGCCTGTTTATATGGGACGGAGCAATTTAATTTGGAGGGGTCTTTTACCGGACAGGCTGGAGGAATTTCGATCCTCTGTCTCTCACCTCTGACTGGTAGTCCTCTTGCGATCGAGTCAAGGAGGCCAGAGATTTGAGAACAGAATCTGAACTTCCACTCGAGTGTGTCACATGCAGCGGTGCTGGGCGAATTCTCCACCTCTTGTTTTCCGGCGCTGCTAGTAGCGGGATTCTGCATGGCAGGCACCCCAAGCTGCTGGGAAGCCCCTGGAGAATCCCGCCGGCAGGGAATTCGTCCCGCTGTCTCTCGGAGTGAATGGCAAACGTAAGTCCCATATCAGGAGGGGGGGGGGCATAGTGGTTAGCACTGCAGCCTAAGGCGCTGAGGACCTGGGTTCGAATCCCGGCCCTGGGTCACTGTCCGTGCGGAGTTTGCACCTTCTCCTCGTGTCTGCGTGGGTTTCACCCCCACAACCCAAAAGATGTGCAGGGTAGATGGATTGGCCCATAATTGGGAAAAAAAAATAATTGGGTACTCTAAATTTATTTGAGTAAAGGAAAGTGGAATTATCCCAAAATCAGATCAGCCATGACCTTATTGAACGGCAGAGCAGGCTAAAGGACCGAATGGCCTCCTCCAGTTCCCATTGCTTATGTTCTTCATGTGACTCCCATCCACGCCTGGCTGGACAGGTACATGATTGAACCTGCTCATTTCAATGTGGTAAAGAATGATATTCTGAGGCCTGAATTGTCGCACCCAAAATTTGGGAAATTTCCCAACTCCGCAAACCCAATTTGGGAATAACTTGCCAGCACTGCCAGGTTTTCATTCCGGGTGTTGGGCAGGCCCAGGTGCAGGCTGGGGTCAAGCCCGCCGACCCCCGGAAATGGTGCGAAGGCAGCCACAGGGGCTGCTGGTTACCAAGCCAGTCTGGGCTCCCTTGATGGATTTTGGTTTAGTTCAGGATATCCATCTCCGCTTTCAGTTTTTGACGTTTCAATTATCCGGCATCCATAACATTTTAATATCCTTTGTGTGAAAAATATTCGACAGCCATATCATTTGGTTTGATACGGTCCTCAAAACTGTTTTGGGTTTCACTATTCACTGCCAGAACTGGCTGGACCAAGGAAAAGACTCGACTGCCGGCACGGTGGCACAATGGTTAGCACTGTTGCCTCACAGCGCCAGGGACCTGGGTTCAATTCCTGCCTTGGGTCACTGTCTGTGCAGAGTCCGCACGTTCACCTCCTGTCTGCGTGGGTTTCGTCCGGGTGCTCCGGTTTCCTCCCACAACCCAAAGATGTACGGGTCGGGTGGATTGGCCATGCTAAATTGTCCCTTAGGTATGTGCAGTTTGGGTTACCGGGGTAGGGCGGGGTGGACGGGGGAGTGGACATGGGTAGAGTGCTCTATCTAAGGTTCGATGCAGACTCGATGGGCCGAATGGCCTCCTTCTGCACTGTGCGGATTCTAAATAATTCTAAGCTCCAATCTGCTAACATTGCTCACCCGAGATTAGCCCGGCTTCTTTTATCTACCGTAAACCATTTTGGTATACCTCCACCCCCAACAACAAACACAAAGAGCCCTTTTGTTTGTCACTCAAATGATACCAGGAATGAAGAATTTTAGACACAAGGAAAGATTGGAGGAATTGGGCTTGTTCTCCTTGGAGCAGAGAAGATTAAGAGGCGACCTTATTGAGGTGTTCAAAATTCTGAACAATTTTGACAGGGTAAAGGAGGATATTATAGGTGGGATTCTCTAATAATGGGACTCATGTCCCCACGACGGCGTGAAAAGCGGCCCCAACCACTCCGCCGGCAATGGTCCCTGATAATGGGGAATGCTCCCCTTCCTAGGGGGCTAGGTTGGCGCTGGAGTGGTCCCTGCAGCTCCTGCTGGCATGGAACGGCCGGCACGAGTTTGCACATGCACGGAACGGTCAGCCTGATTCCGTGCATGCGCACTACGGCCGGAGTATTTCCGCGCATGGACAGGGGTTCCCTTTTCCGTGTCGGCCCCCGGGCAATATGGCGGAACCCTACAGGGGCCCAGTGCGGAGTAAAATAGGCTCTCACGGAACCAGCTCGATCGCTGGCCAGGCCACCATAGGGCCCCCCCCCCACCCCCTCCGGGGTCAGATCCCCCTGCTACCCCCCTCCAGGACGGCCCCCACAGACTCACCTTCCAGGTCCTGCCGTGTAGGACCTGAGTAACCCGCGTCGGCCCATCGGGGCCCGGAGAATCGCCAGGGGTGACCGCTGTCAAAGGCCCCCCAACCAGCACGGCGGGAATCTCGTGGGTGCCCGAGAATTGGTGGCAGAGAATGGGGAAGTCGGCGGCGGGGCGCGATTCTCACGTCGCCCCCCTCCGGGGATTCTCCGACCCGACGCCAGGTGGCAGAATCGCGGCCCATGTGTCCGTTAGTTGGCAAGTCAGTGACGAGGGGGTCACAATATTAAGCTGGCCAGTAAAAGTCTTAGGCGTGGGGTGAGGAGAAACCTTTTTATTCACAGAGTTGTTGGGATTCAGAATTCACTGCCTGGGAGAGTGGTGCTGGCGGATTCCCGGGAGGTTTCAAAAGAGAGTTGGATTTGAAAGTGTTGAATATAGAGAGACATGGAGGTAACTCAGTGGCGTGGTGATTTTGTCACTCGACTCGTAATCCAGAGACCTGGGGAAGAATTCTCCGACCCCCTGCAGGGTCAGGAATCGCCCGGGGCCGGTGTAAATCCCACCCCTGCCGTGGCCGCAATTCTCCGCCATCCAGGAATCAGCGGGGGCGGGAATCGCGCCGGTCGGCAGGCCCCCCGCGCCGATCGGCGGGCCCCCCGCGCCGATCGGCGGGCCGCCCGCGGCGATTCTCCGGCCCTCGATGGGCCGAAGTTCCGCCGCTGTCAGGCCTCTCCCACCGGCGTGGTTTAAACCACCTCTGGTGCCAGCGGGAGCAGGCGGCGTGAAGAGGCCATGGGGTCCTGGGGGGGGGGCTCGGGGCGATCGGACCCCAGGGGGTGCCCTCACGGTGGCCTGGCCCGCGATCGGGGCCCACCGATCGGCGGGCGGGTCTGTGCCGTGGGGGTACACTTTTTCTTCCGCCGCCGCCACGGCCTCCACCATGGCGAAGGCGGAAGAGACCCCCTCCACTGCGCATAAGCCGGTGGTGACGTCAGCGGCCGCTGACGCTCTGGTGCATGCGTGGACTCACACTGACCGGCGAAAGCCCCTCGGCCAGCCCCGACGCCGGGCGGTGTGGCGCCAAAGGCCATTGGCGCCAGTTGGCGGAGCGGGAGCCACTCCGGCGCGGGCCTAGCCCCTAAAGTTGCAGAGAATTCCGCACCTTTGGGGAGGCCCGACACCGGAGTGGTTGGTGCCATTCTGCTACGCCGGGACCCCCCACCCCACCGGGTAGGGGAGAATTTTACCCCAGAATCATGCTCTGGGGACCCAGGTTTGAATCCCACCGTGAAATTTCAATTCAATAAAAAAAATAATCTGGGATTATAAATCTAAAGATGACCATGAAACCATTGTCGATTGTTGTAAAACATGAACGAATTAAAAACAAAGTTAGGGCTGAGGAATGAGACCAGCTAGGTAGCTCTTTCTGGTGCAGACATGGCGAGCCGAATGGTCTCTTTCTGT
Organism: Scyliorhinus canicula; assembly: GCF_902713615.1. Classification (NCBI taxonomy): domain Eukaryota; kingdom Metazoa; phylum Chordata; class Chondrichthyes; order Carcharhiniformes; family Scyliorhinidae; genus Scyliorhinus; species Scyliorhinus canicula. Next base: position 19,448,100 of record NC_052167.1, read on the forward strand.
GTTGTATGGTTCTACAATAGTCTTATGTCAAAAACCAGGCATTGAAATTGCCAGCACCAGTTTTTTTTTACTCTGAGACACAGCAGGCTGTTTTTCTGTTCAAAAATTAAAGAGCTGGGGATTTAAATGACACAACAGGTTGACACTTCCACCTTGCTGCTCCACATTTTATGCACCTTCACATCTACTTTGACCATCCTCAGGCACACGCCGAGGGGGAAATAGACCAAGCTCCAGGGAAAATTAGGTCTGTTTGAATTCAAATGGTCCTGGTTGATTCAGGTTTCCCGTACGTGGGAAGCACATTCTGCCAGCCCCTGCCCTGCCAAATGGCAAAAATAGCATCGGTCAGAAATAGGGGTGGGGCCCCTGGATTCGAGGTTATGGTACCATTTTGACCTTCCCACAACTGCAGAAGTTTGGGGCCGACTATATACCGATCATCTGCTGACAATGAAGCCAATTTAATCGCATCATATACCTCAAAAAATGATTCTTGTTCAGAGAAAACTACAAAGAAATGTTTGACGTTTGATACAGCAACATGACAGCCAGATAGAATTTCTTCCTTTGAATTCTTCGGCAGACATTGCTTTTAAAAACATAGAAATAGTTCTCGGGTTGTAACCTGATCTCAGTTTTGATTTGTCAGCTGTTCTCAATCCAGGGTTTGATATCACGGGCTAAAAGACAAACCCAAAGAAATGTCCACCACCTAATCACTCCCAGGTAACCATTAGACAAACACAACAGACTTCTATTTATTTAATGCTCGGAAAACCTCCCAAGGAGTTTCAGAGGAGTGTTATCAACAAACAATGGCGCCGTACGCTTTATATAATAGCCGACGATGTTGGCCATGCTGAGGACAATATTGGACAAAGCAATTCGAAGCATATTTTCCTCAGTATGTGTATGATCTATCTTTTTTAAATAAGTTTACGGTACTCAATTCTTTTTTCTTTCCCAATTAATAATAATAATCGTTTATTGTCACAAGTAGGCTTCAATGAAGTTACCGTGAAAAGCCCCTAGCCGCCACATTCCGGCGCCTGTTCGGAGAGGCCGGTACGGGAATTGAACCCGCGCTGCGGGCTTTGTTCTGCATTACAAGCCAGCTGTTTAGCCCACTGTGCTAAACAATTGAGGGGCAACTTAGCGTGGCCAATTCATCTACCCTGCGCATGTTTTTTGGGTTGTGGGGGTGAGACCTCTTTCCCCCCCCCCCCCCCACGCAGCCACGGGGAGAATGTGCAAACTCCACACGGAGAGTGGCCCGGGATCGAACCCGGGTCCTCCCGCCATGAGGTAGCAGTGCTAACCATTGCGCCACCGTGCTCCTTGCGTATAAAAAGAAAGTTTACGGTTTTAAAAATAAGCTGCCACTTTAAGTAGGCGGGGGAATGGTCAACAAAATCCCTGTTCAATGGAAGGGTTTGGAGGAGACGTTTTGAAAAGGGTAGTGAGGTGAAATTGAAGAATCCAGGGAGAGCGTGCAAGCGTCCAAGTCTTATGTATACTGAAGATTGTCAGGCATTCATATACTAGCAACATGAAACTGCTTTCTTCGATGCTAAGTTTGTAATTCTCTGTGTACTGACTAAGACCTTTTTAAGTGAGCGTTTAAGGGGAAACTAGATAATTTGCTGACTGGGAAAGTATTGGAAGGTTTTATCGGATGAGATGAAATAAGGTGGGAGGAGGTTTGTATTTTGCATATAAACACTGACATCGGCCCCTTGGGCCAAGTGACTGTTTCTGTGTTGTGAATATTTTATATACCATATGACTAGTTTAAATGGTAACGGTGGTGATTAATCCTTATCACACAAAGTGGAAAAGAGGCTGCTTTTCAAGGGCTGACATTATGTTCAAAGTGTCGAGGGTAGTCAGGATTTGGAGCGTGTCAGTGACTTTTTTATTCATGCACATGGTGTGGGCATCACTGGCTAGGCTGGCATTTATTACCCGTCCCCTCGTTGCCCTTGAGAAGGTGGTGGTGAGCCGCTTTCTTGAACCGCTGCAGTCCACGTGGCATAGGTGCACCCACAGTGCTGTCAGGAAGGGAGTTCCAGGATTTTGTCCCCAATTATCGTTCCAAATCGGGTTGGTATGTGGTTTGGAGGGGAACGTTCCCATGGTGCTCTTCCCATGCATCTGCTGCCTTTGTGCTTCCCGGTGGTAGAGGTCACGAGTTTGGGAAGGAACCTTGATGAGTTGTTGCAGTGCATTAAGAGGTGTGAAGTACCGCCTTTTAGGGAAGCAAAATAGGAACTCAAATACTTGATAAATACATAACGGAGCTGAAGAGCACACACACACACACACACACACACACTCTCACTCTATCTCTCTCTCTCTGACACACACACTCCCCCTCTTACACACCGTCTCCCTCTCTCTCTGCTCTCTCTACCCTCTACTCTCTCTCTCTCTGTACTCCCTCTCCCTCTCTCTCTGCTCTCTCTGTATCCTCTCTCTACTCTCTCTCTGTACTCCCTCCCTCTCTCTCTCTACCCTCTCTCTACTCTCTCTCTGTACTCCCTCTCCCTCTCTCTCTGCTCTCTCTCTACCCTCTCTCTACTCTCTCTCTGTACTCCCTCTCCCTCTCTCTGCTCTCTCTGTACCCTCTCTCTACTCTCTCTCTGTACTCCCTCTCCCTCTCTCTCTGCTCTCTCTCTACCCTCTCTCTACTCTTTCTCTCAGTTCTCTGTGTACCCTCTCTCTGCTCTCTCTGTACCCTCTCTTTACTCTCTCTCTCTCTGAACTCCCTTTCCCTCTCTCTCTGCTCTCTCTGTACCCTCTCTCTACTCTCTCTCTCTGTACTCCCTCTCTCTCTGCTCTCTCTGTACCCTCTCTCTCTCTCTCTCTCTCTCGCTGTACTCCCTCCCTCTCTCTCTGCTCTCTCTGTACCCTCTCTACTCTCTCTCTCTGTACTCCCTCTCTCTCTGCTCTCTCTGTACCCTCTCTCTCTCTCTGTACTCCCTCCCTCTCTCTCTGCTCTCTCTGTACCCTCTCGCTACTCTCTCTCTCTGTACTCCCTCTCCCTCTCTCTCTGCTCTCTCTGTACCCTCTCTCTACTCTCTCTCTCTCTGTACTCCCTCTCCCTCTCTCTCTGCTCTCTCTGTACCCCCTCTTTCTCCTCTCTCATAGTCACTTTGGAAGTGATGGGGACCTTGTCACAGAGTGCAGCCCATGGCAAGAACCTACGCATGGGGGTCTTTTAACATGGGCATGCTGCTGTACTGCAGCCACCACATGGATCTGGCTGACCAGGAGATTCTGCAGCTCCTACCGCCAGCCATAGGCAAATTGGAAGGATTTACAGGTTGACATACATAGAACATACAGTGCAGAAGGAGGCCATTCAGCCCATCGAGTCTGCACCGACCCACTTAAGCCCTCACCTCCACCCCATCCCCGTAACCCAATAACCCTTCTTAACCTATTTGGTCACTAAGGGCAATTTAGCATGGACAATCCACCTAACCTGCACATCCTTGAACTGTGGGAGGAAACCGGAGCACCCGGAGGAAACCCACGCAGACACGGGAAGAACGTGCAGAGTCCGCACAGACAGTGACCCAAGCCGGGAATTGAACCTAAGACCCTGGTGCTGTGAAGCCACAGTGCTAATCACTTGTGCTACCGTGCTGCCCAATCGACCTGCTTGGCCATGTTATGCACCTTCCGCCTGCGGCCTTTACGTCCCAGGGTGGGACCCGAGAAGTGATGTTATCTTGGGATTCAACCTTGATTGAAGCAGACTTGAGAGAACTGTGCAACTCTGGCCAGCATATTGGCCAAAGGACAGAGAGGCACTGGAGAGGGTGCAAAGGAAAAGGAGTGATTCACAAGGGTGATTCCAGCAGTGCAAGGTATTACCTATCAGGAACGGATAAATGGGCTGTGTTACCTTCCCTCTTGAAAAAGAGACGGCCAACAAACATCTTTGAAATGATAAAACAAAATATTTTTTTCATTCTTGGGCAGCTTCATCACCAGATTATCATTCGTAATAACCAAAGGAAACGGGACACAAAGCAGAACCATTTATAGGTGGAACTGGAAGAGACACGGTTTGGCTTTTGGAGGAGCGATGGTTATTGAAAGACAGTCATTTTCCCTTTACTCTGAGGCCCAAATTTAATCAGTCCATTTCCACCTCCAGGATCAATGCAAAGAGACTTAAGTCTGTAATTGAGAATCATAAATAATTAAGCATCTTCCTTTGTAGCCTCAAAATCCGCATTTAGGAGGCAGCAAACATTAATTAAGCCCTGATACACCTAAGGCTGTCTCTTCTTCAAACAACATTCAAAATGATACACCTCCGCTTAAGCACAATATGTCTTACCTGACAGAACACTCTTTTCCCCTAATTGAACAATGAAACTCTTATGCAATGCCACAGGAGAGCCACCGACACACATTGGATTATCTGTCAGAGCTACTGAGTGCACTTACGTTGCAGTTTCTAATATACAGAGGGCTGTTCTTTGTAGCATCTAACATTGGTAGCATTTTCTTTGCCAATCCCACTCTCCGGGACTTGTACCTTCTGTTGGATGTGTTGCGTCAGTGTCCTGCTTCGACACCAGTTATTGAGAGCCCTGGCAAAACCATATTTGTACCGCAAACATATGATCGGAAATGACACTTTTACAAACAGTGTCAAATATCTTCCGTTGACCAGATAACTCTGACTTTGTGGCTTCCCTCAAGCAGCGCGGCATCTAATTCTTTTTGCCTAAAATGATCTCACACAGGCCTAGCATTCGCAGAGCGTGGCGGTAATTATTGACTGTAGAGGTTATTGTAAGACATCAGGAATTGCAAAGTTTAGCAACGTGAAACATCTAATTACCTGGAGCGAAGATGAGATTGTGTAAATGATTGAGCGGTTTGCAAAGTGCCTGTGCATCTGCCCTGGAGCATAAAGCTTATGGGAAAGCCTGAGTTAGCCAAGCCAACCACCATTGACGCACCATTTCTTTTTTTTTTAAACGCATTTCATTCAAACTTGTATCAAAGTAGTTACTTGTTACAGCAAATAAACACTCCGGGAAACATTTTTCCCAACAATCAACTATATAGTTTGTACAGATTTTCCTCCTTTTTCACCCCCTCCCCCGCCCCGCGACGAACAGCTCCTCAAATATGGTCACAAACATCGCCCACCTTTTCTCAAACTCCCCTGCAGAGCCCCTTAACTCATACTTTATCTTCTCTAACCGCAGGAAGTCGTACAGGTCACCCAACCATGCTGCTACCCCCGGTGGCGATGCCGACCGCCACTCCGGCAAAATTCATCGCCGTGCAATCAGAGAGGCGAAGGCCAAGACACTTCGGCCTCCTCCTCTCCATGAGCTCCGGCTTCTCTGAAACCCCAAATATCGCCACCAAAGCGTCCGGGTCCACCTCCTCCTCCACGATCCTGGCTAAGACCGTAAACACTCCCGCCCAGAATCTTCCCAATTTGTTTGACGCACCATTTCTAATTCATTCATCTTATTCTGGCACCAGCCATGCAGCAAAGTACAAAGTGAGGTTTGTGAGTTCAATGGGACTGAGTCTCTCAGAGGCTTTTCCCACCATCTCCAGGGTCTCCATCTTTTCTGGTCAGTTCCTGGCTGCAGAGTTTGCTGCCCAGTACAATTCTAGTCAAGGCGTTGGCGAAGGCTGGCAAGATAGGAAATAAAACACTTCCGCTATTTTCAGTAAGGTACGAATAGCGCAAATGTCACAGGAGCTGGGGCCTTGTTCACAGCTCCGAAGCTACGTAACGATTTGGATTTTGGATTATTGTCAAGTGTACCGAGGTACGGGCAGCACGGTGGCCTAGTGGTTAGCACAACCGCCTCACGGCGCTGAGGTCCCAGGTTCGATCCCGGCTCTGGGTCACTGTCCGTGTGGAGTTTGCACATTCTCCCCGTGTCTGCGTGGGTTTCACCCCCACAACCCAAAAATGTGCAGAGTAGGTGGATTGGCCACGCTAAATTGCCCCTTAATTGAAAAAAATAATTGGCTAATCTAAATTTATAAAAAAAAAAAGTGTACCGAGGTACAGTGAAAAGTATTTTTATGCCCGCAAAAAGAAAATACGTAATAGGGCAACACAAGGTACACAATGGAAAAAAAATGAAATGAAAATCGCTTATTGTCACGAGTAGGCTTCAAATGAAGTTACTGTGAAAAGCCCCTAGTCGCCACATTCCGGCGCCTGTTCGGGGAGGCTGTTACGGTAAATACATAGACACCGACATCAGGTGAAGCATTCAGGAGTGTAGTATTGATCAGATCAGTCCATAAGAGGGCCGTTCAACAGCAGGGATGAAGCTGTTTTTGAATCTGATCGTGCGTGTTCTCAGACTTTTGTATCTCCTGCCCGAGATAGAGGCAATGGGTGGGAGGCAGGTTTGTGTGAGGGACTGGGCGATGTTCACGACTCTGTCCTCTGTCTATTAAGCAGTACACACTAGCCCAGTGAGATTTAATTCCATTAACTACAGACAGCGTAGGAACTGTACAGACAGCTGAAAAGCTTCCATTGCATTGACGAAAACCATTGCAGCCCCTAACACTCTATGAAATGGAATGAAAATCGCTTATTGTCACAAGTAGGCTTCAATGAAGTTACTGTGAAAAGCCCCTAGTCGCCACATTCCGGCGCCTGTCCGGGGAGGCTGGTACGGGAATCGAACCGTGCTGCTGGCCTGCTTGGTCTGCTTTAAAAGCCAGAGATTTAGCTTTGTGAGCTAAACCAGCCCCTCTAAGCAAATACAAGTTTGCGACACGAAGGCGCAGTGGATAGCACTACTGCTTCACGGTGCCGAGGACCCGGGTTCGATCCCGGGTCACTGTCTGCGTGGAGTTTGCACATTCTCCCCGTGTCTGCATGGGTCTGACCCCCCCCCAACCCAAAGATATGCAGGGAAGGTGGATTGGCCACTCAAAATTGCCACTTAATTGCAACAATTTTATAAAAAGTGGAGGAGCACCTTTCGAGGAAATTTGTGAACATGTTCGTGTCTGCTGCCGTTTCAGCATTGAGCATCCAGGTACAAGAGTTACCATGGAAACAAAAGGCTAGTTTCTTGAATCTGTGCATTCATTCTTGGACTTTCCGAGCTGTCTGAGTGTTCGCGGTCACTACAGAACATCCCATCTGGTTGTTTTAGCAATGTCATGCTGATTCATGGTGTTACTCACAAGGCCTCCCTATAAATAATCCTACAGGCTTCAGATGAGGCAGAGGAAGAGCGAGTGCTGTGTGTGAATCACTGGAGTACAGCTCACACATGTGCTGCTCTGACGCAGGAAGCATTTTCCTCATTTCTGCCCGTTGCTACTGTCATGATATGCAAACATGCAACCAATGAACACTCAGAATAGGACACAACCAATGGGCAGTCAGGACACTCAGAGGTGGCATCACCACAAGAGGGCATGAGATAAACACTTGGGACGCGGCCTGTGGGGCGGGGAGAAGTGCTCCTTCACCGGGGGGGGGCCACAATGGGGTCTGGCCCGCGAACGGGGCCCACCAATCGGCGGGCCGGCCTCTTTTCCCCCTCCCCCCTCACCGGGCCTACTTTGTTGCACAGCCGACCCCTGAACCCCCACGCCATGTTGGGTCGGGGCTGGCGCGCTGAAGAAGTCCACCGCGCATGTGCAGGTTGACATGGCGCCCATTTGGTGCCGGGAAGGCAGGCTGGAGCGGCGTGAACCGCTCCAATGCTGTGCTGGCCCCCTGTGGGGGCCAGAATCAGTAGTCCCCGCGCCCGTTTCGCGCCTTCGTGAAACGCGACGGCGTTCACGACGGCACGGACACTTAGTCCCGCGATCGGAGCATCTCGTCCTCTAAAAGACATGAGGCACTCACACCCTGCCTCATTCCACAGACAGACATCTAGAGGGTTAGACAGGGTTGATCAGCAGCATCGCACCCCAGCACGTGGCTTAGAGCAAGCTGGCACAGTTAGACTGAGTTACTACAGTTAGATTAGCAGAGAGTCAAACTCATTTGAGAACTGTGTTAATAGTTCAATAAACACGTTGAACTAACTTCAGAGTCTGGAGCATCCTTTAGTTAAGACTGCATCAAGTAGCAGCCTGTGTTATCTGAAGCAGCAGAAGACAACAGTTACAATATGACTTTGACACTGTGTGGATAGCCCAGCCAGAAGACTTCCTTATTTAGAAACATACTAAGGTTTTATGTACAGAAGGTAGCCATTTGGTTTGTCTGGTTGATAAAGAGCCATCCTACCTGACTTCACCGTTCCAGCTTGTGGTCCATAGCTCTGCAGGTTCCTTCAATTCAAGTGCTCATCTGAGTATTTTAAAAACATGACGGGAATTTCTGCCTCACCACCGTTTCAGGCAATGAAGGGGCCCAAGGAATGAGAAGGGAGTGCTTTCAATATAAACAAGTGTGCTTCTTTAGCTGCAAGTCACGTAATTTACATAGAATTTACAGTGCAGAAGGAGGCCATTCGGCCCATTGAGTCTGCACCGGCTCCTGGAAAGAGCACCCTATCCCCATAACCCAGTAACCCCAGCCAACACTAAGGGCAATTTTGGACACTAAGGGCAATTTATCATGGGCAATCCACCTAACCTGCACATCTTTGGACTGTGGGAGGAAACCGGAGCACCCGGAGGAAACCCACGCACACACGGGGAGGATGTGCAGACTCCGCACAGACAGTGACCCAAGCCGGAATCGAACTTGGGACCCTGGAGCTGTGAAGCGATTGTGCTATCCACAATGCTACCGTGCTGCCCAATTATTACTCTTCAAGTTATAAAAGCTAACAAAGTGCTTCTTAGTGACAACGAACCAGGTTGTCAAGCTGAATCCACCATTTGAGACAGTTGGAAGACACTTTTTATCACGGGTTCCCAAGGAGTGACTCCTCTCAGTGAGTGGGGGGGGGGGGGGGGGCTTTACCCCCGTCCTCGGAGGACCATGCTTTAAGTGGAATCACAGAAAGATACAGCGGAGAAAAGGCCCTTCAGCCCATCAAGTCTGCACCGCCGCATGAAAGGCACCTGATCTGCCAATCCTAACCCCATTTGCCAATACTTGGCCCATAGCCTCAAATGTTATGACGTGACAAGTGCTCTCCAGGAACTTCTTAAAGGATGTGAGGCAGCCCACCTCTACGACCATTCCAGGCAGTGCATTCTAGACCATCACCACCCTCTGGGTAAAAAGGTTTTTCCTCAAATCCCCCCCCCACTAAACCTCCCGTCCCTCACCTTGAACTTGGGCCTCCTCGTAACCGACCCTTTAACTATGGGGAACAGTAACTCAGTACCAGCTATTTATATGGAGGCGCGGGTCTGCACAATGCTATTTTGTATGTTATCACTTCCAAATTGCCACTGCTTTTGGTGTGTGTTGAGCAGGGTAGCACACCAGGACAAGTAATCCAGAAACCCAAGGTGTGGCGCTGGGGGCCCAGGTTTGAATCCCAACACGGCAGATGGAAAAATTGGAATTCGATAAAAATCTGAAATTAAAAATCTATCATAGAATCCCCACAGTACCGAAGGAGGGCATTCAGCCCATCGAGTCTGCACCAACCCTTCAAATGAGCGCTAAACCCATGTCCACTCCCCCCCCTTCACCCCATCCTATCCCCGTAACCCCACCTAACCTGCACATCTCTGGACTGTGGGAGGAAACCGGAGCACCCGGAGAAAACCCACGCAGACACTGGGAGGAAGGTGCAAACTCCACGCAGTCACCCAAGGCTGGAATTGGACCCGAGTCCCTTGCGCTGTGAGGCAGCAGCGCTAACCACTGTGTCACCACGCTGCACCTTGGGTGACCATGGAACTATTGTCATCAACAACCCTTCCCCTCGGGGAAGGAAATCTGCCGTCCTCACCCGGTCTGGCCTGCGTTTGTTCCCAGATCCACAGCAATGTGGTTGACCCTTAGATGCTCTGTGAAGCAAGCCACTCAGTTCAAAGTCGATCAGAGATGGGCAATAAATACTATCCCACGATTGAATTCAAATGAAGTGTCAAGCAGATTTATTCAGGCTCAAACCAAAATTGTTTAAGGCATGAAAACCACCTTGCATTCCCTCGTGCTGAAATAAACTGCGCTGTTTCCTCTAACAATGGGATTCTATGCCGTAGCAATAATAAATCCCAAACCTGCTTTTTAAAAAATAAATTTAGAGTATCCAATCATTTTTTCCAATTAAGGGGCAATTTAGCGTGGCCAACCCACCTAGCCTGCACATCTTTGGGTTGTGGGGGCGAAACCCACGCAGACACGGGGAGAATGTGCAAAATCCACACGGACAGTGACCCAGAGCCGGGATCGAACCTGGGACCTCAGCGCCGTGAGGCCACAGTGCTAACCACTAGGCCACCGTGCTGCCCCCAAACCTGCTTTTAGGGAAGACATGTAGGCCCAATTTTAACACTTGTATAACTTAATGGGGTTTTGAATGAGTTAAAATCTGGCCCAGTGTGTCTGTGATATCTCCACTTCCTCCCCAATGATTGTAACCATTTTTGGGATATTTTCGCAGTTTTCATTCTCATCTGGCCGAATGTGGTGTCGGGGGATGAGTGGTGGGGATCTGATGTCTGGTATGTTACCCACACATTTCTGACAGCACAGACAGTGAGTAATTGGAGAAGTGCTATGGGCTGGCAAAATCTTCAGCCTCCGCACGAGGATCGTCAGAACGTCCCCTGTTCAGCCTGAAAGAAGCAGGAGCCACCACAAAGCAGGCATAGCCTTCTTCATTCTGCTCCGACTCACGGCCAACTGGGAATGCTCCCTTATCTGGCTTTGACCTCTGCCAAGCAGATAGCGTAGGACTGCCTCTGGATTGCTGCTTCTGGCTCGAGAGCTGTACTGCTCCACTTCAGCGGAAAATAAAGGGAGAGAGGGAGAGAGAGAGAGAGAGAGAGCATCTGCTGAGCTGCAAATATCTGGGAGAAATGCCTTTCTTCTCTGGCAAGTACATAAAAAAGAAAATAGGACTTGATGGAGGTAAGTCCCTACTTCTGAAAATTCATTCTACTCGCTCTCTCAAATTCTGAGTGCCGTTTACCATTTGTTTTATTAAACGGCAGTCTTGGGAGAAAAAAAAGCTGCAATGATGCCAAACGCCACTGACACATTGGCTGTTTCGTGGCATTAAACTCTTTTTACAGCAGTGTCTGCCTGGCTCCACAATCTAGAGATTATTTGTGGATGTCTGCAGTTTATTTTCTGCAGTTGGCTGCCTTTCTTTAGTCCTGCTCTGGAAAATTTGGTACTAAAAGGATTTTCTTTCTGGTTCTTTTGTGCGTGCAAGGAAATGACGTGTCTATTTTTCAAAGTTTTGAAAAGTTCCAGTTCAGAAGGTCACTTTTCAACACCCAGCTCGACCACCTCTCCTGACCACTCCGGCGCCGGTGCGCTGTTAAATTGCCCGTCTAACATCCAGCAAAGCCTCCTCCGATTTTAACTTTGATTGTTAGGATTTTCATCCTTCTGTTCAAATCCCTCACTGGTTTTGCAGCCTCTGTAGTCTCACCTTCAGCCTGTCATTCCTCTGAGATCTCTAGGCTCCACCAGTTCTGGCCTTGCACATATCCCATTTTCATTGACACACGCTAATGTGGCGCTGTGCCTTCAGTTATTTGGGGTCATGGCTTTGGAATCCCCCCCCCCCCCCCTAAACCTCCCCACCTTTCTCTGCTCCTTTAAGACCCTCTTTAAGCCATACCTCTGACTGTCACTTGCTTCAGTTTCCCATCTTCTGGCTCAGCGTTCATGGTCTTATTTATATGAAATGAAAATCGCTTATTGTCCCGAGTAGGCTTCAATGAAGTTACTGTGAAAAGCCCCTAGTTGCCACATTCCGGCGCCTGTTCGGGGAGGCTGGTACGGGAATCGAACCGTGCTGCTGGTCTGCTTTGAAAGCCACCGATTTAGCCCAGTGAGCTAAACCAGCCCCTAATAGCAATTACATTGAGGTTTAAGGGCAAATATGTTGTTGGATTGGATTGGATTGGATTGGATTTGTTTATTGTCACGTGTACCGAGGTACAGTGAAAAGTATTTTTCTGCAAGCAGCTCAACAGATCATTCAGTACATGGGAAGAAAAGGGAATTAAACAGAATTCAAGAAAATACATGAGAATACATAAGGTTGAAGAGGTGATGGGTATTTGTGCACCTATAAATGGGGATAGCTGGGACACTGGTGGGATGGAGTAGTGTTGACTGTGGTCTGAAACAGTTGCTCTGCCCAGCAAATTCTCCGCCTCGCGATGCCGCGAACTGTGATTGGGTGGACAATCGAGATCCACGCCCGTCGCCGAATCGAACGCCATACCCCAGTCCAGGCCTGGTAGCGATAACAAGGTTTGCGCCCACCCCAGCAGTGGCATGCCAAACCGGCATTTGCATGGATTTTAAAGTGATTAGCGGGTTGGACACGTCAAGCTCCTGCCCTTCTGTAATGCTCCGCTCCTCTCGTGCGGAGATCACGAGGGCGTGAATCACTACAAGTATTGGCAAACGTGGTCTGGGTGCCATGGGTAAGAACATAAGAACTAGGAGCAGGAGTAGGCCACTGACCCCTCGAGCCGGCTCCGCCATTCAATGAGATTGTGGCTGATCTTTTGTGGACTCAGCTCCACTTTCCGGCCTGAACACCATAACCCTTAATCCCTTTTTTCTTCAAAAAACTATCTATCTTTATCTTAAAAACATTTAATGAAGGAGCCTCAACTGCTTCACTGGGCAAGGAATTCCATAGATTTACAACCCTTTGGGTGAAGAGGTTCCTCCTAAACTCAGTCCTAAATCTACTTCCCCTTATTTTGAGGGGTGGTGTGCTAAAACAACACTGAAAAATAGTTGAAAAGTGTTGTACTTGCAGGGGTCGGGGCAGTAGTGGGTCGTGACTTAGTGCCAAGTCCGTAGCTTCGGGCTGCCCCCTCGGGATTGGGCTGGCCTGGCTCAGGTGGCCATTGCTGTAGTCTGCCTTGTCAACACACCCCCTTTGGTGCTACTTACAGACTCCTGGTTGCTCACACTGCTGAGAGCTGCCTGTGTCCTTTAAATGCTCAGAGAACCTCCGGTCATCTGGGAGCCCACCCAGACCACCCCTCTGGACACCCTCATATCCCAGCTGTATCATCAAGGGCCTAGCTCAATTGGGGCCCACCAGGTGTTGGCGCTCCTCAGAAGCGCTGCCGCACTGCAGAGGGAGCAGGGGATCAGCAGAGCTCGCCCCAACCAGAGGACACTGGGTGGGAATAGAGGGATACGGACCCCGTAAGTGTAGAAGATTTTAGTTTAGATGGGCAGCATGTTTGGCGCAGGCTTGGAGGGCCGAAGGGCCTGTTCCTGTGCTGTACTTTTCTTTGTTCTTTGACACCTGCACCGCAGCCTTTGGAACCCGCTCTGGCCTACACATGACTCCAGACCCAAAACAATGTGGTTGACTCCGACAACCGTGACATTTGAAATGGCCGAGCAAACCACTCCATTCTAGGGTAGGGTAGTCCATACTGGTCCAGCAGTTCCTGGAATGAGTTTTGTAAAAAATTGATGGAATTTTCATACAAACCTGGTCCATGGACCTCTGCTGTTGATTGCGTTGTAGAATTCAGTTATGCACAGATCAGAAAGATTCCAGACTTGTGCTTATGTGCTCAGCTACCTGACTCCAGCCAAAGTAGATGATGACTAGACTCCTGGGCTATGAAGGGGAAGGGGATAGCAGTGCTCTCACTCAATGGCGCTGTTGCTAGGTGCTTGTGCGTGGTTCTCTGGTGAAACTAGAATCAGACACAGCCATGACACGATTCCCTGGTGGAAAAGCCAGAGTTGTACAGCACAGTAAGAATCCCCATGGCCTTTTGTGTCAAGTCTACACCGTGGATCTGGAGGAAGGTAGAGGTGGTCTGATTAGCAAGTTTGCAGATGATACTAAGATTGGTGGAGTTGCAGATAGCGAGGCGGACTGCCAGAGAATACAGCAAAATATAGATAGATTGGAGAGTTGGGCAGAGAAATGGCAGATGGAGTTCAATCCAGGCAAATGCGAGGTGATGCATTTTGGAAGATCTAATTCAAGAGCAGACTATACGGTCAATGGAAGAGTCCTGGGGAAAATTGATGTACAGCGAGATCTGGGAGTTCAGGTCCATTGTACCCTGAAGGTGGCAACGCAGGTCGATAGAGTGGCCAAGAAGGAATACAGCATGCTTGCCTTCATTGGACGGGGTATTGAGTACAAGAGTCGGCAGGTCATGTTACAGTTGTACATGACTTTGGTTAGGCCACATTTGGAATACTGCGTGCAGTTCTGGCCGCCACATTACCAGAAGGATGTGGATGCTTTAGAGAGGGTACAGAGGAGGTTCACCAGGATGTTGCCAGGTATGGAGGGTGCTAGTTATGAAGAAAGGTTGAGTAGATTAGGATTGTTTTCGTTGGAAAGACGGAGATTGAGGTCTGCAAAATTATGAGAGGTATGGACAGGGTAGATAGCAACAAGCTTTTTCCAAGAGTGGGGGTGTCAATTACAAGAGGTCACGATTTCAAGATGAGAGGGGAAAAGTTTAAGGGAGATCTGCGTAGGACGTTTTTTACGCAGAGGGTAGTGGGTGCCTGGAACGCTTTGCCAGCGGAGGTGGTAGAGGCGGGCACGATAGCATAATTTAAGATGCATATAGACAGAACGGGCAGGGAACAGAGGGAAGTAGATCCTTGGAAAATAGGCGACAGGTTTAGATAAAGGATCTGGATCGGTGCAGGCTGGGTGGGCTGAAGGGCCTGTTCCTGTGCTGTAATTTTCTTTGTTCTTTGTGGTGGGTGCTCGAATATGGAGGACAGTAATCTGGCTGTGGGGCCAGCAGTATATGAAGAAGCGCAGCCCAGCAAGAGGCAGTGCCTTCAGAGGGGGATAGGAGGGAGATTTGCCCTGCCTTATTTTCCTGTTAAACGAAGGCCTACTATCGAAGGCTGTAGAAACAAAGAAGTGCCCCCCCCCCCCCCCCCCCCCCCCCCCCCCCAGCCCAAATCAGGCGGGAATTTACCAAGTCTCAGAACACCCACAATCCACTAATTAGAAACGCAATTGGAGGGGCAACACGGTAACACCACGGTTAGCATTGCTGCCTACGGCGCTGAGGACCAGGGTTCGAATCCTGGGTTCTGGCTCACTGTCTGTGTGGAGTTTGCACATTCTTCCCGTGTCTCCGTGGGTTTCACACCCCGCAACCCAAAAGATGTGGTGCAGGGTAGGTGGATTGGCCGCGCTAAATTGCCGCTTAATCGGGAAAACTAATTGGGGACTCTAAATTTAAAATAAAAAGAAACGCAATTGCCTCTGACTTGCGTGGGATTAGCAACCAAGCTTCAACCTCACATTAAAGGAGAACAGCGCAAAAGAGAAATTCTGCCTCAGGAGAATTCTGCAGAGACCTATCTGTCTTCA
Source organism: Scyliorhinus canicula (assembly GCF_902713615.1). Lineage (NCBI taxonomy): Eukaryota > Metazoa > Chordata > Chondrichthyes > Carcharhiniformes > Scyliorhinidae > Scyliorhinus > Scyliorhinus canicula. Next base: position 19,463,579 of record NC_052167.1, read on the forward strand.
GAACCGAATGCCAGCTGAATTTCAGAAGGCCGTTTCTCTGCTTTGCTGCAATTAGCACAGCCTGCTGATTCCTTTTTATTGCAATTATTGTTTGGCGATTTACAATCTCTGTTGACTTCTTACTTCCTGTGCGAGAGCTGGTGAAAACTTCACACAACTCCCTGGGGTATCATCAAGAGAGAATATTGCACTTGCAATGAAAGAAAGGCTTACATTTATAAAGTGCTTTTCACATGTCTCAAAGCACTTTATGTGCCATTAAAGTGCTTTTTGTAAACGTAGTCATTGTTGCAATGTTGGAAAGGCGGCTGTTAATTTGCGCACAGAAAGCTCCCACAGACAGTCATGTATTAAAGTCCAGAAATGCTGGGAGGCACGGCAGCGCAGTGGTTAGCACTACTGCCTCATGCCACCAAGGATTCGGGTTCAAATCTGGCCCCGGATCACTGTCCATGTGGAGTTTTCACATTCTCCCAGTGTCTGCATAGGTCTTACCCCCTCAACCCAATGATGTGCATGATGGGTGGATTGGCCACGCTAAATTGCCCCTTAATACAAAAAAGAAAATATGTTGGTGCGATTTTCCATAGAATCCCTACCCAACAGAAGGAGGCCATTTGGCCTATCATGTCTCCACTGGCCTTACCAAGAGCACCCTACCTAGGCCCACTTCCCCATAACCCCACTTAACCTACACATCTTGAAATGAAATGAAAATCACTTATTGTCACAAATAGGCTTCAAATGAAGTTACTGTGAAAAGCCCCTAGTGGCCACATTCCGGCGCCTGTTCGAGGAGGCTGGTACGGGAATTGAACCAGCGCTGCTGGCCTTGTTCTGCTTTACAAGCCAACTGTTTAGCCCACTGGGCTAAACCAGCCCTTTTGGATTGTGGGAGGAAACCGGAGCACCCGGAGGAAACCCATGCAGACACGGGGGAGAACGTGCAAACTCCACACTATCACCCAAGTTCTGAATTGAACCCGGGGTCCCTGGCGCAGTGAGGCAGCAGCGCTAACCACTATGCCGCGATTGAGGGATAAATGTTTGCCAGGAATCCAGGGCCTGGAGTTTCATGTAGGCTCGGGGAAACCCAACCTGCCCACTTTTGTGCCTTCTGAAATGCATACCTGACCCGTGTGAAACTTTGCCTGGGATTTGTGTCTTTTCAGAGAGAGTTCCGGTTCACAGTGTGCTTTGATGGAGCTTGAGGAGTGTAGGTGGGGAGGTGGGCCGGTTAGAAGGCCCACTAATGTCTCCAGCACTGCAGCGCAGCTCCAAACATAATTTAAAAGCCCCTAAACCTCACCCCTACAACACCTCATGCCCCTTCAGACACCTCCATTACTCACCCAATATGCCCTAGGTACAGACTTCAGGGGCCATGCAATGGCAAAGGAAATTATTTTAAAATCATTGGAAAACCATAAACCTCTAACAATCTAATAAAATCTTGAATTCAAAAATGCTAAAATGGATAGAGAGGGCAATAAAGCTCTGCTGCAGTGTAAAAAGCAATTATGTTTGGAAACGAACAGAAATCAATATCAAAAGAATATTCTGTTATTACAGCCTCCTAAAGCTGTCAATCATTTTCAGGTCAACAGACCACCTGCTGAGCCGAGGCCATTGACCAATTTTGAAACCCAGCCGAGCATTCATAATGGCTACAGCCATTATTGGAAAGAGTGCTTGTGTGTTTTGTGCACCAGACCTTCCCAATCTTTGAAAAGACCACATACAAATGTTGTGCAGGTAGGAAGGCAGAGGAAAGAGTAAATGTAGTGTTTTGTACCCCAACTCCACCTCTACTTGGAAATGAAAAAACAGCCCCGGGATAATTCCCATGCTCTCCTTCAAATTAGTTCCACGGAATCTTTCCCATCCACCTGAGCAGGCAAATGTGGCCCCTGATTAACATCTCAACCTGAAAGAGGGCACCTCCGACAGTGCAACACTCCCTGGGCATCGCAGTGAAGTGTCAGCCATGACTTTCGTGCTCAATCCCTGGAGTGGGGCTTGAACCCGGAATCCTGTGACATAAGAGGCAAGAGTGCTGCCGACTGAGCCCCGACTGACACCAGGAACTAAATCAGGAAAGTGGGAGTTCAAATCCCAGTCTGGGAATTTGAAATCAGATTAAGTTGAAAATTGGAGATTTAAAAAAAGCCGGTATCGGAATCTGTCAACTCGCTGCAAAAGCACAATTGATTCACTATTGCCTTTGTGGGCAGAAGGAAACTACCCTTCCTGGTGTGGACTGTACGTAACTCCAAGACCACACCGATGTGACTGACTCTTAAATGTTATCAGTGCATGTTGCATTGTCACCCTTCCCAGGGTGACTAAAGGTGCTCATGAAGTCAACAATTGAGTATTTCTTCCCCAGTACCAACAGGCAGAAACAATGGCGCACTCTTATATATTGACTACACTAAATAGCACTATATAGAGGAGGACACTATTTCAATAACCATTATGCTACCATAAGTGTTAACTTATTAAATAGGTACAGAATTGATGTTATGACTTGATCCATTGTACACGTGGTTCTTCCTGTTTCTCAGATGCTGCATGGATCCCAGGTCAGAATTATTCACCCATTTCCAAATTTATTTTTTTACAGTGGCCCCACACAGTTTCTCTCTCAGTACTGACCCCCTTTACCATTCCCATCTTATTCAGCCTTATTTATTTCTTGAGTTCGAACATCTGTGGTATTTTGCTCTTTGCACTCTTGTCTTACGCCTGACACAGCTTACCCCTCCGTTCCGTCAGTTTCCAAATGCCTTGCAGTCACAATTCCTCACTTGTTGGATCAGGGGAGATCTTCATCTGGGATACCCAAGCTCCTACTCCAATTACAGGGAGTTTACAGCACCAAGACAGACCACGGGTCTGTACTCCATACCAACTTCCTCCCATTGGACTTCCTGTCATCCTATCAGTATATCCTTCCATTCCTTCCTCCGTCACATACACCTGGCTTGTAAATGTACCTGTGCTGTCACCTCAACCATGTAGTGGGGCTTACCGCATTCTCACCATCCTCTGTTTAAAGGAATTTCTCCTCGATTCCTCACGGGATTACTTAGTGACCATCTTGTATTTACGACTCCTATAATTGGAAACAATCGCTGCCTGACCTTTTGGCTGAGATCAAATGTAGGATCAAGCACGAGGTCAGGTGTGGTGCTTGTTCTTGTCAGCTTGGATCCAGTCTGTTTTTCCTGTGGGAGGTCATGAATTGGATTAAATTTGAATTTGAAAATGGTTTGTGCGGGCGGCACGGTGGCACAGTGGTTAGCATTGCTGCCTACGGCGCTGAGGACCCGGGTTCGAATCCCGGCCCTGGGTCACTGTCTGTGAGGAGTTTGCACGTTCTCCCTGTGTCTGCGTGGGTTTCACCCCCACAACCCAAAGATGTGCAGGCTAGGTGGATTGGCCACGTTAAATTGCCCCTTAATTGGAAAAAATGAATTGGATATTCTAAATTTATAAAAAAAAAGAAAATGGTTTGTGGGGCAAGCAAGGAGAAAGGTTGCCCGTTGGGCAGCACGGTCGCACACGTGGCTAGCACTGTGGCTTCACAGCGCCAGGGTCCCAGGTTCAATTCCTGGCTGGGTCACTGTCTGTGCGGAGTCCGCACGTTCTCCGCGTGTCTGCGGGTGCTCCGGTTTCCTCCCACAGTCCAAAGATACTGGGCGCGATTCTCCGCAAATGCCGCGAGTCGTAAAGGCTGCCGTGAAACTGGCCGTGTTTCGCAGCAGCCTCCGCGCCCCCTCCCGGGACCCGATTCTCCCCCCCCCCCCCCCGGGCGGGGCTAGCAGCGGGGCCCCGTGAAGCACGGCATCGCGGCCTTGGCGACCGTCGCTAAGTCCGCGCGCAAGCATCACGACGGCTGACGCGCACGATGACGTCAGCCGCTCATGCGCGGGTTGAGAGGGTCACCCTTATTCTTTAAAAAAAGAAAAAAAATTTAGAGTACCCAATTAATTTTTTTCCAATTAAGGGGCAATTTAGAGTGTTCAATCCACCTAGCCTGCACATCTTTGGGTTGTGGGGGCGTAAGCCATGCAGATATTTGAAGGTTATTATTAGGATTAGGCGCCTGTAAAGCAAATATATTATGTGGGGTGGTTTCATTGAACAATTATATCCATAATTGGAATTCTGCTTCATACGTACAAAAGGGCTTTGACCATCGATTTTAAAAGAACAAAACTCTAAATCACCCTCACATTGAAGCCGACCTCTTTATTTCTGAACTTTTGGGGAGAATGTGCAAACTCCACACTGACAGTAACCCAGAGCCAAGATCGAACCTGGGACCTCGGCGCCGTGAGGCAGCAGGGCTAACCCACAGCGCCACCGTGCTGCCCTGCATCACCCTTATTCAATCATCTCGAGGGTAATTGGAAATGGGCAGTAATATATTGGCCCGGCCGGTGAAGCTCACAGCCCTTGAATGAATGAAAAAATGTTAAATTTAGCTGAGGAAAATCTGAGAGCGACCACAAACCCTTCACTTTGGTTGTTTGGTACAAATAAACTAGCTGATTAAATTTGCAATTATGATGAAAAATGAGGGCAAAAGTTCAGAAATAAACGCGAGGGTGATTTAGAGTTTTGTTCTTTTAAAATCTTTGGTCAAAGCCCTTTTGTATGTATGAAGCAGAATTCCAATTATGGATATAATTGTTCAATGAAATGAAATGAAAATCGCTTATTGTCACGAGTAGGCTTCAAATGAAGTTACTGTGAAAAGCCCCTAGTCGCCACATTCCGGCGCCTGTCCGGGGAGGCTGGTACGGGAATCAAACCTTGCAGCTGGCCTGCTTGGTCTGCTTTAAAAGCCAGCGATTTAGCCCAGTGAGCTAAATCAGCCCCTTGAAACCACCCCACATAATATATTTGCTTTACAGGCGCCTAATCCTAATAATAACCTTCAAATGTCGAAAATACTGAAACCGAACCACATGTATCAAAGCACTGAAAAGTGACACGATCTTCAAAAAAAAACTTTTGGCAAAGGTTTCTGTTCAGTTGCCAAACATTGCAAAGTTGCTGCAAATCGTGCATCATTAACACATCATTTTGTTGCTATCCTGTCATGATATAGTGCCAAAAATGTCACACCTTGTAATCCTCTGCCCTTGGGTTAAAAACAGTGACTCCTTGAATAAATCAAACGCTGGTTAAAACAATCGTGCAAATGACGATGGTTGTCGGCAGGCACAATTTGTCAGGGCTCCAATTCATTCCAAATATATGCTGCGCGGTTCATTCAGAAGTGACCGGAAACGGAGGTTGATCGTTGGGAACTTCCAGACCAGGGATGGGCAACCTGGGCATGTGAGCGGGCCGCAAGATTGATATCGGGCACTTGCCATGATCCCATGAATAAGATGAAATACATTTCACGCACGTCAAATATGACATGAAAATGAAAAAATGAAAATCGCTTATTGTCACAAGTAGGCTTCAAATGAAGTTACTGTGAAAAGCCCCTAGTCGCCACATTCCGGCGCCTGTTCGGGGAGGCTGGTTATTTCGTAACGAGTTATAGAAAATGCTTCAAGGTTCATATATTAGAACTGTCATCAACTTCAAATGGCAAAAGCAATTGGGTGTAGAGGGAGTGCAAGGCTCTTGCGTTGTGGGCAATCAACAGGCATCTTACTTCATTCGCACTCGCTGTGCGTGTGTATCACTTCAGCCATACTGGCAGAAAAAAAAACTACCCAGGTGGAAACCAGCGGGAATGTGGCAATTCTGCAGTTGGGCAATGCTCAACAAAATAATAATAATCTTTATTGTCAGAAGTAGGCTCACGTTAACACTGCAATGGAGTTACTGTGAAAAACCCCTAGTCGCTAAATTCTGGCGCCTGTTCGGGTACACCGAGGGAGAATTTAGAATGTCCAATTCACCTAACAAGCACGTCTTTCGGGACTTGTGGGAGGAAACCGGAGCACCCGGAGGAAACCAGCGCAGACACGGGGAGAACGTGCAGACTCCGCACAGACGGTAGCCCAAGCCGGGAATCGAACCTGGAGCTGTGAAGCAACAGTGCTTACACACTGTGCTACCGTGCCTCATGGGCCGCACTCGAACCCAGATGGGCCGCACGTTGCCTGCACCTCTGTTCCACATGATGGCAGGAAGGACAAATGTTGCCGAGTACAGGGATCTAATTGAGCTATGACCCCTGCAGGTGTGACTGAACGTTTGAACTGAATGTATGAACATGTTCTCTGCTTCTGTCTGAAGGATCAGGTTCATTCCAGGAGAGGACAAACGAACTGTATTATCCCTCAGAAGCACGAGAGGGCAATCTGACCAGATTGGGATTTTTGGCCAAAATTCCACATGTGCGGTGTTCCAGTTTAACTCATCGCTTAAGGGAGAGGGATGTTTCCCACGATTGCAAAGGAAAAGCAATTGAGGGGGAAAATTCTGGTTAAGATCAAGAGTCTTATCAGTAACGCAGGTCTTTTTTTAAAATTCAAAGTGCTCAATTCCTGTTTTCCCCCCCTCAATTTCCAGTGACCTCCCCTGCACATCTTTGGCTTGTGGGGATGAGACCCACGCAGACACGGGCAGAATGTGCAAACGCCACACGGGCAGTAACCCGGGGCCTGGATCGAACCTGGGGGTCCTCTGCGCCCCGAGGCAGCAGTGTTAACCACTGCGCCACCGTGCCCCCTGGAAACGCAGGTCTAACCTCTTGGATTCTTTATCGTTATTTATTTCCTGACAAAATGCGTGCTTGTGTCTGTTCCCCGGCCTATTTTTTTGTTCCTGGAGCAGATCGCTAGCCTATCACCAGGTGCTGTCGTTTGACGGTCAATTATGACTGACTTGAGTTACTCTTTCGGTCCTTCCCGGCTACCGTATACATCTTGGAAGGATAATAATAAACCTGTTTCACCGCGTTCTGGACGCACCTTCCTTGGCCATCAAATCCTGGGGTGCGACTCAATTAACCGTTGGCTAATTTTCACAACATCAGCTGCAGGACAGCCCAGCTGTTGACGACGGTGGCACCTCAGTAAAATCCATTGATGAAAACAGAAAATGCGGTTCTGATGGAAGGCCACCGTCCCGTAATGATATCCCGGTTGCGCCTTCACATTTCCAGCATCCACAGTATTTGTGCTCCAGTTTCCACGCAGTCCAGTGCTGGTTCTCTAGTTTCACAGCGAGATTTACTGTGAAGCAGCAGTTATTCTTGCTGGAGGCCTGGGCAGAAGTTCAGTGTTATTCATGTGGAGTCAGGCCAACAAGATTCAGTTAACAGAAACACTCCGATCCAGCGGTAGCCAGATTCCTGGGTGGGCTGCGTGTGATTTGTCATTAGTTACATTCCTGGTGTAAACAGGAACACTCATCAGTAATAAGAAAATACAAAAAAAAAGTCAAAAGAAAATACTCCCCTTGGACACGTTTTAGATTCAATTTTTCTACATTTGTTCTCCACCAGGCTGTGGGGAGGAGGGGGGAGGGGGGGGGGCACTGTGGCTAGCACAGCTGCCTCACCGCGCCAGGGACCCGGGTTTAATTCCGGCCTTGGCTGATTGTCCTTTCGGAGTTTGCACTTCCTCCCCGTGTCTGCGTGGGTTTCCTCCTGGGTGCTCTGGTTTCCTCCCACAGTCCAAAGATGTGCCGGTTAGTCGGATTAGCCGTGCTAAAATTGCCCCCTCATGTCCAAAAATGTGCAGGTTAGGTGGGGGTTACAGGGATTGGGCGGGGGAAATGGGCCTGGGTAGGGTGCTCTTTCAGAGGGTCGGTGCAGATCCAATGGGCCAAATGGCCTCCTTCTGCACTATAGGGATTCTATGGAAGACATCCCAGAGCATGGTCGCCGTGGAACGGTCGATACCATTTTAAAATTAGGGGTCCCCATTCTAGGACAGAGATGAGGATTTTTTTTTCTCTGAGGGCTGTCCGACTCTGTTACCCTCTGCTTCAAAAGGTGGTGGAGGAGGGGGGGTCACTGAATATTTTTCAGGCAGAGGTGGATAGATTCCTGTTGGGCCAGGGATTCAAAGATTATCTGGGGTAGATGTGGAACCAAACGCAAACAAATCGGTCCATATATTTATTGAATGGCGGAGTAGGCTCGACGGCCTACTTCTGCTCCTTTTTCATTCCGAGAGCTGGGCCCTAAGAGGCATAATTCCGTGAGTGATACGGGACTGACAACATGAGGGTTGCCTGAATTTCCCTCACAGATTAGCCAAAATCTTCCTTCTTTGGTCCCGGCTGGGTTTTTCCCGCAACGCTGAGAATGAATGGAATTTTCGCTGGAATGCCAAATTTTCCGTTCCCACTCGCAACGGGTCCCAGAATCCCGCCTGGTGAATGGAACTCATTATAACTCGAAGCTATAATGCAAAGCTGGTGCAATCGTGCACTTTGCCCCAACTTATTGTTCATTGAAATTGCTGAGTCCTTCAACTGGGACAATAATTTATGTGGCTCCTTCGCCAAAGGGTAAGGATTTGGTCTGTATCTTTCAGTGATCCTTGCACTTTCTATTTTGGGAAGAGCATGTAGAAAATAAATAGAAATTAATTAATTTTGACTTTGGACATGTAAGTCGCGAGAGAGTTAACAGTGTGGGAGGCTGGTCCAATATCACTTGGTTTACATGCTCGTTCAATGTGTCAAAGGAACACACACACTCCCTGTGACCGAGTCAACAGTAGTTCTGTAAGACCTTCTCCCAGTTCTGGCTGGTTGCCAACAGCTGATGACAGGCCGCATAAAAATTTTCGAGGTGGTGGGGAAAGTATCGACACACCGCCCCTGAAATATGGATGCTCACAAAGCTACAGCAATACAGCGCAAGCTCCCTCAAAGACCAATGCAGCAAGAAGCTGCAGTGCTATATTCAAATCCCAACGCCATTCACCGGAGCAGCTGAGCCGGGTCACAGTCAAGCTCAGACAGAACGAGCTATAATATGTATGTTGAGCCACCTGTGCTCTTAACATAACTAATTGTGGTGATTTTTAAACATCAGAAATATAATTATTTATTATCGGGGTTGCTTGAGCTTTACGATCAGCAAAATGTTAGCAGATATCTTCACCCTAGTTTGATGCTGTACCCCATTACTTCCAGAATATTCTGCCCAAGTGCGATATTATTTTTTAAAATTTTAATTCTTTTTTTTCCAATTAAGGGGCAATTTAGCCTGGCCAATCCACCTACCCTGCACATCTTTGGGTTGTAGGGGTGAGACCCACGCAGACACTGGGAGAATGTGCAAACTCCACATGGACAGTGACTTGGGGCCGGGATTCGAACCCGGGACCTCGCCGCCATGAGGCAGCGGCGCTAACCACCGCCACCGCGCCGCCCACAAGTGCAATATTAAAGGAAACTATACCACCTCATTTAATGTGCCTCCTCCCTGGTGCAAGGATGACTCCACAACTGTACAGCAAATTGGTGTGGCCTACCCAGATTAATGCATACAGTATTGGTCCTCATACCTGGGGAGGGACATCCTTGTATTGAAGGCAGTTCAGAGAAGGTTCATTGATTTTACTGCTGGGTGAAGGGGTTTTCTTGTCAGGGAAGGTTGAACAGGTTGGGCCGATATTCATTGGAGCTTAGAAGAATGAGAGGTGACCTTATTGAAACATATAACGTATTGGCGGAGGTTGGCAGAGTGGATATTTCCCCTCGAGAGGGAAATCGAGAATGAGGGAGCACCTTTTGAAAACAAGGGGTCTCCCATTTACGATGGAGGTGAGGAAGAACGTCTTCTCTGAGGCTTATTAATCTTAGGAATGCTTTACTCCGGAGAAGAGCAGAGATTGGGGTCGAGGCTGAGTTTTGATCTACAAGGGAGTCGAGGGTTATGGGGGGTTGGCTGGGGGTGGGAGGAGCAGTGGTTCAGTTGGTGGTGCCAGGAAAGTGGAGTTAAGGCCACACAATCAGATCAGCCATTATCTTATTGAATGGCAGAGCAGGTTTGACAGACAAAATGGCCTCACCCAGCTCATATATCTTACGCTAATGTTCTATTCCGCCCAACACTGGGCTCATTGCGTTTGTCTGAAGTACATTTCCACATTACACTAAGATTAAAAACACTGGAGGCAGGAAATCCTTATAATTTAATGGCACCATGAACAGAATGTATACATTGTGGGTTGTGACGAAGCATATTGATATATGCAAGGGTATACCAGCTTGAAACACAGGTTTGAGGTGGTGTATAGTTTTGGTTTTGAGATGGTGTGAGGACTTGAGGGAAATCCCCGGTGAGAATAAGTAGCCCAGTTGTCCTGTAAAACTTATTAATGGCTATTTATTAAATTAAAGAAAAGACAAATACACACGGACAGACACTACTTTAAGACAATTAAGTATATGAATTACTAAACACACACAGTTTATGTAAAATGTATCCCTTGTTCCAAAATATATCTATGATCCCGAAACTCCTTAAGACTTTCCTTTTCCCCCAAACAATGTCCAAATTAAATAGATCTAAAAGTCAAAACCAGCTTATAGTTATCACACAATACAGGGATGATAATCAAGTCTGGGAACGATCTTTTCCAGGTCTAGCGAAGATATTTAATCTGCCTTTACAAAGGTTTCTGCACTGCTTTGTACCCTGAAGGTGGCAACAAAGGTCGATAGAGTCTCAAGAAGGCATACAGCATGCTTGCCTTCATCGGACGGGGTATTGAGTACAAGAGTAGGCAGGTCATGTTACAGTTGTATAGGACTTTGGTTAGGCCACATTTGGAATACTGCGTGCAGTTCTGGTCGCCACATTACCAGGATGTGGATGCTTTAGAGAGGGTGCAGAGGAGGTTCACCAGGATGTTGCCTGGTATGGAGGGTGCTAGCTATGAGGAAAGGTTTAGTAGATTAGGATTGTTTTCGTTGGAAAGACAGAGGTTGAGGGGAGACCTCATTGAGGTCTACAAAATTATGAGAGGTATGGACAGGGTGGATAGCAACAAACTTTTTCCAAGAGTGGGGGTGTCAATTACACGGGGTCACAGTTTCAAGGTGAGAGGGGGAAAGTTGAAGGGAGATGTGCGTGGAAAGTTTTTTACGCAGAGGGTGGTGGGTGCCTGGAACGCTTTGCCAGCGGAGGTGGTAGAGGCGGGCACGATAGCACCATTTAAGATGCATCTAGACAGATATATGAATGGGCGGGGAACAGAGGGAAGTAGATCCTTGGAAAATAGGCGAAAGGTTTAGATAAAGGATCTGGATTTGCGCAGGATGGGAGGGCTGAAGGGCCTGTTCCTGTGCTGTAATTTTCTTTGTTCTTTGTTCTTTGCTTTGGCTCTAAGAGTTGGAGGCTGTTGGTTACAAAATTGGCCTCCCTGCTTCTGAGGGTCCTGGCAATCATATCATTGTGCCCCTTCAATTCTGCAATTGGCTGCCTGCCCCTCCCACATTATTTGACTCTATAAATGTGCATGCGTACACCTCACTGATCTCACGATTGTCTCAATAAGCTGTTTCTACTAATAGGCAATTCATACCTGATTCTATCTCAATGTCTGCTATGCTTGTTACTGGGAAAGTCGCATTTCATCCGGCCTTTTGACTGCTGGTTACTGCTGTCACTAGGCAGATTTCTACCAGTTGCTCGGCAGATTGCATCCTATTAAGTCTTGTTAGATTCGTGTTTCTGCTGTTAGTAGTAGGCAAATCCATGACACGGCCCCTCTTTCTGAAAAGTAAAAAATATGAATTCTTAATTTGAATGAACTTCTCTCAACCCTTTTTGTGGTTCTATCTTACATCATAAAGTTCAAGAGCATGCATTAACATAGAAGATACCTCAGAAAATTTACACCCATTGTTCCCAAAAGTCAGGATAAAGTGTCTGCAATTATAATTTCTCTCCTGGCACATGAAAATTTGCAATAGCAAACATCATCAGAATAACTCATCCTCAGGGGCTGCACGGTGGCGCAGTGGGTTACCACTGCGGCCTCACGGCACTGAGGTCCCAGGTTCGATCCCGGCTCTGGGTCACTGTCCGTGTGGAGTTTGCACATTCTCCCCCCCTTTCGCCCCCACAACCCAAAAGATGTGCTGGCTAGGTGGATTGGCAACGCTAAATTGCCCCTTCATTGGAAAAATATTAACTGGGTATTCTAAATTATTAAAGAAAAAAGAATAACTCGTCCTCATACTCTCTCATTCCCATTTAGCTTGCTAAAGATGGTATCAGATAACCTAACCACACTGGCCTCACTCTGGGTTTGCAACTCCTCCCTCTTTTGTCTTAGTTTATGAACACACAACCTGGAAATACTCCAGGGTGGTCTTGTTGTAATTTCTCCGTGGCAGGATTCTCTTATCGGCTGGGCCCGTAAGTATCACCACCGTCTGCTATATCAGTCCCAAGAATGAATTGAATGACTGCTATGGGCAAAGTTTCCAGCACACCTACCACTGCTTTCCCCCATTTTTACTAACGGAACTTATTTCGCTTCATTTTGATTGCTTCTGACCAGAGCCTTTTCTTTTAATATCCATTCTAGACAACAAATATCTTTTATCCCACAACATTAGGGATTGACTTGCAGCAATATCCCGCAAGATTTTAGTATCTTTTCCCATTAGGACCAAGCTGACAACCTTCTGCCAGCTTGGAGCCGAGGAAGCAACTCTTCTGTCCAGACAGACCTGGCCCCTCCCATTAGCCACAGCAGTTGCACTCAAAGCATACGGCATTCTTTTGTCCCTTGTTACAGGAGGTACCTTGATTTGGTCAGCCAAGCTCAAACTTACAACATTACAGCAAACCGGTAAAATGGCTTTTAATATCTATTAGCAAAATGCTTCCCCTTGAAATAAAATCACGGATAACCTCATTTTTAATCACACTATAAAATATGACAATTTTAAATATTCACCACACTATTCAATGCATCACAAGCTGGTGTCCCATAACATTCAGGAGTGACTCGCGCCTGTATCGCAAAATATATTTTTTTTCTTTTTCTTTTAAATTTAGGGTATCCAATTCATTTTTTCCAATTAAGGGGCAATTTAACGAGGCCAATCCACCTACCCTGCACATCTTTAGGTTGTGGGGGGGGGGGGGGGGGCAAAACCCACGCAAACACGGGGAGAATGTGCAAACTCCACACGGACAGTGACCCAGAGCCGGGATCGAACCTGGGACCTCGGCGCCGTGAGGCAGAAGTGCTACTCACTGTGCCACCGTGCTGCCCTATCTCGAAAGATTTTAATATTGTTTCCCATTCTATCCGGTCCACGTGGAAGTACTTCACCATGACACACCAAATCGTTAAACATATCGCCACCTGCTGTTCACAAGTTGTGCATATGGTTCCCTTTCTATTATTTGCTCCTTTACTCTGAATGCAATTCCTACCTGCTTCTCCAGTTCTCCAACCTCTGATTTCATATTTCCCGTTTTAAGATTTGTGACCCCAACCGGCTTTCCATCGGGGCTGGTTTAACTCACCGGGCTAAATCGCTGGCTTTTAAAGCAGACCAAGGCAGGCCAGCAGCACGGTTCGATTCCCATACCAGCCCCCCCGGACAGGCGCCGGAATGTGGCGACTAGGGGCTTTTCACAGTAACTTCATTGAAGCCTACTCGTGACAATAAGCGATTTTTATTTCATTCCATATACTTGCCGGAGTACTGACTTGGTATGGCCCAGTGTACTGTAATGAAACCATCTAACCATTTTCATATCTCTCACCCCCCCCCCCCCCCCCCCCCCCCCACCCCCCGGACACACACACACACCTTTTGAGGTGAATCCTCCTTGGAGTTTCCAACAACACCCTTTCTTGCTGCTCTGGCCTCTCTCGCACCTTCCCAATGTCTAGCTTTCTCCAATTTAAAAGTGGGCCTAAAGAAAACCTTTGGTCCATGACCCAACTCATAGTCATCCGTAAACTCTGCAGCTTGCCTGGCATTTCTAATGCTTTGTTCCTCATCGTTCTAATCATCGTAGGCAATGAATCTTCAGATTCCTCCAACAGAATTATCATTCTAAGGCTGCGAGGTGTAATCTGACTTCCAGGCTGCTGAATGTAAAACTAGCATCCCTGTTTCTGACGATCCTGGCAATTATGCAAATATTCTCCTTTGATTTTCCATTATGCATTATTGCCTGTCTGCCTGTCTCACATTCCTTGGCTCTAGATATTAACATGTGTGCTTAGGACTGAGTTTAGGAGGAACTTCTTCACCCAAAGGGTTGTGAATCTATGGAATTCCTTACCCAGTGAAGCAGTTGAGGCTCCTTCATTAAATGTTTTTAAGGTAAAGATATATAGTTTTTTGAAGAATAAAGGGATTAAGGGTTATGGTGTTCGGGCCGGAAAGTGGAGCTGAGTCCACAAAAGATCAGCCATGATCTCATTGAATGGTGGAGCAGGCTCGAGGGACCAGATGGCCTACTCCTGCTCCTAGTTCTTATGTTCTTATGTGCACCTTATTAATTTCCAAATCGTCTAGGTAAGCTGTTTCTATTAATAAGCGATTTCACTTCACACCTAAACCTATCTCGATGTCTGCTCATCTCTTTTTTTAATATAAATTGAGAATACCCAATTCTTTTTTTCCCCCAATTAATGGGGCAAGTTGATGTGGCCAATCCACCTACCCAGCACATCTTTGGGTTGTAGGGATGAGACCCACGCAGATACGGGTAGAAAGTGCAATTTCTTCACGGACAGTGATCGGGGATGGGATCAAACCTGGGCCTTCGGCGCGTGAGGCAGCAGTGCTAACCACTGCACCGCCATGCCGCCCGATGTCTGCTCATCTCTTTACTGGGAAAGTCGCATCTCATCTGGATGCTGGTCACTAGGCAGATTTACACCTGTTGCTGGGCAGATTGTATCCTATTGTGCCTTATTCGATTCAAGTTACTGCTGTTCATAGGCATGTTCGTGACAGGGTTTTAACTGATGACAGTCGACATGGCAACATTGCAGAAACACTCCCTAACAGCACAGCTGTGCCGACCGTTAACTCAGGATCAATTTCGCTGCATGTGGCCTAGGTTAGTGCTATACTTTAAGCCTGTGAGCAATCATTCCCTGCAAGCTTCATAATTAAAGAAATTTCAACCATCCCAACACTAATGGAGTGATTGTAGAGTGAACGCTGATATTAACAGTTCAAGGAGAGAGAGATTTGAGAGTAAGTCAGCAGGAGGATTACTGAAGTTAACAGCATCAGCGAGGTGTGGGCCGAAAAAACAACGGGGGAAGCTGAGGGATGGGAGGGATCTGCTAAGAACAAGAACAAAGAGCAAAAAAAATTACAGCACAGGAACAGGCCCTTTGGCCCTCCCAGCCTGCGCCGATCCAGATCCTTTATCTAAACCTGTCACCTATTTTCCAAGGATCTACTTCCTTCTGTTCCCCGCCCGTTCATATATCTGTCTAGATGCATCTTAAATGATGCTATAGTGCCCACCTCTACCACCTCCGCTGGCAAAGCGTTCCAGGCACCCACCACCCTCTGCGCAAAAAAACTTTCCACGCACATCTCCCTTAAACTTTCCCCCTCTCCCCTTGAAATCGTGACCCCTTGTAATTGACACCCCCACTCTTGGAAAAAGCTTGTTGATATCCACCCTGTCCATACCTCTCATAATTTTGCAGACCTCAATCAGGTCCGCCCCTCAACCTCCGTCTTTCCAACGAAAACAATCCTAATCTACTCAACCTTTCTTCGTAGCTAGCACCTTCCATACCAGGCAACATCCTGGTGAACCTCCTCTGCACCCTCTCTAAAGCATCCACATCCTTCTGGTGATGTGGCGACCAGAAATGCACGCAGTATTCCAAATGTGGCCTAACCAAAGTCCGATACAACTGTAACATGACCTAACGACTCTTGTACTCAATACCCCGTCTGATTAAGGCAAGCATGCTGTATTCCTTCTTGACCACTCTTATCGACCTGCGTTGCCACCTTCAGGGTACAATGGACCTGAACTCCCAGATCTCTCTGTACATTAATTTTCCCCAGGACTCTTCCATTGACCACATAGTCCACTCTTGAATTAGATCTTCCAAAATGCATCACCTCGCATTTGCCTGGATTGAGCTCCAAGAAGGTGGATGACAGGTGCTCAGCCATTGAAAAAATATTGGATTGTTAAGCCTTTCCCCAAACTATTCTTGTTCTTTCCCACAAAGAATCCTTTTAAGTAATTAGTCATGTTTCCAATTTTCTAACTGGATGGTGCTGCAGAACTGTTAACACAATTTAGAATCACGGTCGGAATCTAAGTAATAATCTTTACCACTGGTTGGGAGGAAATTGATGATTAATGTGCAATGAGTAATTTTCTATGTTGTGGCTGAATCAGTCTGACTTTGATGTGTTGAAAACTCATGGTGCAGCTGAAAGCGGTTCCCCTGGGGAACCACGTCCGGTATTCTGTTGGGAGGGAGTGCGTTCATATTGCGAACACATGCTAGCCTTTCGAGAAGACTGGGGTCCTGTAATTCAACAGAAAAGTCAATCGATCTAAAACGGAAAGTTTTGTGGGAAGAAAAATTGTCACATCATTTACTCGCACTCAGAACAAGTCAGCTCGGGGCTGTTGGAGGAATTCGGTTTCTAAAAACAAAGTGCTTTCCATTCCAGAAATGGCTATTTTCTTTTGATTTACTTCCTTTGTGGGCAGGCGTTTCAGCCGTGCAGTTGGGCAGCACGGTAGCACAGTGGTTAGCATAGTTGCTTCACAGCTCCAGGGTCCCAGTTTCGATTCCCGGTTTGGGTGACTGTCTGTGCGGAGTCTGCACGTCTCCCCGTGTCTGCGTGGGTTTCCTCTGGGTGCTCTGATTTCCTCCCACAGTCTAAAGATGTGCAGGTTAGGTGGATTGACCATGTTAAATTGCCCTTGGTGTCCAAAAAGTTTAAGTGGGGTTACAGGGTCATGGGTGTGGGCTTAAGTGGGGTGCTAATTTCAAGGGCTGGTGCAGACTCGATGGGCCGAATGGCCTGCTTCTGCACTGTAAATGCTATGGTACAATGAAATCATTTTCTTCTTCTCCAACCACTTCACGCTCCTTTAGCCACATGAGCCCAACTCACTCCCCAAGTTTCCTAAACATTTCCTGGGTCAACTCTCATTCTGCTCTCATTACTTTCTATTCCAGTCCTCCAAGTCGCACCTGTCACATAACCTCCACAGAACCAGGATTAGGTTCATCGCAAAAGGGGGACTCGCTGTATATATTGGGAGGATAAGTACCCAAATGATATTATCCAGGATATAAAAGCTGAAAATCCTCAGCAGTCCTGGCAGAGAAAAAAGAATTTCAGACTGATGATCTCCCCAGGTTACCGGGTAACACAATAGTTCGGTAATCAAGAAGTCAACTCCTATTAGCCCACACTAATTGTAAAATCCCTCCAAAATACAGAGACAAAGGAGGCCATTGGACCTTACAAAAATTATACAATTACCTGTCGAGATATTTTCATGGATACTGGCCAATAAGGATGTCCCATGGAACATCTCAAATAGTTTTAATTCCTAAACAGATGACTAGAGGTTTCAATTCGAGAACCAGCCCAATTGCATCAATGTTGATGAGCTCACGTCGTGACCATAAGAGTTGCCCTAATTAAGAGTCACCGCTAACTCAATGAGTCCAAAGATGTGCAGGTTAGGTGGATTGGCCATGCTAAAATTAGTGTCCAAACTAATGCAGGTTAGGTGGAGCTGTGGGGATAGGGCGGGGGTGTGGTCCTAGGCACGGTGCTCTTTCAGAGGGTCAGTGCAGACTCGATGGGTCAAATGGCCATCTTCTGCAATGTAACGAGTCTATGGACTGGAGAAAGGGGTGTGCTCTTCATATGTCCAACAAAGCAGAGTCATCATCTGGTGTTGGACAAAATACGTGTAGGGTTGCTTTTTAAGTGCCTACATTAGAACTATTTACCTCAAAAAAAAAAGTAATAATCTTTTATTGTCGCAAATGTGAAGTTACATGAAAAGCCACATTCCAGTGCCTGTTCGGGTAAGCTGGTGCGGGAATTGAACCTGCGCTGCTGGCCTTGTTCTGCATGATAAACCAGCTGTCTAGCCCTCTGAGCTAAACAAAGTTTCCATGATATGCAACTGACCTTTGACCTTGAACTTCTCTGGACTTGACATTCAAAGAAACAGGCCGTGCCAACTAGAGATAACTGCTGGACATTGCTTTGATTATTAGAAAACAGTCCATCATACCACAAGCCAGCATTCCACTGTTCAGCCACCCATCTGTTGAATCTCCCGTTTGAGAGTATCACGTGGAGCAACAGGGCCAATAGCACAAGCAGGCAATCGCATTGAATTCAGTGACTGCACTATGCAGCTGCTTATTCATGACCCAGATTTATCTCCGCACTTTCCCCGTGCTGCTTCCCAGTGGCAAGAGATTCGGTTTCACCTGTTCGCCAAGGCTTCTCCTGCCCTCTCCGACCAACTCGGTGTGACCTTGTTGTGAGGGGGAGCGAGGAGGGTCAAGAAAACCTTGGGGGCGGGGGGGCTGAGGTAACGTGTCTCTGTGCTTCGTGTCTTTGCTTTCTTAGCCTCCGCAATAACGAATTGTCCGTCGGTACAAAACTAACCAAACAGCCCCTTATCCCTGTAATCACGCGATGGCCTTTAGTCTACACCAGATGAAGAATCGTATGTAGCATGGCCTGCTCTGATTGGCCACATTCTGTGCAGCGCATGTTTGTGAGCTCTCTCATTCTCTAATGTTTGCTGGCACCATGGAAGCCGATGTCAGTGAGATATTTATAGTAGGTTATGGATAGACCTGTAGCACTGGCCCCCATCCAACTAGAAAGAGGTGTGGGCGAGATTGGCATTGAATGAGAAAATGGGGAGACGCTGTAATTAGACTAAAGTGACAGAAAGTGCAAATGTTTGTTAGCTGTCCAATGTTACCTGTACACCCGGATGTGGACAGACACGTTTTATTGAGCCTGTGGAGCTCTCCGAGTATTCTCTTTATTGCTCCGTCGAAAGGGAGAACTCTCCTCCAGCCAACCCTCTGAAACACGAGTGCTGCCGTCTGATCAGCAGGCATCAGGTTTCAGGACTGGGAGCTGTGGTGATCACAAGTTAACTAGATGCAATACAACTGAGCAAACACTAGAGGGAGAACTATAAATACACCGGGACAGGATGTACAATTTTCTTTAACGATGTACAGAAAATATGTAAAGAGAAAAAGGGGGATGTGGTGATCACAAGTTAACTAGATGCAATACAACTGAGCAAACACTAGAGGGAGCACGGGAGAGCCATATAAGTACACCGGGACAGGAAGTGAGGACACACTTCACGGAAGGCAGAACTGGTAGCAGGACAGACACACCAGCTAGTAGCATTTGAGGTAGCCGTAGGTAAAGCTCTGAAGAGAGAACGAATTCACAATAAAGCATCTTCTCCACATTTGAGACTACGAGCTTTATTAAGACACGAGGAACAACACAGGAGCTTGTATATTTTGACGGGAGTTAATGGAGCCGCTCAGAAGTTGGCGTTGTTGCGCGTAAATGCTGAGATGTTTGTTGTTGGGCGCACAGCCGCAAAGGAGGCCAGGGAGCAGGTCACCGCTCCCTTCATCTCTGAGAGACCAGGTGTCAGCACTAGATATCATTTGGTCTTCGCAACCCCAAGAGCAAATAACAACGAGCGTCCCGAACCGTGATTAAATGTATTCCTGGAGGCTTCATCAAATGGCTTGTCCCCACTCTCCAGCCATTGGGCGTCCAACACAGCCGTCTTTGGAACACATGGCCCTACTGGGGCTGGTTTAGCACACTGGGCTAAATCGCTGGCTTTTAAAGCAGACCAAGGCAGGCCAGCAGCATGGTTCGATTCCCGTACCAGCCTCCCCGAACAGGCGCCGGATTGTGGCGACTAGGGGCTTTTCACAGTAACTTCATTCAAGCCTACTCGTGACAATGAGCGATTTTCATTTCATTTCATTTTCTAACCAATTGGAAGGCAAAAAGACCCACTAGCCAATTGGATGATGTTGGACTGTCAACCCAAACAACCTTTTATTGCCCCCATTTGCAGTGTTTGTATATCGAGCAATGTTAAAGAAAATGTCAAAAGAAAAACAATCTTTTGAATGTCCCGGTGAAGTTTCTCCAGAATTGCAGAGACCTGTGTCCTGGAGATTAATCCTAGGCTGCTGGCCAATCCTGGAGGGTGGGAGACCCTAATAATAAGCAGTGACCATCATCAGCCCTGCCCTGTATGTTCTACCCTGCTTCCAGTCAGCTCCCTAACTGGCTGCTATTCTGATTGGACTATACTCCGTATGGTCAGTGACATTAAAGCCATCCCTGGACTTTCCCATCTACTTTCTAGTCAGATCAGGATCCAATACAAGCTCTCCTCATCCCTAATGACTAGACCAATCGAATGATGATTGGGAGGCAGGTGAGTGGTGAATGCATAGACCGAGGATGCCCAGACGGCAGAGGGAACCTTGTCCATCTCCTTGCCCTTTTTTTATTGCTCTAAAATAATTCAACCCCAGTCTAGAGGTTAAATAGACTCCCCATTTTCCAGCATTGGGGTTCCCCCTTTTAACATTAAGTGCTTTTATCTCCTGGTAGATGAGGGGCTGGATTCTCCGTTGGCGGGATCCTCCGTTTTGCCGGCAGCCCACTCCCGCCTGCCGATTTCCCGACAGCATGGGGTTGCACCCATGGGCCGGCTGCCGTGACGGAGAATTCCGCTGCCCAAAGAATGGGCGCAGCGGGATGGAACATCCCGCCCGAGGTGTCTGTCATGTTATCGTCACTTCTTGTAAAGGAATACAACAGAATCGTGACAACTCAAATTGTTGATTCTCCTTTTTTTTGTGTTCTAGGGGGTGCTGGGGACCGGGATCGGGATCGGATGGCTGTCAATCATGAAGCATTCCTACTTATGGCAAACTCCCAGAATGACATGGAGGATTGGGTGAAGGCCATTAGACGAGTGATATGGGCTCCATTTGGTGGAGGTACTCCAATATATCTGGATTATGTACCAATATTAAACTCAACTTTCTGTACTCCGCTTAACTTAGGACCCATTTTAACAGGGGCTCCAATTACCATCGAGCCAGGAGGTCAGCTCTGGGCAACAGATTCTTCAAAGTTACCATGGCAGCCACTTTGTAAATATCTGACATGGGGACAGTTCCATGTCGTGGAACCCATTCATCTGTGGTTCCGACACACGTGGCCCAAAGATTGGGCAAAGTTCCCTACTTAAAAGGCATCATTTGTTGAAGGATATCTGTGGCCCAAAAATAATTCTCAGGATTGGGACCATTTAAAAATGGGCAACTTCAGAACTTATTCACTCGTGAGCTAAATGAATGACACAGGATTAGAGAGGTTTCTCTGATGTGTTATTCCAGCCACGGTGACTGTATTCAAATGGCATTAATCACCTCTATCATATTACGCACTATGAATTCAGTGAGAACGAGCATCACCGTCGCTTATTTTGTTTTTTGTAAGTAGTAATTGAATGCAGTTATTTTCAGCACAATGGGTAGAGCAGTACCTAAGCGATCCAGGGCTCATGTCTCATCATAGATCGTAGAATTTACAGTGCAGAAGGAGGCCATTCGGCCCATCGAGTCTGCACCGACTCTTTGAAAGAGCACCCTACCCAAGGTCAACACCTCCACCCTGTCCCCATAACCCAGTAACCCCACCCAACACGAAGGGCAATTTTGGACACTAACGGCAATTTAGCATGGCCAATCCACCTAACCTGCACATCTTTGGACTGTGGGAGGAAACCGGAGCACCCGGAGGAAACCCACGCACACACGGGGAGAATGTGCAGACTCCGCACAGACAGTGACCCAAGCCGGAATCAAACCTGGGACCCTGGAGCTGTGAAGCAATTGTGCTATCCACAATGCTACCGTGCTGCTCATCTGGAATGCATAAACATTTCCAGTTGTCTCTTTTGAGAGTGCGTAACACACTGGGCTCAAAGTTCACTGGCCTGTAGGCTGTTGCATTTACCATAGGTTGAGATTAAGCCAGTTTTTTTCCCAACCTTGGTGTTAGATTTGACCTTTTCGGTGAGCTTCCCTCCCATATACCTGCACCACCGCGAAGGCTGCTCATTCCCATCTGGTCAACATCACCTGATTTTGCCCCAAACTCAGCTCATTTCCTGCTGAAACCCTCATTCATTGCCTTCATCACCACCTAGACTTGATGATTCCAATGCACTGCAGGCTGACTGCACGCACCCTACCCTCCGTTAAACGTAAAGGTCATCCCAAGTTCAATTGCCGGGTCTTGACTTGGTCAAGCCCCCATTCACCTTTAACCTCTGTACACGCTGACCTACGCCAACTCTTGCTGTCGAGCAATGTTTTGATCTTGCAATTCTCATTCCTGTTCTCAAATCCCTCCCGGGTGGCCTCACCCGCTCCCTGTCTCTGTCATCCACGCCAGCTCCACAACCCTCTTGAGATATCGCCACTCATCGGAATCCGTCCTTTGAACATCCCCGATTTCAGTCGCTCCATCACTCCCGGCTGCATCTTCTTGTTATCCAGGTCCTGAGCTTTAGAATTCCCTCCCCACACCTCTCCGTCTCTCTCACACTTCTTTCCTTTGAGATGTTCCTTGAAGCCGACCTCCTTGACCAAGATTGGGCTATCTAATCGAGTATCTTCTTATGCGGCTCAGTGGTATATTTTGTTTTGCTCCTGTGAAGTGCTTTGGGATGTTTTATTACATTAGAGGTGTGATGTAAATGCAGGTTGTTTTTATTGTAGATTGCACGTTGCAATTCTGTATTTCATACTATCTTAGAAGGCTGGGTTTCTAAAGATAAATTGAAGCTGTGCTAGTCACTGATTGCTCTGATGTGAATGTAAAGCTCTTTACCTATTTCCTTATCACTTGAACAACTGTTTTCATGTCAAAACATGTCTTAAGAACTGAACATCATAATCATTTCATTACTGTAAGGTGCTGCAATGATGAAAAAATGAAATGAAAATCGCTTATTGTCACAAGTAGGCTTCAAATTAAGTTAATGTGAAAAGCCCCTAGTCGCCACATTCCGGCGCCTGTTCGGGGAGGCTGGTACAGGAATTGAACCATGCTGGCCTGCCTTGGTCTGCTTTCAAATCCAGCAATTTAGCCCAGTGCTAAACTATGTTCTATGTTCATAGAAATCAAATGCATGTGTTCGTGGACGTTTTCTTCAAAGTCTGTATTATTGGGTCTGTATCGCTTAATGCTTCCACGTCCTATGGTTTTTACGTACTTTTTTTATTCATTCAAGGGATGTAGGCTTTGCTGTCTAGGCCTGCATTTATTGCCCAAACCTAACTGCTCTTGAGAAGGTGGTGGTGAACTGCCTTCTTCAACCGCCGCAGTCCCTGTACTGTAGGTACAACTGGCGTGCTGTTAGGGAGGGAGTTCCAAGATTTTGACCCAGCGACAGTGAAGGAAGGGCGGAATGTTTCCAAGTCAGGATAGTGAGTGGCTTGGAGGGGAACCTCCAGGTGAAGGCCTTCCCGTGTGTCTGCTGCCCTCGTCCTTCTCGATGGTAGTGATTGTGGGTTTGGAAGGTGCTGTCTAAGGAGCCTCGGTGAGTTACTGCAATGCATCTTGTAGATGGGTCACACGGCTGTCACTGTTCATCGGTGGTGAAGGGGGTGAATGTTTCTGCGAGGGGGAGCAATCAAGCGGGGCTGCTTTGTCCTGGGTGGTGTCGAGCTTCTTGAGTGTTGTTGGAGCTGCACTCACCCAGGCAAGTGGAGAGGATTCCATTACACTCCTGACTTGTGCATTGTGGCCAGGTTTTGGGGAGTTAGGAATGTTCAATGCTAACGGGCCATGAGCCATTCTCCAGTAAGAATTGTGTGGACGTTGCCTCAGGGTTTTCAACCTTTGTTCCCTGTCCTGAGAGATCATAGATTAGTCCACTTCCCTTTTATTGGTGAAACCTGGGTCCATATCCAATCAGCACTGACTTATGAACATTTCGTAATGTTAGTCAAAACTGGGATTGACTTCTTGAATTGCGGAAACCTGGGGCACTCGGAAAATAAGTCCATTAGTCGATTCATTGAGCCACTATATCGTTTTGTTGGCTCTTGTATTTTGTTGAATCGATAACATTAAGAGCTGCTATGATTAATAAAATGGTGGCACGGCCGGATCAGGTGAATTGTTTACGTCTGTTCCCAGTTCGTTCGTCCCCTTCAATCAAGATTGGACCCAAATCCAGGTTGCCCAATTGAAAGGGTCGTGCACCAACTCACAGCTCACCCTCAATATGTGAAGCCAGGAATTCAAGTCATTATTGTACGTCTGCAGTGTGATTTAACCAGGAAAAAGCTATGTCTGGCTTTGGGTGTGTTTGGCGGGTGTTTCTCAGCGGCTGCGATGCCAACTTTGCCATTTTTGGCGGCCTCGGGGAGTTTCTCTTCACCAGGGGGCAGTTATGGTCATTCCCTGCTGGCAAGCCCAGCAGGAAAGGTTCCTTGCAGATCGGAGCATCATTTTGTCTGTCTGCCCCGATCTTCTGCCCACCCTCCCAAACTCGTGGAGGAACTGGGAACACCCCCCCCCCCAACCTTCCACCTGGTAAGGCCCGCACCCCCCCCCCCCCCCCCCCCTCCCCCCCCCCCCCCCCACACCCCCCCCGGGCCCAAGCCCTTGGCAGTGCCAACCTGGCACCTGGACACCTTTTCACTGCCATCCCCAGCACCCTGGTAGTGCCCCCAGGCACCATGGCACTGCCAGGTTGACACTGCCAGGGCACTCAGTTGGCACTGTCATTGTGCCAGGCTGGCAGTGGCAAGGTGCCCAGCAACACGAGGGAGTTCCATTCCAGGGTGCCACTCAGCCCTGTCCCCGAACACCCGAGGGTCTCTAATGGCCTGGGAGACCCCCAGGTACCATTACGGCTGGTCCACGTTTGTGGAAACCAACACTGCCCTTGGCGAGGTCTCCCAGGCGTGGTGGTTAGGTCTCGGGCACTGGGAAAATCCTGTGAACTCATATTTAAATGAGTGTGTGGTAATCTGCCTGTAAGCAATATCATAGATGGATGCTGTGCGACCTCCAAGCAGTAGGTGGCGGTGCAGACACACTATGCGGTCTCCAGACCGTGGCCATGTGACCAGGATCTCCCATATAAATGGAGACATATCTAACCATCACCAGCTGGTTGTAGGAGATGGTAGTAAGACAGTTGTACAAAACTCTGGTGCGGCCGCATTTGGCAGTTGTACAAAACTCTGGTGCGGCCGCATTTGGAGTATTGCGTGCAGTTCTGGTCGCTACATTATAGGAAGGATGTGGAAGCATTGGAAAGGGTACAGAGGAGATTTACAAGGATGTTGCCTGGTATGGAGGGAAGACCATATGAGGAAAGGCTGAAGGACTTGAGGCTATTTTCGTTAGAGAGAAGAAGGTTAAGAGGTGACTTAATTGAGGCATACAAGATGATCAGAGGATTAGATAGGGTGGACAGTGAGAGCCTTTTTCCTCGGATGGTGATATCCAGCACGAGGGGACATAGCTTTAAATTGAGGGGAGATAGATATAGGACAGATGTCAGAGGTAGGTTCTTTACTCAGAGAGTAGTAAGGGCGTGGAATGCCCTGCCTGCAACAGTAGTGGACTCGCCAACACTAAACGCATTCAAATGGTCATTGGATAGGCAAATGGACGATAAGGGAATAGTGTAGAGGGACTTTAGAGGGGTTTCACAGGACGGCGCAACATCGTGGGCCGAAGGGCCTGTACTGCGCTGTAATGTTCTATGTACAGATGAACAGTCCTGCTAGGTGTAGTTCCAGAGGAGTACAAAGGAACTCCATGATAACTTGCTCTGTAACAGATCGCTATCTTACCACGTGTGATTCAATAGAATCTGGTTTGGACGAGTCAAGGTGTTTGGTGGAGTCCTTTGCAAGAAATAGAAGGTCAAACACAACAAAGCCTTAATGGTTCATTTAAATATGTAGATCTGGATCACACCCAGTGAGGCGAGATCCTAATCGCAATGTTTCCCATTGTTCTGTTAAATCTCGCGAGGCATTTGAGCGTCGCAAATGCCTCTCGCGAGATTCAGAGGCCAAATCGGGCGAGACGGGGCCGTTATATTGTGCCGCTGTTCTCTCTACTTTGTTCTTGACATTCCATGGAGCTTATTCAATTCCTGAGACTCGGGGGGAGCTTTGATTCCCAATGACGTTTGTGAGACCATTGCTTCGTTAAAATGACAACACAATGGAGAGACAACATTTACAAAACAAATACGTACCTCTGTATCACACCATTTAGCAATATTGCAACTGCAGAGCCCTGCATTAAAGTTGACGAATAATGAGACTAATGACTTGTCATTGATAATTATACAAGCGAACACTCGATGTAAAAAAACATTATTGTCTTCAATAATGTGGGACTAAGAAAGCAGGAAGATGCCAATGTGTATTAGACACATTGATGTGAGATAGCTTAATGGCATCAGGTCAGTGGCCATTAGTCTAGCTCTCCATCTGTGCACTTATTTAATTGTATTTAATTCTCGGGGCTTGTTTAGCACAGTGGGCTGAACAGCTGGCTTGTAATGCGGAAGAAGGCAGCAGCGCGGGTTCAATTCCCGTCCCGGCCTCCCCGAACAGGCGCCGGAATGTGGCGACTAGCGGCTTTTCACAGTAACTTCGTTGAAGCCTACTCATGACAATAAGCGATTATTATTATTATTATTATTATTAACATGCAAACTGCAGCTGCTGATTACACTTCTGTTCAGAATGATTCAGAGCGTGAGGCACTTGCAAGAGGTTGGAAAGTGTCCCAAAACTACGACATCAAGAAAAATGAGTCTGCGCAAAAATATCCAGTCAGCAAAATACCAGCAGGGGTGGAATCTTTTTGTGTGTGTGTGTCGTTTCTCCAAAGCAGCTTCCGATTCTGGATATGGGCGTTTGCCAATGGTCAGGAAATACTCCTCGAGACCATCAGTGTAAAACGTGCTTGGCTCGCCTGCACAAGTGAGCAGAAAATAGCAACCCTCACCAGCTCACGTCCACTGCCACTGTTTTGTCGCCAGGTCATCTTAACGTCTAGGGGAAGAGAGCATTGGAACATAGCACCGCTATTCAACAAGCACGGCTTTCGGGACTTGTGGGAGGAAACCGGAGCACCCGGAGGAAACCCACGCAGACACGGGGAGAACGTGCAGACTCCGCTCAGACAGTGACCCAAGCCGGGAATCGAACCCGGGACCCTTGCGCTGTGGAGCAACAGTGCTAACCACTGTGCTACCGTGCCTCCCTGTCTAAAAATCTGTCCCTTTCGGGGGTGCTGCCTATGGTGCTGAGGACCCAGGTTCGGTCCCGGTCCCGGGTCACTGTCTGTGTGGAGTTTGCACATTCTCCCCGTGTTTGCGTGGGTTTCACCCCCACAACCCAAAGATGTGCAGGCTAGGGGGATTGGCCACGCTAAATTGCCCTTTCATTGGAAAAAAGAAATCTAAATTTATTTTTAAAAAATAGAAATCTATCGATTTCGGATAATTGAGCCTCCACAGCCCTCTGCGGTCGAGAATTCCAAAGATTCGCCACCCTTTGAATGAAGAAATTGCTCCTCCATCTCAGTCCAAAATGGCCTGAAACCCTTATTCTGAGGCTGTGTCCCTTGTGAGCTTCAGTGAGATCTCCTGTTGATCTAGATGGATGATCATCTTCCCCTCTGGAGGCTGTATGTCATCTCTCTATCACATCACTGTCTCCTGAAACCGTGTTTTATTACAGTCGGGCCTCATTCTTTTCAACGCTACTGAGTGACAGGAAAGACAAAGAAGAAATAAGACTTAGATGGGTTGGCAGGACAGTCAGTGAAAGTGTAAAGCTGTTACCAACTCAGCCCACAACTCGAAGGTATTTGACTGTAAACATAATCTATCACTATCGTTTTCAAAAATGCTTTTAAAGTAACAATGAGGGGATTGCTATGTTCATTGCCTTGTTGGATAACACTGAGCAGGTTAGTTTTTGCTGCAAATCCAGTCTCGTAAATGCATGCAACCAGCAATAATGTCCTTTTGAAATCCACCCTCCATTTTATTAGCATGCCTCGGTTTTCTAACAGACAATTTAACTCAACTGGTAACTCTGGACATAGCGTAACGATCACTTGCTATCGGTCTGTGCATCTGTGCAGGTAAGTAATCCCTGATGCGAGCTCTCACCGGGGAGGGAACAATCATTGTTTTTGCACATTTTTTTAATTGTTCAGATATTTTTTTAATAATCTTTATTGTCACATTAACACTGCAATGAAGTTACTGTGGAAAAACCCCTGGTCACCACACTCCGGCGCCTGTTCGGGTACACGGAGGGAGAATTCAGAATGTCCAATTCACCTAACGAGCACGTCTTTCGGGACTTGTGGGAGGAAACCGGAGCACCCGGAGGAAACCCACGCAAAGACGAGAGTTAGATGCAATAGAGGCTTTATTACACTAAGAGTTGTGACCTACTACAGCAGCTGGCGAAGTGGCTGTTGTACTAGGAGCACACATATTTATACTCCGCCTACTGGGCGGAGCCAGCAGGCAGGGAACTACCCCCCGTACCTGTAGTACAGGGCTTTACCACAAAACACCTACACCGACATCCTCTATATACAATATATACATCAGTGGTGACTACCACAGGTACACAAGAGGGAGAATTCAGAATGTCCAATTCACCTAACAAGCACGTCTTTCAGGACTTATCGGAGGAAACCGGAGCACCCGGAGAAACCAACGCAGACACAGTGAGAACGTGAAGACTCTGCACAGACAGTGACCCAAGCTGGGAATTGAGCCCGGGTCCCTGGTGCTGTGGAGCAACAGTGCTAACCACTGTGCTACCATGTCACCCACAGATGATAGAATATTAAAGAGGAAATGTTTGAGGTTACATATTTTCAATGATGAAATAGCTGAGTTCGTCCCGTAAAGAAAAAAGAGCAATACAGCACAGGAACAGGCCCTTCGGCCCTCCAAGCCTGTACTGGTCACGATACCACCCTTAGCCAAAACCTTAGAGAACAAAGAACAATGCAAAGGGGTGGTGCATTCAGCAAGAGCAACACATGTTTGGAAAAAAAAAATCATTTTTTTGGAGGACGGACCAATTTCCTCAAAATGTTGGCCCAGCCAAGGAATTGTGCCATCTATTGAGTGGTCAACGTGTGGTACGGTGGCTGATGCCAGAACTCATAATTTGGAGGCAATGAGTTTCAATGCCAGTCTGGCAGCTGGGGGAACCTCTGGAATATAATGCTGGGTCGGAATTCCGTGGCCATTCGGAATCTGTGTTCCCACTGGCAGCGGACGCCCAGCCATGGTTTTCCCGGTGTTGTGAGTCGGCTTCAGTGGGAAATCCCATTGACAAGCGGCAGGAGTATAGAATCCCCCCCACCCCTCCCAAGGGGAGGAAATCTGCCATCCTTATCTGGCCTGGTCTACATGACGCTCCAGATACACAGCAGTGTGGTTGACCCTTTGCTACACTTTGGGGCAGCACGGTAGCATGGTGGTTAGCATAAATGCTTCACAGCTCCAGGGTCCCAGGTTCGATTCCCGGCTGGGTCACTATCTGTGTGGAGTCTGCACGTCCTCCCCCTGTGTGCGTGGGTTTCCTCCGGGTGCTCCGGTTTTCTCCCACAGTCCAAAGATGTGCGGGTTAGGTGGATTGGCCATGCTAAATTGCCCGTAGTGTCCTAATAAAAGTAAGGTGGTGGGGGGGGGGGGGGGGGGGGGGGGGGGGGGTTGTTGGGTTACGGGTATAGGGTGGATACGTGGGTTGAGTAGGGTGATCATGGCTCGGCACAACATTGAGGGCCGAAGGGCCTGTTCTGTGCTGTACTGTTCTATGTTCTATGTACACTCCGAAATGGCCTAGCCAGCCACTCGGTTGTAACAAAGCGTAACAGAAAAGGAGACACTGTGGGTTGCGCCCACAACACGGCCCATCACCACCTTCTCGAGGACCATTACGAATGGACCATAAATCTCGGCCCCTGCCTGCGAGGCTCACATCCCGAGAAGGAATATATAAACACAAAGCTGCCAGCAGGGTAAATTTGCTGACCCCTCTTTCGTAAGGAGACACCCCTTTGAAGTGTCCGATCCTTGGACTGGTCAGGTTACTCTATAAATAAAGTGCACTAATAACGGTGGCAAGGAAATTATCGCAGAAAGATTTCCTGTCGAGGAGAGAAACAGAAGCTTCCTCCGGGGAGCTGCTCTCTCACCTCTTCATGCTTCCAGCTGCTTTATATAGTCAGGTGGACTGTATGTACTCTAGCTTGACCAAAGCAACAGGGAATCTCTAGACAAGGGGCCCATCAGACCACAAGCACAGTCATTTGGTCCTTTAGCTATTCCCCACCCCTCTGCTGCCACTTCCGTGGGAATCTTTAGTCCCACGATTGTTGGGATAGCTGCTAGCATTGTTCACCATACAAATTTATGCAGAAATCCTTCCTTTGAAACGCAGCAATTGCGACAGGAACACCGAGATGGAAGTGAAATCCTGCGAACGCTGAAATAAAAACACAGAGAATGCGTGGAAAACACTCAACAGCTGTATAGAACCTTAGTTAGGCTGCCTAGTGTTTAATTCGGGTCTACCAGAAGGATGTGGAGGCTTTAGAGAGATTTACCAGGATGTTGCCTGGTATGGAGGGCATTAGCTATGAGAAGAGGCTAGATAAACTCGGGTTGTTCTCACTGGAACGACGGAGGTTGAGAGACGACCTGATAGAAGTCTACAAAATAATGAGGGGCGTGGACAGAGTGGATAGTCAGAGGCTTTTTCCCAGGGTAGAGGGATATATTACTAGGGAACATCGGTTTAAAGTGCGAGGGACAAGGTCCAGAGGAGATATGAGAGGGAAGTTTTTTATAGAGGGTAGTGAGCGCCTGGAACTCGCTGCCGGAGGAGGTGGTGGAAGCAGGGACGATGGTGACGTTTAAGAGGCCTCTTGACAAATACATGAATAGGATGGGAATAGAGGGATACGAACCCTGGGAGTGTAGAAGCTTTTAGGTTAGACGGGCAGCAAGGCCGGCGAAGGCTTGGAGGGCCGAAGGGCCTGTGCCTGTGCTGTACTTTTCTTTATTCTTTGTTCAGGTTAGGCAGCATCTGCAGAGAGAAAGAGCAAAATGAGGAATTAGTTTTTTGTTACTTACGTTCAGAACAATGGTAACAAAGGAAACTCAAAAAGGATCAACACATCTGAGTCTCAGATTATAAATTCTCTTTAAGGTGAGTATGTCGATCAGAGGTGGCCTGTGTGGCCCTGACTCTGCTTTCCAAAGTCTGGGTGATGTACCATCAATTGGATACGAGTCGAGATGAAGATCCAAACATTAGGCTTTAATCGACTAGTTGTGTACCCGGCAGTCGACTTACAGAGAAAGGCCGACTGCCGGGCCCTACGGGTTCTTATACCCCGCCTCATAGGCGGGACTACTTGCCTCCCGACCAATCGGTGAGCAGTCACATGACTAGTCTCAACCAACCAGCCGAGAGGCACATGACCGGCCTGAGCCAATGGGCAGCGAGTGTTCTGCACCAATGGCAGGTAGGTACCGTAAACCTCCTAGTCATATCACTACACTGGGCCTATACAAACAAGTTTCCCAATGATACCTTAATCCTCAGCTGAATTCATATCCACCTCCTTGTACCACTGCCGACCGTGAACCTCCACTGGATTGGCCAACGATGGTCCTTGGCAAAGTACTGCCGTGTCTGCTGTTGCTTTTTTAAAAGATTCCTTTCCGGGATGTTGTCTTTGCTGGCAAGACCAATATTTATTGCCCTTCAGGAGTGCCATGTCAGCCAGACCAGGAAAGGATAGCAGCTGTAAAGGACGTTAATGAAGCAGATAGGTTTTTACAATTGATAATGGTTTCATTTGACTTTGAATTCCACACTTTTGAAGAAATCGAACCTGGGCCCCCAGAGCATTTCCCTGGGTAACGGGATTACCAGTCCAGTGACAGTGCCACCATGCCACCACATCCCCCTCTGGCTGTTTCAAGCCCTTTGACTCTTTGTCAGAACGTTACCTCAATGCTTTCAGAACCTTTGGCTTTCTTTTTTAAGTCCTTCCACAACCCTGTTCTTCCTTTTGCCACTTCCTCCCTGTCCCCAGCTCCGAATCTGACACCCAGCGTCTCTCCCCAGCTTCAAAATCCTTCTCGCAAACTAACTTTTGCTTCTCCTTCGCTCTTCTCCTTCCTCGATCTCGGATCTGATCAGCACTTTCTGAAACGTGTCAGGACGCATTGAGTGGGTTAAAGGCTCTACATAAGAGCAAGTTATTGATCCGAAGAGCCATTAAATCTGGTATGTGGGTTACTCACTCGGGTCGATGTTTATGGCCTCCAGACACGGGCGTCTGGTTAATGTATCAATGTGACTTAATTGTATTTCACTCTAAGTAAAGCTGAGTACATTACAAGTGTGCCTACTGAACTGGACCAGCCATATAAATACTGCGGCTACAAGAGTAGGTCAGAAGGCTGGCTATTCTGCAGCAGGTATCTCACTTCCTGACTGCCCAAAGGCTGTCCTCTATCGCCAGGCACAGGTCTGGAATACGTCCTGCATTAATGCAGCTCCCAACAGCACTCCAGAAGCTCAACAGCAACCAGGACAAAGCAGCCCGCTTGATCATCACCCCAACCGCCACGGTTAAACATGCACTCCCTGTACAATGGCAGGCGTACAAATGGCAGCCAATCTACACCATATACAAACTGCATTGCTGCATCTTGTCTGGCCTCCTGCGATGACATCTTCCAGACTGTGGTGAATGTAACTCCGTAATTCACACTATTGTATATACATGAGACCATGCATTTGTATGCGCAGTTGCGCTGTCCGACCACTAAGGGGAGTAGCGCTGTGAATGCTTAGGAGTTTGTACAGGGCTCCACCCTTGGCTCCGCCCACGACTCCTCCCCCTGGACTGCTGTATAAATACCAATGCTCAGAGCCAGTCGTTCAGCTCATCGAGGGTTCAACGCGGAACAGGCTGGCTCTGTTGTAAGTAGATTAAAACCACTGTTCATATCTTAAAGCACGTGTCTAGTGAATTGATGGTTCCATGACAGACCTGCAACCTCGGCCAACTGAAAGCACAAAGACAGCCAATGCATGGGACCAAGCAGCGCCTGCAAGTTCCTCTCCAGGCCACACGCCACCCTGACTTGCAAATACATCCCCGTTCCTTCATTTTTCACTCGATCGAAATGCTGGAACTGCCTCCCTCACAGCACCGTGGGTGTACCTACACCTCAGGGACTGCAGTGGTTCAAGAAGGCAGCTCACCACCAACTTCGGAAGGACAACCAGGGATGGGCAACAAATGTTGACCTAGCGAGAGACATTCAAACTCAATGCAAGAATAAAATAAAACAAGATTTAATAATAATAACCTTTTATTGTGACAAGTATGAAGTTAATGTGAAAAGCCCCTAGTCTCCACATTCCGGCGCCTGTTCGGGTAAGCTGGTACGGGAATTGAACCCACGCTGCTGGACTTGTTCACAAACCAGCTGTCTAGACCACTGAGCTAAAAAGTACATGGAGTACCATAAGATTACTGTGCCCAGGGTTGGAGTATTAAGCAGGAAAAAACAAAACTCGGGAGTACAGTAGTGTAAAATATTATAAATAATTTATTCCTTAAAATCCTTGGTGCAAAAAAAACCTATAGAAACAAATCGTGCATAGAGAGCATTGCAGCCAAGGAATTAATTTACTAATTACAAATTTAAAATGCGGAGGTCAATTTTAATTGCATTATATGACCTTTGACCTTGCTCCCGGCATATCAATAGAGACTTTGACTTATTATGTGCTTGTCTTTTCTATCCTGCCTTTTTCTTTTGCTCCAATGTCTTTGGCCAATGTTTACATATGCAGCTCCCTGTACCTTGGCAAATCACTCCGCTAATCTTGGTATTTATAGTAATAAATTTAAGAGTACCCAATTCTTTTTCCAATTAAGCGGCAATTTAGCGTGGCCAATCCACGACCCTGCACATATTTTTTGGGTTGTGGGGGTGAAACCCACGCAAATACGGGGAGAATGTGCAAACTCCACACGGTCAGTGACCCGGAGCCGGGATCGAACCCGGGTCCTCGGCACCGTGAGGCAGCAGTGCTAACCCCTGTGCCACCCCTTAATCGTGGTATTTAGAAGGCGTTTCCACAATGCCCCCAAAGTAATGAACGAAACAGCCTTTTATTGGTCGTTCTACCCATTAAAAGTGTCCCATGCCTCAACAGGGCCCTTCTCCCAGGACAGCACCTCAACATCAGGCCTCAATTCCATACCCTTGGACAATCAAAGGGATTTATTGAAGAAAAGGTGAACAAGAAAATAAGTAAGAAATACACGCCGCTAATATATTTATATCCAAATCCCTCCCATCCTGCTGCACGACAGGAAAACCATCACATATTGCAATTAGATTGTGAACCTTCCAGCCCTTCCACATTACAATGCAGGAATTTGAAAGATGTGTTCAGCATTAACTGACTGTCGTACTTGTATGACTCACCACATCCCCGGGCTATATTCCTTCTGCTGATTTCGTTCCTCACGCTTTACCGAGCATTTTTCAAAATTTGGTTGCAATGGGTTGAACTGAGAATTGCTTGCGGAGGGGGTGGGGGAGTGGAGGAACTGCCACTGTCTTTTTGCCCACAAACTTTCTTTCCCCCATAACTCCTACCGGCAAGTGGTTGGATCGAAGGGACCTATTCCTTGTTTGTCATTGGTACATCAGGTGACTAATGCGTAACAGCACGTTATTCCGTTTGGAGGCCATCTCCATCAATTCGGCAGCACGGTAGCATAGTGCATAGCACAATTGCTTCACAGCTCCAGGGTCCCAGGTTCGATTCCGGCTTGGGTCACTGTCTGTGCGGAGTCTGCACATCCTCCCCGTGTGTGCGTGGGTTTCCTCCGGGTGCTCCGGTTTCCTCCCACAGTCCAAAGATGTGCAGGTTAGGTGGATTGGCCATGATAAATTGCCCTTAGTGTCCAAAATTGCCCTTAGTGTTGGGTGGGGTTACTGGGTTATGGGGATGGGGTGGAGGTGTTGACCTTGGGTAGGGTGCTCTTTCCAAGAGCCTCGATGGGCCGAATGGCCTCCTTCTGCACTGTAAATTCTATGAAATTCAGATTGGCGTCCAACTGTAAATACGCCCAGTCGGGGCTGCTGTACGATCATCATTCTGCCCAAGATAACGGGCCGATTATTTTGGAATGGGATGGGAAGAAATTTCTTCACTCAAAGGGCTGTGAAATGTTGGAATTCTCTATCGAAGGAAAATCTCCATCATTGAATATATTGAAGGCTTCGACAGGAATCAAAGGATATGGGGAGCAGGCTGGAAATTGGTATTGAAGCTCAAGATCAGCCATGGTCTTATTGAATGGTGGAGCAGGCTCGATGGGCCGAATGGTCCACTGGTCTTGTATCTTGTGTCCAAAACTGACATCCTCCTGCAGACCAGAGGGGGAAACGGGTGGGATCTAACACTCAGATCAGGGAGGGAGCAGGGAAGTGATCCCAGGGCAATATGATGGGTCAGAGTGTTTTTTTTTGGGGGGGGGGGACGCATGTGTGCCTAGATGCAGCACTTGACTTGTTATGTGCAATTAAGGGGCAATTTAGCATGGCTACACATCTTTATGGGTTTGTGGGGGTGAGACCCACGCAGACACGGGGAGAATGTGCAAACTCCACACTGATAGTGACCCGGGGCCGGGATCGAACCCGGGTCCTTGGCGCCGTGAGGCAGCAGTGCTAACCACTGCGCCACCGTGCCACTCCATCTCACCACATAGTTCTGATAATTCTAGTTTGTCTTGGGTCTTGTTTCAAAGAAGTGAGTTTTTCCCATGGGAAAATTGTTTTTGCAATCTTTTTCCAGAGATGGAGATTTGAGTGCAAGGCAGTGTTGTTATACTAACATGATAGAGCCTGTTTATCCAATAACGGTAATGCTGAGATTGCAAAACTGCTGAATAATTGATATCGACAGCTTGAGAGTGAAGAGCGGGTTGAGGCTAACCTCCGATCTGAGAAGCGTTTAAATGCTTTCTCGCGACTGACGAGCTGCGCAAAGGAAATTCCTCCAAGCACCAATGTAACGACGACTGCCGGTACAACTATGATCATTTTCCACGGCATTTTAAGTTGTGCGCGAACTGATTGGTGTAATTGTCAATGCGGGCTGGAGGAGAGGTGGGGTCGGCAGGGGAGGGGGCAGGGGAGGGGTTGGGGGGGGGGCATTAATCTTGGGATTTGATCGTCTTCCCATTCCTGGCACAGATGGGATCATTTCCAGCAGGCGGGATTGGACTGGTTTACGTTGGGTTTGGGAGGACGAAGAAATCGGACGCGCGTCCACTCTGCTGCAGTTAAGCCAATTGACACTGCTGCCTTAAAGAGGTCATGCACGATGCACAAGAGTGTCATTATAAAATGGAAATTGACTGAGTGACTCCTCCCGCGATCTTGCCTGATGTTTATGGTATCTGTCCTGGAGTAGGTTTAAAGGAAAATGTCAAGGAGCAATAATAAAAACAGAGGATTCTGCTGAGGAACTTCCTCCATGTTTTATTTTTAGCAATGACAAATTTCCCAGGAGCTGTGCGACCAAGACAGTGCCTTTTTATTTATTCCTTTCTAGGACATAGGTGTCACTGACAAGGCCCAGCATTTGTTGCGCATCCCTAATTACCCTTGAATTGAGTGCCTTGCTCGGCCATTTCAGAGGGCAGTTGAGAGTCAAGCCTGCATGGGTCCTCGCTACGCTTGACTTTTTATGGGGTATGTGGAACATTCCTTGTTCCAGGTCTACCCGGGTCCCTTCCCACAAGTCCTTTACCCTTGCATTGAGGTCTGTTTTGAACAACGAACAAAGAAAAGTACAGCACAGGAACAGGCCCTTAGGCCCTCCAAGCCTGCACCAACCATGCTGCCTGTCTAAACTAAAATCCTCTACACTTCCAGGGTCCATATCCCTCTATTCCCAACCTGTTCATGTATTTTGCTGCCGCTTCATGCTCTTGTCCGGACTTGGAAAAATTCATCAACAGTAATTTGCTTTCATTTAGCATTGTAGACGTGTAGTGTAATCTTTACTTAACTAATTCTTTCGTAGTATGTTCAAATCTAATTCATTGTAGTGTGTTAAACACTGCCGGCAGTTCTTTGTTCACTCTACAACCTTCACCATATGAAAAAACAAAGATTACAACACCACTGACTGTCACTCTGGGCACTGTTGAATCTGTCTGAATTTAATTTAGTAAAACCCCACTTATAAACAAAGCTAGCAAATACAGAGTTACTTGCCAGTCTCTGGCTAGTAAATTCTTTGAAAGACTGCTTGAAGAGAGAGAGAGATGCTTTCATCAAACAGCCTGCAGATTCATGTTTGTCAGATTAAAGCTGAATATGACAACCTTCTGCAAAAGCTGCTGTTCAACCCTCAGCTTCTCAAAACTAAAACTGCCTGCTACGGACCTGGCTTCTCCCATTAATTACATCATCTTTTTATTCCACTCAAGTCCCATGACCCACTTAAGTCTAAGCACAATGCCTTTAATTATTTACTC
This sequence comes from Scyliorhinus canicula, assembly GCF_902713615.1. Taxonomy (NCBI): domain Eukaryota; kingdom Metazoa; phylum Chordata; class Chondrichthyes; order Carcharhiniformes; family Scyliorhinidae; genus Scyliorhinus; species Scyliorhinus canicula. Next base: position 19,501,316 of record NC_052167.1, read on the forward strand.
CCAGGGGCTCTCCAAAATGAATCATAACAAAATTCCACTAGGCCTCTCCCTGCAAACTAAAAACATGGTTGCAAAGAATGATTATCTCACTTTTACGGCATCTTAATTGTACTTTTTGGTCTTGTAAAGCGGGATTTTCAATCAGGATTTTAAAAATAATGCTGCAGCAGATATATACTACTACTAATAATAATTATTATTATTGTCACAAGTAGGCTTACACTAACACTGCGATGAAGTTACTGTGAAAAGCCCCTAGTTGCCACACTTTGGCGCCTGTTCAGGTACACTGAGGGAGAATTCAGAATGTTCAATTCACCTAATGAGCACATCTTTCGGGACTTGTGGGAGGAAACCAGAGCAACCGGACGAAACCCACGCAGACACGGGGAGAACGTGCAGACTCCACACAGACAGTGACCCAAGCGGGAATCGCACCCGAGACCCTGGCGCTGTGAAGCAACAGAGCTAACCATTATTTTACCATGCCGCCCTAACCCAGACTTTTAAAACCATTACTGCAACAGATACATGTAATACAGTATACATGCCAATTCTTACATTCACCACAACATGGGAACACTACAAAACTAGTTTCTTACTATCGTTCATGAGATACAAGGCTTCCTTAGCTTAATGGTTTTCTCAGTACATGTCGAGATTATGACCAGCAAGATAAAGGATGTTTAGAGCTGAGGAATGGAACACATTTCCAATTGAGACACCCAGTGTCAACGTAAAATATCCTCGGCAACGACTTTCAGATCAAACAGTGAACTGAGGTCTTGCCTCCCCTCTTAGGTAGCTATGAAAGATACCATGGCATTAGTCAAACAATGCCCAAGGAATTCTCCCTGCTGTCCTGGCTAACTACCTGGTCATTGTCACATTGCTGTTTATGGAATCTTGCTCGCAAAATGGATGCCATGTTTCTCAGAATGCAACAGGGCCTTCATTTTGAAAGTGACCTCATTGGCTGTAAAACACCTTGGGATGTCCTGAGGTCATGAAAAGAATTTGGCATGTAAAGAATGTAAGGAATTGGAGCAGGGGTCAGCCATTTGTCCCCTGGAGACTGCTCCCCCATTCAGTAAAATCAGGGCTAATCTGGTTGTGACTGTAATTTTCCCACCTGCCCTCCTTAGCCCTTGGAGTGTGACTTCCGCGTCAATCGAAAATCTGTCTAACTCGGCCAGAAATATGTTCAATGACCCTGCCTCCCCTGCTCTCTGAGAAAGACAATTCCAAAGGCCAATAACCCTCTTGAGAGAATAAATACCTTCTCATCTTCATCCTAAACGGGAGGCTCTATATATTGAAATTGTGCTTCCCCCTTGCCCCAGTTCTAGATTGCCCCAGTATGGGAAGCATGTTCACCCTGTGTGGTGAATGTATGCACCAAAATGCATGCATGATACCATAACCTTTGACCTATGACCTGGAAGTGGTGATATGAGCTGCTTCCAGGTACTGTGCTGTAACCCCAGTATGGCTTCGCCTCTGGCTCCGCCCACACCGGAGCATATTTAGGCCGGCCTCTTGTGGGCGGCATTCATCTGTACTACTGGCTCTGACTCGGCAGGTTCATGACTTATATAACCTACTGTTCACATGCTCTCTCTGCCTCGCTGTGAATTGAAGGTAGATCACCCTGCCAAGTCCCTCAGAATCTGGCAGGTCTCAGTAAGGCAAGTCTTCCTTTTGTGAAACACAAATAAAACCTGTAAACTCTGCCGGAACAATGTTGAGACTGTCTCCCACTCATTTACCATTGAACTCTTACAGCCCATAGCGATATATAGTTTGGTCATGCTCCTTCTGATTTTAGAATTTGGGATTTACTCCGAAAATCAACAATGAAGCCCGACATTACCATTCAACAAGAAAGAGAAAATGTTGGAACCAATCAGCGGGTCCAGCAGAGGGATTGTCACAGGAGGTAGAACACGTACAGCAGGTCCTCTGTTGAAAACATTAGTACGTCTGCAAACCCCCCCCCCCCCCCGGTCTACTGATGTTGCCCGTCCTCCTGAATATTTGCCGCTTCTCGTTCCCAGCATTTTGTTTGGGTTCGTCGACACTGGCGGCATTTCCAGTGTAGCAGTTCACAAACACTTTCCATGTGGCAGCTTTCATCTTCTCTTTGTGGCTGACGGTCTGTCTAGGTATGGCTTGTACAGTTGGCTGAAAGAGGCATGGAATGTGCAGCATGTCAACTTCCAGTCGGGCGTACAGCAATAAGAATATAAACTTGATTTTTTTTTTTTAACCTTTTAAAATTTCTTCCATTCGTAAATTATTTTTCAAATTAAACAGAAATGTTCCAGTCACAGATTTTGTTCCAGTTTTGATCTGTGAAAGCACTGGACGGCACAGTGGTTAGCACCGCTGCCTCACAGCGCCAGGGACCTGGGTTCGATTCCGGCCTTGGGTGACTGTGTGGAGTTTGTGTGTGGAGTTTGTATGTTCTCCCCGTGTCTGCGTGGGTTTCCTCCGGGTGCTACGTTTTCCTCCCACAAGATGTGTGTCATAATATGCACGCGTGCACATCATGAGGTAAAAGCAGGCAGTGACAGACACCCAGAACATGACCTATCACAAGACAGGACACCAGAGGGGGGCTTCCACCTATAAAACACACGAGGCATCAGCGCTCCGCCTCTTTCCACTGGTGATAGCTGTAGTGACAGTCAGGGTGTACAAATCATTCAACACCTTCTACACGTGGATCAGAGCTAGCCTGGTCTAGATCGTTAACTTAGTTTACTTAGAGTAGTAGACAGTCAACCCACAGGCAGCTGTGTGTTTCGTTACTGGAGTTCAATAAATCTCAGATTGAACCAATGCCCACGTTTGGTGTATACTTGATCAGTTAACTGCATTGTGTGCAATTCGTGTTACCCCAGGGTGAACAACACGACAATGTGCAGGTTAGGTGGATTGGACATGCTAAATTGCCGCTTGGTGTCCAGGGGTGTGCAGGTTCGGTGTGGTTACAGGGATAAAGCGGGGGATGAGGGATGCTGTTCCAGAGGATCGGTACAGACTCGATGGGCCGAATGGCCTCCTTCTGTACTGTAGCAATTCTATTTTATGATTAACCGTATGATCTTTACAAAGATGGAGCCTTGCTAGCATGATATAATATAATAAACAATCTTACATCTCCAAGCACTGTTACCCTAATAAATTCTTATGTATGTATTTAGATGGAAAAATATTTCTGTAAACTTGTCACACTGCAATGAATTTCTCTTCCCACTGTTAGCGCCACCAATGTCATGGCAGTGTAATTACAAGGTTGCAGACACAAGGGTGAGGTGAATTGAATTATTATTATTATTACTGCGCCAGTGACAGCGATGGAGGTTAAGTTCTAAATTAATTTGTTTCCCTTCGTATTCCCGTCCCTGGTTGAAATGGGCCGTGATGTGTTTCCCAAACCCTGGTTCATGAGGCCTAATGTTAATAATTACCCCACAGCAAATTCTTTTAATGCAAAATAAAACTAATTGACACATTCAAAACCCGAGGGATGGGTCGTGTAACACATTCATACTCGCGAGTTGACGAGTTGGAAAGGCAGAGCAAGAAAGGGAAAGAATTGGGCAGCACGGTAGCATGGTGGTTAGCATAAATGCTTCACAGCTCCAGGGTCCCAGGTTCGATTCCCGGCTGGGTCACTGTCTGTGCGGAGTCTGCACATCCTCCCCGTGTGTGCATGGGTTTCCTCCGGGTGCTCCGGTTTCCTCCCACAGTCCAAAGATGTGCGGGTTAGGTGGATTGGCCATGCTAAATTGCCCGTAGTGTCCTAAAAAGTAAGGTTAAGGGGTGGGGGGGTTGTTGGGTTACGGGTATAGGGTGGATACGTGGGTTTGAGTAGGGTGATCATTGCTCGGCACAACATCGAGGGCCGAAGGGCCTGGTCTGTGCTGTACTGTTCTATGTTCTAGAAGTTGTGAGTTACTTCAAGATAAAGGTATTGGCATTAATTCACTTGAAGTAGAGTCCAGAAAGTCAATGTTCGATGAAGGTTCGTGCTGCTGGCTCTGCCTGGCAGAACACCTGGTCATTGTCCTCGGAATTCCATTGAGGTGGTTAAGATACAGCAAGATACCCTTGTGTTCTGGGGATTAATCCACTCTGCGGGCGAAATACAAGATTATTTCTGGAGATCCGACTTTGGTAGAGGTGGAGGTCAGAGGCAGGCTACTGGCCTGGAGTCCAGTTTTCTCTTCAGAGGTTAAACCACAACTGAGTCCGAAAGCTGAATCGTTGAAGCAACTCAAACCGTTCAATTCTCAGGCACGTGGCAGGGCGCTTTCAGATTGAGCCATTCGGCTAACGATGTACTTTAAGGACCCTTGTCAAAACCCATTGTCTTTTGGGCAGGGAACTGTGGAACCATTAGCACAACATTGGAGATAGGGAGTCACAAATGACTCTGTCTTTGTCCGGAACTGGCTAGTGCAGACATCCCGCCTACCAGTCCATTGTGTTGGTTTGTCTGGAATGTTCGAACAGTACAATTAACATTCCAGGAGGTTGGCAAGTTCACCCTTGCCCATTGGAATGGCTTAGAATCTTCCAGAACGACCAGCACATGACCAGCTGCAGCCATTTTATCAGCCCAGCAGTTAATTGATCCATTGAAAAACAACTTAAAAACGAGCGAACACGGCAGAGAAATGATGTGGAGATGCCAGCGTTGGACTGGGGTGAGCACAGTAAGAAGTCTTACAACACCAGGTTAAAGTCCAACAGGTTTGTTTCAAACACGAGCTTTCGGAGAGCAGCTAAGGAGCTGCGCTCCGAAAGCTCGTGTTTGAAACAAACCTGTTGGACTTTAACCTGGTGTTGTAAGACTTCTTACACGGCAGAGAAACACATTTTTAAGATTTGCTTTCTCCTCGTGCCTTTCTCGGTACATGACAATTTGAATTGTTTACCCGTAATGATGTGGAACATACCGGGCAGCACGGTAGCATGGTGGTTAGCATCAATGCTTCACAGCTCCAGGGTCCCAGGTTCGATTCCCGGCTGGATCACTGTCTGTGCGGAGTCTGCACGTCCTCCCCGTGTGTGCGTGGGTTTCCTCCGGGTGCTCCGGTTTCCTCCCACAGTCCAAAGATGTGCGGGTTAGGTGGATTGGCCAGGCTAAATTGCCCGTAGTGTCCTAAAAAATAAGGTTAATGGGGGTTGTTGGGTTACTGGTATAGGGTGGATACGTGGGCTAGAGTAGGGTGATCATTGCTCGGCACAACATCGAGGGCCGAAGGGTCTGTTCTGTGCTGTACTGTTCTAATTCTACTAGGCCTAGCTGCTCCAGGGGAGAAGAGCCAGTTTCCTCTAGTTTTTCCACATAAGGTCCTCGTTCAGGGTGTCAGCTAAATAAATCTCCACTGCACCCTTCTGAAGGCCTTATCGCCGTTTCAGAGGTGAGGCGGCCAGAACTGGATGTAGCACTGCCGTATAAATATTTAGCTAAACCTTCTTGCCTGAGGATCAGTTCTTCCAAAGCCTGAGCTTGGTTGAACTCTGGCCTGTTTGTACAACTTTGCCTTCACTGCTTCGGGGTAAAATCAGTTATAATGTTCCGTTGCCACAGCAACATCATCAGGCATGGTCGGCCTAGCTCACCACACCTAGCCCCGGAACTGAGAGTGAGCAGCCAATTGGATTTCAGCATTCAAATATGTTACTGGGTTTCAAAGGGTTTCCATCGAACGACTTTCAGCGTTATGAATATTATAATTATTTATCCTCAGCTGCGCATTAATGTGGTTTGTTTTAAACATACAAGTATGAGCACAGAATACCCCGAGGTCCCAGATTGTTTCATTCAATAAACGTTGGGGAGCCAGCCCTCTTTTGGACAAGTCTGAATGTAAACGTTCCCTAGCCTGCCCTGACTCCAGTCAGAGACCAATGATTACCTGCTCAGTTGAAAAGCAGAATTTAACATTGTTTAAATGGCACTATGAATCTCTTAATATTCATTAATATTGGGCAGCACGGTAGCATGGTGGTTAGCATAAATGCTTCACAGCTCCAGGGTCCCAGGTTCGATTCCCGGCTGGGTCTCTGTCTGTGCGGAGTTTGCACGTCCTCCCCGTGTGTGCGTGGGTTTCCTCCGGGTGCTTCGGTTTCCTCCCACAGTCCAAAGATGTGCGGGTTAGGTGGATTGGCCATGCTAAATTGCCCGTAGTGTCCTAATAGTAAGGTTAAGGGGGGGTGTTGTTGGGTTACAGGTATAGGGTGGATTTGAGTAGGGTGATCATTGCTCGGCACAACATCGAGGGCCGAAGGGCCTGTTCTGTGCTGTACTGTTCTATGTTCTATGTTCCAATATGTGTTAATGACCTGTGTCTGGGTGCATAAAGCATAATTTCCAAGGTGGCAGCTGACATGAATGCCAGAAATGTTGGAGTGAAAGAAGGTGAGCTGTAGTGTTAATGCCACCAGATCTAGTAGTCCAGAGGCCCTCGTTAATGCTCTGGGAAGTTGGGATCAAATTCCGCCGTGGAATTCAAATTTGGCAAATAAATCTGTAATTTATTGCGGCAGGGTGGCGCAGTGGTCAACGCAGCCGTCTCACAGCGCCAGGGCCCCGGGTTTGATTCCGACCTTGGGTGACTGTGTGGAGTTTGCTCGTTCTCCGTGGGTTTCCTCCGGGTGCTCTGGTTTCCTCCCACAGTCCAAAGATGTGCAGGTTGGGTGGATTGGCCACTTTAAATTGCCCCTTTGTGTCCAAAGATGTGCAGGTTAGATGGGGATTGCGGGTTAGGCCTGGGGGATAGGCCTACGTGCTCTTTCAGAGGGTCGATGCAGACCTGGTGGGCCAATGGTTCTGTGGTTAGAAAACTACTATTGGCTACAGTAAGCGTGAAACCATTGTTAATCGTCATAAAAACCTACCTGGTTCATTAATGCCCATTGGGGAAGGAAATCTGCCATCCGTTCCAGGTCTGACCTAAACGTAATTCCAGGCCCACGGCAAGCCACTCAGTTGTATCAAAGCCTTCAAAAAGAATAGAAACCGGACGGATCACTCGGCTTCGGCCTTGCTACCAGAAATGGCAACTGGATTAACGAGGGGGTGAAGGATTGTCGGAGGAAGACAGGGAGGTGGGAGTGAGGTTTCGATCAGATCAGCCCCGATCTTACTGAATGGCGGAGCAGGCTCGAGGGGCCGAGTGGCTACTCCTGCTCCTAATTCGCATGTTCGCAGACCCACCCCATCCCAAAGTGCACGATGGGTGTACCTACACTATATGAATTGCAATGGTGTAAGATGGGCTATTAGTCACGAGAATATGCTGGAGTAGCCAACAACACACAAGTCCTGTGAAGTAGAAAAAATGAGGAGGATTGTAACAGATTTCAGCAAGTCGCAAGCTAGAATGGTGCCAATGGTGAAGGATTCAAGTTATGTGGCGAGACTGGAGAAGCCAGGGTGGTTTCTGTAGAGGAAAGAGTTTGGAGGGAATTTGATGGAGCTGATTAAAATCAGTAATGGGGTTGTTACAGCAAAGAGGGGGAAACTTTGCCTGCAGCAGAAGGTCAATAACCAGAAGATACAGATTTAAAAACCAATGGAAACAATTTTTTTGCCCCAAAACCCAAGGAGTTAGAGTGCACTTCCTGGAAAGGAGCACATTCAACAGTAACTTTCAATGAATTACTTGAAGCAAGTTTGCAGGAACTATGGAGAAAAGAGCAAGGCAGTGGGAAATGACCTACTCAAGAGCCGACACAGACACTTTGGGCCGAATGGCCTCCTTCTGAACACATGGACATATTAAATAGCAGCAGGAGGAGACCATGCCTTCCCTCAGGCCTGCTCCGCCGTGCAGTAAGATCGTGGCCAAGCTGATTGTGGTCTTAACTCCACTTTCTTGTCCGTCCCCCATAAGACATAGGCGCAGAATTAGGCCATTCGGCCCATTGAGTCTGCTCCACCATTCAATCATGGCTGATATGTTTCTCATCCCCATTCTTCTGCCTTCTCCCCATAACCCCTCATCCCCTTATTAATCAAGAACCTATCTATCTCTGTCTCAAAGACACTCAGTCATTTGGCCTCAACAACCAAACCCTTGACAATCAAAAATCTATCTAACATATTCTTGGATTATTGTGTGACCCAGCACCCATTGCACTATGGGAAAGAGAATTCCAAACTCTACCGATTCTCTGGAGAGAAGAAATTCCTCATCTCCATCATAATTGGGATAGACCCCCTTATTATGAAATTAGACCGTGTGGTTTTAGGATCCTAATCTCCTGGTCAATAAAGAGTTAACTATTGTTTAGCTTACTCTTTCGGCTTTGAAGTTCAGAGAGGTGAGGTTAACTGCCAGAAAGCCAAATAGTTTCCCTCGGTTTCTTCCTGCCTGTTGTTAGTCACTCGCTGTTAAAACCTCAGCATCTTCCTTCTGAAAAAGCCTGAATGGCTTATATTTTTCATTGTATTGTCTTTGGCAACACGCATTTGGATCGCAAAGGAAACTAGGTGAATTGTTCGATGAGGGTTTGCAACTGAAGAGCAGTCGGCCACAGTGAAGTTGAAAACAAAAGGTGACGGTTTTGTCAGACAATCTGCCCGCAGGATCGTGCCAACACTGCTCGGAGGGGGGGTGGGGGTGGGGTATGACGTAACCGTGACCCTGTCTGGCCTCTTAAAGTTGCAATCCATTTCTTTGGAGAAACTCCAGTCGTGTGAAAATCAAGGATATGCTACTATGTCCTAGTCTATAGTGAGGTTGATCTATATATATATATATATATATTTATAAATTTATAGAATCATAGAATCCCTGGGGCAGCATGGTAGCATGGTGGTTAGCATCAATGCTTCACATCTCCAGGGTCCCAGGTTCGATTCCCGGCTGGGACACTGTCTGTGCGGAGTCTGCATGTCCTCCCCGTGTGTGCGTGGGTTTCCTCCGGGTGCTCCGGTTTCCTCCCACAGTCCAAAGATGTGCGGGTTAGGTGGATTGGCCAGGCTAAATTGCCCTTAGTGTCCTAAAAAAAATAATGTTAATGGGGGTTGTTGGGTTACTGGTATAGGGTGGATACGTGGGCTTGAGTAGGGTGATCATTGCTCGGCACAACATTGAGGGCCGAACGGCCTGTTCTGTGCTGTACTGTTCTAATTCTAATTCTACAGTGCAAAAGAAGGCCATTCAGCCCATCGAGTCTGCACCGACCCTCCTAATGAGCATCCTACCAAGGCCCACGCCCCCAGCCTATCCCCAACTAAACTGCACATGTTTGGACACCCGAGCGGCAATTTAGCATGGCCACATCACCCTAACCTGCACATCTTTGGACTGTGGGAGGAAACCGGAGTACCCGGAGGAAACCCACGCAGACATGGGAGAATGTGCAAACTGCACACAGACAGTCACCTGAGGGCGGAATTGAACCCGAGTCCCTGGAGCTGTGAGGCAGCAATAATAAAAATAATCTTTATTAGCGTCACAAGTAGGCTTACATTAACACAACAATAAGCTACTGTGAAAATCCCCAAGTCACCACACTCCGGCGTCTGTTCGGGTACACAGAGGGAGAATTCAGAATGTCCAATTCACCTAACAAGCACGCCTTTTGGGACTTGTGGGAGGACACTGGAACATGCAGTGGAAACCCACGCAGACACGGGGAGAACGTGCCGACTCCGCACAGACAGTGACCCAAGCCGGGAATTCGAACAGTGCTAACCACTGTGCTACCGTGCTGCCCTGCTAACCACTGTGTCACTGTGTGTGCCACCCCTTAGTTGGTAAGTAGTACTAACTTGAGTATTATTGAAAAGAGACACATTGTCAAAGCTTTTCATAGAATTTACAGTGCAGAAGGAGGCCATTCGGCCCATCGAGTCTGCACCGGCTCCTGGAAAGAGCACCCTACCCAAGCCCATACCTCCACCCTATCCCCATAACCCAGTAACCCCACCTAACACTAAGGGCAATTTTGGTCACTAAGGGTAATTTATCATGGCCAATCCACCTAACCTGCACATCTTTGGACTGTGGGAGGAAACCGGAGCACCCGGAGGAAACCCACGCACACACGGGGAGGATGTGCAAACTCCACACAGACAGTGACCCAAGCCGGAATCGAACCTGGGACCCTGGAGCTGTGAAGCGATTGTGCTATCCACAATGCTACCGTGCTGCCCATCTTTTCATCTTGCACGCATCAGGACAGGCACAAGAATACCAAATTTCAAAGGGAGCAACAATTTATCCCGCATGAGAAAAGGGGGCTGATTGTTTGGCGAGATGGATCACATCGTACACCTGACTGATAATCTTCAATCGGTTGTTATATAATTCTTAACACATGAGGGATTGCTCAGCAACTGCTGCCCAATCGTAGAATCACATCTAACATTGGAGACTATGTTTGGAGGTTTTCAGTAGTTTGAGCTACTATGCAGTAGCAGTTGGAGCGATATTTTCCTTGAACCGAATGTTACCATCAGGCCAAAAGAACATTCTGCCAGCACGGAAATGGGAAATGTGGTATGTGAATTTCAATGCCGGTGTGATGTCAGATATGTAATCCCAATGAGAGGTGGATCATATCGAACAGCACATTCCTTTGGTTGTTTGCAATAGGCAGAGGGTACTTGACCAGACTCAATCAGTCTGTTCTTTCAAACCTCAGAACCTAATGTCTAATGTTAGATGTATTTCCGTGATTGGGCTGCACTTGCTGTACAATCCTGCGTGTGCTACAAATCGTAGTATCAATGTAAGATTATCAGTCAGGACCACAATGTGGCTCAATTTATGATTGCTAGAAATACATAGATTCATAAGAGGCATAGAGCGCAAAAAAAGCCCTTCAGCCCATCGAGTCTGCACCGACAATAACTACTCCTAATCCCCCTAACCCCATTTACCAGTATGTGTCCCATATCCTTGAATCCATATATGCATTCTATATTTATTATTCCACCATGTCCCTGAGAGCTTAATTTAATTCCTATTTTTTTGCACCTCCTCATTTTGATGGCCCCACTTTTGGTGGCCTTGCCCTCAGCTGCCTGGGTTTTAGGCTTCAGAATTCCCTTCCTAACCTATCCACCTCCTTAAAACAATCTTAAAATCCATCGCCATGACCAAACTTCAAAATCTCATGAAATTAAATGAAAATCGCTTATCGTCACGAGTAGGCTTCAAATGAAGTTACTGTGAAAAGCCCCTAGTCGCCACATTCCGGTGCCTGTTCGGGGAGGCTGGTACGGGAATTGAACCGTGCTGCTGGCCTGCTTTAAAAGCCAGCGACTTAGCCCAGTGTGCTAAACCAGCCCCATGTGCAACATGCCCAATTCTATTCGATAGCGATGCTGTGGTGCAGATTGGGGGGGGGGGGCATTTTACTGTATTTAAAGGGTTATATTGTTTGCATTGTTTGAAGCAGCACTATCTAGGAGGGCACAAACACAGAGTGACAAAAGGATTTGGTATGATGTGATTTACGTCTCCAACAAAAATAGTTTGCGGAATATCCCCCCCCCCCCCCCACCACCCAGTGAAGGTGCCCCTTTAAGACACGTTCAGCTGTTCTGATGCCAACATCTATTTGTCATGTGGTCCATGATGTCAAATACTTGACCTGCGCTGAAACATAATTGAATGAGGGCTTCCCAAGCCCTTATCTCTACAGTGGGTCACTGGGCAATGCCCAGATCACAGTTTCTGAATGATATTGAGTGGCTGAAGGGTGCACTCTTTCTAACAGATGCTAAAATACTCAGCAAGTTTCACGTTCAAAGTTACCTCCTCCTGGTAAACTCTCTGAAGTTGTTTGAAGGAGTGCATTTTTGGCTAACCCAACTCAGGGATTAGCTGCTGTGCAGCAACTGCAGGCTGTGATCAGAAATAGACACGATTCCTGGGGAGGGGAGGTGGTGGATTTTGCAGAGGGAAATATCGCGAGTGGCTCGGGCTGGGAATGCCCTCACTTGTCACAAACTTTTCCACAAGTTTGACCCCGGGACTTGGGGCTGCTGTTTGCATTGGCTGCTGTGCCGGAAATCAAAACGCGAGGCAGCGTTGCAAGACTGTACCTGCCTGGGTGAGGTCTGTTGCACAGTCACAGAGTGTGTGTGGAATGGATGGGGAGCAGAGAGGTGCGGTCACACAGCGGTAGAAGGGCAGCCAGGACCCATCTGGCTCTGATGCCTGAGGCGAAGGCTTACTTTCTGTGCAGCCCGTGTGCCAGGGTTCTGTCTGAATTCTGTCCGCCGTCTCTCAGCCGCTGGCAGCGATGCTTTGTTAGCAGGAGAGGTAGGGAGGGCTCTTCCTCATTCAAACACCCCTTCACCCCAGCATGAGCGGCAGAAGTTATTGTCAAAGAGTGCAACTTTCCAGCAACGCTCTTACAATCTCAACTGCTTCGGGATTTCTCTTTGAATTGAATTTGATTGAACAGAGGTGTTATTGATTGTGGTTAGCCCAGGTCAGGATTGACATTGCAGTTCTCCATGCACCTCTGCAGGAGATGGCATGGAAACATTCAGGGTCAGAATATCAGGCGGTGTGGGGATTACCCTGAACTTTCTTTTATAAATTTCGAGCACCCAATTCTTTTGTTTCCAATTAAGGGGCAATTTAGCGTGGCCAGTCCACCTATCCTGCGCATCTTTGGGTTTTGGGGACCCACGCAGACACGGGGAGAAGGTGCAAACTCCACACAGACAGTGACCCCCCCAGGAGCGGGTGACCTGAACTGAACTGCTTTGAGTTTCCAGGCCAGTGTTTTTAAAAGAGGCAACGCCCCCCCCCCCAACACTCCTTCCATCTCCTCTACACGCCCATTCCTGCACCCCCACCCCATTACAGAGCCACCACCCTATTGGATGTGGCTTCCCCAGAAAGTATATTTTATTTTTTAAAATAAATTTAGTGTACCCAATTCATTTTTTTTTCCAATTAAGGGGCAATTTAGCGTGGCCAATCCACCTACCCCGCACATGTTGTTTAGCACACTGGGCTAAATCGCTGGCCTTGGAAGCAGACCAAGGCAGGCCAGCAGCACGGTTCGATTCCCGTACCAGCCTCCCCGAACAGGCGCCGGAATGTGGCGACTAGGGGCTTTTCACAGTAACTTCATTGAAGCCTACTCGTGACAATAAGCAATTTTCATTTCATTTCATTTCTTTGGGTTGTTGGGGGTGAAACCCACGCAAACACGGGGAGAATGTGCAAACTCCACACGGACAGTGACCCAGAGCCGGGATCGAACCTGGGACCTCGGCGCCCAGAGTTAAGAGTGCTAACCCACTGCGCCACTGTGCTGCCCTCCCCCTTCCCCAGAAAGCGTTGAGCACTTTGCAAAGCTGAAGTTTCCAGATTACAGCACAGAGCACAATGGGAAGGCTCGTCACTCACCTCCGGAGCCCCTTGTGCCTACCGGCTGCCCACAATCCGGCGCCCGTCCAGACGTTTTCCGCGTTCTGCCGACCAGTTTACCTGCTCGACCAGGAGGGTCTCTCCCTGACTGATTCTCGGGTATTCCTTTAGCTAACGATTAACACGGGCAACCTCACCGTGTTCAGCACAAGAAAGCTTCTCGTCTTTGTGGCTGAGAAGTAGCCTGGAGCAAAAAAGATTCAAAAGAGCCCGTTGCAATTTTGTTCAAGTTGAGCATTGCATCAGAAATGGCTAAAACATTTGTGTGTGTGAAAGGAAACTTCAACAAGGTGGAAGTGAATTTAAGGGGGAATAAATCCTGATTTCTTTTCCCCCCCCCCCCACCCCCCAACCCCACCGCCCCAGGAATGGGTCTCCATTTTCCACGTCACCTCGTGTACCTCGACAAGCATTTTGTGTCAAAAAAAGCTTCTGGTGGAAAGGTTATTGGTTAGACTTCTGTTGACAACTTGCAATGAAAAAGAGGAAAATCTGTTCAAATCAAAGTCGTGCGGTCAAAGGAAAGATCACGGAGCCGACTGTTCCCATGGTTTAATGTCATCGTGGGACAAATAGGAAGACAGATTGACAACAGAATCAGCACTTTCACTTCCCTTTATTTGCGTTGGCGGCAGTTTATTGTGGCTGGTGCACTCCATGATACAATTTATGCTTATATTTAAACTTTTAAGAGCAGATTAATTCTATCAAGGAGGATGCAAAAGTGGTGCACCGCTGTGGAAATTTCCAATTGATGAGAGGATTGACCGGGTGATCGTATGATTAACGGGGTTGGCTGTTCTCATTGGGAGTCGGAATGGGAATGACACTTTCATGCTCCTGTCTTTGACCCATGCATCCCTGTCCCGTCCGTCTCCCCCTCCCCCCCCCCCCCCCCCCCCCCCCCCCCGGCCACACTTTGAAACACCACAGCACCAAGAATGAAAGGGGAGGGACCTTTCACAGCAACACATTCGCCATTTTCAGCCAATGAAGTACTTTATGCAGTGCATCGATGGGCAGTACGGTAGCACAATGGTTAGCACTGTTGCTTCACAGCATCAGGGTCCCAGGTTCGATTCCCATCTTGGGTCACCGTCTGTGCGGAGCCTGCACGTTGTCCGGCTTTCTCCCACAAGTCCCGAAAGGCGTGCTGTTAGGTGAATTGGACATTCAAAAGTCTCCCTCCGTGTACCTGAACAGGCGCCGGAATGTGGCGTCTCGGGGCTTTTCACAGTAACTTCAATGCGGTGTTATTGTAAGCCTACTTTATCATATCATAGAATTTACAGTGCGGAAGGAGGCCAATCGGCCCATCGAGTCTGCACCAGCTCTTGGAAAGAGCACCCTACCCGAGGTCAACACCTCCACCCTATCCCCATAACCCAGTAACCCCACCCAACACTAAGGGCAATTTTGGACACTAAGGGCAATTTATCACGGCCAATCCACCTAACCTGCACATCTTTGGACTGTGGGAGGAAACCGGAGCACCCGGAGGAAACCCACGCACACACGGGGAGGATGCGCAGACTCCGCACAGACAGTGACCCAAGCCGGAATCGAACCTGGGACCCTGGAGCTGTGAAGCAATTGTGCTATCCACAATGCTACCGTGCTGCCCAAATACTATCCACAATGCTACCTGCTACTTGTGACAATAAAGATTATTATTATATTTAAGGAAATACAGCAGCCAACATGTGCACAGAAAGACCCCACAAGCAGCAATGTGATGGCGGTCAGATGATCTGTTATTAGTGATGATGGTTGAGTTAGTGAATAAATGGTCTTTTATTAGCGACACCTGGAGAGCTAGATGAATCGGAAAGCAGTGATGTGGAGATGCCACGCTATGGTTTCAAAAGCCTAAAAGGGGTTAGGAGGAAAGAGGGAGGAGAGGAGTCTAATAGTAGCACCATGCTGGGGAAGAATATGATTGCTGTACCGTGTTGGGGAAGAATATGATGGTTGCGCCACATGAGGCCTTTCGACTCTGCAACTGAAATCCATCAGCCCTTTTACCAAACAGACATTGCTAAGCAAAGGAATGTTAGACTTGGTAACCAGACAACATCACAGGCAAGGGGCAATGTGAAATGAAATGAAAATGAAAATCGCTTATTGTCACGAGTAGGCTTCAATGAAGTTACTGTGAAAAGCCCCTAGTCGCCACATTCCGGCGCCTGTTCGGGGAGGCTGGTACGGGATTCAAACCGTGCTGCTGGCCTGCCTTGGTCTGCTTTAAAAGCCAGTGATTTAGCCCAGTGTGCTAAACCAGCCCCATGTATGTCATTGATATCTTACTAGAGGTTGTCATTTTATCGATCCGACAAAAAATCACACCCTTTTTAGTAGGATCTTGTTACGGATGGGAGAAAGTCAGCTCGTTGTCGAAAGCCAATGCAAGTGTGAAATTGTGGCTGAATAAAGCAACGTAAGGATGATTTGTCCGAAGCGTGTTTAGTGCTGGTAATGTCTGCCAGTGTCTGCTTTCAAAGTACGGTCATACCACACATGGGTAACCGTCTGTGACTGGTATCTGCTTGGCACAATAGGGAGTCAGCAGACCAAATTTACCCCAGGCATCGCTGCTTCATTCTGTACTCGGGAGAACATTTGTCAGGTTCTCTCTCGTCTGCTTGTATTTTACCCCCAAGTGCAGAAGGTTAAAGGGAGCACTAATTGAGGTGCTTAAGATGATCTGATGATTTTAATGGGTGCGGTATTACCTCTGGGAGATGGGGGTCTGGGACAAGGGGATTATATCCAGGGTGATGTCACAAAGCATTTACTGCTCCAAAGGGTAGTGGAAACATGCTGGGCGCGGTTCTCCCAAGCTGCACCTTATGGGAGAATTGCCGTTTGCGTCATTTTTTCCCGCAGCGCCAGTCTGACGCCGGCAGGCGATTCTCCGAGGAGCGGAGAATCGGAGCCATTTTCAGGCGCGGCGCCGGTCGCAGTCGGTGGCCGGGCTGCCGATTCTCCGCCCTTGATGGGCCAAGCGGCCGCGCGGAAACGGCTGTGTCCCACCGGCGCCGTTCACACCTGGTAGCTGCCGGCGGGAACTCTGCGCGAAGGGTCAGGGGGCGGCCTGTGGGGCGGGGAAAAGGGCTCCTTCACCGGGGGGGGTGGGCCTCCGATGGGGTCTGGCCCGCGATCGGGGCCCACCAATCGGCGGGCCTCCCTCTCCAGCCACGGCCCTATTTTATTACACCACAGGCCCTGAACCCCCATGCCATGTTGCGTCGGGGCCAGCGCACTGAGGAAGTCCCTTGCGCATGCGCGGGTTGGCGCGGCGCCCATTGTGCGCCGGGAAGGGAGGCTGGAACAGCGTGGACCGCTCCAGTGTCGTGCTGGCCCCCTGTGGGGCCAGAATCGGTAGCGCCCACGCCCATTTCACGCCGTCGTAAACGCGACGGTGTTCACGACGGCGCGAACACTCTGTCTCCATTTCGGAGAATCGCACCCACTATCTGCTGTTGAGATTGGGGAGTCAACTAAAAATTGGGAAAATGAAGCCAACAGGTGTTAGTGAAGGATATGAAAGATTAGGGATCCAGAGCAGGAAGATGGAGTTGATAGTCAGATTGGCCGGGATCGATTTGAATGGGGGCGGAAATCAGGTTCGAGGGTCTGAATGGTCCAGCTCTGTTCCTATGGTAATCCTATGCTGATGGCCACATGCTGGTTTAATCTCATCCAAGTGACCTGAGTGAAAACCAGCACAGAGGCACCAACTCTTCCCCCTGGACCCTCTTAAGCACAAAGTCTATCTGCTTATCAGGTCTGTTTTCCTTGTCAAAACGTATATCACACAAATGAGAGTTTGGAATCCATGCAGCAATGCAGGAGGGTCGGGAGCAGCAAAGTTATTAATGTGTCCAGAGAATGAGAGTCGGAGTTGGAATTGGTATGTGTTGCAATCATTTTCACGTATACAATAAGGGCAACGTTTTCCGATCTATCAGGAGGACGGGCTGGGCAGGTGTTGGTCCGCCACTGAATTTGAGTGGTCCAGTTTTATTTTTAGGGATTCCTGTCAAGTTGCCTAAAAGTGGAAACCCATCAATTAGGGGGCTTGCTCTTTGTGAAAGGACCCCTTTTCAAACTTGTTGGAGGATTTCTCAGAGGACCCTGTGGCCATAAAGCACATATAAGGTTGTTTTTTTTTTTGTTTATACCATTTCTCTGTGAAGCCAGGAGCGCATTCCTCCTCCCCGGGGACCCTCGCTCTGTTTACCTGATCCAGGTGACCCAAAACAGATTGCTCCCATGGGCCGGGCCTCCTACCTAGGCAGCTCCTCCTGACGCTATAGATACGGCTCAATTCCTGCGACTCACAGGCCTCATGATTCCATCGCCTGCTTCAGAAGCTCCAAGTTTGGTCTCAAACACTTTACTGGGGACAGCTCCGGAGTATTTTCCTGCAATGAGCGGCGTGGGGGCACAGTGGTTAGCACTTTTGCTTCACAGCTCCAGGGTCCCAGGTTCAATTCCCGGCTTGGGTGACTGTCTGCGCGGAGTCTCCCCGTGTCTGCGTGGGTTTCCTCCGGGTGCTCCGGTTTCCTCTCGCAGGCCAGAGATGTGCAGGTTAGACGGACTGGCCATGCTAAATTGCCCCTGAGTGTCCAAAAAGGTTGGGTGGGGTTACTGGGTTACGGGTGGAAGTGTGGGCTTAAATAGGGTGCTCTTTTCAAAGGCCGGTGTAGACTCGATGGGTGTGGTGATATGAGTGGGAGCACTGCCATTGGTGCAGAGCATTGGTTCCCCATTGGCTCTGGCTGGTCATGTGCCTCTCATCTGATTGGCTGGGACTAGTCATGTGACTGCTCACCAATTGGTCGAGAGGCAAGCAGACCCCTCCTCCGAGGTGGGGTATAAATACCCAGGTTTCCCGGCGGTCGGCCTTTCTCTGTAGTCGACAACCGGGCTAACAACTAGCTGATTAAAGCCACAGTTTGGATCTTCATCGTGTCTCGCGTCCAATTGATGGTACATCAATGGGTCAAATGACCTCCTTCTGCACTGTAAATTCTATGACAGCCCAGGCTGAGATTAAGCTTTGTAACCATGAGAGCCACAGTCAAAATAGACCTTACCTGATCAGCATGCACACGCACGCACATACACACACAACACACGCACACATGCACATAAAAGATCAGGGGCGAACAACTTGGCATTTCCCTCTCTGTTAACCCAAGACCAACCAGATCAATGGCAGCTCTCCCCATAGAGCCAAATAAAACATGGCACCCTTAGTGGCACAGTATCACAGTGGGCTTTCCCTAAAAACCAACGATGCTGTTGGCCTCAACTTCTCCAAGTGGCAGAGCGGTCCACATTCCCACCACACTCCCAGTAAAGAAGATGCTCCTGGGTTCCTTCATTGGAAGTATTCGTAACTTGTATTTACGCCTCCCAACTTTGAACTCCAACACTTGGGGAAACATCACCGCTACACCTACCCTATACAATTTTAAAAAGTGCCCAGAGAAAAGAGCACTGGGTTATTCAGTCTGCCTGGAGTTGTATCCTCGCAATTCTGTTACCATCCTTAAGGTTTTATTTTGCACTTTCTCCAGTGCTGATGTCGAGATATTTTTTCTAACATGGAGACCAGAACTGTGAAGACCGCTCAAGTATGGCCCGGCCAGGGTTGCCTATAAGATTGACACACGTTTCAATTGTATTCCTGTCGGAATGAATCCCAGTGCTTTGTTTGTACTTTTTTATGAGTTTGTTAACCTGCGTCGCCACTTACCAACAGAGGCACCAGGGAGGCTAGGAAAGTGGTTTTAACCGCATGACTACCTAAAGTAAATGGGCCGTTTAGTCCACGTTTGAACAGACTGCAGCACACTGTGAATCCACTCGTTTTATTTAACTTGGCTCACGAGCAAACAGTTTCATAATGTACTTTCCCCAAATGTGTCTTTCTAGGGGGCGGCGCGGTGGCGCAGTGGTTAGCACTGCTGCCTCACGGCGCCGAGGACCCGGGTTCAATCCAGGTCCCGGGTCACTGTCAGTGTGAAGTTTGCATATTCTCCCCCTGTCTGCGTGGGTCACACCCCCACAACCCAAAGATGTGCAGGGTAGGTGAATTGGTCATGCTAAATTGCCCCTTAATTGAAAAAAAAGAATTGGGTACTCTAAAAAAAATTTTAAATGTGTCTTTCAACATTCGTAAGCACATCAAATGGGAATGAGAAAAGAAGAACCAACAGGGCTGACTCAAACCATATTTTCCTCCCAACTGTAATGTTTGTTTATCGGGACAAGATTAAGCAAGTTTCCCCCACCAGACATCCTCTCCTCAAGGCAGTCACTCTTTCTAGGATATAGTTACACAGGTGCTTGTAGCCCTTAAGATACCTTGCCCCAGTGGCCATCGCTTAGTGAACATTCTATTTGACTGGGAGTTGGACATCGTTACCAAGTGTGGTCCTGTCCCCAGTTGATGCCCATAATAGGCAGCATGGTAGCACAGTGGTTAGCACTCTGGCTTCACAGTGCCAGGGTCCCAGGTTCGATTCCCGGCTTGGGTCACTGTGTGGAGTCTGCACCTTCTCCCCGTGTCTGTGTGGGTTTCCTCCGGGTGCTCTGGTTTCCTCCCAAAGTCCCGAAAGACGTGCAATTTGGACATTCTGAATTCTCCCTCAGTGTACCCGAACAGGCTCCGGAATGTGGCGACTAGGGGCTTTTCACAGTAACTTCATTGCAGTGTTAATGCAAGCCAACTTGTGACAATAAAGATTATTATTATTAATGTTGCCCTCGCGGGAGAGTCAATGGATAGAAATCAGGAGCAAGACCCCCGGCTGATTGTACCTGCTCTAACTCAAGATCACTGTGGTCGTTTAGAGCTCATCAGTTACCTCCCTAGTTTATAAAATAAATTGCGCATGGAATGACCTCATCCCTGGCAAGACCTGCATTCATTTCCTGCCCCATTTGCCCTCGAGATCAATACTCTCACAAGACCATAGTCCCAGATGACAATGGGCTGCTTACATCTTTGAGGAGGGAGAGCTGACTGGTGGTGGTTTAACCTGAGGGTCAACACACCTCAGGCGAGGGGGAGGGTTGAGAAGGCGGGGGCCTTCATGGATAACCTCAGCCGGAATGGGAATTGAACCCACGCTGTTGGCCTCGTTCTGCATCACGAACCAGCCGTCCTGATACAATCAAGGTAACTACTGTCCATATGTCGTATCTGATGCCCTGCAACTTAGTTAGTCCCCTATATCAGGAAGGAAGTTTAAAAGGCATTGTGCAGATCAGTATCAATAAAGACAAGAAGTTGCGATAGAGGGTTCGTGGGTGAGAAACAATCAACCTGGGCTTTTTAAAAAGATCTGTATTTTGCCGAGCTGTGTAAGGCACAGATAGGGGAGCACTGTCTCTTAAGTTAGGTGTTCTATTAAGTGTTGCTGAGTGGAAAGGAAGTGTTTGAAGTTACCTTTTGAAAACCACACAAAAGAAGAAAGACTTTCCTTTTACAAAACAGAGGTACCTGCGGCTTTAAAAATCAATCTGCAGCATTGTAATTAAAAGGTTTTGTGCGTCGCCTCCTCCTTTGTAACTTTTGATACTTCGTGTTTCAGTTCACTGCACCAACTTTCAAAGCAGCGTTGCAACTCTGAGAATTATCATTGAAGTCTGTGCCGAGTGAAATCACAGCTGTGCATTGCGATTTGTTTCAGGCATATTTGGGCAGCGTTTGGAAGACACGGTGCAGTACGAGAGAAAGTTTGGCAAGCGGCTGGCTCCCTTATTGGTCGAACAGTGTGTGGACTTTATCAGAGAGCATGGCCTCACTGAAGAAGGTTTATTTCGCCTGCCTGGGCAAGCCAATCTCGTCAAGGAGCTGCAGGATTCCTTTGATTGTGGAGAAAAGCCTCTGTTTGACAGGTAGTGTGAGTATGTGTGTGCTGAAGGTGATTCTTTAAATTTACATTGTTGGAACACTCAAGCCTTCCGATGTTTGTTTAAAGAGAAAAGTTAAATTCCGGAGCCCAGTGCTTGACAATGCCATCCAATAGCTGCCCAACTGAATTCCCCCATTAGCCTGGGTGTCCTGATGCACAACTACTTTTTGGCTTGAGTATTATTGGCAAGTGACAGCATTTTGTCCTGATACTTAAGATGCAATGATGTCGGAAGGCATTGCAATTTAGTAAGATTCACCATTAGGTGCAGCACGGTAGCATAGTGGTTAGCATCAATGCTTCACAGCTCCAGGGTCCCCAGGTTCGGTTCCCGGCTGGGTCACTGTCTGTGCGGAGTCTGCACGTCCTCCCCGTGTCTGCGTGGGTTTCCTCCGGGTGCTCCGGTTTCCTCCCACAGTCCAAAGATGTGTGGGGTTAGGTGGATTGGCCATGCTAAATTGCCCGTAGTGTCCTAAAAAGTAAGGTTAAGGGGGAGTTGTTGGGTTACGGGTATAGGGTGGAGACGTGAGTTTGAGTAGGGGTGATCATTGCTCGGCACAACATCGAGGGCTGAAGGGCCTGTTCTGTGCTGTACTGTTCTAAATTAGTTACAAATTGTATCTTGGACATGCCAGTCCAGATTAACTTCAAACTCAAACATATTGACTTCTAATAAAGGAATCGTGTACATCAGAATGTCATGTCCTGTTTTGTTTTTTTGCCCTCCTCCTCTATCATTTTTTGTCCTTTCTTTAAAATTTATGTTCTATTCATTAAAACTTTTTACACTCTTTTCATTTTCCAAAGACAAGCTGCGGGATTCTCTGCCGGCAGCATCCTCCACTTCACCGGCAGCGCACCCACACCGCAGATTTCCCGACGGCGTGGGGGTGCCCTCAATGGGAAACCCCATTGGCTGGCTGCCGGGACGGACATTCCCGCCCAAAATCTTTTGTTTATCTTTTCACCTCAGTCTCAATGGTTCCGTTTTCCACTGGATCGAAATCTTGGAACTCCCTCCCTAACACCACGGAGGGTACACCTACAGCTCGGAGTTTGCAGCGGTTCAAGAAGGCAGCTCTCAGCCACCACCTTCTCCAGGGCAACTGGGGATGGACAATAAACGCTGGCCTCGTCAGCGATACCCGTATCCGGTAAATCAATAAAAATTATAAAAATTGCGAGGCGAACCTGATCTGTGATGTGCAATCATGAGAAACGCCTGTATCTGGTACTTTTTTGGGGGGAATTAAACCCACCCTAGTGTCTTGCAAAAGAAGCAGGAAGGATATGGGGAAACCTTTTCACACAGCGAGTGGTTGGGGTCAGGAATGCACTGCCTGGAAGTGTGTTGGAGGCAGGTTCAATCGAGGCATTCGAGGGGGCCTTAGATGATCATTTGAATAGAAACAATGTGCAGGGGTACGGGGAAGAGGCAGGGAATGGCACTAAAGTCATGATGCTCGTTTGGAGAGCTGGTGCACACACGATGGGCCAAGTGGCCTCCTGTGCACCGTAACATTGCTGTGATTCTGGCAGATTGTTGTAAAGCCCCTGTCTATTGAGGTGCATCATCTCCAGGTATTTTTTTTTTAAATGTTTTTTATTGAGTTTTCATATTTTATATCCAACAAATTACAAATTATGAGAGAAAAAAAAAACACGCAAAAATTAACATGTATATTTACAGGTAAGCATCTTCATAATAACAACTGTGGCCGCCCCCTTTAGCCGGCATATATATTTTACATTCCCCAATATGGCCGAGGCATATGTTTATAGGCATTTATTTACAGTTTGGTTTTGGGCCTTAGCTAGCCATCAAACCCCCATAATGAACCTGTAGCCCCCCCCCCCCCCCCCCCCCCCCCGGCTACCTTTCCCCGATTCCCGCCCATTTTCCCCTGGTTCTTGGCCACCCGACTATTCTTCCTCATGTACGTTGGCCACAAACAGGTCCCGGAACAGTTGCATGAATGGCTCCCACGTTCTGTGGAAGCCGTCGTCCGACCCTCGGATGGCGAATTTGATTTTCTCCATTTGGAGAGATTCCGAGAGGTCGGACAGCCAGTCTGCAACTCTGGGTGGTGCTGCTGACCGCCAGCCAAACAGGATTCTACAGTGGGCGATCAGGGAGGCAAAGGCAAGGGCGTCCGCCCTCCTCCCCAGGAATAGATCTGGCTGGTCTGAAACCCCGAAGACCGCCACTATCGGGCATGGCTCCACCCTCACCCCCACCACTTTGGACATAGCCTCAAAGAAGGCTGTCCAGTACTCCACAAGTCTGGGGCAAGGCCAGAACATGTGGGCGTGGTTGGCCGGGCCTCTTTGGCACCTTTCACATCTGTCCTCCACCTCTGGGAAGAACCTACTCATACGGTTTCTTGTTAAGTGGGCTCTATGTACCACTTTTAGTTGCGTCAGGCTGAGCCTTGCGCACGTGGAGGTGGAGTTGACCCTATGCAGTGCTTCGCTCCAGAGTCCCCATCCTATCTCAATCCCCAGGTCGTCCTCCCATTTCATTCTAGTTGCGTCCAGTATGGTGTCGTCCCTTTCTACCAGTCGGTCATACATGTCGCTACAGTTTCATCTCCAGTTATGCTTCATTTCCACTGAGACCCCTGACCTTCAGCCAGCTATGGGATATGACAGTGGTTAGCAGGAACCCGGGATCAATTCTGGCCTCATTTGTGTGGAAGAATGCACGTTCTCCCCGTGTGTGCGTGGGTTTCCTCCGGGTGCTCCGGTTTCCTCCCACAGTCCAAGGATGTGCAGGTTAGGTGGATTGTCTAAATTGCCCCTTTGTGTCCAGGGACGTGCAAAGTGGGTTACGGGGATAGGGCGGGATGGGTGGGAGAGTAGACCTAAGTAGGGAGCTACCTCTTTCGGAGGCGTTTTCCAGCACGGCCACATGGGATTGAAGTGCCAAATTTGACAGATGATCTGTGGAATCCCTGCTTACGACCACCACCTAGGATTTTCTGCTGTTGTAATAGTGGATGTATTTGCCATCTTTCATGTCCTAGCAACACTGACTGCATTCAGCGTAGTCACTTTCCAGTCACTTAAGATGTACAGATATTCTCGGTCTCATGGTCACAGTGGGGGGCTGGTGGGGGATGTTAAGTACAAACACATGAAGCACATCGAGAGGTTTTGAATGAAAACACAAGAAATTAGAGAGCGTCAAAGTAGTTTTGTGTTTTTTTTTTTGATTGATCAGCGCCCATCGATCTGTCTTCTCACCAAGTAGCTGTCCTTACACACATCAAACTGCTTCTTGAACCCTACCTGCACCTCACTACTTGGGTCAAAAGGTTTATCCTGACTTCCTCATTTTTTTCCCCCAATTAAGAGTCAATTTAGCGTGGCCAATCCACCTACCCTGCCCATCTTTGGGTTGTGGGGGTGAAAACCACGCAAACACGGGGCGAATGTGCAAACTCCACACGGACAGTGAGCCGGGGCCGGGATTGAACCCGTGTCCTGGGCGCGACTTCCTCGTTTTCAACCTATATCCCTGACCGCCAGCATACCGTCTACCCACATTTAACTTCATCAAGTGCCTCTTATCTTTAAAAACTGCCATCGGCACTTGGCTCTTTTGAGAGGTGAGCCCATTCGTTTAACCCTCAAAACACAATTTCGGGTACCCGGAAAACCCCGTTAGCTGTTGGGCAGGTTTGGATGAACAATGCACTGGGGGTGTACGTACACCACATGGACTGCAGCAGTTCAGGAAGGTGGCTCAACACCACCTTCTCAGGGGGGCAGTTAAGGATGGGCAACAAATGCTGGCCTAGCCAGCGACGCCCACATCCTGTGAACAGAGAAAATAAATCAATCTGCCTACCTTTTTGGAGCACACCCTAGTTCTTGTATCGCACCGGTACAAAACAGCTGCACTAATCTTAAAATAAGAGGCCGATAGTACATTTCTAACACAAATTGAATTTCTCCGAATTTTCTTTTTAGAATTTTGATTCATTTTCCACAGTGATCGCTCAAGCTTTTGTCGTCAAAATTAGCACCAATTCTCCACATCTCAAGCCCACTAGGTGGATCAAATGCCTGATATGGGACTAGAATGAAGAACAATTGGCCTTTCAATGGGTCGTCCTACACTCACTTCCAGGGGCGTGAAAGAAAATGTCAGTCAATTGTGGTACTGCGACCCCGAATTTGATGTTTCCCAATTTTGATCCTGCAGGAACACCGACGTCCACACCGTTGCTTCCCTGTTGAAGCTGTACCTGAGGGAGCTGCCAGAGCCCGTCATCCCATTCGCCAAGTATGAAGACTTCATCTCATGTGCACAACTATTGGCTAAGGATGAGGAGGAGGTAAGTCCGCCCAGTGTGCGTTTGCTCCGGAATGTATGAGGTCCACCTTGCCAGAATTCCCAGAAATTGGGCTGCCCCATGAGGTTTCTAGTGGGCCGGTTACACCCACTCATTTCTACCTTGACCGTCTTTTGGCTGAGAACGGACTCAAAACTGCCCAGTGGCATTTTGGTGTCAGGTCAAGCAGAGGGCATCAAAGCGGGCAGTGTGAGACAGGAGATCATTGGGTTTGAAGGTGTGTCAAGAAGCTCCTTAGTGTTCCTGCTTGTCATACGTTCATGAAGAGCCTGATCTTGGTTCACAATCGCTGACACCGGGGACATACACAGCGAGCCCGTCTGCCTTTGTTCAGAAAGCAGTAGAGAAGCTGACCGTACAAATTGTGTCCTCTTTCCCCTCATAACACCTTTTTACAATTACCAACCCATGTAGCCTAACCAGGTTTGACTTAATGTCACAGTTATTGGGTGGTGACTGGCGAATACCAGCATAGAATCCTCGAATCCGTACAGTGCAGAAGGAGGCTATTTAGCCATGGAGTCGGCACAGACTCTCTGAAAGAGCCCACTTCCGCCCCCCCCCCTCCCGCCCTATCCCCTAACCTCACCTAACCTGCACACCTTTGGACTGCGGGCGGAAACCGGAGCACCCGGAGGGAACCCACGCAGACAATGAGAAAATGCAAACTCCACACAGACAGTCGCCCGAGGTCGGAATTGAACCGGGATCCCTGGCGCTGTGAGGCAGCAGTGCTCACCACCGTGCCACCCGCAATACAGCAAGAATCTGGTGGGGGCACTTATTGCAGCAATGACGTCTCCCTTCCATTAGGGGAAAGATTATTTAATTGCTGTTTGGACAAAGAAATCAATCATTCGTTTCAATTGAAATTACCATAGACGTCAGTGTAAAAATTGTCCTTTGAAGCCTTGATAAAGTCCCTCCAAAGACAAGGACCAGCTTTTTATACTGAATAAAAAGATGAATGCCACGTTATGGGCAGTCACCATTTTGAAGTGTCATCTGCTTCCAATGCAAAGAGTGGGCGTCTGTTCAACTCCCAGACCCCGTTGCAAAATAGCCCGTATCGCCTGCTCGACCCCATTGGTCAAGTTGTAAGGTACCTGTAAGTAAAACATGTATTTTTGTGGAGAACAATTGAGGGTGGTGACTAGTACAAGTCTACCGCGTCATGGCTGGAAGGGAGGTCAAGCTAGATGTTGAGTATATGGAAAAATATGACTTTTGGGACCAGAAGACTGGGGTTCCCCACGTGTCGCGAATTATGGTATGTAGTACTGTTTCATCATCTCAATAACATGTTCCAGCAGTTGAAAGAACAGTACAGCACAGGAACAGGCCCTTCAGCCCCCCACTCCTGTACCAGACATGACACCACCCTTGGCCAAAACCCTCAGCATTTCCGTGTGCCGTATCCCTCTGTACGCATCCTTTCCATGAAAGGGTAAAGAGTTGTCCGCAAGTGTGTGCCATTTTCTTTTTTTTTAAAACATTTTATTAAGGCATTCATGATTTTATAATAACAGAGAGTACAAAAATAATTGTAAACATAATTCAGTGCATAACACCCCCCCCATATAGACTATGGTACCCAGGCAGTGTCCAGAGGGAAGGTGGATGGAGACTCTCTGGTGGCAGGGGCCTTGCTTCACTTTGGAGTCAATTTGGGCCTTTGCTCGCAGTAAGCAGCCTGAGATTGGCAGCAAGGTCAAGCAGTCTTGGTCACACGCTGATGCCCAGAATGTCAAGCGAGCCTGCCTACACTGCCAATCGCACCATGTCCCCAATTCAACATTTAATTGGAAGGATTGCTAAACCCCTTATCACTGTGGTGATGGCCTTTTAATCTGTTAGCTTTCATTTGCTTGAGCCGCGATTGCGCTGAAAATGTAAACAAATTTGAGAGCATCGCGACGGATTACAGGAGAGTACAGCAGTGGCAGTGTGCTTGTTGAACTACTGTGAGGGCAGCACGGTGGTGCAGTGGTTAGCACTGCTGCCTCACGCCGGTGAGGGCCCGGGTTGGATCCCAGCCCCAGGTCACTGTCCATGTGGAGTTTGCATATTCTCCCCGTGTCTACGTTGGTGTCACCCCACAACCCAAAAATGTGCAGGTTAGGTGGATTGGCCACGCTATATGGCGCCTCAATTAGAATTTGTTTTTTTAGAAGAACTACTGTCAGGGGAGTTCCAGATTGGTGGAGTTCTAAGAGTGCCTCAAGCCCTGGACAACCCTGAAACCTGTTGAATGGGATGAGATCTGTGCACCTATCACCAACTGCCTTTTTATAGCATCTAGTCCCGTTGAAACATTTCTGACGGGCCTTGCTTCTGTCAGTTTGTGAGGCAGATCATTCCAAAGATTCAACCCACTCCACAATGGCACGGTAGCACAGTTAGCACTGTTGCATCACAGCTCCAGGGTCCCAGGTTCGATTCCCGGCTTGGGTCAGCGTCTGTGAGGAGTCTGCACGTTCTATTCGTGTCTGCGTGGGTTTCCTCCGGGTGCTCCGGTTTCTTCCCAAATTCCAAAGATGTGCGGGTTAGGTGGATTGGCCTTGCGAAAATTGCCCCTAAGTGTCCAAACGTTTGGGTGGCGTTACTGGGCTACGGGGATAAGTTACAGATGTGGGCTTGGGTAGGGTGCTCTTTCCAAAGGTGGGCGAAGTCTCGATGGGCCGAATGGCCCCCTTTGGCACTGTAAATCCTATGATATGAGGGTAGAATTTCCCTGGACGTTCTCTTGCCTTGAACTCTGTGGAATTCAGAAACCGTGTCAACCGTTATTCACGCTGTGGGTCCAGGCTTTCAACACGTTGTGACAGGAGATCAGGGGAACCGCTGGCTATGGAGTAAAGGTGAAAGAGTGGGGTGGGGGGGGTGTGTCACTAATTGGCTAATTTTTTTCAAGAGTCAGGACAGGCTAAATGGGCCAAATGGCTTCCTTCTGTCCTGTAAGCATTGCATGAACTCAGGCAGAAATACTTCCTCTGCAATTTTAGAATCATAGAACACCTACAGTGCAGAAGGAGGCCATTCGGCCCATCGAGACTACACCGACCCTCTGAAAGAGGACCCTACAGAGGCCCAAACCCCTCGCTATCACCGTAACTCCACCTAGGGCCAATTTAACACAGCCAGTTCCCCTAACCTGCCCATCTTTGGACTGTGGGAGGAAACCAGAGCACCCGGAGGAAACCCACGCAGACACGGAGAGGACATGCAAACACAGACAGTCACCCGAGGTAGGAATTGAACCCGGGTCCCAGGCACTGTGAGGCAGTAGTGCTAACCACTCTGCCGCCGGTGCCGCC
The DNA here is from genome assembly GCF_902713615.1 of Scyliorhinus canicula. Taxonomy (NCBI): domain Eukaryota; kingdom Metazoa; phylum Chordata; class Chondrichthyes; order Carcharhiniformes; family Scyliorhinidae; genus Scyliorhinus; species Scyliorhinus canicula. The sequence continues at coordinate 19,530,358 of NC_052167.1, forward strand.
CGTGTTGCAGGACTTGATAGCGGGTTTCCAAATGAGTATTGACCAAGTTTGTTTTTTTAAATGGTCCAGTTCTTGGTGAAGTGTTAGTCTGTCTGGGTGTGAAAGGTCAGTTCACACTGCCCTGTCTCTTTGTGCCACTTCAGCTGAGCTCACATCCGAATTTGGAACACCTTTGGTTCACAAAACGATCGCCTCAGTTTTAACACTGGGCCAGTTATTTGAAAATGAAAAAATGAAAATCGTTTATTGTCACAAGTAGGCTTCAATGAAGTTACTGTGAAAAGCCAAATTTTTGGCGGGAGAGGGATGCTGAGGGTTGTAGGGGATACATTTTAATTATTCTTTTTTTTTTAAACGACCCACTTCGGACCCTGACCGGCTTGCCCCAATGAAATGAAAATTAAAATCGCTTATTGTCACGAGGAGGCTTCAATGAAGTTACTGTGAAAAGCCCCTAGTCGCCACATTCCGGCGCCTGTTCGGGGAGGCTGGTACGGGAATTGAACCGTGCTGCTGGCCTGCTTTGGTCTGCTTTCAAAGCCAGCGATTTAGCCCAGTGAGCTAAACCAGCCCAAGCAGCTGACCTGGGTGGGAAACTCTCTCCTGGGCCTGGCGTCCAGGCCAAATTCATCCCTCAATCAACAGCGGAAAAACATCGCTTGGCCATTAACATGTTGCCCGTTGTGGGAACTCGCGATGTGCAAATTGGCTGTCATGTCTCCTATCTTCCAACTGCTCTTCAAAAAGTACTTTTGTTATCAATAAAGAGCTTTGGCGACATCCAGAGGTTGTGAAAGGCGCTATATAAATGGAAATCTTTCTTCTGCCTAATCAGACCACCCACTAAAAATTGCAGTTGGGTCCCGTTGATCTCAGGACCTGTTTACAATGGGCCCCGACTGCTTTGCGCCGCCTGCTGAATTGAACTGGTTACAGTTGCCCACCTGGGTGGCTCTGGGGAAGGTAGCTGGTTTTAACTGGCCACCTCTCTGGTTTGCACTGGAGGTGGTCAGCTGAAAATTGCCCTGGGTGTGTTTTTTTTTTCTTCGCGTCATCTGCCAGAACTAAAATGCGAACTGACCATCTGGTCTTCTTTTTATTCAGGGCGTCCAGGAGCTGATCAAACAGGTCACCAATCTGCCTCAGGCCAATTACAATCTCCTCAAATATATCTGCAGGTGGGTTTTCTACCATGACTGGGCGGAACCAGTAGTCCGGTTCAGTGACACGATAAAGCCATCACTGATGTGTGTTCCTCGTCCCTTTGTGCCGCTCTACAATATTCCACACTGTTTTCCCTCTCCCGGGCCGAAACAGAATTGCAAAACATGTTTTGTGTGCGGCGATTGCCGCTAATACGAGAACTTGAAGTAAAATAGTGTTTTGGCAATGCCTGGTGCACCTATTTCCAAGGTACAAAGCCAAATACTTGCAGTTCCAGACACGGGCCCAGAGTCCCCAACTACTCCTCATTTGACAAGCTCTTCATTCCTCCTCGCCTGTCCAAGTCCTTCTGCAGCCCCTCCCCCGCTTCCTCAATAGTATCTCTCCCTCTGCATATCTTTGTATCATCTGCAAACTTAGCAACAATGTCCTCAGTCCATTCTTCCAGATTGTTAATGTATATCATGTTCAGCAAAAATATAAGGGGAGAGGGTGGCTTAGTGGTAAAGTCAGTAATCCAGAGGTCTATTTAATGCCCTGGGGGAACATGGGTTCGAAACCCACCACGGCAGCTGATGGACATCAAATTAAAATGAATCTGGAAATGAAAGCTAATCTGGGTGATAGCGATCATGCCATTTGTTGTAAAAACCCATCGGGTTCACTAATGTCCTTTAAGGAAGGAAATCAGCCATCCTTACCCGGTCTGGTGACGCCGGACCCACAGCAATGTGGTCGACGCTTAAGTGCCCTCTGAAACGGGTGAGCAAGTAGGGATGGTCGACAAATGCCCAGCCAGCGACACCCACATACCATGGTCGAATAAACGAAAAACAAAGAATTGGATCAGGAACCATACTTTGAGCTATGAGACTTCGATAATATTTTGCATTTGGAAGAAGGCAGGAGGGAATACCGCCACTCAAGTACACAAAGTACACCCCAACCAGTCAAAGCAGCTGATTCCATTGTTTGCACGCAGCAATGGTTAAAAACCCCAGTGAACCACAATTGTTTAATTGTGACGACGATGCAGAATTATCACAAGGTGTGCGTTTGTATGCATTCTCTAATTAATACACGTACACCTTTATGAGGTAGAAATAAAAACCCTTTTGGCAAAATGAAAACAGTGGGTTGATACTGCATTTTCACTGACCTGCTAACATTTGCCGTATTACTCATAGGTTCCTTGATGAAGTTCAGTCTTATTCAAGTGTTAATAAAATGAGTGTCCAGAATCTCGCAACGGTCTTTGGACCAAATATTTTGCGTCCAAAGCTGGAAGACCCAGTGACTATTATGGAAGGTATGGAAATTGACTTATTAATTGTCATATTGGGGAGGTAGTGGTAATTTCGCTGGACTAGTAACCCAGAGACCAAGGTTCATACTCTGGGGACCCGAGTTCCAATCCCACCATGGCAGATGGTGAATTGGAATTCAATAAAAATGTAATTGTCATATTATATTCATTGCGAATCCATACGCCAGGTAAGATCATATGGGATTGGAGTAGTTTATTCGCTTGGCTAGAAGACTGGCTAATGGATAGGAGGCAGAGAGTCGGGATAAATGGGTCTTTTTCTGGTTGGCAAGATGTAACCAGTGGGATGCACAGGGTTCGGTCCTCAGGGCCCCAACTATTTACAATGTATATTAATGACTTGAATAGAAGGCACGACAGACAAATTTGCAGATGACACTAAAGTAGGTGGGGATATAAGTTGCAATGAGAACACCACCTGGAGGTTCCCCTCCAAATCAATCACCATCCTGACTTGGAAATATGTCGCTGTTCCTGGCACTGTCGCTGGGTCAAAATCCTGGAACTCCCTCCCTAACAGCACAGTGGGTGTACCTACACCACATAGACTGCAGGTGGTTGAAGAAGTCAGCTCACCACCACCTTCTGAAGGGCAACTAGGGATGGGCAATGAATGCTGGCCTAGCCAGCGACGCCCACATCCCGTAAATGAATTTTTCAAAATAAGAAATTTACAAATGGATGTAGATCGTTGAGGTGAGTGGGCCAAAAGTTGACAGTTGGAGTTTAATGTAGATGAGTGCGAAGTTATCCAATTTGGTCGTTAAAATGGAATTGCAACTTATTATCTAAATGGAGAGAAACTTCCGAGTGATTCTGTGCAGAGGGATCTGGCTGTCCTCGTGCATGAATCTCAGAAACCTAATGTGCAGGTACAGCAGGTAATAAGGAAGGCAAATGGAATTTAGGCCTTTATGGCAAAATGGAATAGAGTATAAAAGTAGGGCAGTGTTGCTGTAACTGTACAAGGTTTAAGTGAGACCTCATCTGGAGTATTGTGTGCAGTTTGGTCCTTTATTTAAGGCGGGATGTGGTTGTTTTGGAAGAAGTTCAGAGGAGATTCACTGGATTGATTACAGAGATGAGGGGTTCGTCATATCAAGAGAGATTGGGCAGTTTAGGTCGATACAATCTCAAGTTCAGAAGAATAAGAGGAAATCTCATTGAGGTATAGAACAACAAGAGGTCATAGTTTTAGGATAAGGGGTAGCAGATTTAAAACAGAGATGAGGAGAAATTACTTCTCTCAAAGGGCCGTGAATCGATGGAATTCACTTCCCCCCCCCCCCCCCCCCCCCAGAGTGCAGTGGATGCTGGGACATTGAGTAAATTTAAGGAGATAGATTTAATTAGTAATGGGTGGAAGGGTTATGGAGAACGGGCAGGAAAGTGGAGTTGAGGCCAAGAGGAGATCAGCCATGATCTCATTGAATGGCGGAGGGGGTTTGAGGGGCTGAATGGCCTACTCCTGCTTCTGGCTCTTATGTTCTTGTCCTGCTAGCCAGAGAATGGAGAGTTCTGAACTTCCTTAACTTTAAGCATTCACCCTGCTTTACAACTGATGGTGCCAGAAACGCACAAAAACCTGGCAGCACGATGTGTGGGGCCCCATTGCTCCTCCTGGCATGTTCGATCCAGCCCAGTTCAGCCCCACAGCCAAAGTCTAGACCACCCAGCAGCCTGCTCTTGAAAACAGATCAAACCAAGGTCCAGTTGAATGGTGGAGTAGCCTCAAAGGGCTGAATGGGTATAATCCTATTCCTGTACCTTTATGCGACATGAATAGTGAACTTAATCACCAACCTCACAGTAGCGCACAACTGTCGCATTAATATCTTTCGCAATTGTGTAGATTTTCTTGAGGCGAACCGCTAGATTAGGCGAGTGTAGCATTGAGAGGTGACCAAAATGGGCACCATCCTATCAGATTTGTGATTTGTAATGGAGGCGTCCATTTTGAAGCATCGGCGACATGGCCAAAGCTTCGGGGTTACGTGGTCAAGGGTCTTGTGACATTTCCACATTTCCCTCCGCAGTATATTCGATCCCCTGTAAACAAAGAGCACGTGTGCCAATTACCTTTTGGCTGTTCCTGGACAGGACTGAGCTCCTCCTCCAACTCGTCATTCTCTGCTCACACTGTCACTGTTGCCGGGGTCAACTTGTCCACTGGCCGATGTGTTCCAGAGTCTGCCTGCTTGGAAGCTCCGTTACAAATCATGGCAGATCCGAAAGTCAAAAAAATTCTGACTCCTTATTGGTGTATAAAAGCGGACCAATCGAGATGCGGCTTTGCTAATTCACGAGGCCCAAGAGTTTTAATCTATTCAGTCACGTCTTTGTCCGCAGTGTCAAAATGCAACTCAGAAAAAAAACCTTACAGGCTGAGTGGGTTCGTCTTTTAAACGTGGCCCAAGAGCTTTGGCGAGGAGAGCACATTTGTTAAAATGCGCCCAGAATGTGCTGGGCGCTGTGCTGATTTGGCCAAGGTGGAGATGCACCATCTTATTCACAGATGCCCGAATGTGAAATCTGCCCTTAATTAGCATAGCCACGCAATGTCATCAACGGAAATCAATTGTCCGCTGGTACATGGCTAATCTGGCCTCGGGATAACTGAATTTTAATGAAAGATTTGTTCAAGTAATTACTGCAGCTGAACGCACAGGCCGATCAGTGGTTCCAGTTGAGCGCTGGTCACATCTTGTGTTCCGAGGGCAGGTCAATTGACTCATTTATGGCACCTGTCACATCAGTGTGTGACCTGAGCGATTTTGGGAAAAATGCAGCAAACTCATTGAACAAGCACAATTAGTAGAAATTTGCTTTACAGACAGGGAGAACAGGCTGCTTGGGGGGTAGGGATGAGTGAAGAGGCATTTGAAACATTTGAAAAAGGCTCATGGAGACATGGGTGTAAATGCTGACGAGTGCAGCTCACTTACACTTAAATTTTCTTCATCTTTTACGCTATTACATTCCATTCAGATTCCACTGTTATTGTGTAAAACAACAATGGCAGTGTGTTCTCTATAGCTAACGTCCTTCCCAGTGTCAACGTTCGAAACTCAGGTCCGTTTCAGGGACTTGTACTGGAATACTCTCCACTTGTTCGGATGAGTGCAGCTCCAACAACAATCAAGAAGCTCGACACCACCCAGGACAAGGCAACCCGCTTGATTGACACCCCAACCCCCATCTTAAACATTTACTCCCTCCGCCGCTGATGCACAGTAGCAGCCATGTGTACCATCTACAAGATGCACTGCGGCATTCACCAAGGTTCCTTTGACAGCACCTTCCAACCCCACAACCCCTTGCCCTCTCGAGGGACGAGGGCAGTCGATGCGTCGAAACACCATCACCTGCGAGCTGCTCTCTAACCCACTCACCATCCCAACTTGGAAATATATTGTCGTCACTTCACTCCCGCAGGGTCCAAATCATGGAACGCCCTCCCCAAACAGCACTGTGTGTGTACCAACACCACATGGACAATGGGGTTTCAAGAAGGTGCCTCACAACCACCTTCACAAGGGCAATAGGGATGGACGATAAATGCTGGCATAGCCAGCGACGCCCACATCCTGTGAACGAAAAATAAATCAGGATTCATTACCAATTTGGTGGGACACTGACTTCCATTCTGTGGGAGGGAAAATAAATGAATTGAAGTACAAGTCCTGCTCCTGAACATTGTGCCATGTCGGTTGAATTGGGGGCAGTTGGGTTGAGTGGCAATGCCAATGGTCAACAGCAGGTTGGCATTCATTGTCCAGGCTGGCAAAGAGTGGCAAGTCGGGTTAGTTCCTTAAGAGCTGGCAACACCGATGACGCCAAGCCTGGGTTTGCTTTGGGAAAGCAAGGTATGACATGAATTTCCATTCAAAAATTCTCCCTGGTTAAAGAAAGCTTGGCATATCCATTTGGATTGGGTCATGGAAATGGTGTTAATGTGTACTGTAAAGCTTTCTTCACTCCCTGTGGGGAAGTTTTGCTTGAAGATGGACGATGTTGCAATTCTCCAACCCTACTGTGCAGTATGGGGGTTCCCGCTTGTTTCAAAATTAACCTTTTTGAACAAAGTCTCAGGAACGTTTGCATTAGCTTTTGCAATGAAGGGCACTTGTGCATTCATAAATTGACCCGGCAAAACATATTTCATACCGATTATGTGCGGTCCAGATAAACCCTCTCCTTTTTTCTCCCCTCCACAAACAGGTACCTCCCTGGTGCAGCACTTAATGACCATGTTGATCAGTGAGCACGATAGACTTTTCCCCATCAGCCGCAGTGACATTCTGATCCCACAGACTGAAGTGACATCGGGGGGCAAGCGCTGTCTGGTGGAGTGGGTGTCTGAGGAAGAGTGCGTGGAAGCCAAGACGGACATTCAAGTGGGCAGCTTCTGCAACAGCGCGACCTCGCTCGACGTGAACGTCAGCACCCCTGTGACCATTTCCAAAAATGCACCTCAGGAGCAAACCGAGAAACAGGTTCCCATAAGCACCAGCCCAAGCAGGAGACTACAGACACTCCCTGGGTGGAAATATTCTTTTAAACAGACTGGAGGAAGGTCCGGCAATGCCAAACTAGGGGGCTCGAGTCTGGATATCCCACATTTAACAGCCAGCGGGAATTGGCTGATGAACGGTTTATCGTCACTCCGAGGGCATAGGAGGACTTCATCCGGGGACAGGGTCAAAGAAACGGGGTCGTCGCGCTTGTCCACCTATGACAATGTCCCGTCGTCAAGTCTTTCCTTGAGTGTTGGGGACAGGCAGAGTGTGATAAGCACTACGTGGTCCACCTCCTCCTGTGAGATATCCGTGGTCGACTCCAGTAGTTCCGCGCTCTGCCCTGAGAGCGACTCTTCGGTGCTCGACTGCACGAAAGTGGACTGGCCCGTGCAGGTCACCCAGCCGCAGGGCGAGACGCAGAGGTTCGAGACCGGCAATAGGATCGAGCAGTTTGACGTGTGCATCAGCAGCGTGAGCGGCAGCCAGAACAGTGACTTGGTTACGGCGCCGAATGACTCCGCCGCGTGTTCGCGAGCGCTTCAGAGTCTGGTCACCGAGCTCAAGTCCGAACTGACCAAACAAAGGGCAGAGTACGAAACCAGGATTAAAAGGTGATATAACAAGACACGCCCCTCTCGAGTTAAATGTATAACTGCTTTTCGAGAAACCAGGTTAGAGTTCAGCTGCAGAATAAGCCAAATCTGGTTAAAAATGTGGCTTTGCACTTAGTTTAATTCGGACGTATAAAATCGAAAGGTTTTCCAGGCTGATGGTAGTTTGGTCTAAAATATGCATGCATTCCGATGCTATACATTCAAAAACACATGTACTGTTACCACATAACATGTCCATCTGGTATGAATCCCAGTCCCTAATTGGAATCAGACTATGGAAGCGAACAAACTTTCTGACTGGTTCTCCCAATGACTACAACAGCTTTGTGTGGGTCAGTATAGCTTATATCACATGAATGGCGGGTGGGAGGGTTCACCTTTTTTTGAACTCTTGGCTAACTGCATGCTTTCTGGAGACGGGCTTTAAGCGATAATGTGCGCACTTAAAACTGTACCAGGGAAAATAGCCATGGGGGAAGGCCGCCCTGCCACCTGCGTTGGGTCTGCCTAACCTCCGATTTTCTTGAATGCACAGAGACCTCGGTATTGCTGTTTCAATCACTGCGCCAGATTTCTTCTCCAATAACGTGTGTTTTAAATTTTGAAAATCCTTCATAACATTGGCGATCATTTTAAATGAGCACAATATTCACCCAATCGAAACTCTGCTCTTCGTGAGGTGGGGCTGCGAGGATCGGACTGGGTTTTAAAAAAAATATAAATTTAGGGGGCAGCATGTACGGTAGCACGGTAGCATGGTGGTTAGCATCAATGCTTCACAGCTCCAGGGTCCCAGGTTCGATTCCCGGCTGGGTCACTGTCTGTGCGGAGTCTGCACGTCCTCCCCGTGTCTGCGTGGGTTTCCTCCGGGTGCTCCGGTTTCCTCCCACAGTCCAAAGATGTGCGGGTTAGGTGGATTGGCCATGCTAAATTGCCCGTAGTGTCCTAAAAAGTAAGGTTAAGGGGGGGGGGGTTATTGGGTTATGGGTATAGGGTGGATACGTGGGTTTGAGTAGGGTGATCATGGCTCGGCACAACATCAAGGGCCAAAGGGCCTGTTCTGTGCTGTACTGTTCTATGTTCTATGTGGCGCACTGGATAGCACTGGGTCTGCAGCGCTGAGGACCCGGGTTCGAATCCTGGCCCTGGGTCACTGACCGTGTGGAGTTTGCACATTCTCCCCATGTCTGCGTGGGTTTCACCCCCACAACCCAAAGATGTGCACGGGTAGGTGGATTGGCCACGCTAAATTGTCCCTTAATTGGAAAATTGGTTTTTTTTTTTAATTATAAATTTAGAGTACCCAGTTCTTTTTTTTTTTTTTTGCCCTTTTTTTCCCCCAATTAAGGGACAATTTATCGTGGCCAATCCACCTACCCTGCACATCTTTTTAGATTGTGGGGGTGAGACCTATGCAGACACGGGGAGGATGTGCTAACCACTGCACCACCGTGCCGCCTGGAGTGGGTTACCAGCAACAGATGTTATCAGGCATTTCTACTTTGCAACCACACCACGTTAAGTTGTCAAACATTCGGAACACAAAGTTCCAAGCTGTTCAATGATAGTAAACATAAGCAGCTGACTGACTGATCAGCTACAGTGCTCTGAATAATCTCCGAAGTAGCAGGATCTTCAAATGAGCATGGTTCTCGGAAGGACACACTGCTGCTGTTACGTTTTTGTGGACTCCAGCTGTCTGCAATGACATCTGCTTCCAGGGCAGCCTTGTTAAAGGCTGCCGAAATGTACCTTCCTTTTTGGCTTGTAGAGTGAGGGTGTGGTGATACTGTTAACTTTAGCATTGTAGCTAAGATGGTGCTACAGGCAGTCCTCGACTTTATGATGTTCGAGTTACAAAGAATGGAAGGTGACGGTGGTGCAGTGGTTAGCCCTGCTGCCTCACGGCACTGAGGACCCAGGCTCGATCCCGGCTCTGGGTCACTGTCCGTGTGGAGTTTGCACATTCGCCCCGTGGGTTTCGCCCCCAAAACTCAAAAGATAGACATAGAACATAGAACAGTACAGCACAGAACAGGCCTTTCGGCCCTCAATGTTGTGCCGAGCCATGATCACCCTACACAAACCCAAGTATCCACCCTATACCCGTAACCCAACAACCCCCCCTTAACCTTGTTTTTATTAGGACACTACGGGCAATTTAGCATGGCCAATCTACCTAACCCGCACATCTTTGGACTGTGGGAGGAAACCGGAGCACCCGGAGGAAACCCACGCACACAGGGGGAGGACGTGCAGACTCCACACAGACAGTGACCCAGCCGGGAATCGAACCTGGGACCCTGGAGCTGTGAAGCATTTATGCTAACCACCATGCTACCCTGCTGCCCCCAGATGTGCAGGGTAGGTGGATTGGCCATGCTAAATTGCCCCTTAATTGGAAAAAAACTCTAAATTTAAAAAAAGTGTTACAATGAACGCTATTTACAAGGTTTATAAAATGACATCCTGTTTCAACTTTGCAATAGAGATGTAGACTTTCCAACGCCACGTCAGAGAACCATTAGCCTTTTATTAATAATAATAATCTTCATTGTCACAAGTAGGCTTACACTAACACTGTGAAAAATTACTATGAAAAGCCCCTAGTCGCCACACTCCGGCGCCTGTTCGGGTACACAGAGGGAGAATTCAGAATGTCCAAATTACCTAACAAGCACGTCTTTCAGGACTTGTGGGAGGAAACCGGAGCACCCGTAGGAAACCCACGCAGACACGGGGAGAACTTGCAGACTCTGCACAGACAGTGACCCAAGGCGGGAACCGAACCTGGGACCCTGGCGCTGTGAAGCAACTGTGCTAACCACTGTGCTATTGTGCCGCCCCTGCTACCGTTACCATTTATTATATCCCTCATGTTCCCCCTTTCACAATCTCAGGAAGGGAAAATTACATATCAGATACAATACAGAGGTGTCTTTGAAAGTGTAGGCATTATTAGAGCATGGGAAATACACAATTGTCAAGCAGTAATACTGAAGCAAGGTCAAAAACGGTTTCACTATTTAGTGATAACGTATCACGCCTCAGTTCAGGAACCAATCCCTCATTTATTACATTGTTCCTGCAAAAACCGGTTCCGACCTCCGACATTTTGACTTACAACCCGGTTTCTGGGAACCAATTGAGTCATAATGAGAACGGCCTGTATACCAGCAGTGGCAGATTTGGAATAACTGCACCCCGGCTGTGGAAATTGTTTGATGTGATGCTTTGCTGCCCACCACATTAATTCAACGTGGGTGTCAGGTGAAATGGGGGGAGAGAAATGTACCAATGCTATTTGAGCCAAGTCATCCCATTTGCCTTCCCAATCACCTTCTGTACCTGCGCGCCAACCTCTTTGATTTACATACAAGGACACCCAGGTCCCTCTGTACCGCAGCATTTTGCAAGTTTCTTTCCAATTTCGTGATACTCTGTTTTCTATTCTTTCTGCCATTTTCCCAGGCTATACTCCATACGCCAAGCCTTTGCCCACTGACATCACCTGTCTATATCACTTTGCAAACCCCGTGTCCTCCTCCTCACTTGCTTTCTCACTTTTCTTTTAAAATCAGAAAATCTGGCTGTCCATTCATCCAAGTCAAATAGTTGATCTAATCAGTCAATCCTCTATCCACGCTAATATATCATCCCCAACACCAAGAGCTCTCATCTTGTAACCTTTAATATGGCACCTTATCAAATGCTTTTTTTGGAAATGCAAATATACTACATCTACTGGTTCTCCTTTATCCACCCTGCTTGTTACATTCGTAAAGGACTCTAACAAAATTGGCAACACTGTATCCGCTGCCAAGACAAGATGGCCGCAAATATTTTTTTTTTTTTTTTTTTTTTATAAATTTAGATTACCCAATTATTTTTTCCAATTAAGGGGCAATTTAGCGTGGCCAATCCACCTACTCTGCACATTTTTGGGTTGTGGGGGCGAAACCCACGCAGACACGGGGAGAATGTGCAAACTCCACACGGACAGTGACCCAGAGCCGGGATCGAACCTGGGACCTCAGCGCCGTGAGGCGGTTGTGCTAACCACTAGGCCACCGTGCTGCCCTTGATGGCCGCAAATATGACTACCGATACGCACCCGCGCCACTGCCCTGACCCGCGCAGGCGCAGAAATTCAATTATGTCACTTTGCTGTTCCCCAGCCTGCCAGAAAGCTTTTGATTGAAATTTAACTCCACTATATTATTTTTTAAAATATTTTTATTGAGATTTTTGCATTTTTTACAGAGTTTACAGAAAGACATCATCATGTATTTATATAGCAATAGCCCGCTTTCCCCACCCCCCCTCCCCACATCAGATGGCCCCACCCTCCCTCCATGGTTTAGTTTTACCCCCTGGCGTCTTGGTTTGTTCTGCTTTTTGACAGGGTTTTCCCTGTTTATTTGTGTCGGCCCCGGCAGACCCCGAGATCGTGCAACGGGCTCTGTTTGTTTGCCGGTTACAACGGACTTTTCCATCGGGGGGGGGGCTTCGCTCCCCTCCCCTCCCCATGGCGGGTTGGTTCCGTTCTGACCTGGAATCTTTTGTCCCTATTGTGGGGCCCCCCTCAGTATTCGCCCCCCCCCCCCCCTCCTCCCCCCCCCCCCCCCCCCCCCCCCCCCCCACCCTCCCCTAGCTCTATTGGCTATTTGCTTCAAACAGGTCTTGGAAAAAGTTGGCGAATGGCTCCCATGTCCTGTGGAAGCCCCCTGCTGGCCGTCGATTGGTGAATTTAATTTTCTTCAGGTGGAGAAATTCTGACGGGACGGCCAGCCAATCTGCAGCTTTGGGTAGCGCAGCTGATCGTCAGCCCAGCAGGATACTTCAGTGGGGCGATTAGTGAGGCAAAGGCAAGGGTGTCGCCCCCCCCCCTCCCCCCTTAAATAGTTTAGGCTAATCTGGTACCCGAAGGCAGCCACTTTCAGGCTTGGCTCCACCCTCACCCCCGCAACCTTGGACATTGCCTGAAAGAGGGCTGACCTGTGCCCGGCAAGTCTGGGGCAGGCCCAGAACATGTGGGCGCGGTTGGCTGGGCCTCCCTGGCACCTTTCACGTTTCTCCTCCACCTCTGGGAGGAATCTGTTCATTCGGGTTCTCGTTAGGTGTCCTCTATGCACCACTTCCAGTTGCATGAGGCGCACGAGGAGGTGGAGTTGGCCCTGTTCAGTGCTTCACTCCAGGGTCCCCATCCAATTTCAATCCCTAGTTCTTCCTCCCATTTTTCCCATGTCTCATCCAGCAGGGAGTGTGCCCTTTCCCGCAGTCGTTCCTACAGGGCCCCGCAGTTTCCCCCACCCAAATTGATGTCACAGCTCGTTCCTGTTGGGCAGTTATCGTTTTTCTGTCAGTTCCTCTAACGTCGGGAGTCTGCCATCTGCGTAGCGGTCCCCAACAGTCAGCGTCGCTGCCGTCCTGTCTCCATCTCTTAAAGGTGCCGCGAACCTGTGGTTGCCGCAGATGGGGGGCCATGGTGAATATTTTGATTAGGCCGAAGTGCTGACGCATTTGATTCCTGGTCTGGAGTGTGGCTACCACCACTGGGCTGTGGCTGCCTAGTGGTAGCATTGTAGGTATGTTCCTTTTTGGGGTACCTTGACTTCTACTCTTCCCCCCCCCCCCCTCCCCACTCCCCGTCCCCCAGTCACCACCCTGACTTAGAAAAATATCGCTGTTCCTTCAATGTCGCTGCGGCAACATCCTGGAACCCCCTCCCTAACTGCACGGTGCATGTACCTACACCTCAGGGACTGCAGCGGTTCAAGGCGGCAACTCACCACCACCTTCTGATGGGCAACTAGGGATGGGCAATAAACGTTGGCCGAACCAGCGACACCCACATCCCGTAAATGAATGAAATTTTAAATCGCTGTGGTCATTTTTTTCGATCGAGTGGGAAGAAGGTCTTTGGGATGTCGATCGGTATGAATCTGACTGGAAGAGGAAACTGGGCAGCACGTTCATCTTGATGGTCTACACCCTCCCCCCGTCATGGACCCACCTCCTCTGCAGGTGCTTATTTACATGCCAAGACTGGTCAGGTTCCACTTGTGGATCTGTGTCCAGTCGTGGTAATCTGGATTATCAGATAGCGGAATTTGCATTGGGCTCACGTGAATGGTAAACCCTCCAGCTCTGCCCCCCCCTCCCCCCCTTCCCCCCCCCCCCCCCCCCCCCCTCTCTGGTTCACCAGGAAGACTTCTCTCTTGCTCAAGTTGAGTTTATAGCCCGAGAAAGAATCCAAACTCTCTCAGGGGCTCCGTGATCCCTTCCATGCCCGTCTGCAACCTCACATCCATGTAGTGTGGAGTGTCGTCGGAGACTACGATCGCGGAATATTCCGCTCTCACTATCCCTGGAAGCACCAATTTCCCCACCACAAAGAAGTCGATGCAGAGGGTAACACGGTGGCGGAGTGGTTCGAACTGCTGCCTCACGGCGCCGGGGGTCCCAAGTTCACTGTCTGTGTAGAGTTTGCACATTCTCCTGTGATTGCATGGGTTTTGCCCCCACAACACAATGTTGTGGTAGATGGATTGGCCTCACTAAATTGCCCCTTAATTGAAAAAGACATTATTGGGTACTCTAAATTTTTTTTTAAAGCAGTCGATGTGGGTCTCGATCCTGTGTAACTGTGACACGAATGAGAACTCCATCTCTCCTGGGTGCATAAACCTCCATGGGTCCATTGCCCCCATCTGCTCCATAAATCTCCCCAGTTCTCGCCATGTTTGGTTCCCCCCCCCCTTTGAGGTTGAGTCCGTGAATCGGCGGGTCCCGTACAGGTTAACGTCCCCTCCCATGATTAGTCTGCGCGTGTCTATGTCGGGGATTTCTGGCATGGTCTCCTTTATAAATCCCGTGTTGTCCCAGTTGGCTGCGAACAGGTTCACCAGGACCACCGGTGCCCAGTCCAGGACACTACTGACCATGACACACTGTCCCGCTGGATCCGTACTCGGCCTCGTCACCAGTAAATGTCGTCCTCTTACTCAGCAGCATGGCTACCCCCCCTGGCTCTCGTCCCGTAGCAGGAATTGTACGTCATTCCCACCCAGCCCGTTCTTACCCCCAGTCAGTTCTTCTCCCTCAGGTGTGTCTCTTGGAGGAAGACTATGTCGGCTTTCATACTTTCAGGTGGGCGAAGACTCTGGATCTTTTCAATGGGCTAAGTCCCCTGAGGTTCCAGGTGACTATTCTGACGGGGGTATCTGCCCACACCCCCCCTTCCTGTGGGATTACCATACTTATCTTGTGGATGCGTTCCTGCACTCCGGGGTTTCCCGTTGCTAGGGGGCCACCCAACATGGCCGCAGTCACCATGAGGCTGGGCCCCTCCGCTCCCGGGTTTCCCTTTGTCCAGGAGCCACCCAACATGGCCGCCAACTCTGTGAACGCCCCTGCACTCTGGGGTTTCATTTTGTTTAGGGACTCTCCTGTTTGTGGTGCCAGCTTGTTCTGGCTGCCACATGTGGCCTGTTGTAGCCAGCCTAGAGCCCTACTCCCCCTTGTCCCTTTGTTCCCCCTGTGGTTTTGCTTCTCTCCCCTTCTGCTATCCCCCCCCTTCCCTACTGTTGCCCCCTCCTCTATTCTCCCCCTAGCCTCCCCCCCCCCTTTTGGTGGTGTACCCCTGTCGTGGCCGCCCCCTCATTCGTATCGCCTGGCACTAGCTTTCCTGTTAATGTGGTGGACTCCTCCTGGGGTCAGCCCGCTCCCCCTCCTATGCCCGCTGCTTTGAATACCCCTCTGTCTCCTCCTCACCCTCTCCTGCGCTCTGCTGCTCTCTAAAAGTGCCTATTTTCTTTTCCTTCGGAGGAGAGCCACCTTCAGTGCGACTGCTCAGTACATCCCCGTCCCTGGAAGTCCACCACTGTAATTATGACCCTTCACGAAGAAGGGATGGATTTGAGTTATTTATTGGATTTATTTAATGACGAGGCAGAGATTGTTAACAATGGGACATGGAGAAGCCCTGTGGACATGGAGTTATATTCGCATATCCCTCCCCATTCATTGACTGTGTTGATGCAGCACCTAATAGTCTGTGACTATTTGTTAGCCATGAATGGTTCATCCTTCTCATAGAGTCTTTCTTTCTCAATGGAATACGTCTTTGTTGAGCTTTATGAAATATATCTCCTTAAATATCTGTCACTGTTTATCTACCAGTTGTCTTTTTCCATCTATTTTACCCGTCTACGTAGCCAACTGTCTTACCATTATAATTTCCTTTTAAGTTTAAAACACTTGTTTCAAACCCAAGTTTCTCACCCTTAAACTGAATGTGGAATCAATACATGTTATGATCACTCTTCACTAGAGGATACTTTGCGATGAGGGTATGATTTGAAGGCTACTGAGTTCCTATTCAGAGGAAGTTGGAAACATTAGAAGTTAGAATACTTGACCGAATTAAAGGGAATTGGGCAAATTATGTCATCTGTACTAATTGTCTTATGGCAGCTGCTCCAGAGACTGTAATGTCATGAAAGGCAAGAGCAATTTCTTCCTGGCATCTGAAAAAAAGCAATCTCCATTTGTGCAAAACTTTGCTGGAATTGTTGCAATGTGAGATTTTGGAATTAAGGCATTTACCGGATCCGTGATGGCAGATGTTATTATGGGATGCTCTTGGTGCCCAGTCAAAAGCTCTGAATTTAGCAGAAATAACTGTGTCTGAGGCGTTGATGAAGAGCTAGACGGTGTGGGGGGAGGGTGGGAAACGTAAAACTGCAGAGCTCCAGGCCTGTTAAGACTGCAAGAAAATGGCCTGTACTTACTGAGATGAGGGTGACCCGGTAGCACAGTGGTTAGCATTGTTGCTTCAGAGCACCAGGGTCCCGGCCTGGGTCACTGCCTGCGGAGTCCGCACGTTCTCCCCGTGTGTGCGTGGGTTTCCTCCGGGTGCTCCGGTTTCCTCCCACAGGTCCCGAAAGACGTGCTTGTTAGGTGAATTGGACATTCTGAATTTTCCCTCCGTGTACCCAAACAGGCACCGGAATGTGGCGACTCGGGGATTTTCACAGTAACTCCAAAGATGTGCGGGTTAGGTGGATTGGCCATGATAAATTGCCCGTAGTGTCCTAATAAAAGTAAGGTTAAGGGGGGGTTGTTGGGTTACGGGTATAGGGTGGATACGTGGGTTTGAGTAGGGTGATCATGGCTCGGCACAACATTGAGGGCCGAAGGGCCTGTTCTGTGCTGTACTGTTCTATGTTCTATGTTCTATGTTCACTGCAGCGTTAATGTAGGCAATAATAAAGATTATTATTATTCATTGAAACTCTCGATGAGGCGAATGCTTTTTGATACTTTTTGAAACGAATTAGCAGTATCGCTATGCAAATCCGGAGTTTTGTCTTTGGAACGTTGGGAAATGAATGCAAAGGAGCATATTAGTGTACAGGAATAAGGAGGCCATTCTGCCTTTGCTGCCTCTTGGTCAAGGTGGTGATATGGCTGCTTGGGCCTCAATCCTCCAGAATTGGAAAGGGGAAATCCATTTCAGGTCCCCACAACTTAATTATCTAATAACCCTGTTCAAAGTACAAGTGGGTGGATATCTGGTGAAGATCATCAGGCTTGTGAGCCGTGTCTTGATGCCCCTCAGAATCCGGATTCATTTTTTTCTTTAAACAATAGGTTGCTTTTTGGGCAAGCTAGATTCTCCCTAATAAACTGTGCTTATTGTGTAGATTTGACCGAACAAAGCAAAGACTGTCTCTGCCTGAACATGTATCAGTTAGTTCTGTACACACTCGGGTCACTTTCCCAGTATGTGAAGTTCTTAATGCTTTATTTATCAGAGTGCAGGCAGCCAGCTGTCATCCTCCACCTCAACAAACATGGCTCGTCTCTGTGGGAACTGTGCACATTATCAGAGAGAGAAGGCCAAAGTCTCTCGGCTCTGCCAATTAAGCTTTAGGGGGGGGGCGACATGGTAGCGCAGTGGTTTGCACTGCTGCCTCACGGCGCTGAGGACCCAGGTTCGCTCCCGGCCCCGGGTCACTGGCTGTGTGGAGTTTGCACATTTTCCCCGTGTTTGCGTGGGTCTCACCCCCCACAACCCAAAGATGGGGGCTGGTTTAGCACAGGGCTAAATCGCTGACTTGTAAAGCAGACCCAGACAGGCCAGCAGCGCGGGTTCAATTCCCGTACCAGCCTCCCCGAACAGGCGCCGGAATGTGGCGACTAGGGGCTTTTCACAGTAACTTAATTTGCAGCCTACTTGTGACAATAAGCGATTTTCATTTCATTGTCATTTTCATTTCATGTGCAGGCTAGGTGGATTGGCTGTGCCAAATTGGCCTTTAATGGTGAAAGAAAAAAAGAACTGGGTACTCTAAATTAAAAAAAAACTCATTGCTTTTGCGTCCAACATTCATGAAGAAAAAAAGAGGCAGCTTCCTTTAATAGAAGTCTAACACCACCTTTATTGGTAGCTTGCTCTTTTCCCCCCTACCCTGCTTCAGCCTGGGGTGCAGGCCAATGGGTCATTTATTTTGGGTTCTCTGTCCTGACATCCTCATGGGAATGAATGGCAGTTCGCTCCATATGGAGTTAAACTAACACCATTGGGATACAAGAGAATAAATATCCTATGGAAGGTTTGTCTGTGAGTATCCCCATATATAGTGATGCCAAGACACCAGTCACTTCATTAGCAATGTAATGATCTTTGCAATTCAATATTTCCGGTGCATTTATTTTTTGTCGTACCTTTGAAGATCTGGCCTGCATTCCTCAGTTTTTTCTTTTGCTTGCTCAAGTTAATTTATTCACGAGTTGCTTTTAGATTTGGGAGTGTATAATTATCCTTCTTCCTCTATTTTTGTTTTATAGTTCTGACAGTCACTGAATGGCCTCCTTAAATGTTCTATGTTCCTATTTTTTTAAATTAAAATTTAGAGTACCCAATTATTTTTTTTTCCAATTAAGGGGCAATTTAGCATGGCCGACCCTGCACATCTTTGGGTTTTGGAGGTGAGACTCGCGCAGACACGGGGAGATGTTCTACTTTCCTATGATGATAATATGGGAGGCGGTGGTGTAGTGGTATCGTCACTGGGACCCAGAGTAATGCTTTGGGGGTTCCAGGTTCAAATCCCACCACTGCAGCTGGTGAAATTTGAATTCAATACAGACCCGGAATTAAAAGCTTGATGATAACCGTGAAACCATTCTCGATTGTCGTAAAAACCCATCTGGTTCTTTAATGTCCTTTAGGGAAGGAAATCTGCCCTCCTTACCTGGTCAGGCCTACATGTGACTCCAGACCCACAGCAATGCAGAGCTGGGCTGAGAAGTGGCAGATGGAGTTTAACCCTGACAAGTGTGAGGTTGTCCATTTTGGAAGGACAAATATGAATGCGGAATACAGGGTTAACGGTAGGGTTCTTGGCAATGTAGAGGAGCAGAGAGATCTTGGGGTCTATGTTCATAGATCGTTGAAAGTTGCCACTCAAGTGGATAGAGCTGTGAAGAAGCTGTGAAGATGGTGTGCTAGCGTTCATTAGCAGAGGGATTGAATTTAAGAGCCGTGAGGTGATGATGCAGCTGTACAAAACCTTGGTCAGGCCACATTTGGAGTACTGTGTACAGTTCTGGTCACCTCATTTTAGGAAGGATGTGGAAGCTTTGGAAAAGGTGCAAAGGAGATTTACCAGGATGTTGCCTGGAATGGAGAGTAGGTCATACGAGGAAAGGTTGAGGGTGCTAGGCCTTTTCTCATTAGAACGGAGAAGGCTGAGGGGCGACTTAATAGAGGTTTATAAGATGATCAGAGGAATAGATAGAGTAGACAGTCAGAGACTTTTTCCCCGGGTGGAACAAACCATTACAAGGGGACATAAATTTAAGGTAAATGGTGGAAGATATAGGGGGGATGTCAGAGGTAGGTTCTTTACCCAGAGAGTAGTGGGGGCATGGAATGCACTGCCTGTGGAAGTAGTTGAGTCGGAAACGTTAGGGACCTTCAAGCGGCTATTGGATAGGTACATGGATTAGGGTAGAATAATGGAGTGTAGATTAATTTCTTCTGAAGGGCAGCACGGTAGCATTGTGGATAGCACAATTGCTTCACAGCTCCAGGGTCCCAAGTTCGATTTCGACTTGGGTCACTGTCTGTGTGGAGTCTGCACATCCTCCCCGTGTGTGCGTGGGTTTCCTCCGGGTACTCCGGTTTCCTCCCACAGTCCAAAGATGTGCATGTTGGGTGGATTGGCCATGATAAATTGCCCTTAGTGTCCAAAATTCTATGATTAACCCAGGACAAAAGTTCAGCACAACATAGTGGGCCGAAGGGCCTGTTCTGGGCTGTATTTCTCTATACTCTATAATGTGGTTGACTCTTAACTGTCCCTCAAGGGCAATTAGGGATGGCAAATAAATGCTGGCACAGCCTGCGACGCCCACGTCCCAGGAAGGAATTAAAGAAAAAAATAGTTTCAGTTTTGGTTTGTAAATCTGTGAGGGGGGACAAAGGTTGTCCCCAATCAGACGGGCCAAGGAGGATTTTGAATCGAGGGCCTTCTGAAGGTTAGTAAAGTTCCAACCTGGATCCCAAAACCTAACCCTGGAACAGACAAGGAATGTTTACCTAATCAGACACTAAGTTTGATTGAGAAATCTAGTTCAAGGTACATCGCACTGGACACCAAAGTTGAAAAGAGTAGAAGAGAATGCATGAGAAGTCAGGGAATGGCTTTCATGTGACGAGTATGGATTTTAAAAGCTTGAAGCATATAGTTTTTTTAAGTTTTAAAAAATGAAGTACGGTATGAAGTTGGCCAAGAATCCAAAATTTATGAAGAGGAGTTGATAAGTTCAAAAAGTTTTAATAGTACGTAGAGGGAAATAGATGGGCGATGAAAGATTGTTGCAACTGCCATGGCAATTATGTAGGAGACACTGAGTCATTTGTTAGAAATTGCAGAGAGTACATACTTCCTGTGGTGTAAAACTTTGTTGCTCTTGATTCCTATGATTCCAATCACTTATATATCCTCCCTCCCTTCATCTAACCATTAATGGGCATTTCTTCACCCATCTTGTTCCCAACTCATTGGAATTCCTGACCAAAGCCTCTTCCCTAAAACTCACCAGCTCGATCAAAGGCTCAGGCATTCCTTCTAATCTGTCCTTTGGCTATTGAGGGACATTTTCCCTGTTAAATACACCTCATGAATACAAATTGTTTATGAGGGAAAGGGTTGACAAGGAAAGTCAGTCACATGTCAGCATCCAAATCGGGGCGAATATTGCAGTCCGATGCAAAACAGGTTTGAGGCTTTGCTTTGTGATCAAGGTGCATTGTGTTGGGCGGTTAGTGTTGTCGCTCCACAGAGGGGAGTGAAAGGGGAAATCAGATCCAATTGGTTTATTCCTATGAAAGACACAAGGCCCAAGATGGGCCATCGAAGAGATGGCGTAGCTGTGAAAATGTCAAAGGAACCTGACACATTTAAGAAATAGACAGTTTTTTAAAAAAACTTTTTTTTGTTTAAAATACAAGGGGAGGCCATTTGGTCCCTCCTGACTGTACTATCTCTCTACAAGGATAACCCAGCCTGGGCTACCCCCTTGCCTTTTCCCAGTAACCCTGAAAATCGTCTCTCTTGAGGAAATTACCCAATTCCCTTTTTGAAAGGCGCAGTTGAATCACGATGCTCTCGGGCGGTGAATTCCCGATCTTAACCGCCTGGCTGGGAAAAAACAAGTCATGTTGGGTTCTTTTGCCAATCACTGTAAATTGGCACCCTCAGATTCTCAACACTCCCACCAACGGGAATACCATTTTGGCAACAGATAAAACCTCAATTTAATTACAACACAAGGAACAGAGTTTTCAAAGATTACATCCTGTTTAAAGATAATACAGATTCACCAGTTCTTATAGAACATAGAACATTACAGCGCAGTACGGGCCCTTCGGCCCTCGATGTAGCGCCGACCTGTGAGTGCTTTAGATAGCACAATGCCAAGTTGGCTCCAAAATGGTCAAAATATGGGCGCTAATCTCTCAGGCACCAATCAGAATTGCCCCCAAGTTCTCTCCAATCTGGTAACTTGGCAGAATGGTAACTTGCGCCGCATTGTGATGTGAAAAATGGTAAAGAAGCCAAGTTAACTGTATCCCTCTCCTCAGGCTCGAAGGGTCCAGCACGGAGCTCCGATCTCAGGTGGGCAGACTGGAAGATGAGTTGGACCAAGGGAAGAAGAAGTATGCCATGCTTGAAATAAAGATGCGAAATGTCGATCGGGCCCGCGAAGATGCAGAGAAAAGAAACCAGCTCCTGCAGAAGGAGATGGAGGACTTTTTTGCCACATTAGGAGACCTGACACTGGAAGCCAAGGAAGCTAAACCCAAATAACAAAATGTGCTTAAAACTGCAGCATTGCAAGACCACGAAGACACCGTTTACATACTTGATTGACATTTTATAAGAAGCGTACCCATTTATTTTTAATGTTCTGGATTAATGTGTTGTGAGTATTAATAGACAATTCCATTTTGGACCATTCGTTCCTTTATGTCATTGAGAAGCCTCGTCTCTCCCACGGGCTGTTTACATATTCACTTCCCAAAGAACGACGTTGGCAATTGGCTTTGTCTTCTGGTTTAAGTCCACTCCAAAGCGACCCACACCAATGCTTCTCCTGCTTGAGAAGCAGCGATATGGCGTTTGATGGGGGCGAGGGCCATCCCTGTTCTCCAAAAGGCTTTTCTGGAATTGCCGCTGTGCTTTTCCATATTGAGTTTGAAATGAGAGGCCGGCTGTGATTTTTGCACAAACAATTAGACTGGGCATGGTTCAGGTTTTTGTTGGTCAGTACTTCACTCCACGATCTATATCAGGAGCCAAATTGTCAGATTTCTACATACAATTGAGGAATTTGTTATATTAGAGGTACCAATTTAAGACCTATTGGACTAACAGCGACAGCTAAGACCTATTACCAGTTCTAGGTCACACTCTGGGCAGAAATGGTGAAAACCTTTCTGTTTAAATGCACAAATGAAAAATATCCATTCCCTGGCACCTGGATATCAAGCTAACATGGCTGTTAACTCTCCGTTGACCATGTCAGAATTGATTTGAAAAGTAAAGCAGTCCAGTGCACAGTATGGAAATTTTGCCACGTGTTTTTTTTTGCACTAGTTACGCTGTGCAAGACTGCCTCTGGGGGTGCCCTCTCACAGCACCTCGCTTAATTTGATTCGGTGAGATTTTGTCCAAATCACACTGTGCGTTAATAAGAAACTTGACTGTACTTGGCACTGGACAAAGGGTCTGATGTTACTGGCCTGCATGAGAAACCGGAGATTGTTATTTAATGTATTTTATTCCAAACACGTTGAAAAAAAGGTAACATATACAACAACACCACAAACTCTCAGTCCACAGTTTGTACACTTTTTTTCCCCTTTTATCTCTTACCCTCTCCCCCCCCCCCCCCCCCCCCCCCCCCCTCTACTACTCCCCGCCCCGCACAACGAACGGTTCCTCAAACAATTAATTTGAAAAGTAAAGCAGTCCAGTGTACTGTATGGAAATTTTGCCACGTGTTTTTTTTTTGCACCAGTTACACTGTGCAAGACTGCCTCTGGGGGCAGCCCCCAGCGTGTCTCGAAGCCCTCCGCTGACCCCCTCAACTCAAATTTAATCTTGTCCGTTCGGAGAAAGTGGGAGAGGTCCCCCAGCCGGGCCTCCACCCCTGGCGGTGTATCCGACCTCCAATTCAGCAAGATCCTTTGCCGGGCAATTAGAGAGGCATCGTGCCCCCCCCCCCCCTCCCAACCCCCATCAGCTCCGGCATTTCCGATACCCCAAAGATCCACCGCCATTGGGACCAGCCTGACCTCTACCCCCACAATTTTAGTGAACGTCCCAAACACCGCTTCCCAGAAACTCTCCAGCTTCCTGCAACCCCAGAACAGGTGGGCATAATTCGCCCAACCTCGCCCATACCTCTCTCACTCATCGGCCACCCTTTGGAAGAACCCACTCATCCTCGCTCTGGTCACGTGTACCCAATGCACCGCCTTGAACTGAATCAAGCTCATCCTCGCGCAAGAAGAGGTTTGAATTCACCCTATGCGTCGCCTCACACCACGGTTCCCAACCTATTCCAAACCCCCCCCACCCCCGCCCTCTCCACCAACTCCTCCCATTTGAAGAGAAACCTGAGATTTAGCACGTGGAGACAGACAAACAAAAATTGAGAAAAGGGGTAGAAGACGGGTAGGAGTTGAATCCACAATCAATCATGAGAATATGCCTCCGTGAATTGAGATCATGCACTCAACGTCACCGTGCTGCACAATTACAGGACACCGCACTTAAATTGGCCCCTCGTTTTCCTTCTCCGGTTTGTTTAGACTTGAGAATAATCTGGCTGGACGTCTGACCCCTTTTCCCCATCAGATCGGCAGGAAAATTACAAAGGTAGCTGGCAACTTAGCAAAACGACTCCAGATTGTGCATCAGGAATGAGTGGATTCCCTCTTCACGTCACGTCGAAACTGAAAATTATTGTGTTGGGGGGGTTTTGGAACCAAACAAAGAAAAAGAGAATTCTCAGGTTAATATTACTCTTCACCGCTGGGCATCGAAACTCTGATCTTTAATGACCACTTGCTAATTTGTAGGCTATACAGAGGGTATAAGATGAAAAGCAAGTGTTAATCTTTTATAATGAGCACAGTAAGAAGTCTTACAACACCAGGTTAAAGTCCAACATGTTTGTTTCAAACACGAGCTTTCGGAGCACTGATTCACCTGAGGAAGGAGCAGTGCTCCGAAAGCTGGTGTTTGAAACAAACCTGTTGGACTTTAAACTGGTGTTGTAAGACTTCTTACTGTGCTCACCCCAGTCCAACACCGGCATCTCCACATCATTTTATAATGAGGACAATCATCTGTCAAGTTTCCCCCATTCCCTTTTATAACCTATCGAACTAACCGGCTCAAAGCAAAAAATGACAATTTTCACACAAGAAAATGGTAGATCTTAAGAGTTGATCTTAAGGGTTAATGTTTGTATTCATACAGTTAAGGGGCTGGTTTAGCACAGGGCTAAAGAGCTGGCTTTGAAGGCAGGCCAGCAGCACGGTTCAATTCCCGTGCCAGCCTCCCCGAACAGGCGCCGGAATGTGGTGACTAGGGGCTTTTCACAGTAACTTCATTTGAAGTCTACTTGTGACAATAAGCGATTTTCATTTCATTTCAATTACCAACTGAAGCACAATGAATATACACCTTCTAAATAACAATGCAGATCATGTGAAATGAAAGAATACCTTGAGTCCAGTAGGAGTGTTTGTTTTCCTAGGCCGGTGCATCGTGGGCCAATGACGATTGTCCAAGGAAGACATGTCCTGGAACAGCTCAGCTCATGAAGGACACGGACTAATTAGCTCATGCAGAACTTTGCTGGGTAGGCTAGAATTGTGTCCAGAATATAAACCAAAACGTACTTAGGATTGAAGTTACTTCTCTACGTGGACGGACGTTTAAATGCTCCCTCTGCGAACACTTTGGTTGTCGTTTTCATAGAATCATAGAAGTTACAGTGCAGAAGGAGGCCATTCGGCCCATCAAGTCTGCACGAGCTCTTGGAAAGAGCACTCTACCCAAGCCCACACCTCCACCCTATCCCAGTAACCCCACCCAACACTAAGGGCAATTTTAGACGCTAAGGGCAATTGAGCGTGGCCAATCCACCTAACCCGCACATCTTCGGACTGTGGGAGGAAACCGGAGCACCCGGAGGAAACCCACGCGCACACGGGGAGGATGTGCAGACTCCGCAGACAGCGACCCAAGCGGGAATCGAACCTGGGACCCTGGAGCTGTGAAGCAATTGTGCTAACCACTATGCCCTATCTCTCAGGTACACCGACTCTTTCCCATAACTTGCAATCCTGTTTAGCTGATGTGTTTTAACTCCTTTTACTCGAGTCTGAAGCCATTCTGAACACGTGACTCTTGTCACTCAAACATTTCACCGCCAACTGTGCAGCCCCCCCGCCCCAGCAGAATTCATTGTGCTTCGCGGCTGTATACTTACCTCAAAACAATAATTAATGCTCTCTGACAAAACAAAAGGCACAATTCCTTTCATTTCACCATAGTCTTTACCGTTTCCAGCAAATTCTCACATTAGTAGAGGCAGACGGATAAAGTATGGGAGATTTGGAAAGCCCAACTTTGCATTGACCACAGAACATCAGGTAAATCATCCACCTCATCGCACTCCTGACAAAATAGATCTTAATTCATTCCCACTCTCATTACCTAGGAGTCTCCGAGCTCCTGCACTTGTACTGTGATTTGGCGCGGCTGTTTTTTTACTGTTCATTAACGTGATGCTTAATTGATCAGTGCGGTTTCCACAACACTGACCTGCACCAGAGGACTGTATCATTCAACTGCTATTTAGGATCCATGTCACGATAGCTTATTTATTGCTGCAATCCTTAACTTATTGCCAGGACTATTTTTTGGGAGAGGTGGATGTGAGTGGCTTACGGCTCATGTTTTTCAGCATACGTGGTGTACATTTTATTGAAGGGTTTCTGTCAATTAAACAACATCTAGCCCTCGCCTATTGTCGCAAATTAACATTCAGGCCCATGTGCCATTTGGAAATTCACTCGGGGGTGGGCGGGGCGGAGATGTGTTTTACAGGTAAGCACTAAAGTTAGATTTTGTTTCTGACTGTAGAGATGTATGTAGGTTTTAACTAACATGCCCAAGAAACCTTGATCAATGAGAATGTCAGATATCTTGGATAAGGGGAGAGAAAAGGAATCGAAATGGAGTTTGGGAATGGGAATAGAAGAGGGGTCTTCACGGATTGAACAGGTTCGCCTGGAGTCAGTCCCCCAAAACCAGATTCACAAGATGCTCAGTTTGCACGTGGCTGCATTGTTGTAATATAATCAGACAGGCGTCCACACACACCCTCACCATTAATTGAAAATGGTGGAGGGGGAAAATCCACTAACTACAGGTTTTTTTTTTCCATAGAATGCCTACAGTACAAAAGGAGCTCCCCTGCATCAAGCATGGTAGCATAATGGTTAGCACTATGGCTTCACAGCACCAGGGTCCCAGGTTCGATTCCCAGCTTGGGTCACTGTGTGCAGTCTACACGTTCTCCCCGTGTCTGCGTGGGTTCCCTCTGGGTGCTCTGGTTTCCTCCCACAAGTCCCGAACGACGTGCTTGTTAGGTGATTTGGACATTCTGAATTCTCCCCTGTGGACCCGAACAGGCGCCGGAATATGGCGACTTGGGGATTTTCACAGTAACTTCATTGCAGTGTTAATGTAAGCCTACTTGTGACATTAAAGATTATTAACCTGTTCATCGGTAGCTTTACAGTACTCACTCTCCCAAACCAGCTGTAGCAAATTCTATCTTGTCTAAATCTACATTTACTGATAGAGAGACTGACTTACTTTAATTTTATTTTTCCCCACCCACACCACGCATGTGGCTATCCTTTGAGCGAGAGTGCATGTCTAGGCTATCCGACTTAATAGTTCATCACAGCCAAGTCCAATCCTGTTGGAATTTTAGAAAATGTCCGGAAGAGGTTATTGGCGAGCAGGAGGGGAGGCAATCCTGGCTGCTTCCCTCCTTCGCCCAGAGATGTTGAGCTCAAGTAT
This sequence comes from Scyliorhinus canicula, assembly GCF_902713615.1. Lineage (NCBI taxonomy): Eukaryota > Metazoa > Chordata > Chondrichthyes > Carcharhiniformes > Scyliorhinidae > Scyliorhinus > Scyliorhinus canicula. The sequence goes on from NC_052167.1 coordinate 19,557,674, forward strand.
AGCCCCACCCGAGGTCAACTAGCTCAGCATAAAATGGGACGTCAGCTGTCTTGCGGTGCTACCTTTTAATTAAAAGGGGTTAAAATGTCCTGGAACTGGGTTAAAGAGGAGGCTCGTAGAACACCACAAAGAGTTTAAAACTGGAGGCTGTGTTTAAATTCTCCCCTGAACTTCAAAATGAAAAGACAGGGGGGGGGGGGGGCACAAACAGCTTGTGGGAGCGTACAACATCAGACGGTGTTACAAACTCCACCCACCCCGTGTATTCACCGATGGGTAGCACGGTAGCATGGTGGTTAGCATAAATGCTTCACGGCTCCAGGGTCCCAGGTTCGATTCGCGGCTGGGTCACTGTCTGTGTGGAGTCTGCACGTTCTCCCCGTGTGTGCGTGGGTTTCCTCCGGGTGCTCCGGTTTCCTCCCACAGTCCAAAGATGTGCGGGTTAGGTGGATTGGCCATGCTAAATTGCCCGTAGTGTCCTAATAGTAAGGTTAAGGGGGGGAGTTGTTGGGTTACGGGTATAGGGTGGATACGTGGGTTTGAGTAGGGTGATCATTGCTCGGCACAACATCGAGGGCCGAAGGGCCTGTTCTGTGCTGTACTGTTCTATGATTCCCAGACGGTTACAATGCGATAAAAGCAAATTGCTACGGATGCTGGAATCGGAAACAAAAACAGAAAATACTGGACAATCGCAGCAAGTCTGACAGCATCTGTGGAGAGAGAAGGGGGCTCAACGTTTCCAGTCTGCATGACTTTGACAAAGAGTCGGCCAGACTCGAATCGTCAGCTCCCTTCTCCACAGACGCCGTCAGACTTGCTGAGTTTGTCCAGTATTTTCTGCTTTTGTCCCAGCTAGTTACTTTTGGAAACAATTTGATGAGAATGCTGGATAACATGTAGCTGGAATCCATGGGCAATGCAGATTTTCTGTTGTGGTTTTAATGTTTCGTGTATGAACTCAGGACAGTGGTGGGGCTGAGTAGTTGCTTTTCCTGGATGGCTAGATGCCTAAGGCGGCAGCTATGTGTGTCAGAATCAACTAAACTAAGCAGATTATTTAGCTGCTGGTCTGAGATAGGACATGTAACACAGATACGGTGACAGCAGTATTAATATATATATATAAATATATATATATATATACGCCTTATTTTTAAAGATTAAATCGCTAATCACAGTTCTGGGACAGCAAGATATCCAAATTTCTGTGCCTTGTGAGCCAAGTTTGCAGACTATTAATGGACGGTTCCCAACAGTCCATTATTCAATCGACAAATTCATGAAGTTGTCTTCGAAAATAAGGCCTGTACCTTGTGGATAATAAATTATTGCTTGAAGCGTGAACCAATTTGCACATACAATTTGAGATTCAAGCATGTCTTTCGCGCGAAGTTTCAGATTTTTAAAAATATGTCCAACCAATGTTATTGATGTATTTAATTGGTTTTTTTTTGCACTATTTGTAAAGAAGCTTGTAAGCGAACGGGCTGATAACTGTTCTTGTATTGAATATATTTTCCTTTTCAAGAGAAAAGAAATAACGTTGACCAGCTTGTGATTTTTACAATTCTGTCAGGACGAAGCGCGATTGAAATATTTCATGTGAACAAATTGGAAATGAAATCCGTGCTCAATGTTCTCCCAGTATTGAGTGTTAAAATCAGCAAAAAAACCCACCCGCCCTTTACCACTGAAATAATATTGAAAAAGGTTCAAATCCTCACCAGGTAGCAGAGTTAAAAATCTGTCAGAGGCTGGAACTCTTGAGCTGATGGAACATTTTGGGGCAAAGTGTACAGCACAGGAAAAGTGTTCTTCTCTGTAAGGCAGCACAGTAGCATGGTGGTTAGCATAAATGGTTCACAGCTCCAGGGTCCCAGGTTCGATTCCTGGCTGGGTCACTGTCTGTGCGGAGTCTGCACGTCCTCCCCGTGTGTGCGTGGGTTTCCTCTGGGTGCTCCGGTTTCCTCCCACAGTCCAAAGATGTGCGGGTTAGGTGGATTGGCCATGCTAAATTGCCCGTAGTGTCCTAAAAAGTAAGGCTAAGGGGGGGGTTTGTTGGGTTACGGGTATAGGGTGGATACGTGGGTTTGAGTAGGGTGATCATTGCTCGGCACAACATCGAGGGCCGAAGGGCCTGTTCTATGCTGTACTAGAACATAGAACATAGAACGATACAGCGCAGTACAGGCCCTTCGGCCCTCGATGTTGCACCGACATGGAAAAAAAACTAAAGGCCATCTAACCTACACTATTCCCTTATCATCCATATGCTTATCCAATAAATTTTTAAATGCCCTCAATGTTGGCGAGTTCACTGCTGTTGCAGGTAGGGCATTCCACGGCCTCACCACTCTTTGCGTAAAAAACCCACCTCTGACCTCTGTCCTATATCTATTACCCCTCAATTTAAGGCTATGTCCCCTCGTGCTAGCCACCTCCATCCACGGGAGAAGGCTCTCACTGTCCACCCTATCTAACCCTCTGATCATTTTGTATGCCTCTATTAAGTCACCTCTTAACCTTCTTCTCTCTAACGAAAACAACCTCAAGTCCATCAGCCTTTCCTCATAAGATTTTCCCTCCATACCAGGCAACATCCTGGTAAATCTCCTCTGCACCCGTTCCAAAGCTTTCCCTACTGTTCTATGTTCTATAAGTGAGTCAACATCTAACAAGTTTGGGGTTAAACGCCTTTGTTAGTCATTGGCTGGGCGATCAGTTACTTGTGAAAATGACCTGCGAGCTGGTGCACCATCTCCTGAAATCTTTGCTTTTATTTCCACAATCTTGATTTTCAACTTTAAGAGTTAAGCAGGTTAAAGACAGCACAGTCAGACTTAAACAGCTGGGAGATTGTACTGTCTCCGAGGCCGAATGATTTTGCGGGGTGGGGTTGGAGTGGGTGACACGGTGGTTAGTACGGTTGCCTCACTGCGCCAACAGTGTTCGATTCCAGCCTCGGGTGACTGGGCGGAGTCTGCACGTTCTCCCCGTGTCTGTGTGGGTTTCCTCCGGGTGCTCCGGTTTCCTCCCACAGTCCAAAGATGTGCGGGTTAGGTGGACCTGCCATGATTAATTGCCCCTTGGTGCCCAAAGGTTAGACAAAGGTTATGGACCGAGGTAGAGTGCTCTTTCAGAAGGTCGGTGCAGACTCGATGGGCCGAATGGCCTCCTGCACTGTAGGGATTCTATGATCAGGTTTCCTCAGTCAAATAACCAATGCCTGTTATTGTGTGCATCGAAAGCAAAATACTGTGGACGCTGGACATCCTTTGTTCTTAGCACATTCTCCAAGTTGTTTCAAACTGCTGCATCCCCCGTGAGAAGTAGCGAAATGAATGGTGACAAAAACATTGAGCACAATGTCAAGGTTATGGGCTGATTTCAGCACTGGGGCAGAGAATGGCCGTTTAGCCGGGAATCGGGACCGGCGCCGGCGAAGCGATTCTCCGGTCCCCCGGAGAATCGCTCAGGAATCCCTCCCCATTGACAGAGGCCCCCTCCCCCAGGCGAAACCTGTTGGGTTCCCGACGGCGTGGTTCTAAGCACGTATCGGCCGTCGGGAAGCTCGGCTGGTGGCTGCAGACTTAGTTAGGTGTGGGGGGTGGGGGGGAAATCGATCACCGGGGGGGGGGGGGGGGGCCTCATGGACGCCCAGGAGAACGATCGGGCGGCAGGAATCCGCGGGTGAGGGCAGGACGGTGGCGCAGTGGGTTAGCCCTGCCGCCTCACAGCACTGAGGTCCCAGGTTCGATCCCGGCTCTGGGTCACTGTCCGTGTGGAGTTTGCACATTCTCCCCGTGTCTGCGTGGGTTTCGCCCCCACAACCCAAAGATGTGCAGGTTTGGTGGATTGGCCACGCTAAATTGCCCCTTGATTGGAAAAAAATTATTGGGTACTCTAAATTTATTTTTAAGAAAGGGATCCACGGGGAGCCTACATTCTGCATGACGGTCCATGGTCCGGAGTCTGCCCTGTAGCACAGGGCGGCCGCTGGAGGCTGCCGCCGTCGGCATGCGCGGACTCCCAACCTTAAGTGCGGGGCCTCGTATCCGCTACGAGAAGCATTGCCAGGGCCCTGCCAGCCCCCTGCAGGTAGGAGAATCACTCAGGACTTTCAGAAGGAGTCCAGAGTGAAACACCAGCGTTTTGACGCTGATGTGGGGACACAGCCCCATTTTTGGTGAATCCAGCCCCATGATTTTGTGTGCCTTTTAGCTATTAATTTGAACCATGGCGAAATATTAAGGCAGGGCATTACTTAAGAATATAAGAGATTGCTTAGAACATAGAACAGCACAGAACAGGCCCTTCGGCCCTCAATGTTGTGCCGAGCCATGATCATCCTACTCAAACCCACGTATCCACCCTATACCCGTAACCCAACAACCCCCCCCCCTTAACCTTACTTTTATTAGGACACTACGGGCAATTTATCATGGCCAATCCACCTAACCCGCACATCTTTGAACTGTGGGAGGAAACCGGAGCACCCGGAGGAAACCCACGCACACACGGGGAGGACGTGCAGACTCCACACAGACAGTGACCCAGCCGGGGATCAAACCTGGGACCCTGGAGCTGTGAAGCATTTATGCTAACCACCATGCTACCCTGTTGCCCTGCTTTGGGCTTGAAATTCAGTGATTCCTCCTGGAATTTCATTTTTTGGTTTTAATCGTTTGCTATTAATCAGTTGAAGAACACATTTGTACTGGTACTTCCCACAATAATCGACTGACTGAATTTGCCATGCTGCTCTCGCAATTTAAACTGGAAATCGGGTCTATTTTTGTGGAGAAATAACTTCTGCTACTAGCACCCTCTACTGGTGCAAAATGAGGCACAGACTAATGGACAGTTCAATCAAACCTGCAGCATTCTGTTACTCACTAAGAATACCTACACAAACATTCTCCCCGTGTCTGCGTGGGTTTCGCCCCCACAACCCAAAAATGTGCAGGGTAGGTGGATTGGCCACGCTAAATTGCCCCTTAATTGGAAAAAATAATTGGGTAATCTAAATTTATAAAAAAAAAAAAAATTATAAAGAATACCTACACAATTACTCATACCCCTGGATGAACCGTGACTTCAATACATCAGTTCGCCTTTTACACCAGGGCTGACTGAAACATATTTGCTCTGATCGGGATGAAATGGGTTTTGGGTAAATGCTAACAGACTTAATATTACATCAACAGTCCCCCGCAACACCTTCAAGAAGCTCAAGTGCCTTCTACGCCCTCATCCATGATATCAGCCTTAACCCAGCCTACCCCAGCATCCCAACTCTCCTCCCCAACTCCGCAGTCTAAAAAAAATTAAGTTCCCACTTGAAAATGTCTCAGCGATCTCAAGAAATATTCGCAAAACTACAGACAGGTAGTGGGTCACATTTTAAAAAGAAATGAAAGAACTGAGAGTGTTCTCAAAGGAGGACCATTGTTTTTTTTAGTAAGATAAGCTTTTAAGAAAGTTGTATCTCACGATCAAAGACAGCGCTGCTTTTTGCCAGCTGACTGAATTGTGGGCATCCCCTATGCCTCATCACTGCTGCTTTAGATTCCCACCAAGACATAAGAACTAGGAGCAGGAGTGGGCCACCTGGCCCCTCGAGCCTGCTCCGCCATTCAATGAGATCGTGGCTGATCTTTTGTGGACTCAGCTCCACTTTCCGGCCCGAACACCATAACCCTTTATTCTTCAAAAAGCTATCTATCTTTACCTTGAAAACATTTAATGAAGGAGCCTCAACTGCTTCGCTGGGCAGGGAATTCCATTGATTCACAGCCCTTTGGGTGAAGAGTATTGTGCACAGTTTCGGTCCCCTTATTTGAGGGAAGATGTAGTGGCCTTTGAGGCAGTTCAGAGGAGGTTCACTGGATTGATTCCAGAGATGAGGGGGTTGTCGTGTGAGGAGAGATTGAACAGTTTGGGCCTATACTGTCTACAGTTTAGAAGAATGAGGGGAGATCAAATAGAGGTGTACGGATGCCAAAATGTATGGATAAAGCCCCTTGCCATCGAGTCCCAATGTGCCTTCAGAGAGTGGGACTATATCCTCTTACAGCCAAATTAATCTGTTAAACATTTGATTTTGCTTTGTAAAAATGTGCACTGTCGCATAATAATAATCTTTATTATCACAAGTTGGCTTACATTAATACTGCAATGAAGTTACTGTGAAAAGCCCCTATTCGACACACTCCGGCGCCTGTTCGCGTACACCGAGGGAGAATTCAGAATGTCTAATTCACCTAACGAGCACGTCTTTCGGGGCCTGTGGAGGAAACCGGAGCACCCAGAGGAAATCCACGCAGACTCGGGGAGAGCGTGCAGACTCCGCACAGACAGTGACCCAAGCCGGGAATCGAATCTGCGACCCTGGGGCTGATAAGCAACAGTGCTAACCACTGTGCTACCGTGCTGCCTATAAAACCACAGTATTAAAATTCTAGTGTCTGTTGTCTTCAGAAGCTTTTGTTTTAAGTTTTCTAAATGCTCAAATCTTAAAAGGAACTTGGTGCTGCCAAGTCAGAATTCACCATCTCCCTGGACAACTGGCTTTTAGCCATGACTGTAATCTAATATCTAATGAATGAACTACGCTGTTGTTCGGACACAAGGTCACATAGTCCGACCGGTGTGCAACTCTTGCACAAAATCTTCTCAAGATACAAAGCAAGGCCCGAGAACAGTCGGAGGTGTTACTGCAACTCAGCCATACCCACAAAGTCAGAAATAAATGTGATAGTCCGTGCGGAGTTTGCACATTCTCCCCGTGTCTGCATGGGTTTCACCCCCCCACAACCCAAAAGATGTGTAGGCTAGGTGGATTGGCCATGCTAAATTGCCCCTTAATTGGGAAAAAAAAATAATTGGATACTCGAAATTTTAAAAAATAATTAAATGTGACAAACATGAAGTTGGGTCGCTGACATCAAGTTACCTGAACATATTTCAAAATGGCTAGAATGTGAGGGGAAGCTGGGGATTCGGAAACGTGGCATCAATGGAGCTGAAAAACTACAGAATGGAAATGTCGAACTGTCACAAGGTTTGGAAGCTCTCATCATATCTACGCTCCAACAGCCTTGGTGCTTAAAGCAGAGGAAAATTAGACGAGTTACAGCTTCTGCAGGGGAAGAGAGTGAACAAACATAAGTTTGTAAGATATAGGAGCAGGATTAGGCCTCTCGGCCCATCCAAGTCTGCTCCGCCATTCGGTCATGGCTGATCCCAACCTGGCCTCCACTCCACCGTGCTGCCCGTTCTCCATAACCCTTCAATCCATTACCAATTAAAAATCTTTCTCAGCTTCTCAAATTTACCCACTGCCCCAGCATCCACCGCACTCTGGGGTAGCGAATTCCACATGTTCACAAACCTTTGGGAGAAGTAGATCCTCATCAAATCTGTTTTAAATTTGCGACCTCTTATTCTAAGATTATGAGCCACAAGAGGCAGCATCTGCTCCGCCTCTACTTTATCCATACCTTTTGGCATCCGTACACCTCGATTTGATCTCCCCTCATTCTTCTAAACTCCAGACAGTATAGGCCTAAACTGTTCAATCTCTCCTCACACGACAACCGCCTCATCTCTGGAATCAATCTCGTGAACTTCCTAAGAACTGCCTCCAATGCCACTACATCTTCCCTCAAATAAGGGGACAATACTCGGTGCCCATTGCATTGATCAGTAAATGCAAATCACACACCTCAGAGCATTGCAACACCAATTTTTGTATGCAAGTCCACATTGGTAAAAGCATCAGCAAGCACTTTCATAACCTGAATTGTTAATGTTAACACAACATGAATGAAAAATGAAATGAAAATCGCTTATTGTCACGAGTAGGCTTCAATGAAGTTACTGTGAAAAGCCCCTAGTCGCCACATTCCGGCGCCTGTCCGGGGAGGCTGGTACGGGAAACGAACCGTGCTGCTGGCCTGCTTGGTCTGCTTTAAAAGCCAGCGATTTAGCTGAGTGAGCTAAACCAGCCCCAACATTGGCCTATATGCAAAGCAGCTATCCCTCGGATTGTGTACCACTTGGAGCTGCATGCTTTCTGAAAGAGCCGGTGTGTAGGGAAGCTCGGGGACAGTAAGGCAGACTCTCCAGTGTTGATGCAGCAAAGTCATATTGGAAAAAGCTTCCATTCCACACCAGACATCGTTTAACAAGCACAGTGGTTTGCACTGTTGCTTCACAGCACCAGGGTCCCAGGTCCAATTCCTGGCTTGGGTTACTGTCTGTGCGGAGTCTGCACGTTCTCCCCATGCCTGTGTGGGATTCCTCCGGGTGCTCTGGTTCCCTTCCACAAGTCCCGAAAGACGTGATCGTTAGGCGAATTGGACATTCTGAATTCTCCCTCCGTGTACCCGAACAGGCGCCGGAATGTGGTTACTCGGGGCTTTTCACAGTAACTTCATTGCAGTGTTCATGTAAGCCTACTTGTGACAATAATGAAGATTATTGTTATTAACTTCACAGGGAGTCTTACTTAGTCGCAAACTGCGGTAGCACAGTTGCTTCACAGCTCCAGAGTCCCAGGTTCGATTTGTGGCTTGGGTCACTGTGTGTGTGTGTGTGTGTGTGAGTGCAGTTTGCACCTTCTCCCCGTGTCTGCGTAGGTTTCTTGCGGGTGCTCCGGTTTCCTCCCACAGTCCAAAGATGTGCAGGTTTGGAGGATTGGCCATGCTAAACTTGCCCCTTTAGTGTCCAAAGACATAGAACATAGAACAGTACAGCACAGAACAGGCCCGTCGGCCCTCAATGTTGTGCTGAGCAATGATCACCCTACTCAAACCCACAAATCCACCCTATACCCGTAACCCAACAACCCCCCCCCCTTAACCTTACTTTTTAGGACACTACGGGCAATTTAGCATGGCCAATCCACCTAACCCGCACATCTTTTGGACTGTGGGAGGAAACCGGAGCACCCGGAGGAAACCCACGCACACACGGGGAGGACGTGCAGACTCCGCACAGACAGTGACCCAGCCGGGAATTGAACCTGGGACCCTGGAGCTGTGAAGCATTTATGCTAACCACCATGCTACCGTGCTGCCTAAATTTAGAGTACCCAATTCATTTTTCCAATTAAGGGGCAATTTAGCGTGGTCAATCCACCTAGCCTGCGCATCTTTGGGTTGTGGGGGCGAAACCCACGCAAACACAGGGAGAATGTGCAAACTCCACACAGACAGTGACCCAGAGCCGGCATAGAACCTGGGACCTCGGCACCGTGAGGCAGCAGTGCTACTCACTGCGCCACCGTGCTGCCCAGACGTGCAGGTTAGGTGGGGTTACGGGTTTAGGGTGGGAGAGTGGGCCTAGGTGCTCTTTCAGGGGGTCGGTGCAGACTCAATGGGCCGAATGGCAGATCAATCAACAATCCCTGTGGTCTTCAGAGGGGTTATTAACAGAGGAATAGTCATGCATTTATGAACATAATTTGGCCAAATTCAAAACATTAGAAGTTTGTATTTAGAAACCATTACATTTTAATTATAATAAATATACTGTAGCAATTCTATTGATTACAGCTTACAGCAGGATTGCTCTTCCCCCTCCAGATTCTAACTATCATGCAAATATTTTTGCGACTTTCCACTAAAGGCGAGTAAAACAATAGCTTATATCTTTGAGGCCTCGTCGCTGCAGTTTAAGGGCTATCCAAACTGTTACATTTGTTATCCACTTTTGGGGTCAGGCCTCAGTCTCAGGAACACTGACTGATATTCAGCCATAGCTTCATTGCAGCTACACACCTGATCAAGTACCAAATCCCGATCTCATTGTGAAAAACACAGTTTACCACAGGGGGAAAAAAAATGCTCCAGTTTTAAAACTTCAATATTCACAGCACCTCAAGAGCCAAATGCTGCCTCACTGGCAAAAGCCTGGATTAACCTTCCCAGAGCCAATAGCGAGACCTACAAGGTCTGCCATGCAGCACCACAGTAACAGTAGAAGCTATGATCTGGGCACGTCACGATCTACACATCCAATATAAATAAAGACTACATGACAAATCTGGCCTTGAGTCGGCTAAAGTTCATCATTGCTTCACTTTCATAGGATTTAGTGCAGAAGGAGGCCATTTGGCCCATCGAGTCTGCACCGGCCCTTGGAAAGAGCGCTCAACTTACCCTTTTTGAATACCAAGGGCAATTTATCATGGCCAATCCACCTAACAGGCACATCTTTGGACTGCGGGAGGAAACCGGAGCATCCGGAGGAAACCCACGCAGACACTAGAACGTGCAGACTCCGCACAGACAGTGACCCAAGCCGGGAATCGAACCTGGGACACTGGAGCTGTGAAGCAACCGTGCTAACCACTGTGCTGCCCAATACCCAGAGTACGATTGTGTCATCACCCAATGAGGGTGCAGTGATTCCAGCGGAGGCCCAGCTAAGTGAAATAACGCCGCAACCACGACCTACGTAGATAGTGTCCCGGCCTGGAACCATCGGGAATCTCAGTAGAATTTAAAGTCCCGCAGGCAAGCCTCTGCCCGTTCAGTACGAGAACTCTTACTTCACAAGGCACAGGGGGGAGATCAATCAACAATGCCCTGTGGTCATCGTGGGGGGATATGACGGGCAGCACAGTGGTTAGCACTGTTGCTTCACCGCGACAGGGATCTGGGTTTGATTCCCCGTTTGGGTCACTGTCTGTGGGGAGTCTGCATGTTCTCCCTGTGCCTACATATGTTTCCTCCGGGTGCTCCGGTTTCCTCCCAGAAGTCACGAAAGACGTGCTTGTTAGGTAATTTGGACATTCTGAATTCTCCCTCAGTGTACCTGAACAGGCGCCTGAGTGTGGCGACCAGGGGCTTTTCACAGTAACTTCATTGTAGTGTTAATGCAAGCCTACTTGTGACACTAATAATGATTATATTATAACAGAGGGGCAGTCATGAACTTATGGAACAGAATTTAGTCACATTCAAAGTATTATGAGTTTATATTTGGAAGCTCTAGCATTTTAACCATAATAAATACGAGGTACATTCTCCCGTGTCTGCGTGGGTTTCACCCCCATAACCCAAAGATGTGCAGGTAGATGGATTGGCCATGATAAATTGCCCCTTAATTGGAAAAAAAATAGAAAATTTAAAATAAATAAATACAAGATACTCATTCAGAGAACACAACGTTTTACTTGATATTTGCATGTAACACCGATATTAAGTTCGGAAGGTTAACAACATCAAACAGCACATCTAAGTGCATAGCTCCCTCTACATGAGAGGTATGAAATTGCACTAAAATCCGCGCCATCCTTTAAAAACATTATGGAAGATATATTCTAACATGGATTACGTTCCCTTAGGAAAATATTAACCAACAGCAGGAGGTAGCAAGCATGAGAACAGGAAACTGCCATTTCAATTTGGATTGTAATTCATACTGATTCAGCCACAGGAACACATGTAATCATAGAACTGCAGGAGACCATTCAGCCCCTCTGAAAAAGCACGCTACCTACACCCACTCGCCCACCATATCCCCGAAGCCCCACCTAACCTTTGGACACTAAGGGGCAATTGTTCATGACCAATCCACCTAACCTGCACATCTTTGGACTGTGGGAAGAAACCGGAGCACCCGGAGGAAACCTATGCAGGCACAGGGAGAAAGAGCAAACTCCACACAGTCACCCGAGGCTGGAATTGAACCCGGGTCCCTGGGGCTCTGAGGCAGCGGTGCTAACCACTGTGCCGCCCCATACAAGCGTCTCTCGTCTATTTCCTCTTCCGAATAAAAGCAAATTTGTAATTCAGAGCCATACAGCTTCACATAATGCATGAGAAACTTTGCCATGTATCAAACAAAAATTCATCTTTCAAGATGCGTTTTATGGCAGAACGGTTGAGAAGTAGAATGAATACATCAAAAGGTGCAATGGGACTTCTGGTGACGGCGGGCGGGAGGCAGCCACACAGGGCCGGCTCAAGGCACCGGCAACTCGGGCAGTCGCCCGGGGCGCCATGTGCTAGGGGGCGCCAGACTCGGGTCCCGCGCATGCGCAGTTGGGCCGGTGCCAACCAGCGCATGCGCGGTGGCCGCCCTCCCCCAGGGCGGCCCCCTTCGGTCCGTCCCCCCCTCGGTCCGCTCCCCCCGCGGGTCCGCCCCCCCCGCGGGTCCGCCCCCCCCCTCGGGTCCGCCCGCCCTGCCCCCTCGCCCCCCCCGCCCCCCCCCCCCCTCGGCCCCGCCCCCCGGCCCCAGGCCCCCGCCCCCCAAGGGCGCCGAAGTTCAGCTTGCCCGGGGCGCCAGCAACCCTAGGGCCGGCGCTGCAGCCACACACTGGAGGGCTCCCGCTCGGGAATACAAATTTTGGGGTTTTAACGCCCGGTCCCAGGGGCAACGGAGGCTGAAAAAGCTGTAAGAAAGCAGAGGGAGGAGAAAAGTTTGGGGGAAAAATGGCCGTGAAAAAGGGGGTTAATGAAAGTCTGCCGGTGAGTGGAAAGTCAGCACAGGAACTGTAAGGAAAGCGGAGGCTGGAGCACCAGGGGAGGCCGCATCGTTCACAGCAGAAGAAATGACCAAAGTGATGGTTGTGGAACTTGAAAAACAGTTCACAAAGCACATGGAAGCGATGAAGGAGGAGATGGGGGCGGTATTGAAAGTGCTGGTGGAGGAGGCAATTGCCCCGGTGAGGACGGCGGTATCGAGCGCAGTGGCGGAGGTGCGGGAGCAAGGTGAGACACTGAAGGAAGTGGAAGAGGCATTATCGCAGCACAGTGATCAACTCACCTCTCTGAGGAAGGAGTTGCGGAAGGTGATAGAGACCAACAGGGGTCTGCGAGCCAAAATGGAAAACAGATAGAGGCAGCAGAATCAGAGGATCGTGGGTCTGCCCGAAGGGGTGGAAGGCCCGAGGCTGATGGAGTATTTTGCCATGATGTTGGCGGAGCTATTGGGGGAGGGGGACGATCCCTCTTGATACGAACTGGATCGGGTTCATTGGTCGTGGAGGCCTATACCAAAGGCGAGTCAGCCGCCAAGAGTGCTAACTGTGTGTTTCTGTAGGTACAGCGTGAAGGAGAAGGTCCTGTGCTGGGCCAAGCAGAAGCGGGTGGTGCAGTGGGCTGGAGCTGGTATACCATATACCAGCACTTTTCGGTGGAGCTGGCGAGGAGGCGGGCAGCCTTCAGCCGGGTGAAGGTACTGTACATCAGCAAGGTGCAGTGCGGCATAGTATATCCAGCTAAGTTGAGGGTGACCTACAAATCCAAGGACTTTTATTTTGGGACGTCAGAAGCTGTGGAAGGGTTTGCGAAGGCAGAAGGACTGTGGCTGATTTGAGAAATGGGACTGAGAGCGGATCGTGTACCGATGTAGCCTAGGTAACTTTATTTTTTCATTGTGTGTTTGTGTATGTACTAAACGAGTCGACGCTGTATATATTTGGACAAAGGAAGAGTTGGGACTTTCATTTGCAATGATGGTTCTTTGGGGCTTGGATGTGTATGCTGGGGTTGTGTGCTAAAGGGGATTTCTTGGTTTTCCTGGGACCGGGCAAGGGGGAAGGAGACCCAGGCGGGGGCCTCCACGCTGGCCGGTTTAAGCCAGCCAGTGAACGGGAGTGATGTGGGGGTAGGGGCTGCAGCCATCGGAGTCCGGCAGAACAGGTTTCAGGGAGTCTAGCCGGGGTGAAAAGTTGGGGGAAGGAACCAAGGTTGGGGGGAGGCGCTGGTTTAGCTCACAGGGCTAAACGCTGGCTTTTAAAGCAGACCAAGCAGGCCAGCAGCACGGTTCGATTCCCGTACCAGCCTCCCCGGACAGGCGCCGGAATGTGGCAACTAGGGGCTTTTCACAGTAACTTCATTGAAGCCTACTCGTTACAATAAGCGATTTTCATTTCATTTCAGTTTAACTGGGCAGTAAACTGGCACGGTGTTGGCACGAGAATAACCCTGGCTGGCACTTCGGCAGGCTGGTGTCTGGAAGCATTAAAAAAAAGAGAACAGAACAATACAACTGTCCGGATACCGATTAAAATCGCTTCGGAAGGAAAAGCGCAATTAACGAAATCAGTATTTTTAAAAAAAACAATTTCGATTTGTATCTTTTCGTATCCGAGACATTTAAAGAACGTCAAAGATACTGACAATTTGGCTATTGCATGATTAGATTTCCGCACAGTACTTTTAAGTACTTTTAAGCAGGCCAGCAGCACGGTTCAATTCCCGTACCAGCCACCCCCGGACAGGCGCCGGAATGTGGCGACTAGGGGCTTTTCACAGTAACTTCATTGAAGCCTACTCGTGACAATAAGCGATTTTCATTTCATTTCATGTCTCCTACAAAAAGTCACTTCAAGTAATATCCCGGACAAAACTGATCGGCTATCGCAGAAGGATGGAAAATAGGAGACCAATCAGCCCTTCGAGCCTGCTCCGCCATCCAATATGATCATGGCTGATCATTCAACTCAATAGCCTAATCCCGCTGTCCCCCCATATCCTTTGATACCCTTCGCCCCAAGTGCAATATTTAGCGGTTTCTTGAAAACATACAATATTTTGGACTCAACTGCTTCCCGTGGTGACAAATTCCACAGGTCGACCACTGTGGGTGAAATTTCTCATTGCTGTCCTCAATGGTTTATTCTGTATCCTCAGACTGTGACCCCTGGTTCTGGACACACCCACCATCAGGACCATCCTTTCTTCATGTACTCAGTCTAGCCGTGTTAGAATTTTATAGGTGTCTATGAAACCCCCCCCCCCCCCCCCCCCCCTCATTCTTCTGAACTCCAGCAAATAAAATCATAACCGATTCAATCTCTCCACATACGTCTGTCCCGCCATCCCTGGAATCAGTCTGGTAAACCTTCGCTGCACTCCCTCTAGAGCAAGAAAATCCTTCCTCTGATAAGGAGACCACAACTAGGGCAGCACGGTAGCATTGTGGACAGCACGATGGCTTCACAGCTCCAGGGTCCCAGGTTCGATTCCGGCTTGGGTCACTGTCTGTGCGGAGTCTGCACATCCTCCCCGTGTGTGCGTGGGTTTCCTCCGGGTGCTCCGGTTTCCTCCCACAGTCCAAAGATGTGCAGGTTAGGTGGATTGGCCATGATAAATTGCCCTTAGTGTCCAAAATTGCCCTTAGTGTTGGGTGGGGTTACTGGGTTATGGGGATAGGGTGGAGGTGTTGACCTTGGGTAGGGTGCTCTTTCCAAGAGCCGGTGCAGACTCGATGGGCCGAATGGCCTCCTTCGCACAGACTGCACTGTAAATTCTATGAAAAAAACTGCACACAATATTCCAGGTGTGGCCTCACCAAGGCCCTGTATAATTTCAGCAAGCCGTCCCCTGCTCCTGCACTCAAATCCTCTTTTTTTTTTTTGTTATACATTTAGAGTACCCACTTCATTTTTCCAATTAAGGGACAATTTAGCGTGGCTAATCCACCTGCACTGAAAGTGGGGGAGAATGTGCAAACTCCACACGGACAGCGGGGTCGAACCTGGGACCTCGGTGCCGTGAGGCAGCAGTACTAACTACTGTGCCACCGTGCTGCCCTACTCCAAACCTCTATGAAGGCCAACAAACCATTTGCCTTCTTTACCGCCTGCTGCTCCTCCATATTTATCTTCAGTGACTGGTGTACGAGGACATTGCATGTTCCACCCTCCTAATTAATGGTCATTCAGATAATAATCTGCCTCCTCTTTTTTCCTACCAATGCTGAATGAGGTATGGCTAATGTGTAGCTACACAGGAGCAACATGGTTCAGTCGACAACTTAGAACATACAGTGCAGAAGGAGGCCATTCGGCCCATCAAGTCTGCACCGACCCACTTTAACCCTCACTTCCACACTATCGCCCTAAGCTTTTTGGACACTGATATGTCCAAAAAGGCTGGGTCGACGTGGACTGCACTCGATGCAGTGTAGCGAGAGACAGACCTCCAACACTTGAAAAGATGCAACACGATTTCATTTAACGTCTTAAGTAATATACAAGTTCAACTGTGGGTTGACACTATACTGACTTGACTGGAGACCTTGTACTAGTCTGACCAGACTTACTAGCATGTTGTTTACACTGGCTAACTCACGAACTCTGACTGTCTCAGTCGCTGGGTCCAGAGAGAACGGGAAATCTAGTGCCCTCTGGCTTTATAGTGGTAGTGTTCTGTCTGGTGATTGGCTGCTGTGTTCTGTGTGCTTACTGGTCATCCTGTGTGTCAATCACTGCCTGTCTGCACGCCATCATATACTTAGATGTATATTATGACAGACACTAAGGGCAATTTAGCGTGGCCAATCCACCTAACCTGCACGTCTTTGGACTGAGGGAGGAAACCTACGCAGACATGGGGAGAAAGTGCAAACTCCACACAGAGTGACCCAGCAGGGAATTGAACCTGGGACCCTGGCATTGCTAACCACTATGCTACCGTGCTGTCCTGACACCTGGCGGAATCTGTAGCATGTCAACGAAGCCATCGTCAGATTCTAGCAGATTTTGAAATGCTTATTCCACGTGTAAATCAATTCTGCGGTCATCCGTGTAATTAATGTAGGAAAAGAATAAATGGGGTTAAAGCTGCTCTTACTCCACAGTTGATGGTTCGTCACGGTTAACACGAGCAGCGTGACGAGCAGCAATGGCGCATTAAAAGAGTTCTTCCCAATGTCCGCAGGCAAATTTATGTACTCGTGTGGTGAACTGACAATTCAACCCTGGGCTGTAACCAACACAAGCTCAAAGGTTGGAGGTTAATAAACCTTCCTGAAATTTACCCTTTTGCCTGTTCGGGTAAATTGCTATTTTTCAGTCATCCATGAATCTGCTCCATCAAGAGGCTACTGCAACTCTAATCACATCAATATCTTTATGGAAGAAAGCAGACAAACATTAAAAAGTAACCCTGTGCCATGATTTATTTAATTTAAATGTGGCATTTTGTTGAAATATACATGCCCTTTTTTAAAGCAGGATTTCACCCACGAAGCAGTTAAATGGAAGAAAAGGCATGTTAACTGCATCTAGACAGCCATCAGTCTGACTGGGTGCGGCCAACTTTAGCATAATTGGAATGGCATCATCATCTATTTTAAAAGAAATGGAATCACTTAATTTTCCCAAACTGACTTCCCTTTCTCCCCCCAATAAAACATGGTCAGATAACAACTCAAAAAATGACACTTCCAACATTTATTTTTCCATATTGGAAGATTGTGGAGCGTTGACAAAGCATGAGATACAAAGTCACAAAATGCAGCTTCACGTAAAATGTCAGAACATTTCTCAGGAGAGTCACTGCGGACATTAAGAAAAAAATGGCTTACTGAAGGAATTAGCCCAGAAGAGAGGTTAATCTGGCAACGTTTGTGAAAGTTTTGTGAAAATGTTACAGCTTCCGGAAGATATTTCCACCCCCCCAACCCCTTTACAAATTTGGCACCAACAACATAATAATTTATGGGAAGAGGAGAAGGCATTGCGAAAACACAGACAGTTCGTAAAGTTAGTGAATCTTTCAGGGGAAGGAAACAAATGGAGCGCAAGCACGGTGAGATGGAGGGCAAGTGATTTTTTTAAAAAAATAAAGCATATTTGAAAAAAGTGAAACAGATTATTCACATGACAACGTGAACAACAACAGCAGGGCAGCAGTTTTGGTATCCTGGTGGTTTAAGACACTAAAAGCAAGTTTTACAACTCAAGACAAAAATAAATAAATCCTGCCAAATATGGAACTGGACAGTGAGCATCGATAAAGAGAAAAGACGGGTTGATATTTCTGATGCTATCACAAACCTTGGTCAGTTTCTCTTTCAGCCGCTGGTCTGACCCGTTGGAGATTTGCCAGCACTTTGTGCCTTTCCACCAAAAAATGGTGACCTGCGTAACTACCAAACCGTTGTCAACTTTCAGATGATTAACTGATGTCTTTTAAGGAATAAAAACCTACTGCGCTTATCCAGTTTCCAGAAATTGATTCGGAATTCCAACCCCCGCCCCCTGGAATGGAAATGGCCTGGCAAACGTTTCAATCTTCAGGAATGGACATAGATGCTGGCCTTGCCAATGACACACAGAATGGCAACAGATGATTTCTCTGCACCAGGACAGAGGTGGTTTGGCGAATGTGATGTGTTAAGCTACACATTGCCATTATGAAGTTCTAAAACCTAACTGAAAATGAGCTTCCATCCAATTGTTAAGCTGGTTCACTTTGTTTCACGCTCAGTTACCTTCGGAAGGGGGGTGGGGAGTGGGGGTGGGGGCAGGCATTCCAAAGACCTTCCACCTTGAAAGATTCCAAAATGTAATTTAACTCCAACCGCTAATCCTAACCAGACTAATCAGACAGGCATTTAGATCAAATTGTGTCTTTAAAAAAAAAATCATCCAGCATGAAAGAGGATGATCCATTTCTGGCACAAAAGGACTAGTCCAGGGCTATGCTGACAGAGACTGAGAGAATTCTTAATAGGAGGAGTAGTCATTACAGCAGCGGCTTACGATATCATTTCAGCCTCGTGCTTTGGGAGATGGTTCACTCAACCCACTGTAACGGGAACATCACAAAATCCTACAGTGCAAACTCCTGGGTCAGCTCATTATTGCACTCGTGGGATGTGAAAAAGCAAATGATTTTTGTTGCCGGTAACGGGCCAGAGATGGCTATTTTTGGGACAAAAATCGTCAATTTTGAAGATGAACATGATTTATTAAACACAAACCATTATCTTGGTTAATGTCTGTAATATCCAATTCACTGCATACATTCCTGCAGCCCACACTGGATATAAACATTTACGGGGTGGAAACCCAGTGAAGTATTCGGCACAAGTATACACTTAAAAAAATAAACCAACCCAAGGAGCAGATGCAGGCACCATGCCCTCAACTACCTAACCGTGGCATTTATTACAATCTTACAATTCATTGTACACTAGTTTTTTTTACTGAAGTAAAAATGGGGGGAAAAAATACTACAATCCTTTCACATCTCCGGTGGCCTGCAAAGTAAGTATACCACAACACAGCTATCCCATCTTTACAATCAAATTCGTATCACGATTTGCAAATATTATTGCACATTAACTATGAGAAAACAAATATACAAATGCATTTAACATCTCTCTAACATACAAAGTACAAGTATAACAATATTTCCTTCTACACAATAGTTTCAAGCTGTGAATTTGGTTAACTCCTGGCGGTGGACCAGACACATTTATCAGCAGAAATAAATTATAACTGTTACATTCCATACTGTACTGAATGGTAGGGAAGTGGGCAGTCTGATGGCCTTGAAATGGTACATTAATTGTGTGAGGTAGTTCATCAATTATCTTAAAAACCTCTTTTGATGCGTTAGTTCTGTAGTGTTCGCCTGGAGTGTAACCGCACCCCAGCGATTCTCGTCGAGCTTGGCATTTTGACAAGTCGTGTTCGGAAAGGCCAGCTTCAAATTAAACCATCGTTATTGCAGGGCACGATATTCTGGGGATTCCTAGTAAGAACGGAAAGGAATTAACCAAATCACTTGTAATCAGACAGAGCAGTTTATTGGAGGGGGGGAAGGGGGGTGCGAGAGCAAGGTGATCGTATTAGAATAGGCTTAAAGCTGGCACTGATGCTGGAAATGAAACTCTTGTTTTGTGCAGTCTTCACATGTGGTGCCCAATAGTTACGGCACCACTCTTTCACTTCTCATTAGTTCTACTCTCCGTTAGCATAAACGACTGGAGGTAATTGTTTTAGCACTGGTCTGAAGACTCCTAACATTGTGCCCACCAGCCTCGCCCAAAAAAATGGCTGCGTTAATATTTAAAAGATGTTCCGCTCTGAATGTGTGATGTAAACAGGTAGGCCACATAATCGATCATGGACACTCTGTGCTCTACGCTCTGGAAAACATAATGGCTTTGCGCCCGAGTCCACAGCTAGCAGTATAAGCCAGAGCCAACTGGAGTAGAAAAGATCTTAGAATGTTTGAACGGTATATTAAACCATTTCATGCAAGAGGTGTGTGTGTGTGTGTGTGTGTGTGAGAGAGGAGTAGCCAAACTGAGCGGTCTCTCCACCCACCGAGCCTGCAGCTTATTTGTATTTTGTGATCACCTCTCCGCCCAAAACAGACCCCCCAAATGTAATGGTGTTAAATGTCAGTCCGTTACAAGTGTACAAGTCATGCTTCAGGGTTACTTGCCCCACACTAAAGGATTGCTGTATTTAAGTTACTGTATGTAAATCCAACATAATTTCAAAGTCGTATTCTATGGCAAACGGATTCCAATAAAATTAAAACACAGTTGGAGCTTTTTAAAAGCTGGTCTACCCCTCTCTATCATTTAGCGCAAACAATAAGAGCCCAGAGAGAGGGAGGCTAGTCATCTGCAGCAGCCCAGAGGTCCCGCCGACGTCTCTAGACTGCTGTCGGTGTCGGAGGCCAGTGTTGGGTCGGTTGACATGGAGGACACATCGTTGACAGATGAAGAAGACGACGGGTGGTGAGAACCATTGATCATTGCTGCACCTGTGCTATGAGAAATAAGGAAATAAGTCAGTAATATAGTATGCAGATCATCTCTCAGCGGTATTGCAATGTGCAGGGGTACAGGGAAAAGGCAGGGAAAAGTCACAATGCTCTTGTTTGGAGAGCTGGTGCAGACACGATGGGCCAAATGGCCTCCTGTGCACCGTAACATTGCTGTGATACAGTGAGAGTGCGCTAAAGTATTGAAACCTGACAAACTCCACTCTCATTCACATAGGAATGAATTCAGGATGGCCTCTGTGGCTGGCTTATATTCTGTCACCATGGCTGGGACAGCATGGGTGTAGACAGTTGGAGCAGCCATCTTATTCTTTATACAAGTTTCAATTTTACTGCTTGGTAATGAAAAGTAAACTGAATTTAAAGTGGGTTAAATGAGGGATTTGGTTAAAAATGATACCCATGCAGCACGGTAGCACAGTGGTTAGCATTGTTGCTTCAGGGGCAGCATGTTGGCGTAGTGGTTAGCACTGCTGCCTCACGGCACCGAGGTCCCAGGTCCGTTCCCGGCTCTGGGTCACTGTCCGTGTGGACTTCGCACATTCTCCCCGTTGTCATGAGAATGTCGCTTTAAGAAATATTTGGCTGCTCATGTTACTGCAGTGATGTCAGAGTGTGGGTGGAGCTGAGCTCTGGCTCTGCTTTTTAGTTTCATTTTGGGAAAAGCTTGGGTGTGGCTGTGTGTTTTTTTTAGTTTCGTTTTCAGTGTTCGAGCTGAAGCCAGACATAGCAGGTGTACTGCTGTTCTCTCTGCCATGAAAGTCTATCTCTTGATCATTTGGTGAATTCATAATTAGAAATGTTCTCAGTAGTGAATGTAAACCTGATGTGCTTCTGTTAAAAGGTGCTTTTCAAGTCTTCTGGATGTTAAAAGGACAGCTTAAGGATTACGTAGTGTTGTATTCTTTGGGGGTTGTATTTGAATTGAGGGTTGCTAAGATGTTCACTGTATGTTTTAAAAAGGTTAACTTGAGTTAACTAGAATAAACATTGTTTCGCTTTAAAAAATACTTTTCCATGTCTACTGTACCACAGCTGTAGAGTGGACTGTGTTCCACATACCACAATCTATTAAAAGTTGTGCGTCAAGTGAACGCCAAGATACACTTTGGGGTTCTCTAAACCCTGGCCCATAACATGGTTTGCACGGGTTTCGCCCCCACAACCCAAAGATGTGCAGGGTAGGTGGATTGGCCACGCTAAATTGCCCCTTAATTGGAAAAAATGAATTGGGTACTCTGAATTTATTTTTAAAAAAGAACAAAACAAAGCATTGTTGCTCCACAGCTCCATGGTCCCAGGTTCGATTCCCGGCTTTGGTCACTGTGGAGTCTGCGTGGGTTTCCTCCGGGTGCTCGGATTTCCTCCCACAAGTTCCGAAAGACGTGCTATTAGGTGAATTGGAAATTGAATTCTCCTTCTGCGTACCCGGAATGTGGCGACGAGGGGCTTTTCACAGTAACTTAATTGCAGTGTTAATGTAAGCCGACTTGTGATAATAAAGATTACTAAATTAAATGATAATCAGCCCTGATATTGACAACAGTGCCAATAGGAAACAAGGTCAAACCCCTACAACTCACCAATTCCAACAAGCTCGGCATTTTTTAAGCACAGCACCGAGGTGGCAAAAATAGAATCAGGCAAAAGAATTTGAAAAGATAAAAAACAAAAACAGAAAATGCTGGACAATCTCAGCAGGTCGGACAGCGTCTGTGGAGAGAACACGGAGCTGACGTTTTAAGCCTCTTTGTCAAAGCTTGGACAAAAAGAGTCATCCAGACTCGAAACGTTAGATCTCTTCTCTCTCCACAGATACGGTCAGACCCGCTGAGATTGGCCAGCATTTTCGCTTTTTGTTTCAGACTTCAGCATCCGCAGTAATTTGCTTTTAAAAACGACAAAAGTTTTTTCGAAAGTCCATATGCTTGGGGAACGAATGGATACATAGGCAGTTCACATTTCTTTCTCGTTTGAATAACTCCATTGTTCTACTACATGAGGCACTATCAATGCAAAATGGCTGTCTGGGATACATCGGAATTGTTTTAATGCGCACTTCATGTTTACAAACAAATTTAAGCTGTGTGTGCTTGAAAGCAGCAAGAGATGTTATGTTGGGGGATAAAGATCTCTTGGTGTGTAGTTTTTCTGTAGTATACACAGATGACACTTGCTCGCTGTAGCACATCTTCTATGGAGTGCTCGAGCCTGGGGTGCACTCTCCTGCAATCGAAGGAAGCATTACAAGGATGCTCAGAAGGCTTCATTTCATAGTTTTGATTAAGACCGAGTCCTGGGACAAGTTTGCCCAGAATCGCTTGCACTTGACGCAACCAAATAAAAATGGCTGGAGCGCCCTTCGAAAGCAAGCGCGTGTTTGGAGGCAGTGAGAAAACACAAGGATAGGGAGTCTTGAGCCGGCATCTCATCCAAAGCTCAATTGTCTTCAGTATCCCGTATACTTGCAGCAGAGACCTCCGTGCGCAGATTTATCTTAGCGGCCTTCTACGTGTTCACCGGAACACGCCCAACAGCCCAATTCATGGACATGGTCACTTTTACCTCGAAGGACAAGCAAGACAAGACACAGATGCATCATGTGTGAATTACTTTGTTGAGAAGTCGCTTCAGTCATAAGTAGGAGGAAAGGCCGCACTTTTTTTGAAGTGTTTCAAAGTTCAATCTCCACTTATTACTGCCATGTATCCCAGTGCAATTATCAACTATCGGACTCTTCCTCTTCTGCTTTTACATTCTCAAATTAATTGCTGGCAAAAGTATGCACAGATCACAAGAAAGTCCAAGCACAAATTTATTTATGGGAACATTTTAGGTGAAAGAAAAAGCTCAAGACTTCCGGCGGGGGGGACCTTCTCAGAATAGAACAAGGTTACCACGGCAACATTGGATTCATGGCTTTTGGTCACTCAGACTTCATTGATATTACTATATCAGTGTCATTTGAATAAAGTTCTTTTCAACTTTTTTTTTTTAAATTTTAGATTACCAAATTATTTTTTCCAATTAAGGGGCAATTTAGCGTGGCCAATCCACCTACTCTGCACATCTTTGGATTGTGGGGGCGAAACCCACGCAGACACGGGGAGAATGTGCAAACTTCACACGGACAGTGACCCAGGGCCGGGATCGAACCTGGGACCTCAGCGCCGTGAGGCGGTTGTGCTAACCACTAGGCCACCGTGCTGCCCCTTTTCAACTTTAATCAAAATTGAAGAGGATGGCTTCTTTATACCCCCCCAGTGTAAGTACGTTAACTTCAAAGATGGGTGGTTGATAAAGGTGCTTTCCAAAGATTCATGCCGCAATACTACGGCACAGCAATAAATCATTTAAACACCAGGAGTTTAGAACAGTTGCAGAGCCTAATTAATTGACTAACGCCTTTGTCTCCCACTCTCAGATACTCTGAGCCGAATCAATCATTTGAGCTGGGCTGTTATTTTTTTTTCCTTCGGATCCAAAGCAGGGACTTCACCAGCAGGCTTCACGGCAGGGTCAGGACCAGGTCGGAGATCTCGCTAGCCTGCGGACAATTTAATTCCAGTGCCAGAATCAACCAGCTACAAGTTATCGCTACCTAGTTACCACATTCAAACAAAAAAATTCTTGCGTCCATCAGAGAGAGAAGCAAGGAACATTGCTGCTGCACTGAGGTAGTGCTCCCAGCAGATGGCAGTGTTGGACCATTTCTAATTTATCGAATGGCTTTGAATGGTGAAACAGTGCCACCTTGCGCATACCTGTTCACTCCTCAGTTTTCAGAAGGCCAGTCATCTACATAGGGTAACTAGTCTAAATCCCAGTTTTGTTCTGAAATTGAAGGGGCGTTTTTCAGTTGTAACTATAATTTAAGATTCAGTTCTACCTACATCATCGGGTTTTAAGAATCAAAAGCTTCCGGGTGAGAAACATTTATTTTAAGTTGCTGAAACTTTATTTGGAATCTGATCAAATCAATTAGTGAACAAGGGCTCAACTTTAAACTCAATATCCACTCCTAACTATTTGAAAGCAATCTGCGTACAGGTGTGGAGGATACAAAAGTTCAATAACTGCCTCGGATCTCTGCAGATGACTGATATTTACTTTCACAAAAGGGGCTTTCTGAAGTCTGGTACCAAAGTATTCTTGCAATAACTAACCTAAAGAAGGTGGCTGTCCTCGTATAACGCCGTTCTTCATTCTCTCTTCCCACTCCAGCACTTCCTTGTATATCAACTCTGCAGACAACAAACCAGAATAATTGGCTTCTTAAAATACCGGAGTGGTGTAAATCACCAGAATGCAAAAACGATTATATCTCTATTGTTTAAGAAGGAGGAATGATTTTGGTGCTCATCCCGAAAATACCCAGGCCCACATGTCGGCAGGTTTGATTCATTCCACATTGCAGGCGCTCTTGAATCAGTCTTTGTTTGTGAGAATCGAAACGAGGAAAAAAAAATATATAACCCTAGGCTACTTACTGGATGGTTTCGTGGAGAAATGAAATATTCAGAGATTTGTACCTGTAACCAGTGTTTTGGGGCAGTATTCTCATAATCACGCCGAAGAGGTTATTAAGCAGTGGTCTCCTTCACACTGGGTAAGCTAAATACAGATTCGGCACTGCCTTGCAGAACTCCTTCAGTCAACTTCCAAACGGCCAGTCACTGGTCACTTCACTTCTTTGTTCCACCCCCGCTCTCAAACTCGGCCCCTCAAACCGTTCCAATGAAGCTCTCTGTAAGCTCAAGGAACAGAACCGCGTTTCCTTAACGAGCCGCTTTACAATCTTGCGGGAGCAATACGGAGTTCGACAATTTCAAATGATAACCTCTGCCCCACTGCCGGCATTGCCGTTTGGTTTTTGGACACACATTGTTGGCAATGATCCTGCTTTCTCATTCATTCTACCGCCAGCCACATCCTTCACTGCACCATGTGCTTTAGCTCAGTGGGCTAGACAGCTGGTTTGTGATGCAGAACAAGGCCAGCAGCGCAGGTTCAATTCCCGTACCAGCTGAGAATTCTGAATTCTCCCTTTTTGTACCCGAACAGGCGCCGGAATGTGGCGACTAGGGCTTTTCACAGTAACTTCATTGCAGTGTTAATGTAAGCCTACTTGTGACAATAAAGATTCTTTACATTTTTCACAGAAACATGGAAAATAGAAGCAGGAGGCCATTCGGCCCTTTGAGCCTGCTCCACCATTCATTAAGTTCAATACTCTGATCCCGCCTTCCCCCTCATTTCCCTTGATCCCTTTAGCCCCAAGAGCTCTATCAAATTCCTTCTTGAAATCACACAACGTTTTGGCCTCAACTACTTTCTGTGGTAGCAAATTCTACAGATTCACCACTCTCTTGGTGAAGAAATTTCTCCTCACCTCAGTCCTAAAACGTTTACCCCTTATCCTCAAACTATGACCCCGAGTTCTGGACTCCCCCACCATCGGGAACATTCTTTCTGAATCTACCCTGTCCAATCCTGTTAGAATTTTATAACTTTCTATGAGATCCCCCTTCTCACTCTTCTAAACGGCAATGAATATAATCCTAACTGACTTAAGTTTCTCCTAATATGACAATCCCGCCATCCCAGGAATCAGCCTGGTAAACCTTCGCTGCTCTCCCTCCATGGCAAGAACATCCTTCCTCAGACAAGGACATCAAAACTGCTCACAATACTCCAGGTGTGACCTCACCAAGGCCCTATACAATTGCAGTAAAACATCCCTATTCCTAAACTCAAACGCTCTCGCTATGAAGGCCAACATACCATTTGCCGCCTTTACTGCCTGCTGTACCTGCGCGCTTACTTTCAGCGACTGATGCACGAGGACACCAAGGTCTCGCTGAGTACCCACCTCCCTCAATTTACACCCATCCATCATCCTTTGTCATTTACTTGCTCCCATTTTCCACTCTAACATGGATTCCCCCTTCTGTTCTATTGTCTCCTCCCCTCCCCCCATCTCTGCTTCTGTGCCCCTTTTAAACCTGGTAAACCCCTTACCAGCTTTTTCAGTTCCAGTGAAAGGCCATCGATCTTGAAAAGGTTGAGCCAGTTTCTCCTCCCGCAGATGCTGCCACACCTCGGGAGGGTTCCCAGCATTTTCTACTCCTGTTTCAGATTTCCTGCAGCTGCGGTTATATTTGCTGTGGCCTTCGGTGAAACCAATCTCGAGATGTTCTGGCTAAGTGACGGACTGGGGGGGGGGGCGCATCAAGAATGACGTCTTCGTTCGAAAAAGGGCAAACTTCTAATGCAAGCGTAGTACTGGAAAAAAAGACACTTAGGCCCCCCCACCCCTACACTTTCCTTAGTCTTTGATTGTAGCTAATCATTTTTTTTAAGTTGCTGTGGAACAAGCATTTGAAAGCCAGTTTCTACAGCTCCCTTTAAAAGCAGTCCCCCCTCTCTAAACCAGACCGGGCACACGCATTTTTCCTTGTAAACTCAAGTGGAGTTCAGGTCATGAATATTTCAGCGCTCAGCAGAGACAAAGCATTGCAGGATTCAGAGAACATCTCTTTTACCTTTCCACTCGTCTATAGTGTGATCCCGCTCATCTAACTGCTTGTCATATATCTTGGGTGGCGGCTGGAAATATAAATCAAGGTCTTGTTAGAAAAACCCTTAATCCACGGAGAAGAACACAAGATCACAAGAATCAGGACAAATCTGCTTTGGACCGTTGGTTGCTCATTTTGTGCTTCAAGAAATATGATCCAATTGAAGGCAGATTACATATCAGCGGTAAATCAGGCACTCAGAACTGTCCTCAACATTCAAGTCTATAAATAGTTGCCAATAATTCAGCACAGTGCTATAATCGTAGTTACGGGTGAATGTCAACACAATTAATTCTTACAGCCACGCAACCAATATAGAATGTTGCATTTTTCTTCTAGAATGACATGCCTATGGTAACCAAAATGTTCAATGATTGCCCAAGAGACAAGTATTCTGAGAGTTTAGATAAAAATGCAATGTCCCGGTGCATTTATTAGATCAGAATGTACGAGGCATACAGGGGAAGAGATGGTGGTAGAGGGGTGACGGGGAGAGGCAAGTTTCCACTGACACTCCATGGACACTCATCACATGCAACAATATAATGTTCGCAGAGTTGTAAACAAAAAACCCTTTTAAAGCTTTGCTCTCCTTTGGCAAGGTACGTCCTGGCGAGCCACATGGTGTGGTATTATGATACATGAAGGCAGTGCAAGAGTTAATAAATGTATACAGACAGCGACTAGAGGGAGCTAGTCCTACGAGTATATAAGGGAGGATGCTAAGCCTTGTGGTACAGAAGGTTGGAGAAGGTGGTAGCAGAAGGAATGAGGAGATAGCTAGACAGACTAAAGATAGTGAGAGAGAGCAGATAGTAGTTTAAACTAGTAGTGAGTTTAGATGTAGCTGAGAGTAGTTTGTGTCATTTATCAACCGTATCTTTCTGTGGGATAAGTGTCTAATCCAGTTAGTAGCGTTAAATGAAGTAGTTTGTTAACAAAGGTTGTTGTTCTTTGATCAACACTACGCATCAAAACCATCCGGATAAAGTAAAGCAGAGAACAACACACACGGTTTCCACAGAAGCTCCCCAGGCTTCAGTCAGAACTGGCAATTCACCAAATTCAATACAGTCTAGTGCCACGGTTGGGGAGATAGAACTGTAAGTGCTGTAGGCGCAGCTAACAAATGGCTTTGCTGTGAATAGGCAGCCTTAAAGTCTCTCTTGGATTGAGCCTGGATTTTGAGCTGTTATTGAAGATTATGTAGCGAAGCCAAACCTTGGATGGCTTGGTCCTATACTCTATCATTACAATAGGAGAGGAGAGGGCCATTCTTGTATTTGGCGTGCCGCCTCAAATTAATTTGTAAAACTCATATTTTATTTACAGCTATAAACAACACTTTGATTTGCAGAAAAACAGATTAATACTTTGGAACAGGGACCCCCACCCTATCCACAACCCAATTCATTTAGCTTTGTTGCTACTTCATAGAATCTTTGCCCTTCTAATCTTGACTTTATTGGCCAAAAGGTAATTCGCATGACTGTAACAAAATGGCTTCCAAAGGATTAGGTTATCCACAACATTACTCATGGCAAATCAAATAAACAAGTATTTAGAACAATTGTCAGGAAAATGGCAGCACGGTGGCGGAGTGATTAGCACTGCTGCCTCACGGCGCCAGGTTCGATCGCGCCCCTACGTCACTGTCCGTGTGGAGTTTGCACATTCCTCCGTGTCTGCGTGGGTTTTGCCCCCACAATCCAAAGATGTGCAGGGTAGGTGGATTGGCCACACTAAATTGCCCCTTAATTGGAATAAATGAATTGGTTACATTAAAAAAGAATTTTTTTTAAAGTAGTAACAATGGTCAGAAACAATAGACTATTTGCAAACAACATACTGCTCTGCTGGTGAAGGGGGAATTGCATTTACGTAGTGCCTTTCATATCCTCAGTGAGTCTCAAAAGTGCTTAGCAATCTCTGCTACTGGGAGCAATGGTTGGACCAAAGGTCGGCATTTTAAGATCGTCTGTTCCAGTTTGCGTTGAAATTAAATGTTTCTGGGGCGCAGTAGTTAGCGCTGCTGCCTCACGCCGCTGAGGACCCGGGGACGATTCCGGCCCCGGGTCACTGGCCGTGTGGAGGTTGCACATTCTCCCCGTGTTTGTGTGGGTTTCACTCCCACAAACCCAAAAAGATGTGCAGGCTAGGTGGATTGGCCACGCTAAATTGCCCCTTAAATTGAAAAAAAAAGAGAATTGGGTCCTCTAAAATTTTTTTAAAAGAAATTAAATTTTCTTCCTACGAGAAGGCCTGGTTTTACATTGCACCAGAGCAGGAGAGGAGTAACTGACTCCACAACACAAAACGTAGCAAGGGAATTATTGGATAATAGACAAACGTGTTCAGGCATTCAGAATGGTTGTGAACCGCCCTGACACTCAAATTGAAAATCACTCAGGATTGTTTGTTCTTGCACAAACTATGAAGGAGGGCATGCAAGAGAATTACCTTTTGGGAGTGGGGGAAAAGACGAGGAACTGTACAATTGACAACTGGGCGTTCCTGTATTTTGGAAAGATTTAGGTAGGCAGTGAGACGAGCAAAACTCCTTTCAGGAGAGCAAAGGAGGTTAACCGGGGATCTGTCAGAGGTGCTCCAGATAGTGAGGTGTTCATGAAGCGAACTGAGAAAACCATTTCCAGTAGCCAATAGGTTGGGGCAACACGGTAGCACAAGTGGCTAGCACTGTGGCTTCACAGTGCCAGGATCCCAGGTTCGATTCACTGCTGTGTCACTGTCCGTGCGGAGTCTGCACGTTCTCCCCATGTCTGCGTGGGTTTCCTCCGGTTTCCTCCCACAGTCCAAAGACGTGCAAGTTAGGTGGATTGGCCATGCGAAATTGACCTTAGTGTCCAAAAAAAGGTTAGGACTGGTTATTGGGTTATGGGGATAGGGTGGAAGTGAGGGCTTAAGTGGGTCGGTGCAGACTCGATGGGCCAAATGGCCTCCTTCTGCACTGTATATTCTGTGTTCTATGTATGGATATAACTACAGGGAAGAAATTTAAAGTTACCACCATTAGAAAGAAGGGAGATGTTTGGAATTTTATCCGAGGATTATTAAAACATGGAATGCCCCAACAAGAACCAGTGCTGAATTCAGAACAGTTTTTCAAACAGAAAATTCTACGTACACATATTTTAAATGTTGGAAAAGGGCATGGGAAAAAGTTAATGGGAACAGACATATGTGGAAGAAACTGGCAACACTTTGGTGCGTCAAATGCACCCTTCAGTGCTATAAATGCCGTTGTCACCATGAGATCGGAGTCTACTATAAACAGTCAGGTTTAAAATGCGCCTAGCAGCACAGAGGTCTCCCCCACAGGGCTCAGCAATGGGAGAGCTAAATTTTGAGATTGATGGATTTTTGGTGACAAAGGAAACTCAGGAATCTGGAGACCGGATTGAAAAATTGAATTCAAGCGCACATCAGCCATGATCTTATCAAATGGGAACACAGGCTCAACACTATTGGCCGAACTCCTGAGCTTAGTCTTGCATTAAAGTGGCATCTCGTCCGATTTCTACTACCCAAGGAAAATGAGTTTTTTTTTTAATTGTAGACCCACAAGCTTGGGGTGGTCATTTTGCTCACATTTCAGGAATGAATTTACAATTGGTGGCTGTGGGTTCAAGATATCAGCGTTACATATTAACGTTGACCAACAAACGTGGGGGAAAAAATGAAACACTTACAGCTTCTACTTCAGTGGGGTCATACCAAACGTTAATGTAAGGGTGCTGCAGAGCATCGTCCACAGAAATCCTCTTTGACGCATCTATTACAAGCATTTTACATAACAAATCTCTAGCTTGACTTGCTGTAACACAGAAGGGAAACCTCCAGTTAAGTATTGGACAGATCATAAACTCGAGTATCTATAATCATAAAACACATCTTTCAACGAGCATTAAAAATGATTTCAGAGCGGAATTGTTTTGCGAGTTAGCAATAGGGCAGGCACCCAGGGGAGAAAAGAGGAATCTCCAAATCCCTCACCCGCGGCCTCTGAACAGCAATCGTTTTATCTGTCCAACCACATGCATGAAACAAAGTTAGTGCTGTGCAACTTAGTTCCTTCCATCAGAGGAACAAATAACCTTGCATTCATTAAGTGCCTTTCACTGCCTCAGGAAGTTGGTCAATGAAGTACTTTTTGAAACGTAGTGACTTTTATAACTTGGGAAAACCTGGCAGTCAGTTTGCAAGCAACAAGGTCTATAAAATCACACAAAAGGTCATTTATAAAAAAACTTTAAAATCAATTGAGGGACGGATATTGTCCGGTACACGGAGAGAATGTCACCAGCGCCGCCTGATGGAGACGAAAAACATCGCACTCCCTCAGTACTCTCCCGGAGTGTGAGCCTGGACTACGTGCTCATCTCTCTGGGATGGAGCCTGAACGCATGACCTTCCGACTCAAGAGCTGCGGCGCAACAATTCTTCCCAACTCCTCTCAACATGCTGAATTGATACATCTTCGAACATCAGCTACATGGACTTTGCACAGGCTGAAAGAGGAGAGGGGGACCAAGTGGATCGGTTTCCAAAGAGTCACACGGGTTCAAAGGCCTACCCTATTGTGGTGCGATATGTTAGAAATGCCCAGCGTCATTTGGAGCTTCTGCGGCAGTAGCTGTCGCTGGTCAAGCTACTCCGTTTTGACTAGAGTTGCCCTGCACGATGGGCTTTTCTGAAAACCGGGCACCGGGTACCAAAGTAAATTGGGTTTTTTTCTGAATCTATTTAAGGAGGTTACTTGGCCACTAGAATCATCACCCAAAGGATCAACTTTGAAAATATTTTACCTGATGTGTTACCAGTGACAGAATAAATGGCACCCTCCCGGAAGTGGAAAGGAAAGACGACAAAACACCAAAAGCAAATTAGCAGCCCAGTATCTGAAATATTACATACGGTGCAGTTTATTTATTTACTTGTTCATGGGATGTGGGCGTCGCTGGCCGGGACAGCATTTATTGCCCATCCCTGAGGGCATTCCAGAGTCAACCACATTGCTTTGGTCTGGAGTCACATGTAAGCCAGACCAGGTAAGGACGGCAGATTTCCTACCCTAAAGGACATTAGTGAACCAGGTGGGTTATTACGACAATCGGCAATGGTTTCATGTTCGTCATTAGACTTTTAATTCCCGATTTTTATTGAATTCAAATTTCACCATCTGCCCTGGTGGGATTCGAACCCAGGTCCCCAGGGCATTACTCTGGGTCTCTGGATTGCTAGTCCAGTAACAATACAACACTGCCTCCCAATTGGCGGTGGAAGCATTCCAGTAGCTCAATAATTAAAACGCTCAACTTGCAAGTGATCCACATTACAATTCACGGCCATTATACGAACAGATCGGAGCTTGGGATGGGTTTGTTCACTTCTAAGCCAATATTGGACAATTAGAAGTGCAGGATTTCAACTCCAAGGAGGACTGCCAGTCAGAGTTATAGTAAGAAGTCTTACAACAGCAGGTTAAAGTCCAACAGGTTTGTTTCGAATCACTAGCTTTCGGAGCACAGCTCCTTCCTCAGGGTTATGGTGGCGACTACAGCACAAAATAGTCTGATCATTTGGCCATTGGGGCACTTGGCAAAGAGCCTTTGGGAGGAGCAAACCAAAATCTGAAAAGCACTTTCAGTTCAACAGAATCAATTGGAGCACAAGTACACTTGGGCGACCGATAGGGGATATAGTAGAACCCCTCTCTCCAAACAGTGCACTTTTATTTTGGGGAACAGCATGGTAAATACGTAAACATAGGGGGAAAAGCCCCGAGACTATAAGAATATACAGCTCCATTACCTTTCAGTTTGTTGTGTTCAGAGTCAGCGGGAAAGAGGACATCTGGAAAGAGTTTCTCAAAACTGTAGCCCGTGTACTTGGGTCTGTTCTCAACGTAAGTCCGAACTGTCGGCTGCAACTTCTTCATGAACTCAGAGGCTGGCGTTCCTAATTGCTCAATCACTTTGTTCCATTGATCAATATCTAGAGTTAGGTAGCTGAGAAAAATACTGCAGGCGAGGGACACAGAAAAACAGCCGAACGGTTTCGACAGCTTCAGCATTCTCATACCCGCCCACGTACAACGCTAATTTGAAACCGTAAAATTGAAGTGTTGAAACACAGAATGGGATTGAATGAAATACATCCTTTCTAAAACGGTCGTTTTTTATTCTTGGCTATGAGTGGAATTTCCACGGTCCTTAAAATGGATGAATAAAATGCAAATTGCTGGAAATTAAGATACAAACTTACTCTGAGCCCGACTGAATGCTGCAAAATAATTTAAGCAGCCACACAAACAAGCTGGAAATTTCCAGCCGTTTATCATTTGAAGTTTATTGTTAGCACCTCGGAAAGCTACGAGCAGGATGGTACGCCGAGTGCAGAACCTTCAGATAGAATCAATCAACAAAAAGAGCTCTGGCTTTAAATGTGGCTTTGGAATAGGTCCCAACTGCACTTAAAACAAACAAGTCATGGGTCAGGCTAAAGAACTCAAAGACAGGAGAGTGAATGAATTTGGAAGGACGATCCAATACAGGGACATACAAGTGAAAAGGGGCAGGTTTAATATCAATACGGTCACCTTAAATTCAGAGACTGCCTCTTTAAACTGTTAATGTAAACATGCTAATACTGACCATTGTTATTTTAGTGCGCCAAATAGTAACGACACTTTTAAAAACATAGAACTATATTCCTAAGATTTTTTTTCCCAGCTAATCTGAGAACATGATATGATATTATCATGTCATTCTGATTAAGCACAACTGTCAGTTCCCTGGCTTCTAAATTCCTGCTCCCGGAGCCCATTTAGACACATTCAACGTACATTTAACTGCTGGCGTCAAGTAGATTAAGTGCCAACTAAAATAAATTCACCAGCTACACAGGTTCCCTGATGGTGCAGCGAGGTTACGAGTAGTATGTAAAAGCAGAAAAGGTGTCGGGTTCGATTCCTAGCTTGTTGCACAGTTCACACTGACCTTCGGGGACAGATTAAACCAGATTTCATTTTTCAATTAAAAAAAAAATATATAAACGCCTTGCACTCTCAAAATCTTTGAGATGCTCTACAATTGGTCAACCGATGTTGCCCCAAAAAAGCCACAAGGGGAATGGCTTTGATGCCACTTACATTGCCCCCGTGGCAACATGGCTGAGATCAGAACACACTCGGGCAAAAAGTGGAGATCTGGAGCACGGGGTCTGTGCCGAGCCATTCCGTAAAACCGTGTACTGGAATTTCAATGCTAAACCTGCATTTTAAATCCACTTCATTGTATCGACAGAAATGCAAGATGAATTAATGACACATGCAAAGGAAAATTAGATAATGCTCTAAAAAGGCTGATGTGCTTATAAAACTTCTTCATCCATGCAACATCCTAACACAGGAAGCAAGAAACAAGTACAATGACCTGCAAACACATGGGATTCTGGACTGCTAAACAGAACTTTTGAACACTATGCTCAAGGTTAAAGGGAAGGATACGATCTGTACCAGGGAACAACACACCACCTCTGATCATTTCGCCCATGATGCACCCCACTGACCAGATATCAACTGAAATCAAAATGCAATGACATGAAATTAACATGCAGAAATCGGATTCGAACGAAAAAGATAAAACAGACACACAAGGACAATTTATGATATGACTGATGCATTTCGAAGAATGCTGGCGATGATGGTTGTTTGTGTCTGACGCCTGAACAGCAATCTGGAATTACAAAATGCTTCACTCAAATCCTGTTCAAAAAGGTCAACCTTGGGTGTGTCTCCATGTATTAGCTATTTCTTACCAGCGGGGAGAGAATGTTTTTGAACGCATGGTTGAGCAGTAACCTGCAACGGCTTCCATCAGCAAGCGGATCTCAAGGCTAGGAACCACAAGGTAACTATGGATTTTACAATAAAATTCTTTATTGCAACACCAATATTCGTTCACTAGATTCTGCGAAGCAGTACAGGGACAGACACAAACATACCAGCAATGTAGGGCCACAGTAAAATGGTCACAACAGATTTAGCATAGATGGTCAGTACATATAAACTTGGAAACATCGTCAAAGTAACCAGCAGAGACTGTATGTCCCATCGCCAGATGCAGTCTCTCCGAAAGAGAGATTTGCTACAGGTCCTACCTGGATAATTTGAAATCAAGGAAGGGAGAGCAATTTAAACTCTTAAAAGTTATTGAAAAGAATTACATCGATTGTCAAGGGCTTCAAATGGTAAAGTGCAAGTTGCCTTTCCACAAGCACTGCAGGCAGCATTAAGGATACAGTCCCTTCCTGGAAAGAGGATTTTATGACGAACCATTTCGCCCATTATGCACCCAACAGACCATAAATCCACTACAAGTTTGTGGCATAAGAGAAGGGAAAATTAATCTTGTTGAAGCAGGTTTTAATTAAAATTGTTTGCAATCAAAACACGACAAGTCTTACATGTACTGAGTGTGCTGGACACCCAGAAACATTACACACAGACGGCAAATCATTTGGATGCTGGTGTAGCAATTCAGCTCAACATCTCCCCCCCCACCTTTGTAACTTACAGCAAATGCAGTCATGACGTTATGCAATGGAGCACATTTGAATTACAGCAACACATACAGATGGATTAATAAGAAGAACATGTCTACGCTGAGCATGTCAAATTCAATCTTACCATTACGTCTGTATTAATTTTATATATTGTATCCCTCAATCCATGTGCTCTGGCAGACTTTCCTTTAATACCCATTTTCATTAAGAATGAAGAACCTCCAGCATTTACTGAAAATGACTTCAATGGGTTTCACAAAATATATTTTAGCACAGAAACAGCACATTAGCAAAATACAGCACTGCAGGAATGTTGGTTGGTTATCAGCAAGCAGCTTCTGCTGATGCTTCTGAAATTTTCTGCATATAAATTGCAGAGTATAAAATAATTCATATAGTTTACTATGGATGACACCAGAATATTGAAATGCACAGAACGCTGATGTTAATCTGCCTAACTTTTAAGGAGCAGGCAAGTGAAATCTATTTTGACTGCTGCTGTATTTTTTTTTAAAGAATGTAACACTTCTGCATTTCAAGTGAGCTGGCCCCAAACATGCATTTGTAGATTTTTATCACATTGGTCTGTAATGAGTTTAAACTCAAAAAACGCAAAGGTGAAAGGCTCACATACTTAGAACCCCCTGCCGGTCTCTAGGTTAACAAAACATCACCACTAACGAGAGGTGCTGCATGGAGCAATCCAGGGCCACGCAGCGTCAGTGCCAATTTTGTGATTTAAAAAAAAGTGATTGTAAGCTCCAACTTTTTAAGCAGTGCCTGTGTTGGATGAAATAGGGCAAGAGGAGTCTGACCATGGATACATTCAAAATTAAATCCAACAAAAAAAACGGAACAAACGTACATAATTGCTTGGTTACAGACCGAGGTCGTCCCAAAGTAAATTTTATTTACTTGCACAATTCAATTAAGGATTTATTAAACTAGAAATAAATAACTTTTACTGAAGTTTGGACCCAGTTCACAGCCCCACAGAACCTTACGAACAAGAATAGTCTTGCACCACGTCGATGTTATTGGATACCCAAATACTCCAGGTACATCAAAAATCTGTTTCCCCCCTCCACTCACTAATTCCCATTATTAAATAGATTGATAATAGAAATTATTCAAAATAAGAACTGATGGAAAGACTAGATGAGATTAAAACCCCTATTTGGAATTTACAGGCAAATGTAACTACAGCAGTTTTATCCAGAAGGGAGTCAATAGGATGAGGACAACACCGACCCATTTGGTCCAAAGGAACAAGCTCGTCTTCTGTCCCTCTACTTATGCACATACTTTAGCACACACTAACCATTTTCTTTATATCCCATTCCTAGAATGACCTCTGGAGCACGATAGTATCGTGTAACCACATAAGGCGTCATCAGGAAACTAGTTCCTGCTGTTCTTGCTAGTCCAAAATCTAAGATCTTCAGCGTGCAGTCTGCTTTCACTACTATGTTACTTGGCTTCAGGTCCTAAAAGTTAGAAACAAAATCAAGTTTTTATTTGGTTGCGGGGGCATAAATTCTAGCCCATTCTTAACAGCAAAGTACAAGTGAGCACAAGGAATTGGGAACAGAACAAACGGCAGAAGCTGATAAAAGGTGAAAACTATAATCGCATAGGTACAGGACAATGGGGTTTGGCTGACAGATGCAATAGGAGATGGTACCTGCTGTTAGATCAGAATTGTACACGTCACTGCCTGCCTGGCAATATAGGTGCTCTGTGAATTCATGTAAACGCACAAATGCAGAACTCTGCTCATCATCCTGTTAGATGTCAAGGTCAGGACTCTGGGCTCCCGCCTAATACTGGATGAAGTTTGGTTCAAGAAGTATCCAAACGGTGCATAAGACCTGGCTTCCAGTTGTACTGCATCCAACCAGAACCTTGAGCAGTGAAAAGGCTACCTGGGGGGGGGGGGGGGGGGGGGGGAGATCTCTCATCTTGCGGCAATAGAGGTGCCCTGGGGGTCGAGACTGAAGACCCAACTCTGGAGTTGTACAACTGCATTTACACTGTTAAATATCCAAACCCATTTGACACTCAACATAGCAACGCAGAATATTCCTGTGTTTAAGTATTCTTCATTTCTGCTTCATAGGAATTGCTCTTTATTTGCTGCATTACTTGCATTGGGTTACTGAATTGCTCATCAATGACTCCAATCGACTCCAAGTGGATGTTACATGTATCCTGTTGCGATGCAGTCATTCTATTATTGACTGGGAAAAATATAAAAATCATACAACTAATAAGTTTCTTTAATATTCACCAAAGCCAAAATCATATTTTCTTCTCATTGTTGTCCAAACACTAGAATTTAATTTACAAAACACAGATGATTTATCTCAGTGGGAAGGGTCAGTGTAAACATTGAGCTGCATTGTAATTAACTCCCTTCCTACGAGAGAAAAAGCAAATGCATCAGGAAGGAAGGAAAAGTGTGTGGAACAACTCAAACAATCGCAAGGACAGACTACAGGGCACGCGATGAAGCCGGTGTGTCGTTTCACCTTCCCTTCTGCAACATGGACTCTCAGCGAAGTGGACGTTACCCCATGAACTCCCTGAACAGTCTGAATCTGGGATGAGGTTTGTGTGGAACGTTTCAGTTTCACCAAATGACCCCTCTCCTGTGTCGTAGATTCCATGTACAGACCATCGTTGATCCGTACAGGTCAAGATAGGACCCAAGTTCAGGCCCTGGTCTATGATAAATTAACCGTTCTCCCCCAAAGAGTGCCAGAGTAGACAGGATCGGCTTCAGCTACCATAGAATTTACAGTGCAGAAGAAGGCCATTCGGCCCATCGAGTCTGCACTGGCTCTTGGAAAGAGCACCCTACCCAAGGTCAACACCTCCACCCTATCCCCATAACCCAGTAACCCCACCCAACACTAAGGGCAATTTTGGACACTAAGGGCAATTTTATCATGGCCAATCTACTTAACCTGCACATCTTTGGACTGTGGGAGGAAACCGGAGCACCCGGAGGAAACCCACACACACACACACACGGGGAGGATGTGCAGACTCCGCACAGAGTGACCCAAGCTGGAATCGAACCTGGGACCCTGGAGCTGTGAAACAATTATGCTATCCACAATGCTACCGTGCTTCCCAGATCCTATATATGGGAGGGGTTCACATTTTAATAAAGGCCATATTGTTATGAAGGCAACCTCTGCCTATCGGACTCCACATCAGAAGATGGGAGAAAAGTTTTTTAAAAAGGGAGAAACGCAACTCACAGGATGGATCACCATATCCC
Organism: Scyliorhinus canicula; assembly: GCF_902713615.1. Lineage (NCBI taxonomy): Eukaryota > Metazoa > Chordata > Chondrichthyes > Carcharhiniformes > Scyliorhinidae > Scyliorhinus > Scyliorhinus canicula. The sequence goes on from NC_052167.1 coordinate 19,596,688, forward strand.
ATTTCAGGATTAACATATCAGATTTGCCATCAACATATCTGGCTCAAACAGCCCTTGTGAAGAGTTGGCAGCTCTATCAAGGGATCCTCCATCTGAATCTAGAGAGTGAACGTTGTTGATGGTAAATGCAGCTCAGCCTATCGCAGTCTGATGATAAACAATTACAGTAAGGACCAGTAGATAACAATTAGGATAGGAAGCCTGAGCTGCAATCCCTTTTCAAGCTGAGGACTGGCCCAAAGTGCCTCCAACATTGTTCTAAAATGCCTCCATACTCACGTGGGGCTTAGTACCGTGTGATGTTGTTACTTAATAAATAAAGGAGAGTTCTCTCTCTCCCCGAATGGTACATTCCCAGAAAATTGGGATCAACAGATAAAGACTATTTTCCGCTTTCAGTATATTATTATTTTGGCAGCCATTCAGCAGTCAGGATACTATCTCAATGGACCATTTTGTTGTGATGTCTACTTGTTCAGTGCTATAATGCAATGTCTACGCTTACTTGTTCAGGGATCGTTCAGCTCCACTCTTTGAGCTAAGACTTTGGAGAAATAGTTGCGTCAGTTATTTTTATATGCTTAAAGTAGACCTCAACCACAGCTTCAGGACTACAGCAAACACTTACTGAGCCTTAAATAAACGTTTGTGGGGGAAAAAATGTTAGTTTTATTCAAGTTCGCTAAAGTACTTTAATGTAACATTTAATTCATACTCAAATCGGACTGAGGCAAGGAAAGATTTCTTCAGGAAAGGAATTCACTACCACAGAAAGTAGTTGAAGCCAAAATGTTTTGATTTCAAGAAGGAATCAGATGTAGCTCTTACGGCTAAAGGGATCAAGGGATGGGGAGGGGATCAGGGTATTAAACTTGATGATCAGCCATGATCGTAATGAATGGCAGAGCAGCTCGACGGGCCGAATGGCCTCCTCCTGCTTTTGTTTTTTATGTATCTTAATGATCAGCTGCTGGAGACAGCGTGAGGAGTTAGGCCAACAACGAAGAATCTGACATCTCCTAATACAATAAATAACTGGGCAGAAATAATGCTTAGATTCAAAACATAAACACTGCTAGCAGTCTAGCATATCCCCGGGGAGCAGGCGAGAAGAGGGGCAACTAAGAGAGTCAGGACAAAGTCACCTGTCTCAACAGTCTTGGTCTTCAACGTGTGTGAAATATCAATTGCATTGATGTATTACACACACTAAAATTGTGTGAATAAGATGTTTGGTTTCAAAATCAGTTTGCAAAAGATAACAGGATCGTGGGAATCACATTTGTTCCAACTGGAGAAATTTAATTTAACTGTTGACTATCATCCGTTGTAATATGGAAATACTGGCTGAAGTGCAGTTTGGGCATCACAGTGCAATGGTTCCTGTTGTATGGCTCCCAGGTTGGTGCGTAAACTGAGGTCCTTCCCAGCAATCTCCAAGCTGGACCAGAGTTGAAACTCTCAGGAGCTGGGGTTTCTATGACTGAACAATAGATCCGAGACTACAGCAGAGTTGGGATCAAAGGCCACAGCTGAAACTTTGCTGACAGGACAAGTTAAAAAAAAAATTCAGTTTTCGAGGGTCGATGCAGGCATGAAGGGCCGAATGGTGGCCTCCATCTGCACTGTGTGAATTCTAAGGTTCTATCTCAGGTAAGATCAATCATCATTCACTTGGTGAGCCACCAGGGCACCTGATCATTCAATGGCTGAGTCGATGCTCGGTGAAGCAAACACAAGCAGACCATTCCTCAATTTGAAAAAAACAATTTAGGATCTCCTTTCCAACCGTCAAGAGGATGGTAGCCTCCAGTAGCTGATATGTCCTATAATAACTCTGGGTTACATAGATTGTTACATTGCACAGTGCATAACAATTGAAGAGCTTCCACTCCGCAAAAGTAACATTTCTGCCAAAGATCTGAGACAGTTTGTGAAGTAACCGCAAACTGAAAACACCATGGACGCTTCCACATTGCACAATCAATGCCTTTTAAGCATTGAAGTTTTTCCAACAGAACAACTCACTTCATTTACTATCAACCAGCTACATCACAAAGAAAAAAATGCTTTCCAGGCTATTTTTCAACATCATTAGCAAATCTTAAGTTTCCCTTGAAGTGTACTTCAACCAAAAGCCAGTCAGCGCACCACTGATAGACGACGCTCGGGCACTCATTGTCCTTCAACTTTGAAAAACTTATCTTTGTTTCTCCGCTGTCAGACCTGCATCATGTTGTTTTATCCCACATGGACCCCCTTATACTGACTGACCGCAGAGCAAAGATTGTGCTTTGAACAACGGCCCACTTTCCATTTTGGAACACTCACTCTCCTAGCTTCTTTGAACACATGCACTACAAAAAGATCATCTTTGCTGAGAAAACTATCGATTTAAAAATCAGAGAATGCTGCCGGCTCCAATAAAATCATCCCAGTACAAAAAAAAACTACTTTATATATTTTTTAAAAATCTGCATTTCAGACTGTAGTTGTCAAACGGACGGAGAACTGTTTTATTTGGAAATGGGCACATCAAGTTCAAGGCCAAATTAACCATGCGATATTACAATTCAATCTACAGCACCATTTTCAGCAAATGCGCAATCTACACGGGAAGCTCGTTTTAAAAATTACGACGGCAAATCAACATTACATTAACGTCCGCAACTGGAAACCAATCTGGCTCATTATGAAACGTACAACTAAACCCTCAACCCCCCCCCACCCCCATCCCAACACACACGCACCCCCACCACCACCCCTTCATTTCAGCTTCTCTGCACTGTATATTTTGTCTTGCAAGAAAAAGCAGGGGTCAGAAGTCAATGTATTATTGCAGGTCTGTATTTCAACAATCCCAACAAGCAGAAACCGTGACTGACCCCTTCCCACCTTCCAAAATAAGGACACCACTGTTGGCATAATTAATTCAATATATACTACCACTGAAAAGGAAGAACCAATCAAACAGTAAATGATTCTTTTGTTTCGTCTTCCCTTCAACTCTGCATTGCAGCAGTTAATTGTTCCTAGATCTCTTGCAATATTATTGACAACTAAGTACGAGAGGGTCTCCAGTTGACAAATAGTTCTTCCCTCCCTCCCCCACTGTGGGGAGGGATTCCACTTCCCTCCCATCAGTCTTGGGGGGAAAAGAATCAATGTGGGGAAAAATAACCTGGCACCTTGAAAACATGCCTTCACAACACACCATCCAAACCATCACTGCTGCGCAAGTTATTTTGCCAGTGGAAAGTTTTCAGGTGATCTCAACGAGGTAAATAAAGATTGAGCACGGCACAAAATTTTGAAGACTTATTTAACGGTAGACATGACTGACCCGGTGTATAATGCCAGCTGAATGAAGGTGCTTGATGCCGCACAGCATCTGATAGAGTAGATAAGACATTCTCTCGTGGTCCAGCTCCATCTGAATCACCTGACAAAGATTAGCATCCATGAGCTCCATCACTATGTAACTGTCAGCAAGAAACCATTCGGGGAAGAAAAAAAAACACAGTGCGTCATTGACGGACAAGAATAAGGATGCATCAGAAAACATAATCGTACTGCCAAAAATACACGTCGCGGAATGCTTCAGGACATTTCAGAAATGAGTGACTAAGATATCACACAGGTTTCCTTCCAGGAAGGCAAATGGTACGTTGGCCTTCATTGAAAGAGGATTTGCGTTCAGGTGCAAGGATGTATCACTGCAGCTGTACAGGGCCTTGTTGAGGCCACACCTCGAGTACTGTTTTGGTCTCCTTACTCAAAAAGGATATGTTTGACTGAGGGGGAGTGCATTGAAGGTTCACCAGGCTGATTCCCGAGATGACAGAATTGTCATCGTCGGAGAAATTAGTTCGACTAGGCCTGTGTTCACTGGGGTTTGGCGGACTGAGAGGGGATCTCATTAAAATGTATAAAATCAGAGAGTCTGGATACAATGATGATGTTGGGGGGGGTTATGCAAGGGTCTCTAGAACAAAGGGTCACAGCAGGATACTGGGTAGGACATTTAGGACTGAGATGTGGAGAAATCTTTTCTCAGGGGGGCGGTGAACATGTGGACTTCTCTACCTCACAAGGCTGTGGAAGCCAATTCAATGACTATTTAAGAAATGATGTGGAGATGCCGGCGTTGGACTGGGGTGAGCACAGTAAGAAGTCTTACACCAGCAGGTTAAAGTCCGACAGGTTTGTTTTTTTCAGAGCACTGCTCCTTCCTCAGGTGAATCATTCACCTGAGGAAGGAGCAGTGCTCCGAAAGCTAGTGTTTAAAAAAAACCTGTTAGACTTTAACCTGGTGTTGGAAGACTTACTTAAGAAAGAAATAGATGGGTTTCTGGACACTAAAGGAGTCAAGGGGTATGGTGAGAGAGCGGGAATATGGTGTAGAGATAGAGGATCAGCTGTGATCACATTGAATGGCAGACCAGGTTCGATGGGCTGAATGGCCGATTCCTTCTCCTAATTTCTATGTTTCTTTATACTGCACTGTCAAACAAAATACTTACACATCTTGAAATTCCTCTAGTGATTTCTGTGGGGTAAATACATTCAGCAAACCAATTATCTGAAAGAAATAGATTATATATTTAATGAAACAAACATTTAGTCTGTGATAATTCAAAGTCTACTGCTGTTCCAAAGACTATAATAAGGAAGAGTGGTTAAATTTCATTGCTGAAGGCATTCAAATTTAATTGCTAATAGTCATTAAGAAAACTGGCAAGCAGGAAGTATCGCACAAAAAAAATTACGCTTCTCAAATTAAACACTAATTAGTTGGAAAGATTAATTTCGAAAAAGGCAGTTGAGGTAGGTGGAGAACGACACTATCTACCAAAGTTCAGCCAAGCACAAAAGAGAGGGAACATAAACAGGCCAATCAAGCTGTTTGCTATACTGTTATTTTTTTTTCTGCAGATGGGAAGAATTTCACTGTTTGATTACTAAAGCTATGCAAGGCTTAGTGCTGAAAAAGCTTAATGGTCATGGGACAAAGAGGACTTTAATCTGGTAGCAAATCAATGGGCTTCGTGCAACCTGCAGAATTTCTTTTCAAGCGGTTTTAAAGGTGATTAACTTAACAGCTGACGCAAATTTATTTCAAACGCCAGTGGGAGTATGCATTCATAACCTGAGAGAAAAATGCTCTGCATCTGATCTGCTACTTCTATCACAGGGGGCTGGTCAGTGCAGTATTTGCTGTTCCGCTATTTCCAAACCTCAAGGAACTAGTCAAAAATGGTGATTGATGACTGGAGTAGGGGGCTAGCCTCTGTTGGTCTCCATAAGATAGTGTTCAAAAATAAAACTGAAAACCATGGACCTCTTATTTTCAGGGACTGAAATGGTTATGAAGGGATGCACACCTAAGAGACGTCCATTTCTAACTTGCATCCCAGTGGTATAAAGCCAAATGTTCTTTAACATATAAATATTTTGCTTTTTTCATTGATCTTCTGAAGTGCCCTCCAGCATGTGTGCAATATGGATTACATTTACAACCCTTCCTGAAAGCGCACGCCCCTTAACTGGGTTTGGTTTAACGGAGTGTCTGGAGCTATTCAGTGCCTCACCTCATTAAGTGTGAAAGTAAATCATGATCCTTCTGCACTGTAAATTCTATGATCCTATGTCAAACAGAACTGTGGGGCCCACCGCTACTAGGCCAGATTGTGCTCTTGCTTGATGTTTGTGCGCGTGGATCTTTGGGCAGTGGTTGCGTTTTGGAGGAAGGACTCTTGACTAGCTTTTCAGTTCCCTATCCAGCAAATCCAAGGCCTGGGTGCTATCCGAGTTGAGCTAAATTAGTACAGACCGGGAACCAAACACGTGACCACCATATCTGTATGTCTTAGCATGACAGCACAGGCAGCTTTCCTTCCACAAGGTCAAAATGTAATAACTTTGAGAATTGGCCCCACCAGTTACCTTATAAAGCATAACCATTTATTACAACTATAAACATTTCTTTACGAAGCGCCCAGCTGCCAGGACAAGTCCCAACACATCCCAGTGAAATCCCAACTCCGTCCCGGATTGACTAGCAGGTCACATGATTACACCCTCAGAGAACGGCCCTTGCAACAGAGGCTTGCTTGTGTTTACCATTTTTCCATTTTATCATCAGCACTAATGAATCAGTGCCTTGGAAGAAAAAACAGAAAATCAAAATTTTCCAGAAAATTTGCTAATTTGACTTCTCGTTTTCAATTGTGAAACCAACAGATAAATGGAATTGTGCATTTACGCACCAGGATATTATAAGGGATCAGATTTTTGACAACGATTCACTGTTCCTTCAGGCACAGAAAAGACTTAATTCAGACTGAACTTTAGCCTTTCGGTTAACTGAGAGTAGACATGAGAAACCCTACAGTGCAGAAGGAGGCAATTCAGTCCATCGAGTCTGCATTAGGCCCCCAATCCTAAACTTCAGGACACTAGTTACGGAATGCCACTTCCTGCATTTAATTCACCATTTCTGTTGCAGTAATTTTGTAGAATGCTGCAAGTTGCCAGCACTGGATTTAAAAAGATATAACTTTTAAACATAAAATACTGATTCCAAAACTTGTGTATTTCCCCAGAATCTTTTGACTATACAAACAGTTGATTATCCAGCACTCAAAATATTCGGTGGACGGGAATGTTTAATTTTTTAAATAAATGAATCCAAAAATGATCTGTAGGTCTGGAGTTCTCCTTCCACTGGAAGTGAATCACTTATGTTCCTACCTGGCCAATACATATGCTGGGCAGTCTCCCAGTGATATCCTTGTTGTCAAGGGAAAGTTGCAAAGCGGCACGTGGTCAGGATGTGGGTTATGGTAGCAGGGTAAAAGAAAAACGTTAAACGACCTGTTTCCCCTACCTGATGGATCAATTACCAGTGGGCACATTTAAGGTGATGGGTAGAAGGATTAGAGGGGGCAGGGGGGAAAAAATCTATTCACCAAAGTGTGGTTAGCATCTGGAATTCACTGCTTGAATTGGTGGCTGGGGTTGAAACGTTGACCTCATTTAAATTGCATCAAGTACTGTCGCCTGCCAGGCGAGGGACCAAATGCTGGGACGAGGGATTAAAATGAGTGGCGAGTTTACTTTTTTTTCCTCTTTTGTTTAGCCAGCGCAGACATGATGGGCTCAATGGCCTCTTCTCTTCTGTGCCCTAATTTGTCCATGGTTCTCTGGTGCCTACATTACTGGACTGATAATCCAGAGGCCTGGACTCAATAATCAAGACAATGAGAGGTTAAAGGCAGGAGCTTCAAAGCAGCCAAGAATTGGTACTTGAGCAATTTACATGGGATGACAGACAGGGGGAGGTGGCCGCTGCTAGCCTTTAGCCAACTTCCATGTTCCGCCACCACAATAGCTGTCCTTCCCCCCAACCCATACACCCACTTCTGGTCTTGTCATGTAACGCTGGTTCATGGTAGAGAAGGAAGTCCATTCAGCTGTCGCAAGCTTACTCTCCCTAATTTACATGAGCTGCCGTGGGCAATGGGAGAAGCTAATTTTTTATGTTTGCCCGGGAGAGAGAGAGAGAGAGAGAGGCGTGGGGAGTTCAACAGAACTGCTCTATTTTCCTTGGGGTACCCCTCTGGATAGTATCAAAAATTGGGAGGTTTCTGGAGGAAGATACAAGCCAGGGCATTTACTGTAACATACAATTAGGCTAAATTTGCCCTAATGGCATTGGTGTTTTTTTTTCTGGCATTAGATGAGTCTGAATCAGCGCTCAAGATCATCATTGGTACTAAGCTAACCCAGAAGATGCAAGGCAATTCGGTGGTTTGGTCCAGAACATCTCCCAATGGAGCACGCTCCATTAATGTGCGGATAGGATGTGGTGCAAGTTGCTGATTTCCTCAAGCATGTCTGTGTGGGTCTCACCCCCACAACCCACGTGCAGGGTATGTGGACTGGCCATGCTAAATTGCCCCTTAATTAGAAAACCTTTTGAAACCATCAACCAATGGGCACCATTGACATTAAGAAGGAATTGGAAGTCGTCGAATTAACGTCTAGTCAACTAAAGCACCCCGAATTATCTTAGTTAGATAGATTTTTGATTGAGAAAGGACACAATGATTATGGGGTCAGACAGGAAAGTAGAAGTTGAGACAATAAGTTATCTTATCGAATGGTTTCATAGAGAATTTACAGTGCAGGAGGTGGCCATTCGGCCCATCGAGTCTGCACCAGCCCTTACAAAGAGCCCCCAACTGAAGCCCACATATCTACCCTATCCTCGTAACCCAGTAACCTCCACTTAACATTTTTTGGACACTAAGGGCAATTTAGCATTACCAATCCATCTGACCCGCACAACTTTGGACGGTGAGAGGAAAGGGGAGTATCCAGAGGAAACCAACGCAGACACGGGGAGAACGTGCAGACTCCACACAGACAGTGAGCCAGCCGGGAATTGAACCTGGGACCGTGGAGCAGTGAAGCGACGGTGCTAACCACTATGCTACTGTGCTGCCCACGAACGGTGGAGCAGCTTGAAGGGCTGTGTGGCCTACTCGCGCTCCCAAGTCTTATGTCCTGATGAATTAAGATCAGTTCATGTTACGGTACCTGCTACAGTATTTGCACAGTCAAAGAGCTGTGACATATAAATATTCAAGAAACAGGGAAACAAACATTTAATTCAGTCATGAGTTTCCTTTTTTTGTAGAGAGACAGATTCCAATAGCAGGACTCGTTGGGCCACATGTTGGTGAAAAAACTTTGTAGGACAAAGGAACATATCGGAGCAGCTTACATTTTTATGGTTGACACACTTCATGAGGACTAACTCTCTGTAAGCCCTTTTTGCATGAGTCTGGTTTTGAAAGGGTCGGCTGAGTTTCTTGATAGCTACATTCCTGTCCAGTATCGCGTCATAGGCTGCACTGTAATGGGGAACAAGAAGATGCCCAAGGAAGATTGCATCAGAAATGGCAACACAGAGAGAAACATATTCAAACCTGAACATTTTCAAACAATGCATGTACTAACCCTGAATGTTATGGTGGTGTAAAAGAATATCAAATTACCACAGCACAATGAAGAGAAAACGGATTGTTGCAACATGAAACCGGCACAGTTTCAAACAGTTCTTCAACTAGAACTTTTCCATTCATACACAGCACTACACAGTGATGTACCACAACTCAGTTATCAGCCTTGCTGCCCTGTCTTTGTCATAGAAACTCGTACTGGACCAAAATATTGCAAAATGTACCAGTTAGCTGGATTATTATTCTTGGATTAATTTATTTGTTTATAGGAGGAAAGACCATACAGAAATATCATCTGGAGATAGACACTGCTATCAGATGGAAATGACCCTTCAGTCGTAGACTGTTCGTAAATTACTCAATCAAATTATTTATTTCAATGCTGTGACTTGAAAGAACAACATGCATGCATTTGAAACTGTTCTTTCTCCTCAAAGGAATCACTCACCAGATGATCTTGCAATCGGCTTTTTGGGGGTTTTGGACCATGGTCAGGGAAATGACCCAGCCTAGGTGCTGCCACTTACATCCCATCCATTCGAATGGTAGAACAACATTTGGATACCAGAAATAACTTGGTAGGTATTCAGCCTCTCAGGAATTAATGCAGATAGCCATTGAAGTGTGTTTGCTTGTTTTCACCTTGTAGTAGTGGAAGGAGCTCTGTGGAGCTGACATGTCTAAATTACAGTCATTCAAGTTCAGTTGGATGATTCAGAAAGGTCACTATAACATATATTGGACGTTTTGTTGTTTTCAATATAGCTTATTTTACAGTTCAAGCATTTTATAGCTGATTATGCTGTTTTGTTTAGTCATATCCCAGGTCGATAAATTATACTATTTTGGACTGAATATCCGACTGCATGGCACTTTCATCCTTTCAAAGCGAGCATCTCTTGTGCGGAATACTCCAATGAAAGGACACATGGCACAAAGTCACAAATTTCAGATGGTGGATGTGGGTTTAGTCATGGAATCTTCCTGCTGCGAAAGCAGTTGGTTGAAAAGATTTGCTGGAGCAAATTAATCTCGGGCAAAAAAACTATCAATCTGCCACACCAGTCGAGTGTTCCTGCAGTGAAACACCTATTGGACTTCCACTCACAAGACCCGATGTAAGGCATTTTTAAAGCTGCTTGGCTAAGAACAAACTCACTCTGAACATGTGATGAATTTGATTTTATAAATTGCTACCAGAAATCAAATTTAATGAAATACAGTTAGGGTTAAGCCAAGATGGTATGTCGCCATATACATTTACTGTTCCATATTATTGTAATGTGTGAATCCTTCTAGAAATGTATTAACATTAACTGCAGAATGTTTACAATGCGGTAATTTTCTTGTACCTGGAGATATCCTCCAACTCTCAGCAATTGAAATCACTCCCAAGTCCTTTAAAACCCCAGAATGCCGCTTCAATATCAAGGTGACAATCTCATTGATGTGAAAACGTTTTCAAGCACAACATAAGGGGCTGGATTCTCCCGTCCTCCAGATGCGTGTTTCCCAGCGGCGTGCCATTCACTGGCTGTTTGCCAATGGGATTTCCCATCGAAGCCCCCCCCCCCCCCCCCCCCCCCCCCCCTCCCCCTCCCCCATGGCAGGAACAGCAGATCCCAACGGCCAGAGAATTCCAGCCAATGCTGTTGAAGGTAGACACGCGAGCCTCTTCATCAATGGCGGCTACAATCCAAGACCCAACATCAGCCTCCCACATTTTTCAGAGCCTCAGTTCTGCTGCATCTTTAATCAACGGAACAGACATGGTGCTAGATTTTTTTCCCCTCTTAGCAACAGCAACTGATGTTCTATGACTTTGACTTAAGCAACAGCAAAACGGTAATTGGGGAGAAGGGCACATGGACATGGTGGTCTTGTATGTGCACTGCCATCACAGAACTAATGGTTGGCTTTTTCTCTACCCTGTCAACACCACTGGGCTTGGGGTTTGCTCCAAACGCCTTTCCCTTTCTACCTCTGACAATTGTCCAAAGCTGAACAAATGATTCCCAACCTTTACGCTGATCTAGAGATGAGTTTCTGACCACATATCTGCACTAATACTCCCCGTGCCTACCTAATCCCATTTGCCAGCACTTGGCCTATAGCCTTGAATGTTAAGACGTGCCAAGTGCTCATCCAAGCACTTTTTAAAACGATGTGAGGCAACCTGCCTCTACCACCCTCCAAGGCAGTGCGTTCCAGACCGTCACCATCCTCCGGATAAAAACATTTTCCCTCAAATTCTTCCCTAAACCCCTCACTTTGAACTTGTGACCCCTCGTACATACCCTTCAACTAAGGGGAACAGCTGCTCCCTATCCACCCTGTTCATGCCCCTCAATCCTGTTCACCCCAATCAGGTCGTCCCTCAGCCTTCTCTGCTCCAGAGAAAACAACCCAAGCCTATCCAACCTCTTTTCATAACTTACAAATTCCACCCCAGGCAACATCCTGGTGAATCTCTTGTGCACCTCCTCCGGGGCAATCACATCCTTCCTATAATGTGACGACCAGAATTGCACACAGTACTCCAGATGTGGCCTCACCAATGTTCTATACAACTCCAACATGACATCCCTGCTTTTGTAATCTATGCCTCGATTAATAAAGGCAAGTGTCCCATAGGCCTTTTTCACCACCCTATTAACCTGCCCTCCTGTCTTTAGAGATCTATGGACAAACATAGACAAATGGAGGTAATTGTCACTTCCTTGCTCTGTATATCAGATCAATGACGGTTGCCCTGAGATCAGCATTAAGTCATGCTTTCAATGTCGGCTGCATAATTTCCAAGTTGATAATTACTATTTTTTGCTATGGAATGAAGGACACCACAGGAGCAAAACATTGTTCACTTTAAAACGAAATAAGGAATGAATGAAGAGAAAGAGCAAAATCCCATTCGGAAACTGCAGATCTGTAAAAACGCACTGTTATCTAGACTCAGAGTATTCTTGCCTCGCTGTGGTTGAACGTGGATGCCAAAGCTGCCAACTCACCACACAATCCCCTGTGCGCCCGAACCAATGGGCTTCAAGTTCTGATAGCGCTTCAGGACGGTGAAGGTTGAATCCCCAACCTCTACGCTGTAGAACTGGATGTCGCGCTTGTTTCGGTTCATGGTGCCTGAATTGGTTTGACAACGTGCATTCACATGTAACTGCTTCCCTCCACAACCTGCAGGGATTAAAGCAACAAAAAAAAAAGCTCAAAATGACACAGGGGAACAGCTTAAAATGATGAAAATAATTTAAACTGATCGGGTATCACACTTGATATGGGCCTCCTGTGAAGCCCAAGGCAAGTTTACAATAATCAGTACACCGCAATTGAAGTGACTCGACATACAAGATTAGACTAACTCTCGCAAAGGCTCAGCAGGTTCACAGCAAGCAGCTTAAGCCAAACACACCTGCTGCGTTCAACATCCACCGACTAATATCAGAAATAAAGTGAATTCTGTGCCTTTAAAGTTAGGAAATACAATTGGGAAATATAACAACATTATAAAGCTCTCAACTGTGTACGCCTGCCCACAAAAGTTCACTTCTAGGTTTATTGCTGTGTGCTTGGTCACATGTTTGACTCAACTTTTTCCATTATAAATTCCTATGTCACCAGGAAATTGAGTGCTTTCTACAGAGGCTGGCAAACGGGCAGAGATTCAGGAGCGGCTCTGCAAATATTTCCTGACTGTTTGAGCAAAGCAAGTACAACATTGCGCTCAGCAGTAGGTGGCATGCTGGGTGGGATAGTTTAAAAATGATTTTAAAATTAAAGTCGAATTAGTAACAGCAGCAATAATAAAAGGTGTATAGTAATTGAACTATTTCTCCCAAAGGGTTATGAATCTGTTGAATTTACTACCCCAGAGTGAGGTGGATGCTGGCACAGTGAGTAAACTTGATGAGTTAGACAAATTTTAAATTGGTAATGGGTTGAAGGGTTATGGAGAACGGGCAGGATGTTGGAGTAAGGCCAGGATGAGATCAGCCATAATCGAATGACGGAGCAGACTCGCTGGGCCAAACAGCCTAATTCTGCTCCTATATCTTATGAACTAATTGCACCCTCTCACCAGTGGTGGCAATCTAACATTTGCTTTGCATGAGATGGGTCGGCACAGTGGTTAGCAGCTCACAGATCCAGGGACCTGGGTTCAATTCCGATATCGGACGACTGTCTGTGTCAAACAATTCCGACCTCGGGTAATTGTATCAAGTTTGCACTTTCTCCCGGTATCTGCGTGGGGTTCTTACGGGTGCTCCGCTCTCACAGTCCAAAGATGTGCAGGTTAGGTAGATTGGCCATGCTAAATTGCCTTGGAGGGTTGGGTTGGAGGCGTGGGCTTAAGTAGTGTGCTCTTTCCAAGGACCATTGCAGACTCGATAGGCCGAATGGCCTCTTTCTGCGGTGTAAATTCTATGATTCTATGATCCAGTCCCTCAGGCCGAATGACAGATACCCCCAGGTTCTAATCACTTTTATGCATCCCAAACTGAAGTAAATTCTGCTCTTTCAGTATAAACACAAACTCAAAATACTTAAAAAAACAAAACAAGATAATACTGTAACTGTAAAATCTGAACTGAATTACATCTGTGCACCCAAATCCAAAAACGGTCGTCTCCATTCGACCCCTCCATGTGGAACACTTCAGGACACTGACAAGTAACACAACTAATCCATGTGCTTATTTTGTATCCTATGGTAAAATAAGCGATCGTCAACATCCAAATAAGAAAGACTAGATTGGTGAGCAAGTGCGCGCAGGTGGTTGACATGACCTCACTCCTGACACTTTACAAGGTACAACAGGCACCTCGAACACTTTGAATTCGTTGAATGCGAAGCTAACGTGGACATGGATGAAAATCAGTCTGAATATCCATCCTGAATGTCACAAACTAAAGATCATCTCCCTCGGTTAATCGCCAAATCCTGCTCTAGGGTCATTCTGGAGAGCAATCGCCCCAAACTCTTCTCAACCACTTCATTTATGCTCCCGTCCGCACCCACACATTCCTCAACTTTGCCATCCGCAAAGCATCTGGATGTTATTTCCGAAATGGAGACCAGCGACTTGGTTGCCCTGGTCTCCTTTGGTCTCAGGACAGGCACACTGCAGATCCAAAGACACATAAATATTGACTGCTGATGTCAGACTGATACTAAAGCTTATGAATCATAAAAATGAGCATATTATAAAGATTCCTGTACATTGCACTACACAAATAGAACAAGCTGCTTTAAAAGGCTGTATTTGTAGAAGACACTATTCAGCTCTTTGCAACAGTACCCAATCAATCTTTTCCAATTAAGGGGCAATTTAGCGTGGCCAATCCACCTGCCTTGCACAGCTTTGGGTTGTGGGGGCGAAACCCATGCAAACACGGGGAGAATGCGCTAACTCCACACGGACAGTGACCCAGAGGCGGGATTGAACCTGGGACCTCGGTGCCGTGAGGCAACAGGGCTAACCGACTGCGCCACCGTGCTGCCACTCCAAAGAATCTTAAGGCCCGTGGGTGATACCACTTGAATCTACGGCAACTTTTGCAAATAAGCTGAACGATGATGGATAGTTGTCACCATAAAAAGCAGGATATCATTGTTCAGCAATCAGAATCTTTGTGAATGATAGCGAATAATTTAAGTCATAAAGTGCAAGGACTCATAGATACACAGACAGAAGCCTTCAAGCCCTAGGTACATGCACGTTAGAGGAATTGAATATCAAAACTACCCCGCTCTTCCCCATTAATTGTTTTTCTCAGTTTCAGATAGGTAACTTAAAGGAAACAATGGTCTTTGCCAACAGCTCAGAAACCTGAAGTTACTCGTTCTCGCAACAGGAACATTTCTTACATTTCTTTAGAGGTTCAATTCATAAAGTGAGTGAGCGTGATCGCCTTATGAAAAACAGAGTCCATGCAGGAGAAATGGACTTTGTTAACTTACTGAATCTTGACACCATCCACTGAAAAGAGTTCAGCTTTTGAAAAACCCTATGTTCAGTTGCCATTGCTACTCTATACAGGTCACAGGACCAATTCAAACCAGACTGCCTACTCCAAATGGCATTATTATATTTTTAAAATTCCCGTTTACAAGGTTGCCTCAATGAAAATTAAACAGTCAACTGGAACAGCATCACTACTGTAGACTCGCCCAACGGGTTTACTGCCAAGCGTCAGGTGAATTTAACCAAATGCAGAAGCTGTTCTGTATTTGACGTTTTACTTACATTAGCATAGTTCCGTTAGTTTATTGACAATGGCGAATCCACAGCTGAATGATGGCCAAAATGGCAGAATAACACAAGATGGAGTGTTAACCAAAACTGCGCTGAGGAAACCATGGCAACACCGCAAAACAAGAGGAGAAAGATACCTGGCTGGCTGCAATTTGCGCAAATCAAGCTGGTGTAACTAAAACATTGCGATCCCTTCCCAAACCCCCCAAGCCTAAAAGGTTCATACAGGCCAATCCAACAAATAAATACAAACATAGCTGAATTTTAAGTTGCCTGGGCTTCGAGGGCATATTGCTCACGCAGAGGGTGCCACTTCTGACCTGTTCCAGCTCCAGTTCTAACGGGCAAGATGAAGTAGCATTTGAATAGTAAGAAAGAGTAGGGGATTTAAGAGACAGATCGTGTTATACGAATACAAACAACCAAGGACATAAGAGGTGGACAATGCAATGTCTGTGACCCAGTTTACAGTAAAGCCAATCAACAAAGCCAATCAGAATTGAAACCCGAAGCGAAGCTGTGAGTGGACATTCAGCGACTTTTTCCTCGGGTGGAAGTAGCTGTTACAAGGGGGTATAACTATAAGGTTCATGGTGGAACATATAGGAAGGATGTCAGAGGTAGGTTCTTTACTCAGAGTGGTTGGCGCGTGGAATGCACTTCCAGCTATGGTAGTGGAGTTGGACACTTTAGGAACTTTCAAGCGGTTATTGGATAGTCATATGGAGTGCACTAGAATGATTGGGAGCAGGTTGATTTGTTCTTAGTTTCAGACTTGTTCGGCACAACATCATGGGCCAAAGGGCCTGTACTGTGCTGTACTGTTCTATGTTCTATGCTTCGCCTAGCCCCAATGCACAAAATCTTATGAGACGAAAATATCTTCCTCACAAGCTGAAACAGAATTTAGTAGTTCTCTCCCCGAATGGTTTTCTGACCAAGTCACAAGCGCAATGGAAATTGAAGCTTCCACTTTATGAATTTGACAAGATTGAATTCACACTGTACGCCATTTGTGTGGGTTGAACTCCAGCTATTGATGGCCACCTACAGGAGGCCGATTGATCCTTTGTCAGCTTTCTGTAAGTGACCATTACCATGTAATTACACCATGCATTCTCACTATCTGCACACAAGTACCTCTCCATAACTCCCACTTCAGCCCACTGCAGGATTCAGCTCGTTTGTTAATCAAGTTGGTCATCCTTTTTTTAAAAATAAATGAAATTGAAAACCCATTTAGGGATAACACCAAGAGATTGGGGCTGTTTGGCGTGTAAATCCCTTGAATGTCTCAGTTTATTTGCTGGCTCATAGCTTCGACACAAATTTTCCTACTTCAAACCTCATTTCGTCAGGGAAAGGTTTTTTTATTAAGATTTTCCATTTTTACAAATAATGCAACAAACCCTCAAAACTAGTACAGTAAAGTAAATGCTTCTATGTACAGAAATATGGAGAGGTTGGTTCAGTGTAATCATTAAACTTGTTGCTTCCGTTTATAAAAGGAAATAGATAAGCTCGAGAATGGGGAGAAAGAGGATAATGCCTTGTAAACAGGGTAAAATGGTGCCCACTTACACTTACTCATGCAGTTAAAGAAAATAAAGTATAAGATTTTCAGGTCCCGTTCGGGCTGCATTCGAACATACCTCCCCCAATTCCAAATACAGTATACCAAAGGCACCAATGACACATCATAATGTCTTTTTCTCAGATATGAAACCTGCCTGTACCTTTACAGGAGCCATTTTAACGATTCAATTTGCAAACAAAATATTTGCAAAGGCATCAGTTCAAATTGGGCATTTTAAATTTAACCACGAGATGCAACAAGTCTGGTACAGTGCAGGGAGGTTATTATTCCACATACAGAAAAGACCAGCAGATATTCATACAATTGGTTCAGGTTACAATTACGGTCATCGCTATAGTCGGCGGCGTCTTTCATACAGAAAATGAAAGAATATCTCAGGATAACGGGATAAAGCCATGAGCACATGGCACCATGGTATACATCCTCCTCCACAGGACAAGAACAGAGCTACAGAATATAGGGGATCTCTTTTGGAGCAAAATACAACCAACCGGGATGTAACTCAGCATCCCAAGACCTCCAAACAATAAAAGGATACCCCAGAAAAAGGGGAACAACAGGAAATGTGGCGACTAGGGGATTTTCACAGTAACTTCATTTGAAGCCTACTTGTGACAATAAGCGATTTTCATTTTTCATAGCAAACAGGATACTGCATCCCCAGGGGAACCAAATCTCAAGGCGAGTAATCCAGAAGACCCTAAAGGGGAGACATCTCGGGGGGACCTGGTAAACAGTTACTCAGTCCTAACTCTCAATCGGGCTAATCCAGAATCAAAGACCCATTAGAATCGGGGCCAAAAGGCCAAGGATACCCACATCACTCTTTCACATTGAACAAAGCAAACCACCTTCGTCTCTAAGCGTCCCAGAGGCACCACGTAGACCCTGCCATCAACGTGATTCTACCCATTTCCCCTCATCTACCCATTTCCCCTCAAAGAAACCCTAACAACAGGATGATATACCCACTGTGCATTCCATGAGCCAAGTAATCAAGTAACGACTGTCACTACCCGTGCAGCCAAATAAATATAGATGGCCAACCCAAGAAAGACCAGATAGCCAAGGAATAATAACCCACCACACCTAGGCATGTACCAGTACATATTTCATCTCATTCCAACAACAGAAAACAAAAGGAACCTAGTCTTTTCGACGATACATGATCTGTCTGTACCTTAGTAGAATAGTAAGGAATGCAAAAATAACCAGAGTATAAAAGAAAAATATGATACAATAGTTTGAACGGGGGATTTCCCCACCCACAGTAAAGCCAACCAACCACCTAAACACTAAACTACCTACCACCACCCATCTATGGTGCTACT
The DNA here is from genome assembly GCF_902713615.1 of Scyliorhinus canicula. Classification (NCBI taxonomy): domain Eukaryota; kingdom Metazoa; phylum Chordata; class Chondrichthyes; order Carcharhiniformes; family Scyliorhinidae; genus Scyliorhinus; species Scyliorhinus canicula. The sequence continues at coordinate 19,614,910 of NC_052167.1, forward strand.
CATCTCACCTATAAATAAAGTCAAGGGTACCAAGAAATGTACTCCCTCAGTGTAAAAGCAAGGATTACAGTACAAAAAGGACAGGTAAATACTGCACAACCGTTGTGCCACACAACTCAGCATGATTTCCACATTACAACAGGCAACAAGCACCTCTGTGCTCATATATCATGCCATATCTGGATAAAAGGCAACAACAGAACTGATATAATTACAAGGAAATGAAGTTCCAGATTAACGATGAAGCACAGAATAATATAACCATCCATGGAGCTTGAAAAGGACAAAGCATTGACAGGACCATCAAGCAACATTCCGAATCCATCCAGAGTTTCTGGGCCCCGGATTGTGGCGAAGACCCTTCGCGTCCGGCCGCCTCCAACCCTTCTCGACAAACATGGAGGACAAGGCCAGCCATCGGAATCCGTGACCTCCCCCAGGCCTCGAAGACTGGATACAATGCACGCTCCATCTAACTTGAAACACCCAGCCTTCAAATCAAGATTGTGAAAGCGTAGCAAAGAGTCCTCAAATTCAGCTGGGAGTTCATCCTTAGCTCCCTTTGGGAAAGCAGGCGCAAGGACACTCCCTGCCAGCCCCATCTCCCTGAATCGACCAGGATGTTCGACATACTGTGCAGCAGGATTTCCGAGGGCTGAAGGTGGGTCGCCAACCAAGGAAACTGCTCGATCGACTGGCAGGATTCTCTTCTCCACTTCATCCATTCTCTCGAGGATATTTTCAGGTCTTAATTGTGAGTATCAGCAAACTGTGCTGGGGAGCAGAGACCATTGTCCACGACTTCAGCACAATGGCAGCCACCATCTTAACACCAACGGCATCGCCAAAGCGTCAGCCTGCTGACCAGCGGAAGTGCCACTACGAACTGGACACTTCCCATGCCGTCTCCGATCAAATAAAGATTTTCTTGAATCTGCTCTCCTTTGCCAAAATTTAGCCAGGAACACAACGCAGGATTTTAAAAAGGAGCTGGTTTAGCACACAGGGATAAATCGCTGGCTTTTAAAGCAGACCAAGGCAGGCCAGCAGCACGGTTCAATTTCCGTACCAGCCTCCCCGAACAGGCGCCAGAATGTGGCGACTAGGGGCTTTTCACAGTAATTTCATTTGAAGCCTACTTGTGACAATAAGCGATTTTCATTTCATTTCAAGAGATAAGTAGTGCCGGAGCTCGCGAAAAAGCAGCCGCTCCCACACTTACATCACATGGCCCCCACAGGGAAATTGTTTTGATTGGAAGTGGATCGAGCGCATAGGTATCTGAGGCAGAAGCCTAGAGCTGGGGAGCCGCCGCGGGCGATGATTGTGAGGCTCCGTCAATTTGTGGAGAAAGAGAAAATTCTGCGGTGGGCCAGGGAGAAGCGTAGCTGCGACTGGGAGGGAAGTAACGTCCGGATTTATCAGGACATTGGAGCAGAGTTGGGAAAATGGAGGGCAAGTTTCAACAAGGCCAAGGCGGTGCTGTATCGGCAGCAGATCAGGTTTGGGGTGCTCTAGCCTGCAAAATTATGGGTGACGTTCGGAGGCCGGGAGTATTATTTCGAGACCCCAGAAGCGGCCGAAGACTTTATTAAGGAGCATAAACTGGGGGAGAACTGAGAAGACAATGCTTGGGAACCGGGGTGCTGGCACTATGTAATGGTCGGGAGCATGTTTGAAGTGGGTGGAGTTCAGGAGAAGTCTTTGTTTGGGTGGGAGAGGGTAAGACCAGCAGGAGGCCGCCTTCTTTGAGCTGAGTGGGGGGTTGTGGGAAGAGGGAGGGGGAGGTCATTAGGATGTGCCTTTGGGCAGGGGCAGCCACGCTAACAGGTTATGCTGGTGAACGGAAGTGAAGTGGTGGGGGAGAAGGCCACGAGAGATGGCCGGGGTGAGGGGGGAAAGGGAAAGTGTGGGGGGGGACATGGGAAGTGGGGGGGGGGAAAGAAGGGGAAAAGCGGGAGGGGGGGTTGCGACTCAGCAGGGGTGAGAGATGACATGGTCATGGGCGAAGGGGCCACCTGGGATGGGCTAGGTACAGACTGGAATTAAAGGGGCAGGAGTTAAGTGGGGAAGGTGACGGACGGTAGAGGGGATTGGAGGCGTAAGCCTCTGGTAAGGGTGGTAATGTGGAACATCCGGGGACTGAACGGGCCGGTTAAAAGGTCACAGGTGTTCACGCACCTCAGGAGATTGAAAGCGGGGATCTTTTTGCAGGAGACACACCTCCGTGTGAAGGACCAGGTTAAGTTAAGGAAAGGGTGGGTTGGGCAGGTTTTTCCACTCAGGGTGTGATTCGAAATCGAGGAGTGTGGCGATTTTAATGAGCAAAAAAATAGGATTCGTGAGTGCGAAGGAGGTGAGGGATCCAGGTGGGAGATATGTGATTGTGATTGGGGTATTAGAAGGGGCACCGGTATTGTTGGTAAATGTGTATGCCCCAAATTGGAATGATGTGGGTTTAATGAGGGGGTTGCTGGCAGCAATCCCAGATTTGGAGACGTACCAGTTGATCATGGGAGGAGAATTTAACTGTGTCCTGGAGCCAAGGGTGGATAGATCAAGCCCCAGGTCGATGGGTAGGGTACGAATGGCAAGGGAGCTGGAGGTTTATGGAGAGGATGGGTATGGTGGATCCATGGCGCTTTCAGAATCCAGGGGGAAGGGAGTATTCCTTCTTTTCACACGCCTATAAGGTGTATTCGAGGATTGATTACTTTGTAGTGAGTCGGGAGATTTTGGTTGGGGTGGAGGGGGCAGTGTATGTCGGGATAATTATCTCGAACCATGCTGGATAATCGGTCAGTACGGGACGAGAGCAGAGGCCGGGGTGGAGGTTTGACTCGGAGTTATTGGCGGATGGAGGTTTTTGTGATAAGGTGCGGTTGGCCATTTGGGATTATGTGTAGTTCAATCAGAATGGGGAAGTGTCGGCGGGCATTTTTAGGGAAGCACTGAAGGCAGAGGTCCGGGGAGAAATTATCTCATTTACGGTTCGTGCAAATAAGTAAAGGAGGGCAGAACATGACAGTCTAGTGAGCAAGATAGTGGAAGTGGACAGGGAATATTCGAGGGCAATTTGACAGGCTGACAACGGGGAGTGTGGTAGGGCAACTGCGTAGGGCAAGAGGGGTGCAGTACAAGTATGGGGAGAATGTGAGCTGCATGCTGGTGCACGAGCTGTGGAAACGCTGCGTCCAGGGAAATATTGAAGATCCAGACTGGGGCTGGGGATGTGGTGTCAGAGCCAGGGAAGATAAATGAGAGTATTACTAGGGACTTTATGAGGTAGACCCAGGAGGAGGAGAGGGACATGGGGTGATTTCTGGACGAGCTGGAATTTCCCCAGGTGGAGGAAGCAAAGAGGCAGGCGTTGGAGGAGCCCCTGGGGCTGAGGGAGGTGCTGAAGTATCAGGGGTATGAAGTCGGGGAAGGCCCCTGGGCCGGATGGATACCCGGCAGAATTTTATAAGGAATTTGCAGCGGATCTGTCACCACGTCTGTTGGGGGCGTTTAATGAAGCACTGGAGAAGGGGGAGTTGCCGGAGACGATGAAGCAGGCAGTAATCACACTAATCCCAAAAAGAGGAAGGATCCGGTGGAATATGGATCGTAAAGACCCATATCACTATTGAACACGGATGTGAAAGTATTGGCTAAGTTGTTGGCGGGGAGGATGGATGATTTTGTCCCGGGGGCGGTTGCAGAAGATCAAACAGGCTTCGTGATGGGCAGGCCACCGGGAATAGCAGCATGATTGGGTGACCTGTACGAGTTCCTGCGGTTAGAGAAGATAAAGTATGAGTTAAGGGACTCAGCAGGGGAGTTTCAGAAAAGGTGGGGGATGTTTGTGACCGTATTTGAGGAGCTGTTCGTCACCGGGGGGGGGAGGAGAGAGAGAGAGATATCATCTGTACAAACTGTATAGTTGATTGTTGGAAAGAATGTTTCCCGGGGTATTAATTTGCTGTAACTACTTTGATACAAGTTTGAATAAAATGCGTGAAAGTCTCCAGAGATTTTCTCCAAAGTCTTGGGCTTTACAACATCAGGATCAGACTACATACTGTCATATTAAGGGTGAGAATAATTAATACAGTTTTACCAAGCCTGACCAGCATTTTTAGGTATTTTCAGGCGTTGTTGCTCCTATCAACAATCTTGTAATGTCTTTGCAATGCTGTGACAGGGAATGTTTCAAACCTTACAGAACCACCTATAAACTGTTATTTTTAATGCATCAAGTCACAGCACCATAAAAAGTACATTGATGTACAGAAAGCGCAAGACAGGTCCAAGCTGAAAAGGAAGTATGGGAGGAAGATTAAAGGAATTCAAGTTGCAGTTAAAATAGGTGGCAGTGAAGGTGAACATAGCAAGCTACACAAAATCATAATTAGCAGGAAAAGCCAGGGTATTACCTCCAACTAAAATAGGTTATAGCTGGTTATGTTTCATCAACATTTCAATTTTAGCTACAAAGCTTCACAAAATTTGGGTGCAGCTAGAACCTTGGTATCTCATCGATTATCTTCAAGTCTTCTATCTTACAGTCAGTGGAGACACCGCATGCATGTTTGCACAGGATTGTCCGGCTTTTTGTCGTTTACTCCCATCATTTACCCAAACAAAGTGGCCTTGATTTCGTCGGTCCTCATTACTGTCCCAAACATTCCATTGGAAAGAATAAAATTCAGGCACAGTCATCACACCCACGTTAAATGAGCCAACTCTATGGCATTATCTCTCTGACAGTTGTATATATGGAGTCAGACATTTTGAACAGTACAACATGCAAACTCTGTCTTCTCTTTCCAGAAAACTTTTGTTCCCCCGAAAGCCATTTAGAAGTAGGCACTAGGGTTCTGAAAATTATCGTATGACTATTTGCAAGGTAAATCGTTTTGAATGGCACAGAGCATTGTCCAAGATATTTACTTGTCAGGCTACAGAATACTCCCTAGTTAGTTATGTTGGGACACTGCAAATTCGATGTTCCCTTAGCAATGGCTCCAAGATTAATGGCCCCATGTGAGCATGTCTCAAATACTTTGACTGCTCTATAAGGACCAGATGTTTCCACTCACACCCCCGGTGGGTTGGATTGCAAGGCGTGGAAGTGTGTGAAACTGCAGGGAGGGGACTCCCTCCAGGATTCCGCCCACCTTGCCGTGGTGAAGATTTAATGATAGGGTGGGCAGGATCTCTGAGGGGAGCCCGTCCTTATCCCAACTGTGGCCCAAGGGGCCTCTTGCTGCCTAGCCTCAAATCCTGGGGGGGCGGATTGAATGGAAGCACCCCACGTCTCCTCGGGATCCATACCACTTACCTGTCTTCCGGTTCCTGGAACTTAGTTACAGGCAGTTCCCTGCAGTGGTTCTTCCGGCCACTGCAGCGCTGTGCCAGGAGGAACTTGAGTGCTGACGACCATGTTATTGGCTGGCAGCTCTCCAAAATGGGATGTCTTCCCCAGTGAGGACAGAGGTCCTGCCTGTGCCAATCAACATTCGTTGGGAGTGCGAAATGTCATCAGGGCTGCTGCAGTCGACAAGGAGGTGTCCCAAGCCCCCGCCATCCTGAGATGCTCTGCATGTATGACATAGACCGAATGATTGGATTGGATTTGTTTATTGTCACGTGTACCGAGGTACAGTGAAAAGTATTTTTCTGCAAGCAGCTCAACAGATCATCAGTACATGGGAAGAAAAGGGAATTAAACTAGTTAACTAGTTATGTTAACTACGTAAACTAGTTGACTAGTTAAGATCGCTGTGCACATATTTTCAACCATGTAGGGTAAAATAACTATTCACAGCTGTATACATATATTGAATTTTGAATAAAAGCAAATTACTGTGGATGCTGGAATCTGAAAATAAAGAGAAAATGCTGGACCTGGCAGCACCTGGCTAATGTTTTGAGTCCAGATGACTCTTTGTCAAAGCTATATTTAATTTTGATGGCGGCACGATAGCGCAGTGGTTAGCATTGGTGCCTCACGGCTCCGAAGACCCGGGATTGATCCTGGTCCCAGGTCACTGTCCGTGTGGAGTTTGCACATTCTCCCCATGTCTGAATGGGTCTCACCCCCACAACCGAAAACATGTGCAGGCTAGGTGGATTGGCCACACAAAATTGCCCCTTATTCGGGAAAAGAAATTGGGCATTCTTCATTTAATTTTTTTAATTTAATTTTGATGAAATAGGTTTTAAATGACAAATATGCAGCTATAAATTAAGGCGGTCCATTTTAAAATTAAACTTTTCAGGGCTGTACTGTGGCACACTGGTTAGTACTGCTGCCTCACGGCATTGAGGACTCAGGTTTGACCCCGGCCTCAAGTCACTGTCCGTGTGGAGTTTGTACATTTTCCGTGTCTGTGGGTCTTACTCCCGCAACCCAAAAAGATGTGCAGGGTTGGTGGATCGGCCACGCTAAATTGCCCCTTAATTGAAAAAAAAGTTTAAAATTAAACTTTTTGCGCATGTCTTTATTCTGTTCCAATCGTCACATGAGAATGCAAAACCTACGACCAATCTCTTGACATGACTATTTCAAAATTTCATCCCATGTTATCAAAATTATAACAAATTATACTTCAGAAAATATTTGTGTTATAAAGCTGTAACAACGCTCTTCCTGATCTGATCTAACTTTATTGGTCTACAAAGCCAATCAGACTGCCAGCCCATAACTGGGCATGCAAATTACAGACCAATATGTTCCACTGCTCAGTGAGATATTCCACAATGTAATAGAGAGGCAACAAATATACTATTTATCCTGATTTCCCTGTGTGTCTCCAACATAGTCCAGAATCTCTTTTGCATGCTGCTCTTTTCCAGTATATTCATCTTCCTAATGTCTGACCATAGTACAGCACAGATGTTAAAGAGAAAAAGTAGCATTTTTAATGACCAGGCTAACATCATACTTAATGAATTAGGTCTCCAATCTCCACATAATGGACCAGATCTCAGAAAATTATTACTGAATGACCTCCATTGGTTTGTTAAAGCAATTAACACAACTTCCGGACAATAAACCCAGACTGAAGCTTATACTTAAGCAGTTAATGAAGTGAGCAAAGCATTAAGCAGCTGCCTCAAACCAAAATTATTTCACAAAACATAATCACCCAAGGTTATTCTGGCTTGCGAGCTACTGTACTATCTATACCCAGCTGAGACACAGCAATTCAGAGCCTCCGAGTTTCATACACAGATTAGTATCGCTTTTATTAATCTGGACAGCATGCCATTCAAACAGTAGATCCATCGGCTGGTGGTGCACAGCTTCAGCAGCAACTACTGGGCTCTGCAATCTGATCAGGGGAAGCATCAGACCTGCACATACGAATGCCAAACCTTCCAGTAACATTTCCCAGTTGCCCTAGGCTTTGGGATTTCCTAGTCATCTATATGATGAGCAGCCTTCTTCATGTGGCGTGAGGGGCAAGGAACATGAGAATGGTCCAAACAAAAAACAGAAGTCCATCTACTTCATCTTCTACCAGCCTAATGGTACACGAGTTGTTGACTTTATCACTTAGTCTAAAACAAAGGTTGAGCTTTGTGAACCACAGGTTAAAAGTCAGCTGCTCCTGAGGTACTGGAACAATTTTGACTAGGAGTGGGGGTCACCGCCTGGGTGAAGCTCCTGTACAACGCTCCCAAAGTGAGTGTCCAAACTAACACCACCAGCTCTGAATACTTCCAGCTACAGAGAGGAAGACAGGGCTGCCCCTGTCCCCACTCTTGTTCGCGTTAGCTATCAAACCCCTGGCGATAACCCCGCAGGATACAAAAAGCTGGAGGGGAATCTGGAGAGGAGACAGAGAGCACAGAGTCTCACTCTATGCAGATGACCTGCTCCTCTGTGTCTCAAAACCACAGGAGGGGCTGAAGGCAATACGGCAAATACTGAAATAGTTTGGAACCTTTTTGGGCTACAAATTAACCTGGGCAAAAGTGGGGCATTCCCAGTGAACTCAAATGGGGGAGTGCAGAGCTGGAGGGGCTCCAGTTTGAAACAACCCAGAACAGATTCCTTTACCTGGGGATCCAGATAGCCAGAGGCTGGACACAGATGCACAAGTGAAACCTGACCAGCTTGGTGGGGGAAGTAAAAAAGGACCCACAGTAGGTGGGGCTCACTCCCACTCTCCCTGGCAGGGAGAGTGCAGATGATCAAGATGAATGTACTGCCGAGGTTCCTCCTCCTGTTTAGATCTATACTGATCTTCATCCCCAAGGCCTTTTTCCAAAATGTGGACGGTCTAATCATGGCGTTTGTGTGGGTGGCTAAGAAACCAAGAATTCCTAAACCAACACTGCAAAGAAGGAAGATCAAAGGGGGGCATCTTATAATAATAATTACAGTAGAGGTAATTGCTGAGGAAGACATAAAGGAAATCAAATTTTGGATGGATTGAGGTTTGTGTAGAATGGGAATTGAGAACTTAGAACAGAAGAATTGGAGAACGTCAAGCCTGGAGATGACTGAAGCTTTGTTAGGGCAGTGACTGACTGATATCATGGAGGAGAAGAAAGTTAGCCTGATGATGATGAACCCGAGGTGACATTTGAAGCAAGGTTCAAGATCAAACAAATCTCTGAGGCCATTTAATACTGGTTCACAAAAGTAAACAGATAGGAAAGGGAGTGGATCAGGATTAAGGTGCCAGGTTTAGACAACTGCCAAATGATTGACTCAGTGTTGAGCTGGAGAATGTTCTGACTCAAGTCTGCTGATGAACACACAGCTTTAACTCTTCCCTATTCTTGACATACCCAAAATTGTCCACTGTAGCTAACATCACCAAGAGTCAGCTCATAAACAAAGGGTGGGAGGTGGCTTCTATTGAATATTGGTGAATGCCAGAGATGTGCAGGCATAAGAGGTGAACCCTTTCCAGGCAGTTTGCTGGCTATTTTTGGAAAACTAGAGACAGAACTATGATGTGGTGTGCCACAAGGAGCAGCACTTTGCACTGCAGGCAATTTAAATAGCGGTAAACCCCAACTGATGAAAGCGAACTGCAGTTCAAGTGCAGAGGTTAGCCAATAATTTTATTAACTGAACCGGTTACGGCGCTGAGGACCTGGGTTTGGTCCCAGCCCCAGGTCACCGTCGGGGTGCAGTTTGCACATTCTCCCTGTGTCTGCGTGGGTCTCAGCCCCACAACCCAAAGACGTGCAGAATAGGTGGATTGGCCATGTTAAATTGCCCATTTGTTTTTTTTTAATTAACTGAACCAGCATGTATTCTAATCTAGTTGTCAGATGGCCGGCAATGTGCATCCTTCATATGTCCTGCTCACTGACATTCACCATGAATTATGGTCCATTGATAATGCTGGTAGTGCGGGATGCAAATTGGTTTTGAAATGTATTCACGAGAACTGCTCGGAAGTCCTCGCGCTTTTTCCTGGTGCAAAATTAAGTACAGGATTCAACATTACTACAAAACAAATATATCCATAACCGTCAATCCAAGCATATTACCACATCCATGAAATGACTCTCAGCATCATTTACTTTAAAATAAATTAATGACTCTTGCTAGAAGAGGACAGTTTCAGACAAATATTTCAAGAGTCCATGCACAGTATAAATTGGAGGCTACAGCAGTAACACATTCTTCTCCTATGTTCGACATTTTTGGTAAACCTTTGATGTTCCTCAGAGATAAGGGGCGAGATTCTCTGACCCCCCCCCCGGTGGGAGAATCGCCGGGGCCGGCATGAATTCCGCCCCCGCCGTCCTCCCAATTCTCCCGCCCCCCCATAAACCGACGTGGCGTGAGTCACACCGCCTGCCTCGGAGAATGACGGGGTCCGGCGCGACTCAATGGGCCCCGGGGCTGTCAGGATTCTTCAGCCCGCAATGGGCCTAAGTCCCGCCCGTTCTATGCCGGTCCCACCAGCGTAAATTGGAGTCGGTCCCTTACCGGCAGGACCTGGCAGCTCGGGAGGGCTCCAGGTTTCTTGGGGGGGTCGCGGAGGTATTTGGCCCCAGGAGGTGCCCCCACGGTGCCCTGGCCCGCGGTCGGGGCCCACCGATCCGTGGGCGGGCCTGTGCCGTGGGGGCACTCTATTCCTTCCGCACCGGAGGCCGTGGTCATCCGCCATTCCCGGTGCGGACGTGACTCCATGTGCGCATGCGCAGGGATGATGCCAGGATGCACGTGCACGCCCCGACTCGCGCCGGCCGTGGTCATCCACCATTCCCGGTGCAGATGTGACTCCATGTGTGCATGCGTGGGGATGATGCCAGGACGCACGTGCACGCCCCGACTCGCTCCTGTTAGCTTGGCACCAGGCCCCTATCCCGCCGGCTGGTGGGGCGCCAACCACTCCGGGGTGGGCCTAGCCCATGAAGGTGCAGAGGATTCCGCACCTTTGGGGCGGCCCGACACCGGAGTGGTTCACGCCACTCCGTCCTGCCGGGATGCCCCGGCCCACCGGGTATGGGAGAATCCCGCCCAAGGTATGTTAATGGTGTCTGCCTGAAGTATTCCGAGGTCATGTACAACACTGCTGCGTTATCCAATTCCAATTAAGTACTTCAAGGCCACCCATTGACCCTATGAGCTGCACACACCAGCCTATTAGTATTTATGTTTTTTCTTTCGGACTATTCTTCCTGAAGTCAAGGTGAGGGTGAAAAATCCTAAATACGAACACCAAGGATCTATGTGTCAAAAACCTACTGTGCAGGCAAATTAATGGGAACATAGGCCAGTTTTGATATTAGTGACACTGATGTCAATTTTTACATTGTGGGTTGGGTGCAAAGTGTCCAAATAGATTTTATAAAGAAACCTTAAATGTGGCAGGACGTGTGAATTTTCATCCCATCAAGAATGGATGCTTTCGGAACTGGATGCACCTGTCAGCATGCAGTAACTAACCCGACACCTCAATTTAAGAAGAGAGCACACAAATTCTCTATGCTCTGTAACCTTTCTCACTTCTGTATGACTGACAACCAAGACCATCTGGTTTAGTAGACCCTCCAAACCATAGTAAGCGGATAGAATCATAGAATTTACAGTGCAGGAGACCATTTGGCCCATCGAGTCTGCACTGGCCTTTGGAAAGAGCACCCTACTTAAGCCCACGCCGCCACCCTCTCCCCATAATCCAGTAACCACACCCAACTTTTTGGACACTGAGGGACAATCCACCTAACCTGCACATCTTTGGACTGTGGGACGAAACCTGAGCACCCGGAGGAAACTGACAGACAGTTACACGAGGCAGGAATTGACCCGGGACGCTGGAGCTGTGAGGCAGCAGCTGTGAAGGCTGTGGGTAGGAATGTGGCTCGGTCAGTCGAGCGCATGATATTAAATTATATTGGCTACAAGGGGACTGAGTATCAGGCACTTCATTTAACAGGAGGCTGATCCAATACCATTTGGCACCACCACCAGCGACAAATTTATACCCAGATCCCTAAAACACCATAAGGAATTCCATGTACAATAAACTGCTATTGAGTCACAGCAAAGTGGTGCCTTTCCCCCTCCCCCATTGGAGGGAATAGCAATGGGGAGGGTAATCAATTTTCATACGGGGGGTGGGGGGGGGGGGGGGAAGAGATAATTTAAAAATGCAATCCTCTATATCCCATTCCATCAAAAAGAAAATTAGATTTATTCAGTAACGGTAGCCTTGCCTATAATATTGAACTTTCCAAGAAAATGCCTCCTGCAGATTTTCAAACGATTTTCAGAAAGCTCCAGAAGAAAAATCAATCTCACTGGAGGGATTAAAATAGGATTGGAGTCCTGCAGCTCGCTGAAACTGATGAATATCTTCACAGCAAAAAGGATAATGGAGCCATGGACAGACTTTTGTGTAAAAAACACAATCTTCGACTCAATGGAGTCTTTCACCTGGAAAGTATCTTTAAACAAACAGGGGAGTATTCACTATTGAGAGCAGGAAATCAATATACAGTATTGATATTAGTTTTTCCTCCTGGCATATTGCCTGAAGTAATTTTCAGAACATCACTGCCTCAGATCAATACAGACACAGGGACAGGCTTGCCAAGATTAATGGAGTCATGCCCTGAAACCTAGTGCGAACAATGGATATTTATGCAAGCAATACAAATGCCACCTTGTTAATTATTCATAACACAGATATTTTCAAAATGTTGTGTAGGCACAAACTTCCCATCCAACAACCTGGCATGATTTTTGCTCATTCCTGCATGTGAAAGTGGCAAATAAGCAGAATAGAATTGCAACAAGGCAGAAGTAGCCTTGAACAATGTGCTTGCAAATGCTGGCCAGGAGGGGTTGCTGGCAAGCTAGTTTCTGGAATGCAAGGTTACTACGATTATGTTTTCAGACTATATATTTTGTTTTATATTATCATGGCTTGAAATTGTCCCTGTAAATGTAGGTTAATTGAAAGGAGTCACCTATGCTGGAATCTGCCCGACAGTAAAGCTAGGCAGTTAATTGAAGTCTTACAACACCAAGTTAAAGTCCAACAGGTTTGTTTCAAATCACTAGCTTTCGGAGCACTGCTCCTTCCTCAAGTGAAGAAATGTAAGACTTCTTACTCACCCCAGTCCAACATCGGCATCTCCGCATCATAGTTAATTGAGAGACATTGTATTACTGAAAGGGAGGCAAATGATAACACCTGGGAACATACCCCAGATGCCATACTGCTGCCAATTCATACACTGCAACTTTGACTAGACTGCCAATAAAGTACTTCACCGACTCCATAGCGCTTTAAGACATTTGTCGAGCGTGGAAAGCTGTATATAAACGGATGTCCTTCCCTCTTTCTAGTTAGAAATAAGCAACACCAGGACGACAACAAATAATGCTACAGCAGGTCAGCCAGTTCAATTTAATAAAAATCAACTGGTTTGCAAACAGTCTGTAACAATGCCAGTTTAAAAGTACCATTTCGTGTTTTTCTTTATTAATCTGATGAGATTGTGGATTTGAAAGACAGACTGCCACAATGAGATAAACTAGACGGCAACTTAGCTTTTATACAATGCCTTCTCTTGATGATGGATGCAAAATATTAGCATGATGGGATGCTAGCTGGGAGCTCAATTAAAGTTTATGGGAGGTGGACTGGCTTTTGTATGTGTCTCACTGCAGTGAAAGTTGTAGGATGAGTAATTCCAGCATACAAACTTGATTCCAATATGAGAAAGCAGATTTGGATAACAAATTACCAGTATGCCAAAGCCAGAATTTAGACACTGTCCTTAGTTATATAAATGATCTGGCACTGTGGTTATGTATTGTCATCATTTTTTTTTATTTTAGAGTACCCAATTCATTTTTTTCCAATTATGGGGCAATGTAGCATGGTCAATCCCCCTAGCTTGAACATCTTTTGGGCTGTGGGGGCGAAACCCACGCAAACACAGGGAGAATGTATGTATTGTCATCATATTATGTAATATTCACAAAACCAGAGAGGATTTATTTTACTGAAACTATTGCATTCAACTATTTGAGAAAATGTCGACAATTGTTGTGTTGACAGAAACGATTGCTGAAGGTGTACAATCATCACGATACCAAAATCCTTTCCCTTCAAATTAAATACTTGGTGGTATTTTAAGAGTAGCAATTAAAATAATTCACAAATGGCACAAATACTCGAGAACAGGGAGGGGGGGGGGGGGGGGGGGGGGGGGGGAACTTATGGAACCTTTGCAGCGGATGTCATTATTCATTTTGCACAAGGATGCCAAGTCAGGCGGATCGAAGTTTAGATTTGAGGTGGAGGTCTTCAAACCTGAGGGCAGGTGAGTGAGAAAGATCGGCAATTGAAAGGGCACTCACTGATCTTCAGAAAATGGATTGATGCTCCCAAAATAAATCGTTTCACTTTGGTATGACTGCAGCTTACCTGGTCAGCATCTGAAACCAGTCCCGATCTCACTTCTGAGCTGTTTGTGGTCTCTAGAGATACAAATGTGCAGGATGCTTCCTTTTGTGCATAAGGTTAAGTTTATTTCGGATCTCTAACATGCAATTCATTTCAGAACGCAAAACCGCATTAGCTACAATAACATACAACATGGACAGGAGATGTCCTAGCAATGGGAACCAAGTGAGCTGTACTGCAAAGATTTGTCAGGGGTTTCTACATATCAAGCCAAATGTTCCTCTTGCAGAGATACCCCATTCATTATTCAACCTATCCATGAGCTTTGAATTGGTCATAGTTCAGTTTTCAAGCATATTTAGGTACCAAAGCAGGTTGCTAAAGCAGAGGGCATTCTTCCAGGCCTCCTCCCATAAGAATGCCATCCAGATACTGGCAAAGATCATCAGCAGCAAGGAAAGTCTAGGGAAAAAAAGCAACAGACTTTCTGGGGCGAGAAAGGATGTACTGCATTTTAAAGTCTTTCAGTCCACACATGGTCATTTTCATGCCATCCCACATGGGCTGATAAACAATGGAAGGAAAGGAAGGTATTGGGGGGGAAGAGAGAGAGAGAGAGAAAGAGAAGGGACTAATTGTGCTGTGTTCCAGTAATGTGACAATGGGCAGAATGGCTTCTCTTTATGGTACTCTAGATTCTAGTTGATGATCCGGCAACAGAGAGTCTCTTACAATATGGTGCTTTTCTTCTTCCTCACTCAAGAATTATTTTTCCTAACCCTCCCTCGGCACTGACCTTCCTTGCCAGTGTTGCTTTGCGGGTTAATTAGAGGTTCTGCGAGGAGTTTCCATGATGACTAAGTAGCATTATGCAGCGGTTAATTATCCTAAATTCAATCAAATTATGCACCGATTTGTACCTGATCTCAGTCAAAGTGATGATGCAATAATTTGCTTCAGTCTTCCTGGTGCGTGTGTGCACACAATAAAGGACAACCACCAAGCAAAAAAGGAAGTAACTCACTTTGGATGGAAATCTCTGTATGAATGTCAAATGCCAACAGTGGACCTGGCTGTGACACCACCTGATGTCAGTCTGTCGACATTCACTGTTAGTACACAGGCAGATGAATACCAGCATCAGCTGGATTGGGGGGGGGGGGGGGGGGGGGAAAGAGAGAGAGAGAGAGAGAGAGGAGAGAAATACGAGTAATCCCAGGTATGTGGAAGGGAAGAGGGAATTAAATCAATTTAAATAAGGAATTAAATAATTTTAAAGCAACTTAATCAAAGTTAGCAACAGATCCACAAGGGACCATAATTTCTTCAAAACACAGGAGAGAAGGTTTTTGTCATTTTGCCATGTAGTAGCATTACTCGAGAGTAAATTATTTCACTATAGCAGGAAAAGGATTGAAAAGGTGCAAACACGATGGCTCTCACAGACTGTCATTCCTTCTTGCATCACCTCAGTTCATTTGAACTCCCTCCACCAGTTTGTGATCTGAAAGTCACATATTTATTGCCAAATGAAATGAAACGCCTCCATACATAAGGATACAATTTTCTTGTCACTCCAGGTTAGGCTTCACCAGAAGTGCAGCTGCTTCTCTAGGCGCTCCATTTTCAAATCAAATTGGTGTTAACAGGATTATCTCCATTGTGCAACCCGTGAGATTTGTGAGGAAGCACATGAGAAATTAAAGCAATGGCAGACTGCTCAAAGCTTAAAGAACAGCTGGTTGTATGTGGTAATTATGCGTAGTTAGTTCAGTTTAGCTTTAGTGCAATGCTTTCCTACGAAAGCAAGACTATCTTCATTAGACACTGGTTTAAACTGACCCACGTTCACAATTGACCCCAAATGGGCAAGAAAGCTGGACTCCAGAAAGATTTTCAGAGGCATTTTAATTGACATGATATTCAGAGGCATCTTAATTGACATGAATTGTAGATTGTTTGGCTACTGTCTTTTACTGCCATGTTGCCTTTTGGGTAGAAGTGACAAATTGGAGAAAGGAAACGGGGGAAGGGAAACACCTCCTACATCTTTTAATCGGCACAGGAATTTTACACGAGAGCTCGCTCAATACAATGCCTTACATGCCTACCTCTATCACGGCAGAAACACTCAGCAAAATAACTATCCGTTGTTATGAATATTGTTGATGTTATAACCATGATGTGGAGATGCTGGTGTTGAACTGGGGTGGGCACAGTACATAGAACATAGAGCAGTACAGACCCTTCAGCCCACAATGTTGTGCCGACCATTTATCCTAATCTAAGAACAACCTAATCTATACCCCTTCAATTTACTGCTGTCCATGTGCTTGTCTAAGAGTCGCTTGAATGTCCCTAATGACTGACTCCACTACCTCTGCTGGCAGTGCATTCCACACACCAACCACTCTCTGTGTAAAGAACCTACCTCTGACATCTCCCCTATACCTTCCTCCAATCACCTTAAAATTATGTCCCCTCGTGACAGCGATTTCCACCCTGGGAAAAAGTCTCTGGCTATCCACTCTATCCATGCCTCTCATCACCTTGTACACCTCTATCAAGTCACCTCTCTGCCTTCTTCGCTCCAGTGAGAAAAACCCTAGCTCCCTCAACCTTTCTTCATAAGACATGCCGTCCAGTCTAGGCAACATCCTAGTAAATCTCCTCTACACCCTCTCCAAAGCATCCACATCCTTCCGATAATGAGGCAACTAGAGTTTTATAAAGCTGCATCAAAACATCGTGGCTCTAAAACTCAATCCCCCTGTTAATGAAAACCAACACACCATACGCCTTCGTAACAACCCTATCAACCTGGGTGGCAACTTTGAGGGATCTATGCACGTGGACCCCAAGATCCCTCTGTTCCTCCACACTACCAAGAATGCTCCCTTTAACCCTGTATTCAGCATTCATATTCGACCTTCCAAAATGAATCGCTTCACATTTATCAAGGTTGAACTCCATCTGCCACTTCTCAGCCCAGCTCTGCATCCTGTCAATATCCGGTTGTAACCTGCAACAACCCTCAACACTATCTACAACTCCACCAACTTTTGTATAATCGGCAAACTTACTAACCCACCCTTCCCCATCCTCATCCAAGTCATTTATGAAAATCACAAAGAGCAGAGGTCCCAGAACAGACCCTAGCGGGACACCACTGGTCACTGACCTCCAGGCGGAATACTTTCCATCCACTACCACTTGCTGTCTTCTTTCGGCCAGCCAATTCTGTATCCAGACAGCCAAATTTCCCTGTATCCCATGCCCACTATCAAATGCCTCACTGAAATCCATATGCACCACATCCACTGCCCGACCTTCATCAATGTGTCTCGTCACATCCTCAAAGAATTCAATGAGGCATGACCTGCCCCTCACAAAGCCATGCTGACTATCTTTAATCAAACTAAGTTTTTCTAAATAATCATATATCCTATTTCTCAGAATCATTTCCAATATTTTGCTCACCACAGACACAAGACTGATGGGTCTGTAATTCCCAGGGATTTCCCTATTCCATTTTTTGAACAGGGGAACAACATTCACCTCTCTCCAATCATCCGGTACTACTCCAGTGGAGAGTGAGGACGCAAAGATCATCGCCAACGGCGCAGCAATCTCCTCCCTCGCTTCCCGTAGTAACCTTGGGTATATCCCATCAGGCCCAGGGGACTTATCTATCCTGATGCTTTTCAAAATCTCCAGCACATCCTGCTTCTTAATATCAACCTGTTCAAGTCTATTAACCTGGTTCACACTGTTCTCATGGGCAACAAGGTCCGTCTCTCTAGTGAATACTGAAGCAAAGTATTCATTTAGGACCTCCCCCACCTCTTCAGACTCTAATGCACAAGTTCCCTCCACGATCCCTGATCAGACCTACTCTCACTCTGATCATCCTCTTATTTCTGACATAAGTGTAGAATGCCTTGGGGTTTTCCCTAATCCTTCCCACCAGGGCTGTTTCATGTCCCCTTCTGGCTCTCCTCAGTCCATTTTTGAGTTCCTTCCTGGCTACCTTGTAACCTTCTAGAGCCGAGTCAGATCCTTGCTTCCTCAACCTTACGTAAGCTTCCTTCTTCCTCTTGACTAGAAGCTCCACTTCTCTTGTCATCCAAGGCTCCTTCACCTTACCATTCCTTCCTCATCTCAGTGGGACAAAATAATTCAGCACTCACAGCATGTACTCCTTAAAAAATCCCCACATTACTATTGTGCATTTCCCCCAAGAACAATTGTTCCCACTTTATGCTCCTCAGCTCCTGTCTAATAGCAGTATAATCTCCCCTCCCCCAATTACATACCTTCCCATACTGTGTGTTCCTATCCCTCTCCATGACGAAGAAGTCTTACAACACCAGGTTAAAGTCCAACAGGTTTGTTTCGCATCACTAACTTTCGGAGCGCAACTCCTTCATCAGGTGAATTATAACTGGTCAGGAAAATCCCAGAATGGAATCCTGGCTCAAAAGACAAAACTTTTAAATAAAACGTGGAGGAACAGAGTCGCAAAACTACCCATTAGTTTCAACAACAAGAAACAAATAATGTATTAAAGATGAAATCAGGCAGCTCAGTTACAGAGTGGTTAGCACTGCAGCCTCACGGCGCCGAGGTCCCAGGTTCGATCTCGGCTCTGAGTCACTGTTCGTGTGGAGTTTGCACATTCTCCCTGTGCCTGCATGGGTTTCGTCCCCACAACCCAAACATGTGCAGAATTGCCTCTTAATTGAAAAAAATTAAGTGGGTACTCTAAATTTTTTTAAATGGTAAAAGTTGGATTATGATACAATACACCTTTACTCCCCCTTAGCTTAACAATTAGACAGGTTTTACGATTAACACGGATCACAAAGTACATCTTAATCTACTTTGTTCTCCTCAACACAAAGTCCCTTTTAAGCACACAAGATGACTGTGGGCAGGGGTGGCATGGTGGTTAGCACTGCTGCCTCACGTCGCCGAGGACCCGGGTTCGATCCCGGCCCCGTCCTTGTGGAGTTTGCACATTCTCCCGTGTCTGCGTGGATCTCACCCCACAACCCAAAGATGTGCAGGATAGATGGATTAGCCAGGCTAAATTTCCCCTTAATTGGAATTTTTTTTTTTTTTTTTTTTTAAAAGAATCCTCCCAGATGATTGTCACATGGGAGTTTCCAAACTCCATTCCCAAAAGCACACTATAAAATCTTCTCTTATGATTATGCTTTCCCTTCGCGGTTCGCATTCCAAAATCCCGGTTTTACAAGCTACACTTTTAAACAATGCTGCCTCTCTACTTTTAACAGCAAATCCAGTGAAGGATTTTACACCACTCCCTTTTAGCTTTCCTTTGTTTTAACTGCTTACATAGACTCAGCTTCTGCCACCAATTTCCTTAGCTATTTCAACTCACATTCCACAGGCTGTAGTACAATCTCACAAACCTGAAAATAACTTCAGATATCTTTCCGGTGTCTCAGCATGGTGTGGCTTTTCTTCTAGCAAAGCTGAGAGATGTTCCCTCTCCAGCCTTCTAAACCAACTGCTTCTAGCAGAGCTGCCTTGTCTCTCACTACCTATCTCCATCTGCAATCAAATTAGCTAAACTAAAACTTAAAAGCTTCTCGATCTTACAAGGTCTCAGTTGCTAAGCAACACCCACATTATTTATTCTTCTCACCACAGCACAATAGAAACACAATTGGAATTTAACTAACCCCCCACATATAGGAACACCTTTATCCAGCATGAATATAACTACAGGTTTTACCCATACAGGCATCAAAACATTAAATTAAACCCACTTAGAACAATACCTTATTTCTAATGTTTACCAATACAAATATAAATAAATTAAAACTACCTTTCTTTTCCTAACGCTGTAAAAGAATGCCCCATCAAAAATAAAGAATCTTTTATGGCACTGTCATTTTACAATTGTTCATCACCAGGAACCTACAGCAGTTTGCATACAGTACATTGGATCTTCAAATCCCCCAGCAGTGAAGTTGAAAAGCATCCTACTCCAGGTCACTGATATTCCTAACCTTCAACAAAAGTGCCACCCAAAAACAAGATGCAAATACCGAAAGGTTCTCCTTCCCTTTGAATTAAAAAAAGGAAAAATTGTTATACCCGAGAGGTCGCGTGGCACCGTGGGAAGTGTCCCTGCTGAGAGCCAGAAGCTCCAGGTTCAAGGTCCAAGTCTGGACTTGATGGCCAAGAAAGGTGCATTCTCAACATGGCTAAAAGGGAGTGACAACCTACAAAATCCTTCCAAAATGCCAACGGCAGGCAGTAAGAGCAGGGGAAAATCCTGGTTAGCATGGCTTGATGTGGAGTGGTACTCCTCAAGCCATAAGCCTCTGGTGACAGGCTAACAACCTGTTCCGGGGAAAACACACTACGAGAAGAGATGAAAGTCTGCCCAGAGCAACACTAAAATGCGAGAAGAACAACGAACACTAACTTGCCATACTTATCTGCGATTTGTCTTTTTAGCTAATGACATTTAGCCATCACAGAAAAATCAGCCAGTGACGTCAGAACCATGACAAACGTTCCTCAGAAAATCCAGCTCGTTGAGCAACACGTGCCAAGAATTAGAAACCATGGAAGACATCAGCACAGACTTCTGTTTGAAACATGAATTTGAGTGGCAAAGGAACTAGAGAGGAAATTAGGAGAAAATTCTAACCACAGGTGGTTAAGACCTGGAATGTACTTTCCAAATGTGAAATGGAATCAGATTTCATAGTGAATTTCAAAAGATAATTAGACAATTTAAGAGATCCAATTTGCACATTTCAGGCAAAAAAGCTGGAGTATGGGATACAATGAGACAGCTGTTTCAAAGAGCAGACACAGACACGATGGGCTGAATGGCCTTCTGTGCTGTAAGATTCAAGAATTCTAGGATTTGTTTTACGTAAAGTGTGAACACCATTAAGGTTGCGTGTACACCGATAATGTTTGTGTAAGTGCCAGCCAGTTGTGGCTCATGTCAGCATTATGTACAAATGCCGCACTAGGAAATTGTATCAAATCACAAACATGAAGTTGGAGAAGCCTTTAAAACACTGAGCTTTAGAAATGGTGACTAAAGGGTTAAACTGCCGAAGCCGGTAGAAAGCAGACTGCTTTTCAACTAGTGGAGTCATATTTATCTACACATAAGGTTAAATGGCTACAAATTAAGAATTTGAGACAAGCAATCTGGATAGGAGGCACTTAGTTTTCAACAGACACAGACTGAAATACTGCACTCAAAGCACTAAATGCAACAATTTGGAAAAATCAATGCAGTTTACCCTTTAATTCCACTCTCCACAAGAATGTTGACAAGCCAAAATGCTGTAATGCATGAAACAGAGATAAAAGTGTTGCAGTAGTCAGCTAGGTTATAGTCTACTGTTTAATTTTGGAGGAAGTGATCATATTTTCTAAACCAATACCAAGGATACACTGAGAAATGTTAATATGCAGAGAGCCATGTTTAACTTCAGACCGCCGCTGTTCTCATAGCATTGAGTAAGACTGAGGTACTGAGCTCTCTGTTGAGCATATAGAAGCAGAGACCAAAGCCCCTTTCTCCATGCATCCTCAGTGTTACCCAACACCAGGCCTCGCAGACAATATTGCCATCATGCCCCATTGGCCCCGCCCCCACAAAAACACCACTGTCTTTTCATCCATCCAAATCAAAGCCAATTCAGATCAAACCAAATTGCCGTCACAAAATGTGATTGATATGCCCTTTCCTTGCTCAGTCATTGCTGATCAGCAGAGAATCTACTAATCAGCAGTGGGCCTTTCAGAATCTGAGCACGTGTGCAGATTTACTGAATTAGGGTGAATGGAACTTACTCCAAATACGTTGTCATGTGAGTATACCTTTAAGGAATGTGTGCGCATATAAATATCTGTAGTGAGAGTACCTTTAAGAAATGGCTGTTTATTACTGCAGTGATATCAGAGTGTGTGTGGAGCTAGGCTGTCAGCTTTTTACTTTCGCTTTAGGCTTTTTGCTGCAAGGTGGGTTTGGTTTCATTTTAGTTTTGGAGAAGCCGCAATTACGGCAGGATGTGTGTGAATCTCTGCAAGCTTATGAGTGTCCATTTGCTAATTTCAACGTGGTAACTGTTCTCAGTAGTGAAGTTAAGCCTGATGTCTTTCTGTTAAAAGGTGTTTTTAAGTCTTATGGATGTTAAAAGGAAAGTAAGAATTACTTGGTGTTGTATTCTTTGGGGGTTGTATTTGAATTAATGGTTGCCTAAGATGTTCACTGTGTGTTTTAAAAAGGTTAACTTGAGTTCATAGAATAAACATTGTTTTGCTTTAAAAAAAACTTTTCCATTTCTGCTGTACCACACCTGCAGAGTGGGCCGTGTGATCCCCATACCACAATCTATTAAAAGTTGTGAGTCAGGTGAACTCCATGATGCACTTTGGGGTTCTCTAAACCCTGGCCCATTACAATGTGGCTGCTAGGTTATTGAGGGACAAATGTTGTAAACTGGGGAAATTCCAGTATATCTCAATAAATACTACAAAACAACCCCTCAGACACAATGTTTAATTTTACAAGTGTGGTATTTAATACCTTCAGAATTTACAGATGGAGATATTGTTTAAAAAAAATAACTTAAAAACCAATTCTATTATCACTCTCTCTCAAGTCCATTTCTTTCCAAATATTTACTTTGCTTTCTGTACATAATTTAAATTTAATTTATACTTCCTAGTTTAGACACTGTGTGGGCTCAATCAGGATTCTTTATTCAGATTGGTTGGAAAGCCTTGCTGTTTGCTTGCCCAGCTCACACATGGCAGAGATGCTCTGAAATTCCAAATGGTAGCAAATCTCTGCTCAAAAGCCTGCAAATACTCTGGGCAGCTGCCTATGTTGAGCATGGAGACATGGTGGCACAGTGGTTAGCACTGTTGTCTCACAGCGCCAGGGACCCGGGTTCAATTCCGACCTTGGATGACTGTCTGTGTGGAGTTTGCACCTTCTCCCAGTGTCTGCGTGGGTTTCCTCTGGGAGCTCCGGTTTCCTCCTACAGTCTAAAGATGTGCAGGTTAGGTGGGTTGCCATGATTAATTGCCCAAGGGCAGCAAGGTGGCACGGTGGCTAGCACTGCTGCCTCACAGCGCCATGGTCTCAGGTTCAATCCCGGCTCTGGATCACTGTGTTTGCGTGGGTTTCGCCCCCCCCAAAACCCGAAGATGTGCGGGCTAGGTGGATTGAACACACTAAATTGCCCCTTAATTGGAAAAAATGCATTGGGTACTCTAAATTTAAAAAAATGATTAATTGCCGATGTACAGGTTACAGAGCTATTGGGATAGGATGGGAAAATGGGACTGGGTGGAGTGCTGTTTTAGAAGTTTGGTACAGACCTGATGGGCCGAATGGCCTCCTTTTGCACTGTGACATTCTATGGAGAGTTCCTAACATTTTTCTGCTGCGTTTAAAAGTAGATAATTTGGAATATGGTCAGCAACCTAATGCCATTATATTGATTTCAATGGCTAGTTTGCTGGTTTGCACCGTTACTGCGCAACTTGTGAAACAGTGGGGTATGTGCAAGATCAATTTCTGTATTTCCATGTTTAAATGCATCTGTAAGGATTCTGAAAGGCTTTTTTCAATTTACTTGTAATGGCCGTACACGCTGTTAGCTTCCCCTTTATTATCAATGCAAGATTCAGGCCACTGTTCTATTTAGAAGGAAAGTCAATCGGGTAAGGCTGGGTGACAAAGATTGGCTTCCAATAAAGGAGTAGGAGTAGGCAAATTACTGCATACGGTGCAAATTAGGATACAGGGCTGGTAAAGATCACGCAGATAGGGTGGAGCAAGGACTTGAAGGTAAAAATGGGGTTACAGTGATTGGCAAGAACAGAAGCGAGCCTACTCAGCCTTGCAATGAAAAGCATATAGATCACAGAATATTAGACAAATAAACTTGTGTACAGGGAGAATGGGAAGGCCAGAAATAAGAGCCTGGTAATAATCTAACCCAAACTGCAGAATCAGTGCTTTGATTGAATAGCTGGAGCTCGAAGCACATATAGTATTGAGGGCTGACATGACTTCAGTTGATGTTGAACAGTGGAAAGTTAGCTGATGTAAACATTGATGTTGAATAGGCACCAAAAACAGTGAGCATCCAGTGTCTCACTGACTTATGAGATGTAGATTTGGACCTCATTGATGGAAGGTATATATGGTGATACAATATCATTTCACCAAAGTACAGCATTCAGATGAGGAACGGATGGGGAATAAGGAAAGAATATTGGGGCTTATTGGAGGTCTCGTAGGCTTGGGAGGAGAAAGTGCAGAGGGATAACTTTACAATAGGTAGGAGTGGAACCACAAAATCACTTGAACAAAGGTAGACCAATTAAGAACGACTGTGGAGAAAAATGAAATGACTGACTGTTGAAGACAGCATGGGAATTGAAGATAAGCAACAGCTCTCAAACCTTTTTCCGAATGGATTAATCACAGACCTAAATTAGAACACTAAATCCTTCATATGAAAGTGTTTTATGAATGCATTTCAGAAAAAAAAAAGTTTTTCCCTATTGATATCATGAGAGATGAATATGCCTGCTCCTTATTGCAAAGTCTGTCGAGTGTTGGCAAGAGTACTGGCAGAGTAGGGACACTGGAGAGTATAGGGTTGCAGCGAGAGATCTGGAGTGGGTGGCCCAAAGACTACTATTAGGTTGTAAACAGAATGGGAGAAGCTCAAATCAGGAAATGCTGAGGGCCAACAAAGAAGATCCAGAGAAGAGTAAACTTGTTCAACAGTCTTTTATTCAGTTAGCAATTTGATGCGCACGAGCGACGGTCTTTCGCAAAGAAAATTGTTGGAGAAACGGTGTTATTACACCAGATAACTTTTCTCAGTTTTAGCATCACAAGGTGCTCCCATAAACAAGCCCCCCCCCCCCCCCCCCCACCCATATGGAAGTTTTGCAGCTTGCTCTAAAATCAAAGAAAAAAATGCTGCTCATTGTACACTGGCCAGGTCACCTGCTGCATGTGACTACCGCAACTTGGTATGTACTCTTCTACCATTCTACCAGCTTGTCTGTAAATCTCATGGTTGATTGTTAAGGAAACAGATAAATGAACAAATTTTTAAAAACGAACAATGGAATAATAGTCATTACTCAAAACCAATTGCTGAAATCACACACTTAAACATTTTATTACTGGTACAGATAACAATGTTGTTGCTTCTCAACGAATGCTCAATATCAAACGGAATGTGAGACCAGTTTCTCAGCTATGGCAACTCAACATCCCAAGACAGGAACTCTGGCCCTACACCTATTTCTAATGCACACACAGTGACGGAGCAATTCAGCTTAACACATTTTAAAATCATTTGAACATGGTATCATTAAAGAAAAGTGAGGGGGGGGGGGGGGGGGGGTGACCTGATGTTGGTCTTTAACGGTGAAAGGGTTTGGTAGGGCTGACGGCAAAAACATTAAACAAACCAGTGGACACTTACCTCCTCACCTGGATCAAAAAGACACAAGTCAGTCTATGGGAGAGAGAGGCAGGTAGCCAGACCAACCCTGGCCTGCACACATCTCACCTACTGAACCTGGTATTACCGAGTACACTCCTCTCCAAGTGCTAACCAAATCTAGAGCTGTTTAGCTTGAGAGAGCAATCCCGAACAGGCATTATCAGAGTACCACAGAATGAGAACAAATTAAAACCAGAATAACAATGCTGTGAAAACAATGGACAATGCAGCAGCAACCAGAATCGATTATAAGTCACTAGGCCTGTAAAAATAAGGCGACTACTTCAGTAGTAGGTCTCATCAATACCACTCAGGAAAATTGTCCAGGTTTCCTAAACTGTGACGCATCAATAAACAGTCTGAGCGCACCTACTTTTCAGTTAACTCGACATATACCATCGCAAAGGAAGAAGATACATCAACGGTGAAAAAAATGCTTCCATCTCAGAAGAGCCTTAAGACCTCGGCCTGAATAGCAACGCTTAAATCGTTCAGAACGTTTCCTCGCCCACTGCAGCTGGGGGGGGGGGGGGGGGGGAGAAACCGAAACCTTGCAAAAGCAAGCATTGTTTATACTGAGAATTTGAAATTAAGCCCGGCTGCTTCAAAATACCCTCACCTCGTTTCATTTCTCACTGAACCAGCCTGCCAATTAACAGGTTTGCTGTGAAACCTCAGCTGAAAGAGATCAAAAATGTGAATAAAAAATAAAAAAGATCCCCTATACTGTATTCATTCATTCAGACCGTCACATCCTGGCAATTTGAGAGGCTGGCAAACTTGATGGCGCCATCCTTCTGGCTCACGGCCTGGGAAGAATATCAATTGAGCCAGGCATTTGTCAGTAGCCGAGGTCATAGAATAAAAATGTTGATAATTTATTGGAGACGAGAGATAACTTCTAATGACACGTTCAATGGGATTACTGCGAAAAAGGTCATTTTTTTCATCTTTGCCGTTCTAATTTCTTTTCAGCACTTTGCTTCGTTAAATCCTTTAATTCACTGATAATTTTCATTGCAATTGTAGTTTTAAATTTCATGTTCGTTTCGGAATACAAAATTCGAACCGTTAACAAGCGCAAAAGAAACTGCATGTCCTAATTGCAACATCCATTCTCATAATATTCCTGTCAGATCTCCCATGGCACTGATCACAGCAAGATGCACCATTCGAAAGAGGAGTGCTATACTTGGTAATGATGCACAATTATCCGGCCCAAATGGAGAGGGATCTCTTTAAAATCAAACTGAAATAAACAAACCCGCAACCATTGAGAGAGTAACAGTTTTTTCTGGGAACTATCGTGTTGGTTGAGATGCCGAGATTAGACATACAGCAGCATTTCAAGATGGTTTAGGACCTGTAATGTCGTATATGGTGATGTACTATTGAGATCTCACACTACATTGCGCACAGCAGGTTGGACAAGACATTGCATTCCTTTCAACAAATATGAAACAATGACATTTCTCCAGTTTGTTTTTTTAATTGCAGGGCAGGGTGCACAACACGATGGAAGAGAATGTTCCACGTTGAAGGGAATGAGGAGATAATAACAATATTGGAATGTTTTGACAGTGGTGGATGGCTTATTTAGTCTGGGAGCGATAGAATAGATTGGTGGGATCTGGGTAACCAAAGGGCAATCCAGTATGTGTTTATTGGCAAGGAGAATGCATAAATCTGAAATTGGGTTTTGGGTCAAGGAATAATAGCCTGCAAACCAGGTTTGGGGGATACCGGAATTCTTTGAGAGTGCATGTGGGAAACTGGAAGTACCATAGAATTTCTATAGTGCAGGAGGCCATTCACCCCATCGAGTCTGCACCAACCTTCTGAAAGAGCATCCCACCTAGGCCCACTCCCCTGCCCTATTCCCACCTAACCTGGACATCTTTGGACACAAAGTGGCAATTTAGCATGGCCGCTCCTCTTAACCTCCACATCTTTAGAGGACAACTGGAAAAGAGTAGGATCACTGGGTGGTGGGGTAGTTTGCAAACGGCTGCAAAGCCCAACAATATTGTTGTCAAACGAGAGGTCCTGCGAGGGGAAATCTAGAACAATGTCCATTTCAAAAAATCCAAGAGGTCGAGCTGAATGGGTGTTTCACGAGGAGCTGATAGCTGACTGATCAGCTGACTTATTGACAAGACCAGATGGTAGTATACGATGATAGAAGACCTGCTCAAATGTTGGCAGCCATGACTCCTGCTGATCTCCCATTTCTCCAAAAAGAATTCCCATGGATAACTGATGAATATAGAAAATGGTTGCTTGAAACCACAGTTCCACTCCAGCTACTTCAATCAAAAAATATTCACAAGTACAATTAAACCTTCTGTCCTTCAAAGTTAGGCTATCCCTCGACACATTTTGTGCTAAACTACTGAGAAGAGTAATCAGTCAGCTACGAGTCTCATATCACATGCATTTGCTGCTCTGCCCCCTGAAGTCTCCACATCACACAATGCCACAAACCTCCTAACTTGGGGAGAAACCTCTCGGCTTAAGTTTGATTTCTCCTACCGAACAGAAGTTTCCAGACATCATCGGTGAGTGCCACCATCTGCACCCCCCCCCCCCCCCCGACAAAACCCTTGGATATTTATGCTCCACAAGTGCCCCCTTTGTCCTAAGTAAGTGTTTTATCAATCCACAGGATGCTAGATTCCAATCCAATTGTTCTCAAAGACAGAGGAGAAATCTGAAGAGCTCGAAGTACTCACCATGTCTTCAGTCATAACTGTGCCCGAAAAGAGTCAATGACTTGCGCATTGGTATATTTATGCAGCAATTAAGAGATCCCACAGAAAGGTCTTTAACTAATGGAGCATCACAGCCAGTGGTGGTGCATCATTGGACAATCTCGGAAGAACACATAAAGTTTAAATTTTGCCATTTCTGATGGAAGGTGACAGACTTGAAACACCAGCTGTTTCTCCCTCCACAGATGCCGCACGAGCTACTCAATTTTCCTACCATATTCATGTTTTATTTTTCAAATTTGTATTGCATATTTAGTTCCCATGAGAAGTAAAACAGCTTTGGATTGATGCTAACCCAGCAGTGTAAATGGATTCCAAATGGATTTTTTAATATGGAATTATAGAATCCCAATAGTGCATGAGGCCATTTGGTCCATCGAGTCTGTGCCCTCCGAAGGAGCACCCTACCTAGGTCCACTCCCCCACCCTACCCCCATAACCCCACCTAACCTTTTGGACACTAATGGGCAATTCAAGCTGTAACACCCATCCATTATCCAGGGGTAGAACAGCAAACCCACAATAATTTACATTGTGATAACTTTGATCACTCCTTCACTGATGGCCATCATGTTGTGTCGCACGACAAGCATGCTAAATCACTTCAGACAGATCTAGCAACTCAAAACCGGCATTTATGAGGCACTGAGGATCTTCAGCTACAGCAGATTGTACTCAAATGCAATCTGTAACCTCATGGCCTGGTATTTCCCCACTCTATCATTACCACCAAACCTGGTTCAATGAGAGTGTAGGAGGGTAGGCTAGGAGTAATACCAAAAAATAAGGTGTCAACCTGGTGAAGCTACAATACAGGATTATCTGCATGCCAATCAGCATAAGCAGCAAGTAATAGATAGAAACCAAAAGAGAAAAATCTCAGCAGGTCTGGCAGCATGTGTAGGGAAAGAAAGAGCTAACGTTTCAAGTCCAGAGTAATAGACAGAGCTAAGCAATTCCATACAATTCCCGTACCAGCCTCCCCGGATAGGCGCCGGAATGTGGCGACTAGGGGCTTTTCACAGTAACTTCATTGAAGCCTACTCGTGACAATAAGCGATTTTCATTTCATTTTTCAAACGGAGCAGAAGTAAGCTCTGTGATCCTAGCGCATCCTGTCATGAATGGTGGTGGACAATTAAACAACTCACTGGAGGAGGCTCCACAAATATCCGCATCCTCAAGTCATTCAATATGTATAGATGACAAACTGCTGTTACTTCTTTTGCTTCAATATAATTATAAATCTTAAATAAATGGAATTTCAAGTTTTAGCCAGAACAACCCAGGGGCTGGTTTCGCTCACTCGGCTAAATCGCTGGCTTTTAAAGCAGACCAAGCAGGCCAGCAGCACAGTTCGATTCCCGTACCAGCCTCCCTGGACAGGCGCCGGAATGTGGCGACTAAGGGCTTTTCACAGTAACTTCATTGAAGCCTACTCGTGACAATAAGCGATTTTCATTTCATTTCAATTTTAATAGCATTATTCCGTCTCACATATATAGAACTACACAATATAATTTCATGTTCAAAATAGTTCAGCAAAAAAAGGTCAACAGTCAGGACATTCTGTTTCTATTCATGGTACACATAAAGGCATACATTTCAGATCACAGGAGATGAAGATCTGCCTATGGTAAAAGCATTTTGCTTGAGAACACAAAGAGGGCTGTCACAGAGCCAGAAATCTAACAGTGCCGAAGATAAAAATGTTAAATGCAAAGTGCCGACAGTAACTTAGATGAACATTTTACGGCAATGAAGAATATTTCTTTTTTTTTCAAATTCACCATCCGGGCAGGTTACTCATATTTCAACGAAAATATTATATTCATCCATTGTAAGACCTGCCTCTGGTTTTAAAGACTAACAATGCACATCCCAAACTGCATTGTAATCCGCAGCTGAAGCAGAAATCATCCTACGTTTAAGCAGAGAATTCAAATATTTAAGGTGGTCTATTCCCATTGCTTCTGAGCATCACTATTGAACATTTGATCATGCTTCCCTGAACTCAGTCACACAGCCATGTGACATTATCCAATGCAGTGTTTCAATTTTTAATATAAAGCAAGAAAATCAGGTGCAACTTAACAATTTTACAAATCCAATGTGTTTTACTTGGTTGACTAACAACTGTAAGGAGATTCATTTCCCTCCCCATTTGTGGATTCCTACCAGAATACTAGAATAAATTGCACAAGTAAGGCTTTGACAAAGAGTCATCCAGACTTGGAACGTGAGCTCCATTCTCTCTCCACAAACGCCATCAGACCTGCTGAGATTGTCCAGCATTTTCTGCTTTTGTTGTAAAAGGAGGTCTTGTTCAAGATTTCAATTAGTCTGCAGAATGAGTGTGTGGGGTTTGGATACACTGGTATGGGAAGGCCACAAAAGTGATGGAAAAAGTGCAGTGGGCGCTCAGCAGCCCTCTGCACCTCAAACAATACGCTCTGAAGAGACAATAAATTAACTCTTTATCCCACTGGAGCCGAAATGATTACGGGGTGACTTGCCAGAGGTCATGAAGTTGTCAAGAGGAGGTGGCGAGTCCGCAAAGGCACAGAGATAGGTTAAATGAGTGAGCATAAATGTGGCAGATGGAGAATAACGTGGGTAAATATCAACTTGTTCACTTGATAGGAAGAATAGAAAAGCAGTATACTATTTAAAATGGAGAAAGATCGCAGAACTCAGTGTTGCAGAGGGATCTGGTGTCCTGGTACATGGATTACAAAGTTAATATTAAGGTACAGCAAGTAATTAAGGAGACAAATTGAATGTTGGTGTTTATTACAAGGGCAATGGAATATAGAGGTGAGGATGTTTTCCTGCAGCTGTTCAGGGCCTTGGTGACGCCACATCTGGAGTACAGTGTGTAATTTAGGTCTCCTTATTTAAAGAACGATATAATCGCTTTAGAAGCAGTTTAGGGAAGATTCAGTGAACTCATTCCTGGAGTGAAAGGGTTGTCTTATGAAGAAAGGCTGAATAGATCAGACCTGCACCCATTGCAGTTTTGAAGAGTGAGAGGTGATCTTATGGGAACATACAAGATTCTGACAAGGCTTGATCGGGAGAATACCCAAACGATGTTTCCTCTTATGGTAAGAGTCTAAAATTAGGGGACATAGTTTAAAAACACATACATAGATACACAGTAGATAGGAGCAGGAGGAGGCCTGTTGGCTCTTCAAGCTAGCTCCGCCATTCATCACGATCATGGCTAATCATCCAACTCAATAGCCTAATCCTGCTTTCTCCCCATAGCCTTTGATCCCATTCTCCCCAAGTGCTATATGCAGCCGCCTCTTGAATACATTCTAAGTTTTAGCATCAACTACTTCCTCTGGTAATGAATTACACAGGCTCACCACTCTTTGTGTGAAGAAGTGTCTCCTTATCTCTGTCCGAAATGGTTTACCCTGAATCCTCAGACTGTGACCCCCTGGTTCTGGACACACCCATCATTGGTAACATCTTCCCTGCATCTACCCTGCCTAGTCCTTTAGAATTTTATAAGTCTCTATGAGATCCCCCTCATTCTTCTCAACTCCAGCAAGAACAATCCCAACGTAGTCAATCTCTCCTCATGTGAGAGTCCCGCCATCCCTGGAATCAGTCTGGTAAACCTTCGCTGCACTCCCTCGAGAGCAAGAACATCCTTTCTCAGAGAAGGAGACCAAAACTGCTCACAATACTCCAAATATGGCCTCACCAAGGCCCTGTACAATTGCAGCACCGCATCCCAGCTTTTGTACTCGAAACCTCTTGCAATGAAGGCCAACACACCATTAGCCTTCTTTAACGCCTGCTGCATCTGCATAGAACATACAGTGCAGAAGGAGGCCATTCGGCCCATCAAGTCTGCATCGACCCACTGAAGCCCTCACTTCCACCCCCCTAACCCGATAACCCCTCCTAACCTTCAGCGAATGGTGCACAAGGACACCCAGGTCTCGCTGCACCCTCCGCTCTCCTAATTTACAGTGTAATTTAGTAATCTGCCTTCCTGTTTTTGCCTTCCAAAGTGAATAACCTCACACTTATCCAAATTATACTGCATCTGCCATTGATTTGCCCACTTGCCCAACCTGCCCAGATCTTGCTGTAGGATCCCTGCATCCTCGTCACAATTCACCCTAATTTGGTATCATCTGCAAACATTGAGATGTTACATTTTGTTCCCTCATCCAAATCATTAATATACATTGTGAATAGCTGGGATCCCAGCACCGATCCCTGTGGTACCCCACTGGTTACTGCCTGCCAATTTGAAAAGGACCCATTAATCCCTACTCTTTGTTTCATCTCTGCCAACCAGTTTTCTATCCACCCCAATACATTTCCCCCAATCCCATGCGCTTTAATTTTGCACAATAATCTCTTATGCGGGACTTTGTCAAATGCCTCCTGAAAGTCCAAATATACCACATCGACTGGCTCCTCCTTGTCGACTGTACTGGTTACATCTTTAAAGAATTCCAACAGATTTGTCAAGTATGATTTTCCCTTCATAAAGCCATGCTCTGACTGATCCTGCCACTGCTTTCTAAATGTTCCGCTATAAATTCCTTGATAATGAATTCAAGCATTTTTCCCACTACTGATGTTAGGCTTAATGGTCTATAATTCCCTGCTTTCTCTCTACCTCTCTTTTTGAATATTGGAGTGATGTGAGCTACCCTCCAATCTGCTGGGGCAGTTCCAGAGTCTATAGAATCCCGGAAGAGGACCATCAATGCATCCATTATTTCCAGAGCCACCTCCTTAAGCAATCTGGGATACAGATTCTCAGGCCCAGATTATCCGCCTTCAATCCCATCAGTTTTCCCAGAACCAAAGTATGTATTCAATTGCTCAGCTATTTCTTTGTCCCTTATTAAGCATCCCCCTGTTTCTGTCTGTAGGGGGCCTACATTTCTCTTTACCAATCTCTTTCTCTTCACGTATCTGTAGAAACACTTAGTGTCAGTCTTTATGTTCCCTGCAAGCTTCCTTTCGTACTGTACTTTCCCTTTCTTACTCAATCCCTTAGTCCTTTTTGCTGAATTCTAAACTGCTCCCAATCCTCAGACCTATTATTTTTCTTGGCCAATCTGTATGCTTCTTCCTCCAATCGGATAAGACATCAAAGGGTTGTTGGTGTGTGGAGTTCTCTTCACAGAGCTAGCCACTGGCCTAGTCACATTAAAACTGTGGCTACCAGAGCAGGTTAAAGGCTAGGAAATCCTACGGCGAATAACTCACCTCCTGACCCCTCCCAAACCCTGTCCAACATCTACAAGGCACAAGTCAGAAATGTAATAGAATACTCTCAACTTCCCTGGATGAGTGCAGCTCCAACAAAGTTCAAGAAACTCGACACCATCCAGGAGAAAGCAGCCCGCTTGATTGCTCCTCCTTCCACAAATATTCAAGCCCGCCAGCACCGATGAACAGTAGCAATTGCATGTACCATCTGCAAGATGTATTGCAGTAACTTATCAAGGTTCCTTGGACAACACCTTCCAAACCCACAACCACTACCATCTAGAAGGACAAGAGCAGCAGGTATCTGGAAACCCCACCACCTGGAGGTTCCCCTCCAAGTCACTCACCACTCTGTCTTGGAAATATACGGCTGCTCCTTCACTATCGCTGGGGAAACATCCTGGAACTCCCCAACATCAAAATGGATGTACCTACCTCAAGGACTGCAGCGGTTCAAGTAGGCAACTCACTACCACCTTCTGAAGGGCAACTACGGATGGGCAATAAATGTTGGCCTAACCAGTGATGCCCACATCTCGTAAATTAATTTTTTAAAAAGGAATGGAGTCAGGGTCTTCAAATTTACTCAAGGCAGAGTTGGACAGATTGTCAGGCAAGGGAGTCAAGATTTATGAAGGGCAGACAGGAAAATGGAGCGGAGACCCAACAAGGTTAGCCAGGACCCTATTCAATGATTGAGCAGGCTCCAAGAACCAAATGGCCTGTTTGTGTTCCTATAAACGGTTATCATGAATGTTACAGGCCAAATGCATTTGCTTTCTTACTGCCCGTAATCAGTCTGTTTTCTAAGGAAAGAGGTGTGTATTTGTACCCTTGGGAGTAAGAATTGCAGTTACTTAATTCAGCAGCAAGCTATTGGGAGTTTAAAATAATGGTTATTTAATCTCCGAGCTTAGAGAGTAAGTAGTGTAGTGGATTGACTACTGGGCCTAGTTTTAAAAGTACCAGTGAGGGCAGATGAGAGATGGAGGATAGGGGAAAGGAGGTTCGAGAAGGCAGGAGTGTTGACAGTGAACAAAGAAATGGTCGCCTCCCATACGGGTAGAGTGTGGTGCATGGAAGGGGAGCAGTGAGTGCAGGAGAACGTTCTGCAGTGAGTGCAGGAGAACGGTCGGGAACACTTCCAGCCCTACCAGGGAGGAAGCTGTACTGGACGAAATTAAATGAAATGAAAATTGCTTATCGTCACAAGTAGGCTTAAAATGAAGTTACTGTGAAAAGCCCCGAGTCGACACATTCCGGCACCTGTTTGGAGAGGCTGGTATGGGAATTGAACTGGTACAGCTGACCTTGTTCTGCTTTACAAGACAGCTGTTTACACTGCCCACTGTGCTCAACTAGCCCCACCGGATCTGGTCCTAGGATGCAGAACACCAGATGGAGAACATCAGAGTGGGAGCGAAGTTGGGAAATAGCAATCATAATATAATGAGGTCTAATTTTAAGATGGAAAAGGTTGGCAGCACAGCACGGTGGCGTAATGGTTAGCACTTCTGCCTCACGGCGCCGAGGTCCCAGGTTCAATCCCGGCTCTGGGTCACTGTCCGTGTGGAGTTTTGCAAATTCTCCCCGTGTTTGCATAGGTTTCGCCCCCACAACCCAAAGATGTGCAGAGTAGGTGGATTGGCCATGTTAAATTGCCCCTTAGTAGTAAAAAATGAATAGGGTACCCTAATTTTTTTTTAAAAAATAAGACAGAAAAGGATGAAACTCGTCATGGATTAAGATCCCAGACTCAAAAAGGGGAAATTTTAGGCGTCTTAAAGTTGAACTAGAGCAGACTGATTGGAAAATTATTTTGGTGGATAAAACAGTGGATGAAAAATGGAGAGATGAATAGGGTGGAAGCTAGGTACATACCCATGAGAAATAAATACGGGGTATCCAAAGCTAGAGTACCCGGGATGACTAAGGATATTGATAATAAAATAAGAAAAAACAGAGGCATATAATATGTGACGGATTATTAATAGGAATAACAATCAGGAAGAGTAGGGCGGTACGGTGGTTCAGTGGTTAGCACTGCTGACTCACGGCGCCGAGGACCCATGTTCGATCCTAGCTCCAGGTCACTGTCTGTGTGGAGTTTGCACATTCTCCCTGTGTCTGCGTGGGTCTCATCCCCACAATCCAAAAATGTGTGCAGGGTAGGTGGATTGGCCACATTAAATTGCCCCTTAATTGGAAAATAATTGAATTGGGTACTCTAAATAAAAAAATTTTAAAATAAGAAATCAGGAGGGTATCTCAAATACAGTAGGCGCAAAATTTCTAAATTTGCAGGTGATACTAAGCTAGGGAGAATAATTAATTGTAAGGATGCGCTGAGCGACTTCAGAGAGACACTGAGAAGTTGGCCAATTCATCACCTAGCAGATGAATTTCAATGCGGAAAATGTGAAGTAATGCATTTTGGGAGAAGAAATACGGGGAGAAAATATAAGCTCAATAGGGGAATATAGGAGCAGAGGGACCTCGAGGTTGAAGTGCATAATTCTCTGAAGGTGGCCAGGCTAGTTGAAACAGTTGCAAGATGACTTATAGGATCCTTGGGTCTATAAATAGAGCAGAGTATAAAAATTAGCTTACACTTCCACAAATCATAGGTCAGACCACATTTGGAATATTCTGTTCAGTTCTGGTGAAGAATGTTAAAGCCCGCGAGAGACCGCAGAAGAGATTTACTAGAATGTTACCAGGAATGAGGAATTTTAAATACAAGGAAAGTTGAGAGAAACTGGGCTTGTTTTCTTTTCAGCAAATATTTCATAAGTGATAGAAAAAGCTTAATCATTTACATTTCATTCACACCAAATATTTCCTAAATTATAGAAAAAGCTTAATCGTTTATATATTAATAGAACTATCAACTTCAAACCCGAAAAGTAAATTAAATATTTACACTTGATTGGGCGCAGAGGGAGTGCACAACTCTTACAGCCAATGTTATGAGCAATCAACCTGCACCTCACTTCCCCTTGTTTTACATGAGAATCACTTCAGTCATACCGGTAGGAAAAAAAAATGCAGACAAATCAATGGAATGTGGTAACTCTGCGTGTGGGCGACAGTCAACAAAATGTCTCATGGGCCGCACTGAGAACCTAGATTGGCTGCATGTGGCCCCCAGACCACAGGTTGCCCATCATTGGTGTAAAGTCACGTGATTTGCAGCAGCCACCTTAACAGCCTGTTTGTGTCTAATTTTTAAAAGTATTGACTGAAAGTTCATAATATGACATGCCTGTACCAGCCATGACATGAACTAAATACTGGCAGATCACTTCAAATGTTTAGCAGCATAGGAACATAGAGAGGAGGTCCAAATTTAAGAATTAAAAAGGATGGCTAGAGAAATTGTTTTAATACAGAGGAGTCAGTAGGTGGAATTCTCCTCCACAAGCCATAGTTCAATTGCATTTTTTAAAAAATCAGAATTAGATGGTTGCTTTCAAGGGAAGATTATTAAACAGTATGGAGAGCAGGTGCGATCAAACTAAATGGTATACAGAGAAAATCACCAGTGCAGAATTATTGGGATAAATGGTCTCTCGTCTGTGCCGCATCATTTTAGTGATTGCTCATTTCGAAGACAATTTCAACATTTAGTTCTTATACCATGCAAGGGACATTTTACAACCAACATACTGCAGTTTATTAACACTAATAAGTATGAATTTGTGTATCAAATTAGACAGTGGTTTGTAATGCAGAACAAGGCCAGCTGCGCGGGTTCAATTCCTGTACCAGCTTACCTGAACAGGCGCCAGAATGTGACGACTAGGGGCTTTTCACAGTAACTTTATACTTGTGACAATAAAATATTATTATAAGTTTCATGGTTTCCACACAACTAAAAATATTGAAACTGAAAGGGTACGAGTTTCAATTTGGTTACTGTACCACACAACCCACATCTTATTTATTATACTCATATGGTAATAACTCTCCTCCTCTAATCCGAAATACGGGTAGACCATTTCGGTGCTTTCCCATTACAATTTCCTTAATATCTTATGTAAGAAGCCTCCTCCAAGGTCAGCACAGTTAATCCCACAATACGCACAGGGTTAGAAATGCAAATCAGACTACGTGTGTTCAAAAAGAACAGAAAATCGCCTGTTCAAATAAACAAACAATATAACTAATAGTTTTTCATATCCAATGTCACATTAATACTGCAGAGGAATTAACAGTACCGCATAATAAACCCACACACAGTGTAGATTTGAAGGAATGGGAGTTCTGGATATAACTCAAACACCATTTACCTGCATTTTATACTTTGCTGCAAGGGTGAGGACGATTATTAAGAGGCAACCATTTCTCCTGGCACTGGGGTTACATGGCCAGACTGAGCCAGGTTTCAAGTTAAGGACAAATTAGTAGAGTTCTTTTAAATTAATTCATGGTTATTTTTTCATATTAGGACAGATTTATTCAGGTTGTTAAAGTGGTGTGATCTGAACTCAACCTCTGGGCTGCTAATGCACCATTGTAACCACTAGACTTATTAAATCTGTTAAATTATAACACTGCAAAATAGTTACACAAACCAAAAAGACACATAGTACAGACCTACATTAGTAGAGTGCTGTTATACTTTAATCCAAATGTTATCGCTACATTTAATTTGGGTTTCTCCAAATTGATTAATCAGGAGCATCAAGCATGGCCAATCCATCTAACCTTGCATATCTTTGGACAGTGGGAGGAAACCCACACAGACACGGGAAGGACGTGCAAACTCCACATAGACAGTCATCAGAGGCCGGAATTGAACCTGGGTCCCTGGTGCTGTGAGGCAGCAGTGCTAACCACTGTGCCACCGTGCAGCCAAACTTTTACCATCTGTCCAGGTCCCCAGAGCATTACCCTGCGTCTCTGGATTATTAATCCAGTGACAATACCACTGCCTCCCCTATCTACTCATAATGAAATACTAAAACGTAATCCCAAATCACTGAAGAATCTGCCTGTTCATCCTTGAGGCCAAGATGACCATTTTCATTACCTGGAGTATTTGGTAGGTTCCGGTGGGGTACTGCTATGGCTGATCTGCACTCCGAAGGTTCCACTACAAATAGCACCGGATACCACAGAAAGGGGGGCTTTGGACAACTTGTTCAATTAGGATTTCCTCTCCTCGTGTCTTCTCTCTGCCTCTGTCATGCGTTTGCTTTCGAAGGACACTGCACCATTTTTTATTTGGTTGTGTCAGGTGCAGCAATCCTGGGCAAACCTCTCTCAGGATTCACTCTCTTCAGAGTGTCCTTGAAGCACCTCCTTGAAGGTCTTGAGCGCACAGATCAGAGCACAGCTCTCGCAATTCACTTTGCTGAGTGAGTGTCAGGCATTCTGGCCATACGATGAGCCCAACTCAGTTGTGACTGGTTTAATATGGTCTGGATGCTTGACATGCCAACTCAGATGAGCACCTCGGGGTCTGGTATTCTGTCGTGCCATCTGATCATCAGAAGCTTCTGAAGGCAGCTCAAATGAATGTAGTTCAGCACCATAGTGTGCTGTTAGAACCCAGTCCAAGACTTGCATGCATAGAGCAGTGGGCAGGACTACTGCTCCATAGACTTTCAATTTGGCAGACAGACTTATTCCTCTTCATCCCTAGAATGATACTCAAAACCTGCTAAAGACTACATTTGCTATTCTTCCATGTGTCTCATGGACAACATAGACAACTCGAGAGAATGTGCTACAGAGGTAAGTGAACTAACTCACTGCTGACAGGTTCTGGTCATGGACTGAAACATTAAACTGGTGGAGGGCTTTCTTGGAGGTTAAAACATTACTGTGAGCCTCAGAGGACAAACTATTCAAGCAGTTCCAAGTAGATTGTTGTGGTGTCCTTTACAGGACTCCTTTATATTATCTGAATAGTTGATTTTATTGCTGCATGTATTATGCAGTTACAAGTTGGTCAATGTAAGAATCAGTTTCCATCTCATTCAAAAATTAGCTTCGCCCAGATTATTTTGTTGCATCATTTTTAATGAATTCACAACATGTCCCAATGCAACAACCTCCTTCCCACGTACATTATGACTAGCGCTAATTAATGATTGGTACCAATTTAAATAATTACAGTTCTGGAGAGTATTACAAAAAATACAAAAGACAATGTGCGTGAATAAAAAAAAGACAGTTTGCAAGCACCCGAATTAAAAAGCAACAGCAAATAACCTCACTGCAGGAAACTACAAGTGGAGACCCAAAATACACAGCATGTTGATTTGTTTGTAGGAAGCAGGGTGGCACCATGTAAACATGACAAAAGATATACTCAAAACGACAATGAACATATGAAGAGGGTAGATACAAAAGCAAAATACAAGATGCTAGAAATCAGAAATAAAAACAAAAATCATAGAAGCATTCAACATGTGAGCCAGCAGCTGAGGAGCGAGAAACGGTGTCTGTGTTTCAAGTCGTTGTTCTGTCAAGAGACTTCTTACAGTTCTGACAAAAGATTATCGACCCAAATCGTTAACTCAGTTTCTCTCTCCATGGATGCTGCCTGACCTTCTGAGTATTTCCAGCATTTTCTATTTTGAAGAAGGCAAATATTGCTTGGCCCCTGACCAGGTGAATAAGGATTGATGAGAGCCTTTTGATTTTAGTTTTCTTTTATCTAATAAGAAAGCCTAACTGCTCCATATTTTTGTTTAATAGCTATACTAATAAATATTACCAGCCTAGTTTCCTTTGCCTCCCATTTTCTAGGTGGAAGCAATTTAAAAAAAAACAAATCCCAGCTGAAACAGAATTCAACAGCCTGCTTCTCCACCAATGGAGTTTAGAGTTTAAGATGTTGCAACGGGGAA
Source organism: Scyliorhinus canicula (assembly GCF_902713615.1). NCBI lineage: Eukaryota > Metazoa > Chordata > Chondrichthyes > Carcharhiniformes > Scyliorhinidae > Scyliorhinus > Scyliorhinus canicula. Next base: position 19,655,235 of record NC_052167.1, read on the forward strand.
AATCTTCATTCAGAATTTGCTGCATCAACTACTCAAGAACTGATATTGAACAGGTTACCTTGCCTGTGTGTTGCTGACTTGGACTGTGGGGGTGAGACCCACTCAGACATGGGGAGAATGTGCAAACTCCACACGGACAGTGACCCGGGGCTGGGATTGAACCCGGGTCCTTCACGCCGTGTGGCAGCAGTGCTAACCACTGCCCCGCCGTGCCGCCTCAAATTTAGATCCTGATGGGACTGAAGACTTATTCCATTGCTGTGATTGACAAGTACAGTAAACATCAAGAAAACTTGGAATTCCACTAGACAAGAGTCATTAGCTGCCTATGATTATAAACTGCAGATGAATTTGTGAATTAATAATATTACTGAATATCAGTTTCTATTGAATGCACCTACTGCACAGGTCTATAATACCAATCCACCACTGGTGCTATTTAGCTCAACATGCTTTTTCTTGATAAAATGCTTTCATTTTTCACAAATCACAAAGGTCCATCCATGCTTATAGAATAGTACAGCACACAGGCCTTTCAGCTCAATATGATTGTGCCAGCTCTTTCAAAGAACAATCCAGTTACTTTCACCCCCTTGCTCTTTCCTAAATCCACCCAACCCCCAACCCAAGCAATTATCCAATTTTCTTTTAAAGATTGCTATTGAATCTATCAGGGGTAGCACATTCTGAATCCAAACCACTTGTAGTATAAAAATAAATCTCTTCGTGGAGCCTGGGTTGCTTTGCCAATCACCTCAAATTTGCACCCTCTGCTTGTCAACATTGCAGCTGCTTTTTACGCAATAAATGGTCCAAATTTGGAATGCACTGCCTAATAGGGTTGTGGATACAGAATTAACAATAATATTAAAAGAAAATTAATATTTTAATGCACTGCTGCCTCACGGTGCCGAGGACTAGGGTTCGATGCCGACCCCGGGTCACTGTCCATGTGGAGTTTGCACATTCTTCCCAGTGTCTGCATGGGTCCCACCCCCACAAACACAGTGATGTGCAGGGTAGGGTAATTGGCCACAATTAATTGCCCTTTAACTGGGGGGAAAAAACAATTGGGTATTCTTTTTTTTTAAATTTAAGAAACAAAAGAAAATTCGGGAAATACTTGAAGGAGGAAAAACTTCAAGGGTGTGGAGGCAGAGAGTAGACTAAACAGATTGCTCATCGAAAGAACTGGCACAGAAATAATGGGCCAAATGGCCTTGTTTCATACTGCACTGTCTATAATTGACATTTTAATGCTAGTTCACAAAAGGTTTTACTACAGCAGTGGCAGAGTGTAAACTACATCTAACACAATAACTGCATGAATGTCTTCAAGGCTCAAATCAATGTGGCCAATTGGAACTTATCAACCTTTTAAAATATAAACCAGTCAATCCATTGCCAGCAGTCGTAAACTCAGAACACAGAAAATGAGGGCAACTGCTCGTGTATCACAAGATATTATCTGTGTACCTCAGCATTGTGGGTTCCTATATGGGGAATACCTGCATGAACATAATTTGTTAAACACTTTACTGGCTTCATGCATTCAATACTGCCAATAATGTGACACAAAATGTCTAACAGAAGGCAGTGCTGCTCCTTACTTTTCCGACTAGAATCTGGCCATATTACAACTAAGCTTGAGGGGCATTTGCTGCATCAGAACGTTATAGCCATAGTAGCAGGGGGTGTCCAACTTGTGCCACTAATGAAGTATTCTATTCATACTTCAGAAATTTGGACATTGTTTCAGTATTAACTACTAATATTATTCTGTTTAACTCAATGGAAATGGATTGCCAGCCCAAAAGCTGTTCTGATGCAACGTACACATCCCACCCCACTGCTTCCTTCTAAGTTTATTTCACAACTTGGTACAATGATAGGAGGCCATTCAGCCCATGAAGTCTGCACTAAACCTCTGAAAGAGCTCCCTATTTAGACCTACCCTGCTCAATCCCTGTTATCCTGGACACTAAGGGCACTTTTAACATGGCCAAACCAATCCACCTAACCGGCACATATTTGGACTGTGGGTCCTCAGTGCTGAGAGGCAGCAGTGATAACCACTGTGCCGCCGTGCCAAAATATTTATATAACCTTTAATTAACCCAAACTGCAGTAACTTTGAACAAACCTCACTGTCCATTAATGCAGACTTGCTGCAGTCTGAAAAATCCAGGTGAGAGCCGACCTATATAAATATGTTCAATCAAAAGAATTCCCTCAGCTCGATATGCTCTCAGCTACACTGTAAATTTCAGGGATTCAGGCTGGTCATACTGAAGACATTTGAATAGTGAATGGGGTCTGAAAGAGTGCCACATAAATCCGCTGTGGAAGTTAAATCTTCTAGTTTGCCACTTGTTTTTGAATGAATGATCATTGCAGAATTCCACACTAAAATTTGTTCAAGACAGAAATAAATCTTGGTCTAGGCACTTACAAAAATTACATTTGGAGAAATCAGGGAGAAATATTTAGCAATGTATTGTAATTATTTCTATGCTGAAATTATTATAATTGTGCAATCCTTTTATTTCTCACTATTTTAATATTCTTTTTAAGCTTGTGCAGTAATTACGAAGCCAGAATTAACTTCCCGAGTGGCTAAATGGAGCTCTCGGGAGTCCTCCGCTGAATTTCATTGGGGGCAGTTTACTTCTTTTTTTATAAACTTAGAATACCCAATTCAGTTTTTCCAATTTAGCGTGGTCAATCCACCTAGCCTGCACATCTTTTGGGTTGTGGGAGCGAAACCCACACAAACACGGGGAGAATGTGTAAACTCCACACGGACAATGACCCAGAGCCGGGAATGAACCTGGGACCTCGGCACCAGGTCGGGGCAGTTTTCAATAATGTGAGTCATTGATTGGGGTGCACCATGGCTGCAATCTGTGTTTCCCTGCGAAGCCCCACACAAAGGCCTTGGCTGGTGCAGAGAAGGTTGAGGGGTGCCCAATATTGACATGCCAAGTTGAAGCCGGACAGCAGGCTGTGGGATCTGTGATGGGGAAATGGTTTCTAGTGGTGGTGTGTTGGTTCCATTCCTGTTGCCACGGGGGTGCTGCAGTTATTCCTTGGAATGGTGGTATTAGCCATACAGGTTGACGTGATGGGAGCTGAGTAGCAGGTGGATTGGTAAGGTCCTTGTGTAGTTACAAATTTAATAATTGCTCATACCTATGTCATGAGTTATGATTATTTGTTTTACTTGGATTGTCATCAAAGTTCAACACTTGCTGCCATGATGATTTCTCAATAAACCAATTATCGATGCATTTACTCAGCCCTCAAGTTGCTAACGTTTTAGCAAGCCTTCTGGCAATGGCCAGTGGAGCCATTCCTTTCCTTAATGTACTGCACTACATTCCCTGTGCAGTGGCCAAGAAATTACTTTAAAAATTAAAACAGCCTTGCTTGCAAAAGTTTTGCAGAAATCCGCTAAAAATAATGCTTGCAGGCAAAATAGTTACCAGCACATCAGCGGCACGATGCAGTTGCTAAAAAACAAACTGACCGATCTATCCACCCAGAGACAAAGCAGAACTGTGCAACAAATACATCAACTCTCTTGATCAGCAGAAGATTACAATCTGAAGAATGTGTGAAGGAGTCATAGAGAGATGACAAAGCAACAATTCCACTTTTTAAAAAGATATGCAGTTTTATCGCGAATCTGTGAATAAAAACATCCACTTTTTTTAAAAAACAAATACTCTTGGTGTTTTCTTTGGGGCTCAAAACAGTTGGATATGCCAGTTAGAGTTTAACAGAGCGCAAATGATCTCTCGCGGCACTCTGATGCACTTTGAAAAGCAATAAGCACCACCATATATTTTCCAAATAAGATTTAAAATGAAGATGCAATACAGTATCCCACGGGTCTTTGTGGAGCCAGATATGACATTTCTGCAGCAATGCTCGGTGAGAAATTATTAACCAGTACCAGCACGGTAGCATGGTGGTTAGCATAAATGCTTCACAGCTCCAGGGTCCCAGGTTCGATTCCCGGCTGGGTCACTGTCTGTGCGGAGTCTGCACGTCCTTCCCGTGTGCGCGTGGGTTTCCTCCGGGTGCTCCGGTTTCCTCCCACAGTCCAAAGATGTGCGGGGTTAGGTGGATTGGCCATGCTAAATTGCCCATAGTGTCCTAAAAAGTAAGGTTAAGGGGGGGGTTGTTGGGTTAAGGGTATAGGGTGGATACGTGGGTTAGAGTAGGGTGATCATTGCTCGGCACAACATCGAGGGCCGAAGGGCCTGTTCTGTGCTGTACTGTTCTATTCTCTATTCTGCCAGATACAGAACAAGACAGGAATAATAAATGAAAGCGAGGCGTTTATTTCCATTCAATTACTTGTTTTTATCAGATCGATGATAGAAATATCTTCTCCACTCTTGGTGAGGGACAACAAACATTGCAGAACAATGAACTTTTCCAGTCCATTACAATGAGGTACTCTGCTGTTGTTAGATACCATAATCAAGAACAGTCATCACCGAAATGTAGGGCCTCCCAATCAGAACGGTCATATTGTCTTATCAATAAATCCAATGGTATTAAGATTTGAAATGAATCCTGGCAGCTTCCTGACCATTGCTACTGTAACAAGTTACTATTTTGTTGCAATTTACACAACTCAGAATCCCTATACATTTTGGTCCATCAAGTCTGCACCATCCCTCTGAAAGAGCACCCTACTTAGGCCCAATCCCCCGACCTTTCCCTATAACCACATCCTGGACACCAAGCCACAATTCTATCTCGGCCAATCCACCTAACCTGCACATATTTGGACTTTGGGAGGAAACCAGAGCTAATCACTGTGCCACCCATGTGGCATCAAAATCCAAAGTCTAAGTTGGCTAAAGAATTTAAAGCAACTTTCAAACGTACAATATTGACTTATTCTTCAGTAAAGTGACCACCAACACTTGCCGCCAGTACTTTAAATGAATTGACTTATACCTCTCTTTTCCGAAACAGAACATGTACAAATCTGACAACTTGCAAGTGTCGCAGGAAAAACTTTCTGCATGACAAAAAGAAAACTACGGAAGAACTCAGGAAACACGGATACAGATAACAAGAATTCCAAAGAGGTGGTATGTTGGAGGCTGAAAATAAATCAGCATTTGATAGTGGGGAAGTGTGTAGGAGAGATATAATAACCTGGAATCAGAAGAATAGAATGTAAAGTTAACCAGGTGGTTGGAAAAGGTTATCAAACTGGGTTAGGTGGGACAGCAGCAACAGACCTATGAAGAATGCATTGAATAAAGCTCATGCTCCCATTAGGAAATGTGTATGGACGGGGCAGCACGGCGGCGCAGTGGTTAGCACTGCTGCCTATGGCGCTGAGGATGCGGGCTCGAGCCCGGCTCCGGCTCACTGTTCGTGTGGAGTTTGCACATTCTCCCCGTGTCTGCATGGGTCTCGCTCCCATATCACAAAGATGTGGAGGTTAGGTGGATTGGCCACGCTATATTGCCCCTTAATTGGAAAAAAATAATTGGCTACTCTAAATTTAAAAAAAGAAATGTGTAAGGACTACAGCGATGGCACATGCAGAAGAGGAATTAGGAATGTATCAGTGATGCAATACGCAGCCTCAATGATAACCCAATCATGCGGCAGAAGATAAAATGATTAAATAAACTGAGGTGGCAGCAAAGTTGGTGCATGCAGGCGGTGGGGCGTACCAGTGATAACTCTTGTAGACCGATCTAACACGAACATGTATTTGCCCGGCAGATCTCGCACCTCGCATTTTTATTCAGTCTAAAGAAGGGGGTTATTCCTGTAAACTACTTTAACACAGTGGATGGCACATTCCAAACAATGCTGCAAATTGTGTCAGACTGAAAGACCTAATGTTCATTTTGCTTGCAAAACTGTGCACTGAAGTACCGGGAGAAATCAGCACTGCCAATGACAAAACTGTTTCTAGATATCCATTTATACAAATAGCAAAACAATTCACAGAAACATGGGGCGAAATTCTCCGACCCCCAGCACAGACCCATGGGAATCCCTCCCCCACACCCCCCCCCCCACATGGGTCTCCCCCACCCCCCCCCCCCACCCCCACATGGGTCTCCCCCACTCCCCCCCCCCGACTCCCAGGGTCACCCATACCCACCTGTCCACCCAGCGCACAGGGGAAGTGGCAGTAGCGGGAATCTTGCCACTCCGATCGGAGAGGCCCCTGCGGTGATTTTCCAGCCCGGATGGGCCGAAGTCCCGCCGCTGGGAGGCCACTCCCGCCACCGAGGTTTAAACCACCTCTGTAACGGCGGGATCAGCGGTGCGAGCGGGCCCCGAGGTCCTGGGGGGACGGGGGGCGATCGAACCCCTGGGGGTGCCCCCACGGTGGCCTGGCCCACGATCGGGGCCCCCCGCTCAGACTCCGGGCCAGTGCCCTGGGTGCACTATTTTCCTCCGCGTCCGCCACGGCCACCGCCATGGCGGAAGCGGAAGAGAACCCCACATCACGCATGCGCCGGCAGTGACGTCAGCGGCCAGCTGCCGCTGACGTCACTGCCGGCGCATGCGCCGACCGGCGAAAGCCTTTCAGCCAGCCCCGCTGCCGGGGACGCCGGCTTTTTGCGCCAGTCTTCTGGTGCAAACCGCTCCGCCGCGGGGCTGGCCCCCAAAGGTGGGGAGAATTCCCCACCTTTGGGGAGGCCCGACCCCTGAGTGGTTGGCGCTACTCCCCTACGCCGGCACCCTCCGTCACACCGGGTAGGGGAGAATGCCGCCCCTGAAGTGCATGATTCATGGTGATAACATTATGCCAATTTAATCAAGCTCCTGTATACTAATTATCATAATTAAATATTAGCCTAACCATACAATTAAAAACTACAAGTCCTGTGGCTGTTAACACAATTGTGAATTTCGAAATACCATGCTGTAAAACTATCATCTTTGCTCTTTGAAATGCTAATTTGTCGTCTGACATAAGTTCTGAGAATTCATTAATGAAAATCTCTTCATATACATAGCAACAAAACTGCATGTACGTAGCTCACTTCAACATCCTCAAGACAACCCAAAGTGCTTCACAACCGACACTTGTACAGTCCCTGCATTCATTTTTTTAAAAATTTAGATTACCCAATTCATTTTTCCAATTAAGGGGAAATTTAGCATGGCCAATCCACCTACCCTGCGCATCTTTGGGTTGTGGGGCTGAGACGCACGCAGACATGGGAAGAATGTGCAAACTCCACATGGCCAGTGACCTGGGTCCGAGAGGCAGTGAGGCAGCTGTGCTAACCACTGTGCCATAGTGCCGCTCCAGTATCTATATTCATGTAGGCAAATGTGGCAACTCGTGTGTAAACCAACAAAGCACAATCTATAAACGAACTGGCCTGATAATCTTTCTTTTGTTGGTCTTAGTTAACTGAGGGGTGGCACAGTGGTTAGCACAGTTGCTTCACAGCACCAGGGATCTGGGTTTGATTCCCGGCTTGGGTCACTGTCTGTGCGGAGTCTGCACATTCTCCTGGTGTCTGCGTGGGTTTTCTCCAGGTGCTCCGGTTTCTTCCCACAAGTCCCAAAAGACGTGCTTGTTAGGTTAATTGGACATTCTGAATTCTCCCTCACTGTACCCGAACACGCGCCAAAGTGTGGCTACTGGGGGATTTTCACAGTAACTTCATTGCAGTATTAATGTAAGCCCACTTGTGACACTAATAAAGATTATTATTGATCGAACCTCAGAAAATAACCCATATCCTAAGCGCACATCTAGATGCAAGAAGCCTACAATACAAAGGGATTCCTGCACACTGGTAATCTACACCTTACCTCACAATTCAAAACTCTTGAACAAAATATGCAAAGTGACCAACCATTACTGCAGGATACATGCGGCTGCAAAGCTCGAAAATGGTCGCAGACTACAAACTATACTGCAAAGAAAAGTCTTTGTGCATTTTGCTTGCTAACCCGTTTAAGTAAATTTGAAACTTAGTGTGGCCAATCCACCTAGCCTGCACATCTTCGGGTTGTGGGGGTGAAACCCACGCAAACACAGGGAGAATGTGCAAACTTCACACGGACAATGACCCAGAGCCAGGATCGAACCTGGGACCTCGGCGCTGTGAGGCAGCAGTGCTAACCACTGCGCCACCGCACTGCCCTTGCTCTGAAGTTTATAAACGGCAATTATCAAATCCAATGATGAATTTGCTTCAAAGTAAAACCTGCAAGTATGTTCCTAGTAGCTAAGAGGACATAAAATAAAGTGGCAGTTTCCCTAGAGTAATATCCAACATTTAACTTTAATTTCATAACGAAAAGCTGCAATTTCAAACTAAAATGTTGCAAATGATTTCATTTTGAAATTTCACGCACAAAACCTATTAGCATAATATGAAATTTTGAGGATTTATTCTTAGCAAGCCATCATCACTTCATGCTGTCGTGCAAAATAAAAACATCACCCCTGCCACAACAAAGATTAAGGCAGATCAATTGGGGCCCAAGCAAAAGCATACATGCCTAAACAAGTACCTAGCACAAATAGAGGAACAAATTATTTGCATCACTGTAATTAGGAGGACGGCACGGTGGCTCACTGGTTAGAAATGCTGCCTCAAGGCACCAAGAACCCGGATTCGATTCTGGCCCCGGGTCACTGCCCGTGTGGAGTTTGCACATTCTCCCCGTGTCTGCGTAGGTCTCAACCCGCAATCCAAAAAATGTGCAGTGTAAGTTGATTGGCCACGCTAAATTGCCCTTTAATTGGAAAAAAGAATTGGGCACTTTAAATTTACAGAAAAAAAAATCATAAAATAAAATGTGTAGGCGTGATGATGCTCGCATCTTGAAAATCCTTTGAATGAAGTGACTGCGAAACAAACTATTTTAACACCCACCAGCAAATCTTAAAATCACAGGATCCGTTCCTACATGTTGAAAGCAATTCAAGCACAATGAAGGCACTCGCTTAGTGTTTTTGAGTGTGCCACACTTAACTGAAGCTACCCAAGCAGATCGGAACTTCCAGCTACTTTTAGATTATCCCTTGTTACTCATTCTATCTTCCAATAACTATGTCAGGAAATCACAGGTAGTTTTAAGGGATTATGCGTTGTTGAATAGTAGAAATAATGCTTAGAGAGGGTCACAGCATAAAAAGTAAACAAGCTGACAAAAGCATAAATCCTTTGCTTAGCAACCGGGGGCACCTTTACGGTAGGAAGGCCTTTTCAGTTGTTTTTAGAAGTATATATTGCAGTTGAAGATAAGAAGCCAGAGAGTGAACATGTCTCAACTCTGCCAGAAGGACAGGAGAAGGGTGCTGCAAAAAGGCAGACTTCCCAAAAAACCGCATAAAGTCCAGACCACAAGGGAATTGAGACAAAAAGAATGTTTAAGGAAGACTTAAGGGAACAGAAACCAAGCAGTTGAACAAGGTACTGTTCAGTAGAATTCAAGGGAAAAGCAGATAAAGTGTTCAGAGGTAAAGCGACAGCTTCAGTTACCACATTTAAAGTGGGAAAGTAAACTTCAGAGGGAAATCAAAAGTTCGGTGCCATCTTAATACAGTCCGGTAATCAATAGTTAATAGAGTTTGTGTAACAGTCAAGACAATAAAATCTGGAAGTGAAACCTTGATGGAAGCAGCTGAGGGAAAGCAATATTTAAAAGATTTGAAAGGGTGTCTTTTTGAAGACAGAGTTTTAAAATACTGTGTGTGGAAGCTGGAGTTCAGTGAGGTGGCTCATGGTATAAGAATCATCGGGGGGGGGGGGGGGGGGAAGAGATTTTGAGGTGAAACCCACAGAAATTCACTTGGCTTCAGAGTTCAGTGCCTGACTACAGCCACACTGTGTTTATAGGGACTGTATGCTCCAGAGACCATTACAGCTTAAGATATATTTTGTAACTCGCGTTAACCTTACAATCTGTGTATATTTGTAAAGTTAAGGGAGAGTAAGGAATTATTGAATCATAATCAACATTTCATGTTTAATAAAAAAACTTTCCCTGATGTTAGAACTGATTAGCGGTCCTGTGACTCTTTTGTTTTTAGAAAACATGCAGGAACAAAGTAAAATGTACTGTTTTTTGAACCGGGGTTCCATTCTGGGATCTTTCTGTCCAGTTACAACATCAACTGGGACCGTAACAACTGTTAAGTCGATCTCTAGGTTTCCTCTAGCTCTCAGAGTGGACCAAGAAGCCAGTATTTTTACTTTGCCACTACAATATAAACTTAGCATACATTAGTGAAAGTGGGCTAGTGATTTATTGGTGGGTATACGCAAATCCTGTCATGGAATGAAGATGCAGTTTTAAAGAAATGCAGCTCATCCTTCCACTCAAAAGTATCTGCTCCTAACCGATGGTAATACTCGTAAATCGGGTTACTTTTCTTTGTTTAAGTCAGCTGGCCAAAATTCCAGGGGCCTTTGTGGTCAATTCATTCACTTATTTTCGTGCTTTACAGTTAGTTGGTTCGCTATAGGTTAGGTGGATTGGCCATGCTAAATTGCCCGTAGTGTCCTAAAATGTAAGGTTAAGGGGGGGTTGTTGGGTTACGGGTATAGGGTGGATACGTGGGTTTGAGTGGGGTGATCATTGCTCGGCACAACATCGAGGGCCGAAGGGCCTGTTCTGTGCTGTACTGTTCTATGTTCTATATACTAAGGTAGAAAGGCCAGGTGGGAGGAACATGAGATTGTTTGCAATTGCCACCTCTCGCAGGTTCATTAAATAAAGAGCATTCTATACCTGCTGTCGCCAGTATCTTTCTCATCAAAGTCAAAGGTGTAAAGAGAAACACGAGTTCAAAGGTCTGTGAAGTCACTTAACAAACCTGAAATAAATATACTCTCCATTTCTGACAAAACAAATCCATCGTTCTACAAGCCCCCCCCCCCCCCCCCCCCCCCACCGTTCTTCCCGGTTTACATCACAACTTATTACAATGAACACAAAGTATTCACCCACTAAGTAGCAGTACAACTGCATATAGTCCAAATCCATAGTCCAAATTCAATGTATGAAGTTTAAATATACATATTCCAATTGTCTGTCAAAACCACAATATTTCCCAAATAATGTACATTATGCATATACAATTTACTAGTTAAAGGAATAAAAGATTGAAATCAAGATGGTATGGCGATACAAGAATAAATTCTAGAAAACTGACACAAAAGAAACCACATATTAGGTCGGCAGCTCCGCTAAAATTTTCATTACCTTCTGATAGTAAATATTTTATATGGTTTTAGTGGTCACAATTAAGTACATAACAAAGCTACTGCATGAATACAGAATAATTACAGTACTCCTGTGATGCCAAGTTCCTGGGTAGTGGAACACCTAGTGCCATTAGAGTGAGACGGAAAAGTGTCAATGTTCCAAGAACAAAAAGGTCCTGTTGGATTAGAAATAGACTGGTAGACAGAACGGGCACGAAGTGAAAGTTGAGAAACTGTTAACTGAAAATATTTTGAGACTCGCAGTTGCTGGCATCAGATTGTGTTCCTATACTGAAAAACATCTCCAATATACTTCAATTAATGCAATAAAGATTGAAGGTACTGTGGCTGAGTGCTATCTAAATCTCTTTCCTACATAAGAAATCTAGCTCCTAATCAAACTGTCTGCTCTATGAAATAGAATATTGATCTGATCTGAGGAGGTTTGCCAGTGAAAGACAAAACCGGCAATCTTAAAAACACTGAAGCAGATTTTGGTACAGGAGGAACGTGTGGTAACACATGGGGTTCACAACTGCAACATGGTCCATCTGATTTCAGCTGCCCCAACTGGGCAAGGAGGTCCTGTGCTGAACACGGCAGTCAAAAGAAAAATCCTCAAAAGTCAAAATGCATCAGTCACACAGGAAAAGACACAAAAACGGCAAAGGCTTAGTTTGCAGTGTGGTTGTAAAATGTGCGAGGTGCTGGGGCAGAACCCAAAAGAGGAGGCCAATTTTCTTTTTTAAATGCAAAGGCTATTTTTAACAAATCAAAATGATGTCCCTGCTGAAACATCATCAAACGTTCCTGTATGTAGTCAAAATATATCAAAATTAAGTAATTGTGTCAGTGCAAGAGTGAAATGATGTTGCACACCAAAAGCGAACACACTGTCGGTCATAGAATAGTTATAAGACCATAAGACATAGGAGCATAATTAGGCCACTCGTCCCAGCGAGTCTGCTCCGCCATTCAATCATGGCTGATATTTTCTCATCCCCATTCTCCTGCCTTCTTCCCAATACCCCTGATCCCCTTATTAATCAAGAACCTATCTAACTCTGTCTTAAAGACACTCACAATGATTTGGCCTCCACAGCCTTCTGCGGTAAAGAGTTCCACAGATTCACCACCCTCTGGCTTAAGAAATTCCTCCTCGTCTCAATTTTAAGGATCATCCCTTTAGTCTGAGATGGTGTGCTCTGGTTCTCGTTTTTCCTACAAGTGGAAACATCCTCTCCACGTCCAGGCCTCGCAGTAACCTGCAAGTTTCAAGAAGATCCCCCCTCATCCTTCTAAACTCCAACGAGTACAGACCCAGAGTCCTCAACCGTTCCTCATACAACAAGTTCTTCATTCCAGGGATCATTCTTGTGAACCACCTCTGGCCCTTGCCAAGGCCAGCACATCTTTCCTTAGATACGGGGCCTAAAACTGCTCACAATACTCCAAATGGGGTCTGACCAGAGCCTTATACAGCCTCAGAAGTACATCCCTGGTCTTGTAATCTAGCCCTCTTGATATGAATGCTAACATTGCATTTGCCTTCTTAAGTGCCATTTGAACATGCACATTAACCTTAAGAGAATCGTGAACAAGAACTCCCAAGTCCCTTTGTGCTTCTGATTTCCTAAGCATTTCCAACGAGTACAGACCCAGAGTCCTCAACCGTTCCTCATACGACAAGTTCTTCATTCCAGGGATTATTCTTGTGAACCTCATCTGGACCCTTTCAAATTATTGTGGAAATCATCTCAAAAATCAGACAACAACTTGCTTAACTAAACATGGAAGAACAAATCTCAAGAACTAAGTAAAGGTGGGTTTGTAACTGAACTTGTAACACTTGATAAATTTTTTGCCGCATCAGTGTTTTGAACTATAATTTTAACGACGAAGAACATATTCGGATGAAAAACAGAACATCTCAATGTTGATACGGATAGTTGTCAGAATAATGCTTGACAGACTAACTAAAGCAACTCTGGCTTGATTGCGCCATAAAATATTTGTAGGTGGTACAAGGGTGTGCCTTCTATCTATTAACATAATAAAGCAATGAACAAAATAGATCTTTCAACCCATCAGGCTTCCAGGTTTACCCCATGGAGCAACCAACCCCATCTATTCAACCAATTGAGGGACAAGTGCAAGAAAGTAGCACGATAGCATTGTGGATAGCACAATCGCTTCACAGCGCCAGGGTCCCAGGTTCGATTCCGGCTTGGGTCACTGTCTGTGCGGAGTCTGCACATCCTCCCCGTGCGTGCGTGGGTTTCCTCCGGGTGCTCAGGTTTCCTCCCACAGTCCAAAGATGTGCAGGTTAGGTGGATTGGCTATGATAAATTGCCCTTAGTGTCCAAAATTGCCCTTAGTGTTGGGTGGGGTTACTGGGTTATGGGGATAGGGTGGAGGTGTTGACCTTGGGTAGGGGGTAGGGTGCTCTTTCCAAGAGCCGGTGCAGACTCGATGGGCCGAATGGCCTCCTTCTGCACTGTAAATTCTATGTAAATAATCTATGTAAATATTCCCTATTCCTTGCAGTAATGAAGCAAAGGTTTAGAACTCTCATATAGCTCCACATCAGTATTATTCAATAAGGTAAAAGCAAAGTACTACGGATGCTGGGGACCTGAAATAGGCTTCACCTTTTCCAAATACCAATGCATTTGATAATTTGAGGTTCTCTTGATCTGATAACCTACAATCCCCATTCCAAACCAGATTTTTTTACTTGAAGCTGTTCAACACAGGACCAACGGCGCTTGCTGGGATCCATTTTACAATTCCACTCCTTTATGCATTGGAGGCACACGGCAGAGAAGAATGAAGAAAGTCGCCGTAGTCCCAGAGGACCATAGGCTGCTCTCCCCTTTGAGAGAGAGCTAACTGATGATTTAACCAGAGGATCGCCACACCTCAGGCAAGGGGCAAGGTCGAGAAGGTGGGCCTTCATGGTAATCTCAGCCGGTACAGGTACTGAACGCTCGCTGTTGCCGTCGCTCCACATCATGAACCAGCTGCCCTAGTTAGTAATCTTTAGTCTTGATTAAAGGTTCTGAACATTAAACCTAGAACCGCAGCACAGCCAACAGTATTATTATGTCCATTTTAGCTGAACAGCACTACAAATTCTCCAAATCACTTTTTTCTTCCCCACTGTTCGTCATTGCTCCAATGTTTGCAACAGCAAGAGACCCAAATTGCATGTCCATGGAAATCCACAAATCACTGCAGCCAGGTAGAGCATTAGTCCCATTCATTAACATTTCAGTGCCGCAATGCCAAACCTTTTTCAACCTGGTTCACTAATTAATTCCACAAGTGCAACTTTCATTAAATGTCTTCTGTAAATTAAATTCAACGGCTAGCAAAGATCCACTGGTTCAATTGCTGTCACAAAAGAATTCTTGCAGATTACAGAAGCTTCGCTCGCCTCTTCTAAATCCATGCTGACTGCACCATATGGTCTCCCTGTCTTTTAACTGGGAACTGATAATATCCTACATAATGCAATTAAGTATTTTCCCCATGACAGAAATTAAGCTCACCAGCTCCATAATTGCCAGGTTCATGCCTCACGCTGCCTCGCATAGGAAGCTTATTAAAGTAGGTTTCAGTGCTTTCCAAATTTATGTAATAACTTCCCAACTTTATGGTTACAGCAGAGCAGTAAATACAAAGGATTTCCGAGACATTTACAGCAGACACAGGCCATTTTATCTTGGTATGTTTATTTCAGTGTTTATACACCACACAAGTCTCATAACCTTCAAAGTTTTCTCCCTCTTAGGAACAAAGAAAATAGAAGCAGGAGGCCATTCATTATGATCATTAAGTTCAATACCCTGATCTCGCCTCCCCCCAATATCCCTTGATCCCCAAGAGCCACATCTAGTTCCTTCATGAAATTACACACCATGAACCTATACAGTTTTCCCTTAAATGCATCTGTAGCTTTTGCCTCAGGCATTCGGCGTAGTAGTGAATTCCACATTCCCACTATTCTGAGTGAAGAAGTTGCTCTGGAACTCCTTATTGAATTTATTGGAGATTATCTTGTATTTATAGCCCCATAATTTGGACTTGCCCACAAGTGGAAATATCTTCTCTCTGTCAATCTGCAAATAATATGCAAACGGTATCTACGGTACGTGCTTTTTGGAACACATTGACTCCGCTGTCGAGGTTCTGGAGCATTGGGATTTGGCATCAAATCGGCGACTGCCGCAATTTTAGCGTCGGAAACGATTCTCCGCCCAATAGCCTTTCCGGATTTCGGCACGGCTAATGGGGAATCCCATCCATTATCTATCCCTTGGCTCCATATGTTCGGTGTGGTACCTCAGTGAAAGCCTTTTGAAAATCCACAGATATTACATTCCTTGCACTAACCTTGTCTAGCCTTTGCAACACCTTCAAAGAATTTAATAACGTTGGTCAAAGCATAACTTTTCCTTTTGAAATCCGTGCTGACCATTCTTAATTATACTTCACTTTCTAGATGTTTACTTTTGCATTTAGGATTGCAGTATTGTTTCTTCGTCTGACATGTTAAATAGTCTTCTTTTATTAAATACAGGAAAACCGTTAACTGCCTGCCAATCCTCTGGTACTCCTCCCATTCCATATCTGAAATTGCCTTGCTCATCAATGGTCTTTCTATCTAAATGTCATGTATCCATTTTGAACTCTACTTAAAATGTCATATCCAATTGGTTAAAAACTGAGGCAAAGTAATTGCTCAGTATTGGCATTTTCCTATCAGTATGTGAACTTATTTTGTGCACTCCATAGTGATCTATTCTTAATCTTAATTTTCTTTTTGTCATTTGTGTCTTGGGAATGGCTTTGCTGATCATAGATTCATAATTTACAGTGCAGTAGGCCATTCGGCCCATCGATCTGCACCGGCTCTTGGCAAGCGCACCCTACTCAATCCCACAATTCCACCCTATCCCCATAACCCAGTAACCCCACCCAATACTAAAGGCAATTTTGGACACTAAGGGCAATTTAGCATGGCCAATCTACCTAACCTGCACATCTTTGGACTGTGGGAGGAAACCGGAGCACCCGGAGGAAACCCACGCACACACAGGGAGAACGTGCAGACTCCACACAGACAGTGACCCAAGCCAGGAATCGAACCTGGGACCCCGGAGCTGTGAAGCGATTGTGCTAACCACTATGCTACCGTGCTGTCCTCATTCCATGATAATTTCATTTTTTAATTCCCATTCATCTTTTTCTTTAAAAACCTAGTTCCAAACCTTTTCACAATCCCCTTTTCATCATCTCCTTTATTGTCTGTGCAATCTAAGCAGTTTGCCCTAGTTTCAAATTTGGCCATATCTTTACTCACCGTGAGCCTTGTTATTGCCTAATTTATTTTTTTAAGCAGAATATATATTTCTCCTGGTCTCCACTATCATGTTTCTAAAATATTTCTCTGCTGTTCTGTTAATGTTTTTATTCCAGTTTACCTTACCTCGTTCCACCTTCAACGTCGCAACTTTTTTCCAAATCTGTGCATGAACATAGAACATTACAGCGCAGTACAGGCCCTTCGGCCCACGATGTTGCGCCGTCCTGTGAAACTCCTCTAAAGTCCCTCTACACTATTCCCTTATCGTCCATTTGCCTATCCAATGACCATTTGAATGCGTTTAGTGTTGGCGAGTCCACTACTGTTGCAGGCAGGGCATTCCACGCCCCTACTACTCTCTGAGTAAAGAACCTACCTCTGACATCTGTCCTATATCTATCTCCCCTCAATTTAAAGCTATGTCCCCTCGTGCTGGACATCACCATCCGAGGAAAAAGGCTCTCACTGTCCACCCTATCTAATCCTCTGATCATCTTGTATGCCTCAATTAAGTCACCTCTTAACCTTCTTCTGTCTAACGAAAACAGCCTCAAGTCCTTCAGCCTTTCCTCATATGATCTTCCCTCCATACCAGGCAACATTCTTGTAAATCTCCTCTGTACCCTTTCCAATGCTTCCACAGCCTTCCTATAATGTGGCGACCAGAACTGCACACAATACTCCAAATGCGGCCGCACCAGAGTTTTGTACAACTGCAACATGACCTCATGGCTCCGATCTTCAGTTTATTATCTTCAGTTTACTCCCTCAGTGCAACACTGAAGTGTCACCCTAGACGTGCTCAGGTCCTGGAGTGTGACTTGAACCCACAATCACAGGTTGAAGCCCGCACCGCACCCCACCCCCCCCAACCCAAAAGTAAATAAGATCTGAAGCATACTTTTTACAAAGACACATGGTTACTTGGTCCATTGTCTCGGTGCTGGCTGAATAAGTTATCCAGCTTCAACACGCTTTCCAGCTCCTGGCTCACTGCCTTGCAGATTGCTGCACTTCCAAGTGTCCACCTGAATACTTTTTAAATGTGCTGAGGGATTCGGTCTCTACTACTGTGGGCAGCACGGTAGCATTGTGGGTAGCACAATCGCTTCACAGCTCCAGGGTCCCAGGTTCGGGTCACTGTCTGTGCGGAGTCTGCACATCCTCCCCGTGTGTGCATGGGTTTCCTCCGGGTGCTCCGGTTTCCTCCCACAGTCCAAAAGATGTGCAAGTTAGGTGGATTGGACATGATAAATTGCCCTTAGTGTCCAAAATTGCCCTTAGTGTCAGGTGTGGTTACTGGGTTATGGGGATAGGGTGGAGGTGTTAACCTTGGGTAGGGTGCTCATTCCAGGAGCTGGTGCAGACTCGATGGGCTGAATGGCCTCCTTCTGCACTGTAAATTCTATGTAAAAAAAAAAAAATTCTATGTACTCTTTCAGGCAATAATTTCCAGATACCCACCACCCTCTGGATGAAAACATTTCCTCTCAACGTCCCTCTAACAATTACTTCTGCCAGTTATGACTCTGCATTAATCATCTCGCTGATATAAGGAAATAGGTCCTTCTTAACCACCCCATCTCGGCCTCTCATAATTGTATACATCTCAATTAAATCTCCCCACAACCTCTTTTATTCAAAAGTAAGCAGCAGCCTGTTCATCAATCTTTCCTTATCGCTAAACATTTCCAGCCCTGGCAACATCATATTGTGTGATGTGCAATCAAATTGTTCCTGTAATGAGGTGAGCATAACTGGAGTAAATGCTCAACCTCACCACTTATCTCATTTGCCAAATTTCTGCCCACCTGACCACAGCTTCCTGCAGTCAACAGCTTTCTTCCTCACTGTCAACCACAGTGTCCATGGGCCAATACTGTAATATCGCCTGCAATGCTTGGCAACTGGTTAGGGTATACTGTAAACAACCTAGAAGCAATGTTGAGCCAACACAAAACCACACAATTTGAACAGATAAATAATATAGAATAGTCCATGTTCAGGGGCTGTTAAACCATACTAAACTCAATTCGAATACAAAAATATTTGAATCACCCGGTCAACATGTTTTCAAGTCCAACAGAATTGATTGATTGGTTGATGCAACTAACGCAATATACAGCAGGAAAGTAGGCTATCATTAAGTGTTCAAATTGCATTAGGAATGGCTTAAATATTAAATGATTCAACATTTTTTTGTTGAATACCAAAGCTATAAATCAAGGGCAAAAACAAAATAAACGCACAAGCTATATCATTAATATGAAAGTCAATGTAATACGAGTCAGGAACACAATTTTTTCCCAAACACGCATATCCTTACCCATCATTACTCAAATTATAATCAAGACAGAGATTAAGATGGGTTTCCCTTCTAAATACACCAACATATATGAGCTCACTCCAGGTCAAAGGCAATCCAAATCCAGGCAAGTTATTTCTCCAACAATTAAATGTTTTATTCATACTTTTCACACTTGTAGATGCAGACAGCAAAACTCCTACTCCACCACATTTTTGTACCTTGTTTGCGCATAATGTTTAATGGCCCACTGTTTCAAAAAAAAACTGAAAGCAAAGTGGGTTGCAAAGTAACGAGCCCTGCATCCTCGAAAGATACATTTTGAAAATGTGTGGTTTAGGAGGCCTTAATATTTATGAGCTTCTTTAAATGCAGCCTTTAAATACAGGGGTGGCACAGTGGCACATTGGTTAGCATTGATGACTTACAGTGTCAGGAATCCGGGGTCAATTCCAGCCTTGGGTGACTGTGTAGAGTCTGCATGTTCTCCCCATGTCTTTGTGGGTTTCCTCCCACAGTCCGAAATTTCCCCTTATTGTCCAAAAAAAACTGGGTTACAGGTATGGTGGGGGCATGGGCCTATGTAGGGTGCTCCTTCAGAAGGTTGGTTCAGACATGATGGGCCGAATGGCCTCTTTCTGCACTGTAGGGATTCTATAATAAATATAAACTGAAAGCGGACACATCAGGGCCATTTTCCTACATTCATTTATCAATCTTTAAAGTTATCAACCCTTTTCCTTTGAAAAGCTGTAGTCCTGCATTGTTGTTGCTTTATGGAACAAATGCAAACATTCCACACCGTCTCAAAAAATGTTACACCCCACCCATTCATGGACCTGTCGGTTAAGAAATCTGCTTCTGTTGAAAAATTCAAGGCAGATAGTTTCTGAGCACCTCAAGTCGCCGCAATCTCTTACCTCCAGTGATCATTAATACATGAAATCGCAATGTTTCAAAAACATTCAGGAAAAGCAATATTCCGAAATTTGAACATGCTGTGTACCTTTCTGCTATCCTAACGGAAGTGAAATCAAAACCGTAGAGAAATAAAACACATCCACTGGAGGAGCAGAGGCAAGCAGCGTGTGGTAAAAATCCTTCTGTACGGAACATTGACTGCAGTGTGTTAATCTTTAAAATGGATCCTCTTCCCGCACTCCCCAAAAGGCCTCAAATTAGATTGATTATGGAAACTGCTCCAGCAGTCAGCAGTATCAAACGATCCTCAAATCAGGCTTTGTTTACAAGTGGGAAAGCTATTTCCCTGCAGTGGGCATGCACCCAGACACCGGTGGTGCAGCATGCAATCCCCACCCCGCCTCAAAAAAAACAAACAAAAGCTGTATTAAGAGCACTTGACAACACCTCGAAACACGCTTTTGAGAAGAGGCAGATGGTGCTTGAAACGTGCTGCTGAATTCAGGAAATATTCACCGGACAAATATTTCGCCCAGAGGCTGTTGCAAGCACCTTCTTGCACATGGGAGGACGTGACAAAGCTGTGTGGGTTTGTAGTCAATACAGATTTGCAGAAAACTGCTTAAATCAAAACCAAATCTGACCGGGGAGAGGGGGATTTACTGATTTACATTTTATTTAGGGGAAAATAGCATAATCATCACCACGTTCATGGATGTTTAAGAGCTACACGTTTCAATGTTAAAAGTCTCCAAGCTCCCAGAACAGGGATAACACTACTTGCAGAAAATTAAAGTCAGCAGCCAAATTGTATTTGCCTAACAACATTAAACTTTAAGACCATTGTTTTTTTTTAAACAAACACAGCTTAAAATGGCACAGAATTTTACTTCGATTGAAAGGCAAAAATGGAACATTTTTCACCGGCTAAACATCTTTTGATCAATTCTGCATCAACACATCGCATGCAACCCCTCGAATCCCTCCCGCAAACAAAGGAACAGGGGCAGAGAAACTCCCAAGTGGCAAATACGATACCTCTACTGTGCAACGTTTAATTCAAGAGGCTGCAGGACCTCGATCAATTATAGTTTTCCATTCAATGGATCACAAATAAAATCCACCGTCTGTTGCAGGGGTTAGGAGCAGGAGAAATATCTGCATGCTAGAAAGAGACAGAGAGGGAGATAGAGAACCCACGATTTTCTCTGCGGTTACGGACACAACCAGGCGTCAATTCAAACGCTTCTACAATAGGGCTTCTCATTTGAGACAGGGGTCGACGTCGGAGAATGACACTGGCATTTGCATCCAGGCGAGCATAAACTTCGAAAAAAATATGTTTGGGTTGGAGAGAGACCGATGAAATTCGACGTCTTATTTCACCCAACCCATCAGATGGCAAATGACAAGAGTGTTTCAAACCAGACAGAATATCTCAGATATCTCAGAAATGATGGGGCCAGAACAGGAGAAATATGGAGGAACAATAGCCAGAGGACGAGGAGTCAGAATACAGACCAGGCAGAAATACAACACTCCCATCGAGATGGCAACAGCAAAGAAGCTCGATAAATCCTGAGTTTTAACAATGGTTTATAAAAAAGAAATGATATGGTCACTGTGCAAAAAGAAATGGGGGGGGGGAAGGGAGGGGAGAGGGGGGGGAGGGAGGGGAGAGGGGGGGGGGAGGGAAGGGAGAGGGGGGGAGGCAGGGGAGAGGGGGGGAGGGAGGGGAGAGGGGGGGGAGAGAGGGGAGAGGGGGGGAGGGAGGGGAGAGGGGGGGGAGGGGGGGAGAGGGGGGGAGGAGGGGGGGATGAGGGGGGGAGGGGGGGGGGAGGGGGGGGGGGAGGAGGGGCAGAGGGGGGGGAGGGAGGGGAGAGGGGGGGGGAGGGAGGGGAGGAGGGGGGGGAGGGGAGGGGGGGGGAGGGG